>NW_026622874.1:33968972-34603972 GCF_023065955.2 Ursus arctos
CGGTGAGTGCGTGCAGACCCCCACTCCCCCCGGAGCACCCTCGCTGAGCCGCCTGCCTCCCCAGCCCCTGCAGCCAGTGGGTCCCTCACCTTGACGTCCTCCCACCGCTCCTTGTCCTCCTTCAGGACCCGGCTGGTGTGCAGTGGGGTTTGAGGGACCTTTGTTGATTGCTGGTGAGGGGGAGAAAACGAGTTCACGTGAAAGCCTGGGGTGGTGCAGAGTCGTGGCTGACCCCTGGACCTGAGGGACAGTCTCCACGGACCCAGGTCTCTGCAGCCCACCAGGCTTACCATGATCCAGGGGTGGTTCATGAACTCCGTGATGGTCATTCTCTGGGTGGGCTCTGTTTTCAGCAGGTTCCGGATAAGCATCTTTACTGTGGGGATGGGGCAGGGGACAGACACAGTTCAGGGGCCACACTCTCTCTCTTCTGCTTCCTCCCAAAGTTTTAAGGGAGAAACCAGATGTAGGGGTGGCGGGTGGTTGCAGGGAGGCAGACTGCCCGAGGAGCCGGCCCTGAGCCAGGCCCTTCACATAGACAGGAAGCACCCAGCAGGTAGGGGCACAGGTAGAGACCACGCACATGGACTGGACACCCACGGGTACACACACACGCACGCACGCACACACACACACACACGCATGTGTGCGTGCAGCTATGGGGTCCTTACCTTCCTCCGATACTTCTGACCATTCTGGGTTGGGGAACTCATACTGGCCCATTCGGATGCGACTCTTCATGCCCGGAGAGATGGCAAGACCGTGGTTGGAATAGAAGGGGGGATACCCACACAGCCTGGACCAAGAAGCAGGGGGAGAGGGACAGTGCTGGGCTTATTTAGGGGCCTTGCACCAGGAGCAGAGTGGGAAATGGGCTTCTGGTCAAGGCCATGGAGAAACTGGAACTCGTGGATTTCAGGCACAATATATAAAGTCAAGAACACGGCCCAGAAATCCAACACGCCAAGGAGCTAAACCACACATTTTCCTGTCTGTTAGCTAGTTTATCCCACCGCTTAGCCATCAGAATCCAATAAGCACTGAGAGAAGGGGACATGCAGGGGATTCCCAGGGAATCCCCCATCCAGAAGGGGTGCGAACCTTTGCTTCTTCCTCTTGTCCCAGAGAGGTACAGGCCTCCTTCTCCGTCCTGCCCCCGCCCAGCCCCAGCCTGCCCGCAGGCCGTCTCTGGCACACTCACAGGATGTACATGATGACACCCAAGGACCACATGTCACAGGACTTGTCATACTTCTCGGGACCCAGCACTTCTGGAGCTGTAAACCAAAGGTCAACGTGGGTAGGTCTGGCCATTGGAACACTGTGATACACCCCAACTTCTCTGTGGATCACGGTCCCCACTCCAACCCTTCAGCCCACCATGACGGTACCGTAGCTGGGGGGACGAGGGGGAACAGCTGGGTTTGGGTGGGGAAAGCAGAAAATCCTCCTCGAAGAGGAATCCTGAGGCTAGAATCTTAAGATGAAACAATTCCTGAACCTTTCCAGCCCATGCTGTCCATTTAATTTGACAAGCATAGGAGTTTATTCTGTGCCAATCAGCTAGGGCTCTAGAACAAAATCTATGCCCCAGACTCCATGGGGAACGTGAGGACAATGACAGCTCTTCTTGGGGAAATTACACGAGTGCACAAAATCCTGCCTATAATCTCCTGTAACGCCTCTGACCCAGCTTAACTCTGACAAGCCCTACTTCTGGGCAGGTCACATCAACGCCAGCTCCAGAAAGGGTCAGGACACAACAGGCCCAGTGGCCCCTGAGAGCTGTAGAGAGCACCTGAGAACAGCTCTGGGGAACGACGAGCTCCCCGGGCCTCCTCCAGACTTACCCACATAGTACGGCGTATAACAAGGAGTGGTCAAAGAGTTGTGGCTGGTGGTTTCCTTGGCAAAGCCAAAATCTGTGAGTTTCAGGATGGCGTTGGGCCTTTTGGAGGTGTATAGGAGATTCTCAGGCTACAGGGAGAGACAGACAGACAGACAGATAGCAGCTCCGCTGAGCCTGTGAAGAGCCCTGAGAATCAGACGGGGAAGGATTCCTGCCTTCCCTCATCCTTTCAACCATCATCTGTGCCCCTTGAAGGGCACGCCGTAAGGAGCGTCCCCGCCTTCTGAGGGCTGACAGAGTACTTGGAGATAAGAGACAAACACAGAGAACCACCAACAAACACCACAGGGACACAGAAACCGAAGGTATGACTGTGGTACTGACGAAGGAGGACCGCAGGGCTGGGCGTAGCCACAGAAGGCTTCGCTACTGGGTTTGGGGGTTTGCCCAGAGAGGGCCGATAATGGCACCCTGCCCTACTCTGCCCTCAGGAACCAGGCAGCAAGGATGTGGGGTCACCGTGGCCGCACCTCGGTCGGGGGGGAGGGGCACCTTGAACAGCGGGTACCTTGACATCCCGATGAGCAATGTTGATTGAGTGCAGATACTGGATGGCCTCACCGATGCTCTTCATGATTTCTGACGCTTCTGGAGCCGTGAGGTGGGAGACAGAAAGGAAGGCACAAGATGTGTTGTTAGGTTTGATGACCCAGCGCACTCAGTCCCCTCCCAAGCAGCCCCAGGCTCCCTACCTGCACCACCCACGCTAGAAACGGAGAAGCAAGGAGCTGGAGCAGGCAGCGGGCCCTGGAGCCCCCCTTCCCACAGCCCTGCCTGCCGAGGCCTATCCCCACAACAGACCCTTTCTACCTCTTTCCGTGAACGCTTGGTCTCCTCGGTCCTGGATGCGGCTAAAGAGTTCTCCACCATCCAAACTGAAACAAAGCCACAGTCAGATCTGACGGGTACGACATCCCTCCAGCCCTCTCCACTCCCCACTGAAAGAAATCAGCCGTGGCCATCTCCCGCTTCGGGGTGCAGACGTGGCAGTCCCCAGAGGTGAGGGGCCTGAGTGGGCAGTGGGGCAGGCTGGGGGAGGGGAACAGGCAGGGCTGCTTACCACTCCATGACGATCAGCAGGCACTTCCGGCCCGCGTACAGGTTCTCATACACATCCACAATCCGCACGATGTGGGGGCACTGCGAGGCCCGCCAGTGCAGCTCCACCTCCCGGCGGGCCTTGGGGCAATCCTGAAGCATCTGCAAGCCAAAAGGCCGCCTATATAACTGCACTGTCTCCACGGGTGGACAGCTGGCTGCGCCCGGCATGAGTCCATCCCAAAGCCCTGGCCCAGGTGCCCACTGACATCCCCACTGGTGGACCATAAACTCCTTGCTACTGCTGGGCCTCTACCAGCTCCCCTGGCATTTTCTCTGGCCTGTCCTAAATCCTGACTTAGAGTTTTACAGCTCCCTTCCCTCATCTAAAAGAAACCTAGAGATGACCCCCACGGGACCTTGACAGCCACACTGAAATCAGCCCTTGGACCATTCTGTCTGGGGGGGGCCCTTCCTAGCTATGGGGCTAGAAGGCAAGCAGCCGTCGGGCACTGGGAGACTGGGGGTAAAGGAGGCACTGAGGAGAAAGACAGACTGAGGAAAATGAATACCATTCTAGAAAGGAGCCTAGAGAAAGGAGAGACTCAGAATCAGTAAAAAAAAGGTACTTCCAAGATCCCTCAAAGTCCAGCACACCAAACCCAGAACAATGTGCTCTCCACCTCTGTGATTAATTTCATTCAACCAACCGACGGCCTAGGGAGTCAGCCTGACGGGGTCTGAATGCTGCTTCTTACTAGGTTTGCCACCTTGAGCAATTTCCTTAACCCACAAGCCTCCTTCCTGTGCCTTCTTCCATGGACCAGGGGGCCAGGGGCAAATGGAACCTGGATCCCTCACCAGCCTCAGGGGCTGAATCTTGACGAATCCAAGCCAGTCCCATGAATTCCTTTACTAGTGACTAGCTTGGAAACAAGCCTAAGACCCAACACTGGCCAAGAAGAACCTTGTAACAAAACTACTAGAGGCCTCTTAAAGGGAGCACAAGGGAGCTACAGCATCTTTCCCGCATAGGGCACCTGGAACCACAGCAGTCGCCTTAGCACCATAAGGGAGACCAGTGTGAAAGGACAAATCAGCACACTGAGGAAGGCAAACAGCAGACGTGGCAGCTACCTGGGTCCTTGCTGACACCAACGAGCATCGCTCAGGACTTGTTTTTGGCAAGATAATCATCTTTCCTTACTATCTAAACTGCTTTTAGTAGAGTTTTTTATTGCTCGGAGCCAAAGGCATCCTGGTCTACCCTGTGTAAAATGGGGGACAGATCTGTTGCAAAGATTAAATGAAACAATTCTGCAAAGTGCCCAGCAATGTGCCTGGCATATGCCCAACGAGCAGAGCTGTCAGAATAATTCAGACAAAGACCCTGACAGACTTACCACCTCTGTGGGCCCTCCAGACTAGCCCTACACAGCCCTGCACAGCTGGCGGATGCAGCAGGAAAGGCTCAGAGATCTGCTGGACAGGGCGGGAAGCTTGGTCAGAAAGATCACATGGCCAGGATGGAGCCAGATTACGGAGGGCAGCGAAAGGCACACGTAGGAACTTCCAGCAATGAAACTAGAATTCATCATGCTGCAGTCCGTGATATACTAGGCCTTTTCTAACTGTGCAACTGCCATTTTATGGGATGAGGAAACTGAGGCTCAGAGAAATAGTAAGTGTGCCCAGGGCTAAGTTCCTAGGGAAAGGCAGAGCCAGGGTTAGAATCCAAGCCTGGCAGGTTCCAAAGCCCAAGCCTTTTCCATGACACCACAAAGATTTAGGAAGAGGGGTGGAGGCCGAGACTTGTCAGTTTCAGACAGACAACTGCAGGCTGACCTTGCAGAGACGATCCCCAAATACGTCCCCATAGTTCCGTCTCCCAGGGAGCAAGCAGGAGGCAAGGGCCCCGTGGGGTCACACTGCCACCTAGTGGCCATCTGGACACACTGCATGGGTTCGGAGTTCTGCCACCAACAACTTTATTATGGACCAGGAAAAAAGTTTATTTTCCTTTCCCATACTTTAAGAAAAGCCGGAGGCGGCACTGGCCAATTTCATTTGCAGGTAATTCAACTCAGCAGGTATTTATTGGGTCCCACACTGTGCTGGATGCCAAGACGAAATAGAAAAGAGTCCCAATCTGAAAGAATTCAGGTGGGGGGGCGGGGGCTGTCAGGGTACTAAGGGAGGTAGACACGGAAAATACTTATAAGCCACTGAGATGATGTGCTATATGACTGATAAGCTCAAAGGGTTCAGAAGTAAAAGTTCTCAGAGCAGCCACATAAGAAAGCTCTCTCGCGCCCCCTACAGGTACATCGATCACTATGTGGCCCAGAGAGGAAGAAGCACAGTTGGCAGATTTACTCAGAGGCAACATGAGGTCATGGATTTACAATCAGTGGGGGACTTGGGCCCGGGTCTGGAACTTGTCAATATCTCCAATGACCCTGGAGAGGTCATTACCTTCCTAAGCCTGTTTTGCCTCTATACGTGAAGGGGTAATACCTACCTGGGCCCCTTCCTCACAGAGCCATTCTAAGCATCTAATGAAAGAATACCTCCGAAGAGTGCTTTGTGATCAGACAGGCACTCGTCACTGTAAGCCAGCAGCATCACTGCCACAGCACAGGGACCCTCTCCATCACCTCTGAGTTGAGGCTGGAGTCCATGACGAAGCCGGTACAAGTCACCAGCAAGACTACAGGCTGGGTTTATGTTTGCAGCCCAGTGACCACAACCTTAGTCACAGCGGTGCTCAATGAGGACATACCAAGGCCCAAACCCAAGGGCCCCTCAGTCCCTCTTGAACTCCGAGCTCGCACTCCAAGTTCTGCTCTTTCTGCCTTAGACAGGTTAGACCACGTGGCAAAGGAGAATTTGCAGTCAGAAAGCCTGGGTTCACATCCCACCTCCAGGCTCACACACAATTCTTCACCTGGTAGACGAGCCCCAGTATATCACACTTGGCCTCAGGAACCGTGTACACCTCACACTGCAGCTCTGTACGTCCTAACTTGGGTCAGGTAGGCCAACCTTCCTTTCTGAAAAGTTTCCTCATTTGTGAAATGGGATTAGATTTAATGAAATCAGTAAATTGGAAGGAGCAGTATTTTTAAATTCTAAAAGAAACACCATAATGTCCCAAGAAGACTGGCGCTTGGCATCCAGGTACATGTTTATCAGAAATCCCTGAATGGATATGAAGACCAACTCAAGCCATGAAAACAAGACCTTCAACTGAGTCAGGCAGGCCAGCAGGCTGATGTCATGGGAAGAGCCTGAAGAGCCAAAAGAGTTTCGTAGACAGCTGTGGGGTGCAGAAAGCCTGGAGGGAGCCTATCAAGAATGTGCTAATCTGGAGTACAGAGCTAAGTAAAGAACAGCAGCGGGGGGCGGGGGGGGGGGGGCTGAGCTCCAAGCCAGAGGAGACAGGGAATGAAACAGGATTCCTGAGGTGCTGTCAGGGGCCACCAGCAGCTTCAACCAGAAGCCAACAGAGTCACCTAGGAAAGGTAGGAAAGGCTCACCTCTCTGGCATGCACAAAGACAGCGGAGGCCAAAGGGCCCAGGACTATAGATCTCAGGAACCCAGACTGGAGGGAGTGAGGAAGGAAGGAAGGAAGGGGGGAGGGAGGAAGGGAGGAAGAAAGGAAGGGAGGGTCTTCCGAATAAGAAGCTGCACGCCTTAGACACAAAAAGCCTGGAAGGGTTTATGAAATATTTTAAGCCTGCACAAAGCATGGAACAGATACTGTGACTTGTCTCCACCCCCTGCACTTAGAGTCTGAAATTCTCTTGCACTGTAGAAAAGGTTAATTGTTGCATGTGCTAAATTGCAATGCAATAGGCAAGGCCACCTACCAAGTGTGGCAAGGGCCGGGGACCAGGCCACAGAGCCTCTGGGATGACAGTGGCAATGAGGGAGAATGAGGAAGACGTGGGAGCTCTCCCAAAACACTGTTCCATGCCTCAATTTGCTGGCACCTGAAGGGAAGAGGAATGGGGCCCCCAGTTCTGGTTGCTTATGGCCCTAGTATCCCCACCACCACCACCAAATCTTCCATCATGGGGCCACAGGAAAAGACTCGGGAGTAGTCAGCATCCTAAACCTAGCTGAGCCAGAGAAATGGGAAGAAACAGAGCCCAGGGCCTGAAGCACAGTTCACCAGCAACGAAGATAATGAGGACTGGATGGGAAGGAACAAGCCCTAGGCCCCAAGGGATCATCCTCTTCACAAGCTCTAATATTTGCCAGGTGTGTGAACTGGTGGAAGTCTCTAACCCCTCCGTGCCTCAGTTTCCTATCTGTTAAAATAGGATAATAACAGTACTCGCCTATATTAACTGAGGCACTTCATTAAACAGACGTACATCACGGAGATTACCAGGCGCAGAGCACGGCACGTGGTGAGCTGCACATTAGTATTTGCTGTTCTTATTATGCCCCCACTTCCCACCCATGCTGTTGCAGACTCCCACGGGGGTGGGCAGCTGGAGTCCCGCTAGCGACCATCTCATTTCAGGCATTACGAATAGCTCCAGGCACCGGGCAGAGGGGAAGCCAGAAGGCTGGAAGGGAGGCAGTCTTCGGTGTCCCAGCCCTGAGCTCTCCCTCTGCCTCCAGACACCACCTCAACTGGACAGCTGGGGGCGGGGTGCACTCGTCGTGAGAGAAGGAAGCCATCCCTTCCCAAGGCTGACTGGGAGCCAAGAGTGATGCAAAAGCCTGAGTCAGGCGCTGGGTGTGCTGCTGGTGCGTGGTGTGTCGTTAAACCGGACCTCCTCGGGCGCTGGCCGCAGGAGGTCAGCAAAGGCCCCGAGGGTCATACACCAGCACCCCTCCCGAACTACCGGTCAGGGCTGCGCTGGGTGTTCTGTGGGGTAGAGGGAAAGAGGAGGAGGATGTGGGCAGAGTCCCAGCGACCCCCCCGCACAGAGCAGGATCCATGGGAGCAGGGGAAAGGGAGCCCCTGCCCTGCGGTATGCTCTGTGCTAAACGGGTGCTAAGTACTCCAAACGGGGAACCCTCATACCCAGCAGCTGCCCGCGGCAGAGCTGCAATTTGATGCCTGTCCCCACCGCTCCGGAGGCTCCTTTCCACAGACCCCTGGTAAGGCAGAGGCACAGAATCTAACAAGACTGTCTGTGATATCAGTGCCGAAAATGGGGGCTGAAAACGTATATAGGCCTGAAGGTACAAACCCTTTGATCCTGAAATCCCGCTTTTAGAATTGTACCCTAAGCTACTCTCCTAGATGGAGCCGTAAGGCATGCGCATCCCAATCCCGAGTCAGTTACACCAACCAGAAACTGGGGGCCCAGCAATAGCAATCAAGACTTAGCTATACAATCAATCATGAAAGTGATGTTTGAACAGAACGTTTAATGGGGAATGGATTCCCGCGTGTGTTAGATACTCGGTCACTGCCGGTCACGGGCAGTAGTGGCACTCGCTGTTTTTTTCTTTGCGGCACAAATCCCAGTCTTAGTTTCCTTACACTGACTCATCAGAAAGTGTCTGATAGTAAGTGGAAAAGCCAAGTTACAACGCCTTATTATGTAGAGCACAGTTCTATATATTTATTTATACCTGGGGGGCCCGGCTGTGAAAGGAATGGCATTCATACTCAGTAAAATGCTAATCGGAATTCTATCTGAAAAGCAGGATGACAGTGACTTCATTTTTTCTTCCTTAGATCTTTATTTTCTAGGTGATGTACAATTAGCATTTGCACTTTTCAAAGAGGCAAAGAAAGCAGCTTAGCTCTCCAAATGTAAATCGGAGGCTGTCACCCACACCCCCAGGCCAGCAGGCCAGGGAGCAGAGGCTGGGGCTTCTCTGCCAGGCAGCTCGGCCTCCCCGAGCCCATGGCAGGGGGCTGCCGTCTTGGACTCTGGAGCGGGAAGGCAGCTCATGCCAGCAGGTGCAGGCTGCTGCCAGGCGGGACGTGGGGGTTGTGAGCAGACACTGAGAACTATAGCACAACCCGTTCCATCATCCTCTGTCCTCTCCAGCTCCACTCCGCCCTGACTTAGCCCTCCAGCTCCCCAGCTAGTGGGCCTCTGCGTCAGCTCAACCATCTCTACACCTCTCCTTTCAGCCTGAAGCTGGGCAACTGGACCCCACGGCCCTGTGCTAGTGAAAAAGGGAGGTGTGAGGAAGTCACAAGGACAACGGACCAGGACAGTGTCCTTACAACATTTGATCTCTCTTTGGCCCCTTCAAAGCCCCCATGCCTGGATCTGGAGCCAGGGAGGGAAACAGGGAAGAGACACACAGCACATGAGCTCACCCTCCCAGAATGCTATCGCTCAGCAAACATCGGAGGACCCAGTACGTGCCACACACTGTTTTGGAGAGTGCTGGGATAGAATAGATAACATAGCAAATAAGGCCTGTGCCCCATGGAACTTCCATATGAATCCAGGAGGTACACAATGAAAAAATTAAAAAAAAAATTTTTTTTTAAAGATTTTATTTATTTATTCGACAGAGATAGAGACAGCCAGCGAGAGAGGGAACACAAGCAGGGGGAGTGGGAGAAGAAGAAGCAGGCTCACAGTGGAAGAGCCTGATGTGGGGCTCGATCCCACAATGCCGGGATCACACCCTGAGCCGAAGGCAGACGCTTAACCGCTGTGCCACCCAGGCGCCCCTAAAAAATCATTTTTAAATTACAACTTGTGATCTGTGCGTAAAGGAACTAACTAGGGTTCTGCCAGCTATCAGCAATGGCAATAAGGGAGACTCTCCCACGGCCCCCCAAATTACTGAGAGCTGCTTACAGCCTGGAAACATGGTCACTTGTCTCCTTACATCTAGGCCAGCTCAGGAATATAAGAGATGACAGATAGTCTTGGTTGAACCGATTACCTCTACATCTATGGGGAAGGGGGGAGTATGCCCCCTTCTAGAACTTCTGCAAAGCTCAGTAAGGAGCTACTGATGGTCCTCCCCTAGAAAATGATCTAAGCAGAAATCTAACAGCAGAGTTTATAGGTTACTGAAGTAAAAGATACACAGAAGGACCGCATCAGGGCCCCTGGCTGGTGCACCCATTCTCAAGTATTTGGCTGGAGGTAAAAGTGGTTCTCTATTTGTTATTGGCTTTCATTATTGCGAGAGGGAAAAATCCCCACCAGGAACAAGGCTACAACTTACAATGGGGACTCCGGTACTAACAGCCTTGAGACGACCACACCACACTGCCCCGAAGACGAGCTGGACCTGCCCATGGTTCCCACCCTGTCTCTCCAGGACCTTCCCGGGGCAGCCACCAAGGGCCAAGGCTGAACGAAAAGGCCAGAAGCTTAAAAGCCACACCATAAATGACAATTAAAAATATATATATATTTGCAGCACATAATGGATAAAAGGCTAACTTAACTCTGGCAAATCAATTGTAAAAGATTAACGATCCAATATAAAAATGGCCAAAGAATAAGAACAGGCAGTTCAAAGAGAAAGGAACACAGATGGCCAAACGATTCTTGATGCAACTCATTAAGAGAGAGATGCTTATAAAAACAACGATAGTAATTTCACCAGAATGGCAAAAATGTTTTAATGTTTGACCAAAACCAAAACAAAATAAAACTCTTGGGTTTCTGCCAGGACTTGAGAGGAAAGGGCACTCTCTCATACGCTCGGGAGGGATCTGAACTAGTGCATTGTCTGAGGAATTTGGCCTATGTTTCAAAATTGTAAATGTTCAAACCTTGGACGAAGGCATTGCCAGCTAGGAAATCACCCTACAGATACGTTCCTGAAGCATCTTAATGGCCCCAAGCTGGTAACAACCTATGTCCACCACTTTACGGCTGGTCAGAGAAATGGCATGGGATTTGGTGTGCAGGCCGTGCAGGACAGAGGCAGCCCCGCATCCACGCTGCGGTGAGAAGAGGGCGCTCACACATGGGAGAGCAGACCAAGGACAGGATGACACTCTGGCTTTGTCATTACCACCCTAGTTTGTTGGGCGGACCTTCACTGGCATTACTTAAGTAACTTTTAAACTATATTCATAAAGGCAAGAAGCAAACACACCGAAAGGTTAATTAATGGTTAACTGTAAATGGTGGTAATATAGGTAATGTCTTCTTCTTTGGTGTGTTTTTTAAATTTTGAAAAATAAAAAAAGTACTGACCAGAATAGAAAATACAATACCATTTGGGTGGTTTTGTTTCTGAAGGTAGAGAGAAGGTATATGGGCTTGTAGATGCTTGTAACTTTTCTAGATGTATTTACCCTCCAAAAATGTTAAGAGTGTTGACCACCAGGGAGTAGGTGCTAGAGAGAAACTGTGTTTTTATTGTCCCCCCCCCCTTTTCATTTCCATGTGATATCTTCCTGTACTATTTGGATCTATTTCTTTTTAAAAATTAAGCCGAGGGGCTTAGATTCTAAGATGCAGGATGCCCCAGTTCTTACTTGGCCTCTGACCTGAGACAGGTCCCAAAGCAAGCCGACCTTCCTGCTAGCGAGGGAGGGGAACAGAGACAGGGGGTCCCACCCTGGCCACAGGAGGAAGAAGGACCTGGTGTGACCCTAAGTATGAGAGCTACCCAGCTGATGGAAAGACCTCACATCTTCCTGGAGAATACAACCGAAATACGATGAAGAGCAGGCCGGGGCCCCAAACCACCAGTGCTAACCACTTCTGACTTCTATGGAAAGGAAGGCTGCACACAGTGGGGACGTCAAGTACTCTGGAGTCTTAGGTAGGAAACTGAAAGACTGGGGGACACAGATATTTCTCCTTCTTCCAGCAGATGATGAGGACTTTGAAAGAGAAAGAGGAATTTTCATGCATACCACACCAACCAGGTGTCAGGTGCACTTTCTCTTTAGAAAATACGTTATACTTAAGCCTCCTCATAGCCCCGTGGAAGAGGGGCCGTTGCTGACTCCATTTACAGGTGTGGCAGCCGAGGCCCGGGAAGCAACCCGCCCAAGGGCACAGGGCCAGTCACTGCCTGCGCAAGAGGCAGACCCAGGTCACTCTAAGTTCCAGGTTCTTTTCTTCTGCTTGTATTAGCTGATTGGTGCCATGGCTCCCCTCCCTGCCCAGTTCACAGATCTGCCCCCGTTCATCTCTGCATCTGTCTGGCCCCGCACAGAGCTTAGTAGAGAAGAGACCTACGTACACCTACTGGCTGAAAGGAAGGCTGCCTAGCAGAGCCACTCTACAGCCCACGGCTTACACCAGGGTACACGGCATCTTTGCTGAGGACACAAGGTAGACAGTGGAAGGGAGGAAACACACTCACCTCTCCCAGCTGGATTTAAGACAAAATCTCAGTGGCAGGAAGAAAACATGCCATGTTCTTTGTAGTACCTAGGTATGACTTTAAAGAACCCGAGATGGACAAATTATCAAAAGAAATCAAGATCAGGGCACCTGGATGGCTCAGTTGGTTGAGCGTCCAACTCTTGACTTCAGCTCAGATAGTGATCTCAGGGTTGTGAGATGGAGCCCCACATGGTGGGCTCTGCCCTCGGCAGAGTCTGCTTGAGATTTTCTCCCTCTGCCCCTCCCCTGGCTCACATGTGCATGTGTACAAACACACACACTCTCTCTCAAATAAATGAATAAATCTTAAAAAAAAAAAAAAAAAAAAAAAGAGGGGCGCCTGGTGGCTCAGTCAGTCAAGCATCTGCCTTCGGCTCAGGTCATGATCTCTGGGTCCTGGGATCAAGCCCCATGTCAGGCTCCCTGCTCAGTAGGGACTCTGCTTCTCCCTCTCCCTCTGCCTCTCCCTCCGCTGGTGCTCGCTCTCTGGTGCTCACTCTCTCTCTCTCTCTCTCGTGCAGTGTCACTGTCCCTCTCTCTCTCAGATAAATACAAAAAAAAAAATCTTAAAAAAAAAAAAAAAGAGAGAGAGAAAGAAGTTAAGATGGAAGGAGGTCAGCAACACTGCTTCTGGCCCATGCAGCCTCCAACGACTTGACCCTGTACAAGTGACAAAGCAAATTCAAATTCTTAATTAGAAATGGTAAATGCTATGTCATTGTCACCACTCCAATTTAGTGGAATGAGATTCATGGCATGTATGCCTTCATCAACAGATCTAACGGGAGGTGGAGAGAGTTGAGAGAGAGAAAAAAATGGAAAAAGAGAAGGGTCCTGCAAATCATAAGGGCAACACACACACGCACCCCACCCCTGACAACAACTCTACAATTCCATGCCCAAGATAGGAGGACAGCAGAGTGTAGAGAAAAGGTAAAAGAACCAGAAGTTAAGTAATTCGTGCAGTCACCTAGGAGAGATCGATGGTAGAAGATATGAACCACCCTTCCCCACAGTTAGCAAAAATGGTCCAGACGCAAGAGAGAGCTCACGTCACCCAACGTGAACACAAGGACATCTGACAGAGCCAGAGATGCAAGGCTTTTTTTTTTCCTGCTAAGAGCATGGTGCTTGACAAATTCTTGCCGTGCCTTTCTAAAGAGTTTATCTGTCACAAAGCCAGAGGTGCAAGGAAGGGAAATGCTCCTTGACCTCCGTTCTAACCAGGAAGTAAAGTCTAGTAAATTACGTAGGAAAAACAAAACACCCGTAGTTAGCAAAAGTAACCTTGAGAGGAAGTAACCTTGTCATTTTAGAGTTCAAAGGAGGGAAGAAAAAAACCAGGGGACAAAAACAATTGTTAAGCCTAGACCTGCAGAAAACCAATATTTAGCTGTTGGCACAACGGAGCAGCAGGAGCAGAGATCCCACAAGATGAGGTCTGGTCTCTCTCAAGTAGATTCTGACCACGTAAAGCACAATAATCCCTGAAAAAGAAAGCAGGAGGAAGCAGCCACGGATGGTTAGGTCCACAGCGCAGGGAGCCCTGATGAGCTCAGACACTGAAGACAGGACAGAAGCTGAGAGTGGCGTGGGCTTACAAAACAGAGCGAGCAGGGCTTGCGGAAACACACGAACTACTCGAGGCTGTCTTCACCCTCCATGCAAAGCCATAAGAGAAACCACGGAGGACGGGGGCCCCTCATGGGGGCTGAGGCCCTAAGCTACAGAAATGACAAGACAATGAGGGAATGTTCACCTCCATTATGTTCCATCCTTTTTATCAAGGAGAAAGTTCTTCCAATTGCAACAAGCTAAACATCTACACACACTGAAGGGAAACCTCAAAAGGAAGCTGGACCAGGACCAACTTATAGGCACCCAAGGATGACAGAGTTACAAGACGCCAACCGTAGAGGACTCACATCCCAGGATGCAGAGATGACCTGTGGGCGTAATTCCAGAACCACTGTCGGGAACCGTGCAGAGGGCGTGGGAAGGTGGAGACAGCAGTGCCCTGCTTTTCGGCAGCATCCAGCCCCCAGCACCCACCATGCTCCAGGCACCAGACTGAACACTTGGGAATTTAAGGAGTTGACAGACTAGTCAAGAAAGCAGATCCAGGAGAAAGACACAATATGTAAACAGAATGGTTATTAAGAAGGACTGCTTAACTTCACATCCGTCTCTGGCAAAGCTTAGAACAGATTGTGACTTGCACCATCACTGCCCAACCTGGGTTCCCTGAGAAGCCACGGCACATCTAAGCTCAATACCCTTTTAAGCAGAATTACTAAATTATAGACCAAGGAATGCCAGGTGCAAGAGGCCCTGACCTCTACAGAGTCAAAGGACAGTCCCTCGCCGGACCTTTATCATGACAAAGAAAGAAAGGGTGAGATGACAACACGCTGCTATATTTGTGACTGTTATTGATGACCAATAAGAACGTGTTATTAATGGATCTGAGGCAGGCAAAACATGCATTAAACTGAACTCAACGCCCCCTCTGACTTGCTCCTCGGCTTCAGTAAATGACAATGACATCACATCTAGCCAGGCCCCCAGAGGTAAATCTTGAACTAGTCATCCTCCCCCTCTCACCCTCACCCACAGAACCAATCTGATTTTGTCTCTGGAAAGATCTCCAAAAAATCCATCTTCCCTCTTGCAGTCTTGCTGCCACTTGCTTGGGTCCCTTTTGTCTTGTGTGCCTTCTGACTGCTTTCTAGATGGTAGCCTTCGTCTGTCCCAGTACATCTGGCACCAAGCCCTGAAAGGCGACTATGAGCAGGACACAGCCTTCCTTAAACATGTTCACTGGTGAACAGAACAAAACCCAAATTCCTTAGCCTGGTCTTTCCTGGCTCCTACCCACATTCCCTCTGCCCTCCCCTCCCAACACATTCTCTCTACTCGAGCTCCACTGACCTTTACTGTCCTCAAACAAGTCATGCCTCCACATCCACATCCTTCAAGCACCAATGCAGTGTCACCCCCCTCTGTGCAGCCTCCCTGATGACCTCCAGGCACAGTCAGCCCCTCCTTCCTCTCTGCTCTCACAAGACTCTTGTTAAACTCCTACTTCTACACTCATGGTGTTATTTACAAGACCATTCCTCCCCCTGCTGTGTAGACCGTGAGCCTCCTAGAGGCTGGGACCATATCTTAGTCACCTTTTTTCTTTTCTTTTCTTTTCTTTTCTTTTCTTTTCTTTTTTCTTTTCTTTTTTGAGGTATCGTTGACACACCATGTTCCCTTAAATCTTGTTTAACTTTGATTTCAAACCCTCAGCCCCATACATGGCATTATGGCTGTACTCAAGTTGGGTGCTTGTTGACTAAACCCAGAGAACACCTCCAGTGACAAATTAAGAAATGCCTTCTGTGACTTTGCCTAGTATTCTATCAACGGGCTGGCTGGAGACAAAGACTAGACGGCAAGCTCATCAGACTTGCAGGTGACCCAAAGCTGGAAGTGTGCTAGGTAACACATTTCTAAAAGATTACAGCAGGTGAAAATATGGGCCAACACAAAGTCCTATGGTCAAAAAAGGCATCTACCATAACACATGATAAAGCAGACCTTTCTCCAGTCAGATCCATGTACCATGAGGAGCGAGAGCAAAAGGCTGAAGCCAGGCTGTCCGAGGAGTCCCCAGTTCCTGCACTAAAGAGCCATGGCCCCAGGAGTCTCCTAACCTTCTTCAGTGTAATACAGATATAATAACAGTATCTGCCTCGTAGGGTTGTTGGTTAGGTAAGAGGAGTAACAATACGTTTACAATTAGATCTGTGCCTCGTTCAGTAAACTCTACTACTTCGTGCTGTTGCTGCTATGGTTGGGAAAGGCTACTTCTAAGAAAAGAGAGGAGAAGCTGTAAAGCACTATGGTTAAAAGCAAGGACCTAGAACTGGACAGTCCCAAGTTCAAATGCCAGCTCTAAGCTTAGTAGCTGCCTGAACTTAGGCAGTCACTACACTTTCTTTTTTGCTGGTTTCTTTTAGGATTTTATTTTTAAGTAACCTCTACCCCCAATATGGGGCTCAAACTCACAACCCCGAGATAGAGTAGCACGCTCTTTCAAATGAGCCAGCCAAGTGCTCTGGTTCTTTCCTTTCTAATCACACTATCTTCATCCATTCAATGGGGCTAGTGATGGTATCTGCAGACTCTACTTCAGTATTCTTTCACGTGGAGAAAAAAAAACAGCTAGAGAGAAACTAAATGTCCACTAACAGAAAAGTGGTCAAATAAATTACGGTACACCCATATTGATACATAAAATAATACACAATTATCACAAAGAATGAGGTGGGTCTAGATATACTGAGATCAGAAGTTCTCCAAAAAAGCTGTTCTTCCAGGAAAAAAGCAAACTATAAATTGATACATACAGTCAGATCCTATTTTTGTAAAATATTTTGAAAAAAGAGAAAAAGCAAAAGAAATGTTGTGTATGTGTGTGTATTTACCCACATTTCTCTAAATATAGACAGACTTGCTTTGCACAGTAATACAGAGGCACACAAATGACCGTGCAAAGCAATCTTAATCATCAATGGAAAAAATTAAGATTGTTCCACGACCTTTAGGAATTTTTGTCAAAACCTTAAAAACTCTCTTACAGTCAGTTATAAATGAATAGAGAAATGGAAAAAATAGTAAGACTTGTGTTTAGTACACAGTGATAAAAAATATTAGATGCTGAGAATGAGTGTGCTATTTCATTGTGAAAAACTTATCACGAGTAGTTGGACAGCGCCTGCCTTCTCGCTGTCAGACACACGCTGTGGAGGGAGCATCTTTTCTAGGGAGCCCCTGGAACCAGCCGGACTCTGCTCGAAGTGTGGGTCGGTTTAACATTTTATACTTTGTGCTTTCAATGTTGCAAAATACCTCCAAGAATGACTTCGATGTGAGGTTTTTCCCCCCGTGTCACTTCCTCTGGAACTTCTTCCTCCTTTCGTCACAATCCCTCATGTCAATGAGTTTGCCTTCCAGAGTTCCTCTGGCTTCGTCTGTAGAGTCTTGACGGTGGCAATGTCAACGTTCCCACAATCAGCTATTAATCCTCGAACTCTATTTACATTCAGCTCCAATTTCACTTCCAGCACTACCACTTTTCAATTCTTTGTGAAAATTTCATCTTTGTTGGTCAATTCCCTCTTCTGATTATCCATGTTTGTAAAATGTCACATGAGTTTATCTGTAGGGGACAAGGAGGCAACCCAACTGCACATTTTCCTCTCTGTGTGTGAACCCAACAACAGATGGGCAGTGAGTGACCACCAGTGACAGACTCTGAAAGAAGGGATGCGATTGGTCAGTGATTCTTAAAAAACATCTGTTATGTACACAGTGATCTGTGGACTGGGGAGCTCGTCGCAAAGCTTGGACTCTTGCAATTACTTAGAGTTAATACACTATGGCAAGCGCTGTACTGGGGGACTGGTGTTCTTTAGCTAAACTGTGCTAAGTGAAATCCATGCATAGCAGAGCTGCGAAAAGCAAGGACTGTCCCCCTAACACAGACATAATAAGAAGTACGCATACTCAAGAATAACGCTGGTCCTTCAGGAAGAGCTTTATTATTTAAACTTTTGTCAATGACTAAATTCCATGCCTTAAGAATGGGCTCAGCCTGAGATGCTTTTCACCCACAGGGGACACCTGAAAATACCCAGAGAAATTTTTAATTGTTGCAGCTTTGGGGGGGGTGGTCATGGACAGGATTGCAAGTGGGTAGAAGCTGGGGGTGTTGCTAATTCCTGGGAAGCATGAAACAATACCCCACGACAAAGAACTACCTGGTCCAAAATGTCAACAATGCCAAAGTTGAAAAATCCTGTTTTAAACCAAAGTTCTTCTTAGTGGCACCTTTCTCAGAAGGTGGTGGCAGAGAGTAAATGGGATGGTGGCAAGTAGAAAGTACACAATGAATGCTATTAATATCAGAGGCTATAGATGACTTCAGATGGACTCTCTCAATAGCACCTGAGGTTTGTGATGTTTCTTTACAAACAGTAACTCATCTGGCTCCAAGGCCGTCATGTGGCTGCTAAGAAGTGAACATCGCCTTCAGCTCATGGGTGGATCTGGACCTAGATCAAGACAGGAGTCCTGGCCCAACCACACTTTGTACCTCACAGACCACACCTAGAATCCAGTGCTTACCTCTGGTCAACCCATTTGAAAAAGAGCATTAAACTTCCAGAGGGTGATGACCAGGACGTAAAAGGTCTGAGAATCATGTCCCCTGAGGAACAGTTCAATCAACTTGGACAATTAGCCTGAAGAAGAGAAACCCTGAGGGAGTGGCTGAGGGACAAGATGGGACAGGGGTCCTGAAATTCTATAGGGCTGTCACACAGAAGAGGCAGAAATCAATAAGGAGCTGTCTCATAAGAGTAGAGGCCTGAGGGGCACCTGGGTGGCTCAGTTGGTTAAGTATCTGCCTTCGGCTCCGGTCATGATCCCAGGGTCTTGGGATCGAGCCTCAAGTCAGGCTCCCTGCTCAGTGAGGAGTCTGCTTCTCCCTCTGCCCTGCTTGTGCTCTGTCTCTCTCCATCTCTCTCTCTCAAATAAATAAATAAATAGAATCTTAAAAAAGAGAAAAAAGAAAAAAGAGTAGAGGCTTGTAAGGTAATAAATAAGCTCCCCATCCTTGGAAACATTCAGGCAGAGGCTGTCAGGGGGGCTCTCGGGGGATGCCTACACCGAGTAAGAATAAACGAGATGAGCAATAAGGCACTTTCCACTACTCCCAATCTTGAGTGCAGAACACAATGAGAGGGCAGGGCAGGGCTCAGAACAAGGAGTAACAACAGTCTCCTTTGACCCAGTAATCCCACTCCCAGGTATTGACCCAAGAGAAATAAAAACATTATGTCCACAAAAAGACTTGTGCAAGAATGTTCATAAGCTTTATTCATCATAGCCCCAGACTGGAAACACTCCAAATGTGCATCAACAGGAGAATGGATAGGCAAATTATATGATATCCATACAATGGAGTACTACTCAGTATACAAAGAAACAAACTACCCATACAGGTAACCGTGTGGATGAACCTTACATAAAAAAGTTCATACCGATGATTTCATTTCTATGATGTTCCACAACAGGAAAATTAATCTATGGTGAAGAAACACAAGTAATGTGATTGTTTAGGAAGGATCGTGAGGGAGCTTACTAAACATTTTTAAAAGTACGTTCTAGATCGTTGTGGGTTTTTTTTAGAGGTGGGGGAGGGGCAGAGGGAGAGAGAATCTTAAGTTTGCTCCACGCTGGGTGGGTCTCAATCTCAGGACCCTGAGATCAGGACATGAGCTGAAATCAAGAGTTGGTCACTTAATGAACTGAGCCGCCCAGAAGCCCCATGTTTGTTCTGTATCTTGACAGAGGTTTGGAATTCACAGATGGAAGTATTTATCAAAACTCGTGAAAGGATATATTTAAATTTTGAGCATTTCACCGTTACATACATTTTACCACCAACAGCCAAAAAAAGAAATGCATGAACAAATACCAAACTCTAATTAATACCTATATATGTAGAAATGTTGGGGGTGACATGTACTGATGTCTGCAACTTTCTATAAAATGCACTCCCGAAAGAAGGCTGATAAATGGGTGAGAGAGGGAAAGATGGGGAAAGGCATGAGAAAGCGAGCAGAATAGAATGTAAATGGTAGAACCTAGGTGGCTGGGGAGATAGGCGTCCACTGGACATTTCTTTCAAGTCGGTTGCGTATCCAAAATGTTTCGTAACAAAAAGTGGGGGAGGAGGACAGGAAGTAACAGCTAGTAGGGATCACAAGGGGAAAAGAGGTGGCTGGGGGTGGGGGGGCCAAGGGAAAGAAGAGGAACTGTTTCGGCCAACACCGGGGCCTCTCAAGGGCACAATTGCAAAAGGCCCGGCTGACCTGGGGACAGGCAATCACAGCCAAGATGGAACACATGTGAGGTCGGTGCTCATACCTCTGCTGTCGCGAGCCCTTGTTCCCATGAGGCCAGTTTCGTCACGATCTGATGCTCTGGCCCCACACAAGTCCTTGCCCCTCGCTGGCCTTGGTACCTGCCCCTGGACACTAAGGGGACCAGTTTAGAGGATCCTTAATGTGCTTTCCAGCCCTGACAGCTGACTCTTCATTGCATCTGCGCAAACCATGTTTCTAGACGGGAGCCAAAGAACACAGATGCTGTGGTAGCTTCCGCACGCTCTGGCCAGTGTCCTACAGGCGAAAGGTGGGGAGCTGGCTATCGTACCAACATGTGCCCAAAGAAAGGGACTGGGTATAACCAGCTCTTACCTGGCTGCATGGGGACTATCCACTTTGTAGGTTAGCCACAGCAAACACGGAATCAATGAGCAGGAGCACCCCACCCCCCAACACACAGCAGGTTTCTGGGACACAGAACATTGTAGAAACCCCAGAGAATTAAGGGGATACATTTGTTAGAGGAAAAAAACAGAATCAATAGTATTTGGAAAAATCCAATTTCAATAATTTTAAGATTATCTACTCTACTATCCTCCCCCTACCCCCAAGGGCATGGATAATTTACCCCTGATGGCATACAAGACTGTCTGATTTTCTGTGGCTTGTTTTCTCTACTCTGTGGCTCTTTACCCCAAGGACACACATCCTGGAGTTTGCCAAGGGATAGAAGGATATGCCAGAAAGCTGACTGACCTGGTTCTAGTCCCAGTTCTACAATTAACTGCTGAGTACCCACCTGTAGACAAGTCACTTTTCCTCTGTCTCCTCTCCTGTACAATCTAAGATACACCTAGCCTCCCTGAGGTCTAAGGTTTCTGTAACTCTGTATTCTTTGACACGATTCTCTCTTCCTAGGTAAGTAACACAACCTTAAAATTTGTTTAATTTGTATATATTCCAAAGCCCTTCTGTGTATAAGGTCACCTTTAAATCCATAATCCAGGTGGAGCCGGCGTGATCCTTAGTTTAGGCACTTGGAAACTAGGGTGCAGAGGGTTTGAGATATTTGCCATGGTTCCCCTGCTGGTTGGGCACAGAGGGAGGGCTACAACCCAGGGCCCTGAACAAGGTACGCAGATTCCCCGGAAAAGCACAGGAGACCTGGGGGCCCCTCCCAGATTTCAGTACTTATAACCAGCCCCCTCTGGTTTCCCTGGAAACCAGAGTCTAGTGCTTCTGGCCTCAGATCTTAAAGGGGAGGGTACATGTGTGTTTCTCAATCCAAAGACCGTTACCTCACAAACCAAAAAACAACTTCTGGCAGGACTTCCTTCCCGCCTTTCTCCTTGGGGTGGGGGTGGGGGTAGGGAAGGAACAGGAGAGCGGACTGCTTAGAGATGGAGACTCGGAAATGGGAGCCAGGAGCCTGGAGGAAGTCTCTGGAGTGCCTGGGGGTGGGGGAAATCCCGCTCCTCCCTCGGAATAACTGTGGCCAATCACCTAGGGGAAGTCTGGGATCCTCATTACGCAGGACAACAGGACACCCCGTCTAGGTCCAGATGTGCCACAGCTGCAAGTGGGGCCATGACAGGAGTGGGGACCCAGCAAGGCTAGGACCTGCGGGAAAGAGGAAGGCGAGGCATACGGTGCCACCGCTCCCCCACCTCCATGCCCACGACACACCAGGTGACCGCCATGACATATGACCAGGTGAAGACAGAATGACACAAGGAGGGAGACAGAGAGAAATCACATGAATGGGGACTCAGACACTGCCCTGTCCTTTAGCCCTGAAGGGTCAGCAGGTCAATGGCTTGGTCCCTCGTGGCCAGGACATCTAAAGATTCTTCTGAACAAGTAAAGCCCCGCCCTGGGGTAAGAAAGAATTTCCATAATGACCAATTTGTCTAGAAGTGGCCCGAACGCATTCCCAGCAGTGGTGATGCATCCCCAGCTGATGGGGGAAGGAGGGAGTCATCCCCTACTCCTCTCCTACTACCCAGTCCTCCGCCACCCTTACCCAACACCCACCTCCAGTTAGCTCAGAGGTTCCTGGCAAGGGCTCCCTCCCCGGGGACCGGAGCAAGTCCATGGGGGTCAGAGCTGCTGCTCCCTCCGGAGACGCTGGAGCCTGGGAGTCTGCACACACAACCCCAGTTGGCAGCAGCCGCTAATGCTCCTGTTTCCCAAACCAAAGCCTGGCCCACCCAGACTTCCTGTGCAGGGGGAACGGAGGGACAGCATCTGCCTTTTCTCTACTAACCAGGGCAACATTCAGAGGGATTGGGTTTGCTCCTCCCCCATCTAAATGACTCTGGGCCTCTGTGGCTGTGACTGAGGGGATGGCAAGACAAGGCCAGAGAAGCCAGGAGGTAAGGGACACCTCACCCTAGTTCCTAAGGACAGACGAACTCCTCCCCCTTTGGGAGCAGGTCAAAAGAGGAAAAGCAGCATAAAATATACATATATATTAATACATACATCCGTACAAACAGATAGGGAAATCCTGAGCCTGCCTTAATTACACAGAGGTCTACCCACATTGGACACGTATAAACTCCAGGAAGAGTGACTGATTCCTACCCCCATTTTTTTCCCAGTTGCCAATTTCCTCAGAAATCCTTTTCCTCCTAGCAAAGCTGTACAGGAAGGGTACTGAGGGCTGCACCAGCCTCGGGAATTCCCTGGACCTGGGTTTGTTCCAGGTGAAGAACCCAGTAAGGCCTCCCAGACCTTTCGCAAGGAGCCAGCCATCGGGGAAGCAGTCACTCATACCCATCTCCTGTCACCAGCGGTCTAAAAGCAATTCTAGCCGGGACGCTCACATTTGAAAACACCGCAAACTTTACTAAATCCACCTCATAATTCTGAATTCTTCCTTCAATTTAAACCAAACTGGCTTCATCTCCACCTCACTGGGTAATGGAGAGCTAAGTGCGTTTCCACCCTGGTCCACCCTCCGGATGCCTTGTGGTTGGTGAAGGGGAGAAAATATCCTGCCCACCTGCTTCTTCCCAGCTACCACCTCGAGGTTCAACACAATCTCCCCCATCGGACAAGGAGAATGCAGAGATAAGGGAGTAAATCTTGCTCCCCTCCACTTCCGGGATTAGCAAGCAGCTGCCTCGGGATCACCAGCCCCTCCCTGCGATATGGGGGGACTCTCAGCAGCCTGGGCCTCAAGCAGGGTGTCTGTTCACTGCTTGTTCACCCCCCACGCTGCAAACCGCCGCTCCCAGGCGTGACAGATGTAGCTGCCGTACGGCATGTTCAAGCCAGGACAAAAGCCTCTTCCAGGAGCACAAAGCCAGCAGGGGTGCAGACAGGGCCAGCTTCAATAGGAGCCACCTGCCGGGGGCCCTTCTCTGCCACACCCCCCATCACACACGCACCCACACATATGTACACACACACATACACACACACCTTTTTAAAACCTCTCAAACTGGTGTTGATCTAGAGTCAGGTGAATTTTTCTCGAATCATTGGGCAGGTCTCCCAGAGCAGAGTGACTGGACTGCCATTTCTCAAACAGCAGTCTATAAGGATGTTAATAAGTAATAAGTAAGAAAGGGATCCTAGAAATGTCAGAAGCACTGGGTTTTACAAAGTCAAATAGATTGTTTTACTACAGAACTTCTCAGAGCCTTTAAAATGTTAACGTACATGCAGAGTGTTTCCCAGATTTATCTCCTCACAGAGCATCTCAGGATGGGCATTCCACCAACACATTCCAGGACTGTCTAGTGCTTGGAGAAATGGGTGGCTCTTTCCTCCACATTCACCCTGACCCCTGAACGTAGCTCTCCTACCACTTGGAGGAGGTAAGAAAAACTTTGCTTACGTGTTTTCCCTTCAATAAACTTCCAGTGAACAGATGGGTGAACAGATTAATGAGCGCACACACGCTTATGGAATCTTCACCATTCAGTTCAACTAGTGACGTCTCTACAAGGACCATTAGAACTTCATCAAAGAGACACCCAAGCCAACACTGGCTGTAATCGTCTATACTTATGTCACCAAAGACGAGAGTTCAACCCTAGGTGAGCCAGTGGGTTTCATTCTTTTATCAAGGTTCCTCCTAAACTACCCCAACTGTTTTGCATTTGGCTCTATGGGTAAGTGGGTCACTGCACACAACGTACACACCTGTGGTCAGTGAGAGGTCACCACCCTAAGTGTCACACATAGTCTGGGTAAGCTCAGCCACCAACACCACTAATCCCAACAGAGAAAATGAAAGGGATGGCAGGCAAGGGTTCTCACCCAACCCTCTTCCCATCATGGGCCAGATACCAATGGAGAGGTCACAATGAGTGACAGACACTCAGACATGACATAAGTCATGTTAACATTTCAGAAAGTCCAGTATTTTTGTATTCAAACTATATACATATATATGTATACATCTCGGATTGTCTCTTGGATCTGACAGTAGTCTCCCCCCACCCACTCTCTGAAAAAGATGTTCATCAGGCGACCCTAATTCTGGCCACATACCCCGGTGAACTTGTGGAACAGACCCCTCAGCAGGCCCTCTGGCTTTCTGAGGTGGGCTCTCTGCTTCATTCACAGTGAAGCAGACTCTGAAAAGGCACCTCCCGCTGACCTCTGCAGCTGAGCAAGAGGCAGGTGTCCTGGTGACAGGTTGCAGGGGACTCTCAATGACCCCATGCATACACACACACACACACACACACACACACACACACACACACACAGGAAGCCTCTGCCGCTGGAGCAGGTAGGTGCCCTGGTTCTGCAGCCACGGGCTGTTCCTGGTACGCATATTTCTTAGAACAGTGGAGCTGGAGATTGTGGTTAGTATTTGGGCAGCAGCAAGAGTCTGGGGAATTCCTCACACCCCGGTTCTGACCTAAGAAGGGAGGAGGCCCAAATGTCAGCTCTCTCCTCTCAACCCTAGTAGCATCAGAAGAAAACAAGACGAGACACCGCCAGGTGGGACTGAACCATCTCCATGTATCACTGAAGACAAAAGTGTGCTTTATTACCTTCGAGAAGGCCCCCAGGTTATTCCTACCCTGTTTTTCCAAATTTCTCTTCTTGCCCCACTGGGCAAAATGAGTCTAATCTATACAGACTGGCAGTGAAAGGGAACATTGACTGCCATTCCTAAAGAAGCCCCCCATTGCTCCCCAGGCAGTCCCACAGCAGAGAGCAGAAACAGAAAATTGCCTTTCCAGTGCCCCCAGCCAGGCCGCGTCCCCCGGGAACCCCTCAGGGTTAGAGCGAGCCCTTTGGCTCCGCTCATTATTCCATTTATCTTAGCTGGGCAGGCTTCTGTTTGGATGTAGCTGCTTCCTAAACAGACATTTTAATTCTTGATTTGAGAAACTTTATTGTTTAAATACCAGTTTTGCCTCTGAGGCAGCCAAGGCTTCATGCCCTGCTTGTTAATTATCAGCTCCTAACAGCACTCTTCTGGGAGCTGATGGGGCCCCAGGCCACTACGGAGAGAAGGCTGGCGCTGGGAACAGGGCTCCAGCTCCCTGTGGCAGACTCATCAGAATCCAAAAGACACACAGACAAGAAAACTAACCCACTTCTGTGGGCACACACACCTCAGCTAAGGACCTGGCACTGTGCTTTGCACTGGGGGATTCCAAATAAATGAGACACAGTCCTTGTCTTCAACAAGCTCAGAGTCTAGCAGGGAAGGACACAAGAGTGGCTGTGATTCAAATTCATAGCAGACTTACCGCTAGTACGAACTACCACTAGTATAGGGAGGGGAGTTATTCTACCTGGAATTGGGGTTAGGGAGCAGGTAAAATCTAAGCTTAGGAAGAGAGATAGAACTCTACCAGGATGTAAAAGGATGAACAAATGCGAGGCCCAACAGAAGATCTGGGAGCATAAGAATGCACTCAGAGTGGGAAGCAGTCATCTCTGAAAGGGTGAGTGTGTATGTATGAGAGGGGTGGGGGTGGGAAGGAAGGTCAAAGCCAGCTTGTTTGAATACCATGTTAGGAGTTTGAGCGTTACGCTGGAGGCAAGGGGAGAGTGCTACTGAAGGTCTCTAAACAGAAGTGATGCTTGTGGTCCTATCTGAACCGCCATGGCTGGCTGAGTCTCTCAAAGCCTCCGAAGGAAAACAGCACTGCCTTCAGAAAGCAAGTGCTGGCCATGCAGAAAAACAGGGACTCTTTCCTATGGGGTGGTATGCAGAGAGGTGAAGGGTACACATGGCCCACACCAGCTGGACAACCCCCAGGACTCTCCACTGACGGGGTCCACTATGAGGTGGACCTTTCCTCAATCTCTCAGCAAGGCCTGATCATTGGAAGGATCCTGGCAATGATGTCTCATCTCTGCATCTCCCTCAAGCCCTTGGCAGGTCGAGTACTCTGAAAATGTGCCATGACGTTGGGTCACAGGCTGTGTTCAAATATCTGCAGGAGACTGAGTACACAAGATGGAACTGAGGCATTCTGTGAGGCTCCAGAAAATGCAACTGGCACTAAGGAATATTACAAGCTCAGGGAGCCAAATTTTGAACTCAATTAACAGAGAACTTTCACAACAGCAATTCTTTTTTTTAGTGGTCAGGTTTTCTTGAAAAGAGGTAAGCTCCCCATCACTGGAGGAATTTAAGCATAGGTTCAATAGATCAGTGGTGGCCAAGCCCAGATAATTATCAGGTAGGAACACACATTCCTGAATGCCACCTTTGAAGAGTCTCGGACTCAGTAAGAAACAAAGCGTGGGGCCCAGGAATCTGTATTTTCCTATTTTACCCCAGGTGATTCTGACAATTGACTTAGCTTGGGAGCCACTGGGCTAGCTGACCATTTGCTGGGATGAAGTCCTAAACAAGACGAACTAAATACTATTTAAGGTCCCTTTTTAAATGATTACCTTCTCTTTACCCTCTTACCCGGGCCTTAAAACCTCTCCTTGTGCAATTCCACAGATCTCTTTCCAGCTCAGATAACTCTTTACCAGGGTGTAGAATGATTACCTCAGCTCCCAGCGTTGTCTAAGAGAACGTTCTGTGATGATAGAATGTTCTCTATCTGTGCTGCCCCAGATAGGGGCCACTAGCTATATGAGACTACTGAGCACTTGAAACATGGCTGGTGCTACAGAGGAACTAATTTTTAATTTTATTTATTTGATTGTATTTATTTAATTTAAATAGCCACATGTGGCTAGGGGCTCTGCTATTGGCCAGCGCAGTGTCCTGTGAAAGAGGGCTTACGTATTCACTGTAGGATCCAGGTAAACAAGCGAACTCCCTCCACCACTCTCAGAGCTCATTTCCAGCCTGAAGCACACTACCCGAAGACAGGGAGATTAAATTCAAAGAAAACAGCAGGAAAGGAGTAGCTCTAGGTCAGCTGTATCAAAGACAACAGGTACAGAGAACAAAGAGCCCAACTAAAACTCTCACCCCTAAGGACTTTGCCCTTCTCTGCCCCAGAAAGCAATTAACACCAGCAGCACTGGAAGCACCAGCAGCCACCACCCACCCAGGCAGTGGGGCATTTCCCACCTTCCTCAGCAAGCAGACCTCATTCCCAGGGATGACCTACAACATCCCTTGGTTAACTAAACCTGGAGTCTCAAAGGTTTATAGGGAACTTTGGGGCTGTTTTAGGGTACAGAAATGCAAGAGAGAGAAAATGAATCTAAGAAAAGAAAGAAAGAAAGAAAGAAAGAAAGAAAGAAAGAAAGAAAGAAAGGGAAAAGAAGAAAGAGAAAAAGAAAAAAACAACAACAACCCTAAACCCACTACTTTTCCAGACCTCAAAATTTTTCATCAGGAAAATATATCATCCGCACACTTTCAAACATAACTGGATTCCTGCCCAGGTACAGTACAAAGGCCAAATTCAAACCTGACCGAGAACTCCAGATTAACATGTGTGGCCTTCCAGCCTTGATTCCTGCCTCCCACGTTTCAGGCCCTTTTGCCCAGCATCTGCCTGGACACATGCTCTGAATCTACCACAAAGTGTATTACCTGAGCCAAGAAGTATTGCCTCAACCTTCTGGAATACCAAACGAACACAGGTCAATGCAGCAGCAGGAGCGGCCAGGTGGGTATCAGGAGCCACCTGGCCTATTTAAACAGCTCCCACTGTCAAGCACAGGCCACCAGGCAACCCTCCAGGTAGCTAGCCTGATGCAGAGACCCAGTCCCTCAGAGGAGAGGAACACTGACGGGGAGGAACAGGGGAGAAAGAAAGATCGGCTAGCAAACGCACTGTGGGGGGTGGGGCAATGACGTTCATCAAACACAAGATACTGTTTCTGAAGTTTACTGGAAGATGGTTTCCCCCTTCTATAAAAAGAAAAAGAAAAAAAAACAAGAAGAAAGGAAAGGAAAAGGAAAGAAAAGAAGATCGTGTTGCAACTTCCTTCATCACAGCACACGCTCAGGAAAAAAACCCAGGCCTTGCTTCACTTTCCCATCTGCGCTAACGGTCAGCTCCATCCTGAGCCCCGACTTCTGAGGCCCTGAGAGGCGGGAAGCAAAGATGGCCAGAGCCTAGGGACTGAGAGCCACCCCATCACCTGCCAGCTGCCTGCCCATGCTACCACCTGAGGGGCTGAACACAGGACAGATGAGATTCTTCAGAGCAAGAGAGAAGTCCTGTGAAGGCCCAAGGAAGATAAAAATAGGCTCTGCCACAGGGTCAGCCTGGCCACCTCGTTTTATGACCCTTTCCTCCCTGGCTCTATTCGATGGTCAGCCAACACCCAGGCCCAAGCATTTCCTATTACCAGAAAGATCCCTGGGAGGAGGTCCTTTCTTTCCCCCTCAGCCAAACAGAAGGTTGGGAGTAGCCAGTGTAATTCCTCTCGTTGTTCCTTAGCATCCCTCCCACCGGCCAAACTTTTCTCTGTGCCCTCCCCTGGCTGTGTCACCAGGATGATTCCAGGATGTATGATGCCGGCAAAAAGGACCCCATCCCCCCACCCCTTTCACCCTGAGAAGCCCATCCCATGTCTCCATGTCCTCTGGGGCCACCCCACTGCCTTGACTCCACCACTCACGCACCAGCACCTCCCTGAACCTCTTTCTTGTACAGAAACCCCCACGTCACACCACTTGGCCTGCTTCTGTCAGAGATTGTCAAATGGGAGTATGTGTGAAAGGGCACAATCCTGACTGTGGGGGGCGGTCGTTTTCATTCCCTTTACACACACACACACACACACACACACACACACACACACACACACAAACACGTTCACTCCCCTTCTGAACTGTAAGTTCCCAAAGGCAGGGCCCACTCCTTATCATTGTAGCAATTTGTACAAAATAAGCCTTCTATAAATATTTGATGATACAACATAAATTGCTAGAGCAACTAAGCACTAAATTATAATGGATTCATGGAGGAACTATTGGAGAGGCAGTATCATGAGCCTAAAGGAGCCCAGGTTTTAGAGTAAGAACCTCCCATCATTAGCAGCCCCAGGGGCTTTGCACGTCCAATTCCTCCTGACCCCTCCTGCCCGCTGCCCCTCTCCCCTCCCAGCATTTCCAAGGTGCACTCAAACACCACCTTCCCAGTAAAGCCTTCCCTGAGCCACACACACATTCTAGCAATTCCACAGCCTCCTGCCCTCCTTTCTTTTGCCACTATATCTATCACCATCTGACAAACTGTACCATTTAATTGATGACGTTTTGTCAGTCTCCCCTAGCTAGAATGCAAGCTCCATGCAGACACAATTTTTTGTTTGTTTCTTTGATACATGTAATGTATCCCTGGGACCTAAAATAATTTATAGCACTTAGTAGGTACTCAGTAAATCATTGCTAATGAATGCATTGTTCTGAACATGTCTGACCATGTTCTTCCCTTCTGTAAAATATAAGTATTCTGTAAATACTTTTACTTTGCAGTATTATTTTAGGACTTAACAAGAATAGAAGTAAAAACCTAACGCAATGCCTGACACAAAGTATCTGCTCAATAAAGACTGTTACTAATCTTGGAAACCTTCACAGTGTTGCTAAACCTTCCACAGTGATCTGAATGAGGCAGAAGACTGAAGATTCTTGTATGTATCAAACTTGATCTGCTGTTCTGATCTATCCTTAGGGAGAGTACAAAAGTCAACCTCAGCACTGCTAATTAATGTTCTTGAGTAGTAAGTTGCTTCGCATCTCAGAGGGATAGAAGGCACCCTACGGCAAATCCTGCTTAGAAAGGCAGGAGTCTAGTCTAAGCTGCTAGAAAGAATCAGCCCTCATTGTTCCAAATTCCTCTCATCTCATATAGCAGAGGTATTAAAGGGGTCTAAACCCAAGGGGATGACCCTGACTAGTCTCCCATTCGAGGCTAATCCTGCCATCTGGGCCTCCTGATGGCCAGTCAGCAGGGAAGACAGGAGGCAGACATGGAAGAGAATACATGTTTATAAACACTGGTTGAACGGCTGAATGAATACAACTGCTACAGCCCGGGGAACGGTGACAGAACACCAGCGTGCACAAAGTAAGGGCAGAAAGGAATGGACAGTCCCTGCTGCCTGGAACCTGGGCTACCCACCTTTTTCCCAGTGTAGGGCTATTTTCCCAGCAGTGGGGTTAAAGAAACAGTAATACAGAAAGCCCTTCATGCAACGCAGGAGTCCTCTGAGATCGAGTCTGAGATCAAGCCTGAGCCCTGTGATTCACAAAGGAGGAAACTGAGTGAGGCCCAGACAGGTTCTCAGACCTGCTGAGGACCACACAAGCCAGGTCTCTTGGATACCAGTCCCAATCTGGGTCTCCTACAAATCTGTGGCATGGAGTTAGGTGGCCTCACGAGATTCAAATCTCTGACCTCAGACCTGGCAACTTGGTACTCAACACGGGTCTTCTTGCAACACACAGGAGCAAGGCCAACCGTAAGATCACCTTGGACTGCATCTGTGTGTCTCTGCTTTGTCTGGAGCTAACTGGAAGATGCCAAGAGCTGGAGGAGAGCTGGCCAGTTCCACATCTGTCCCTCCCTCAGTTCAAATTCTCTGAAAGGCAGAAGGGTCATCTCTGTAGTGGAACAGGAAAAGGAGGGGCTCTGGATCAGGGAGGAGAAAGAGAAGAGGCATCAATGGGAAACTGTGGTCAGGGCCCTTACAAGAACGAGAAATCCGTTAGCAGAAACAGAAGGTGCCAGCTTGAGTCAGCACATCTGAAGGTGTGGAGGGAAGAAATGCCCAAAAGACTGTTCTGCTATGAATGGCTTTTTAGCAGACAGGAGGAAAAACAGGGACAGACACTTGGGGGGCCTTTACTATATCCCTGGCTCAGTCTCAGAGAGCCTATCCCAACGTTATTCCATGCCCAGAGCCGTCCCCCTTGTCCCCCACCACCTGAGGATCACCATCGGGACCTTACGTTTAGGCAGGTAGGGCACACTATTGTTCAATTACCACACCTTTATTAGGCAGCTAGGTACAATGCATGATGCCAAAATACTCTATGATTTTTTTTTAATGAGGGCATACTGTCACCTGGAAATAAGAAAATATAAAAATAATGAAGATGTGAGTCTTCAGGAACTTACAATCCACTATCTAGAGGGGCCCCTTGAACATGGAGAAACAGACAGAAACAGATAGAAGGGAAGAGTGTCTTGGCAAGTCTGACAGGGCAGGGCAGGGGAGAGCCACTTCTATTTGAAAGCTTTCAGGAAAGTGGCAGCATTTGTACAGGGTGGGGTAGGTAGATACAGGCAGGGGTGGGGCAGGGAGGCAAGGAAGATACAGATGGACAGATGGCATACATACCATGCATGGGCAAAGGTGCAGGGGGGTGGGGGGGACAGGACAGGGTCCTATTCAGGAAACAGCAAATGTAAGCCACTTAAGCTGAAACATAGCAAGTATTCAGAAAAAAACAAAAAGAAAAACAAAAACCAGACTGGGGTCAGATCAGGGAAGGATCTGGAAATCTCCTATATTCTACAGGCAAAGTGAACCCACTGAAGGGTTTAACCTGGGAAGCTACATGAACAGAGCTGGGCTTTAGGCAAAGTAATCCCCCAAGGCCCTGAGGGGCCAAGCCCTTCCTTCCCCAGCTGAGGTTCTCAGAGGCAGCCGTGTGTTTCTCCTGGCCCCCACCCCACCCCCCTGCTCTCCATTCCTTCTTTCTCTAATTATACCTCAAACTCCAGTTTATGTGCTTTTTAAAAATCTAAGGCAAGGTAACCAAAACAAGTCCATGAAATCAGAAGGCTAAGGGGCACTCATGCCCCTCCTCCCCCAGGCTAGGAGCCCAGGTGACCAGCACCCTGCCAAGGGAGGGGGACACGGAAGGTATGAAGCCCCGGAGAATCCCTCAGGCTCCGGTGGAAAGGATGGGACACTTGGGAGCCCAACAGTCAGAGGGAATAACAAAACTTCAGTGTTTGTATAAACATAAGCATTTACAAAGCAGGCTACTATACACACTCATTCTGTCCCCATTTCCTTCTACCCTTCAGAGATCTGGGTGCCTGTAAGGACACAGGCATGGCGAAGGGCACAAGATGACCCCTGCTACCGTCACCAGCACAGGAGAGTTGACAGGGTGCTCCAAGTTCCAAGGCCCCTGTGGCCTCCCCACCAGTCCACCTGCATTCCTAGGATGCTCTAAGTTCCACACGTGCAGCCTCCAATGTCCAGGGCTCCCTCTCCACTTCCCTGCCCCCCACGGTCCTCTGAGCTCTGGAGAAGTCAGGCCTGCCAAGCAATCTGCAGGTTCTCCACTTAGAGAGGCTTCAATTCCCCAGCTGCGCTGAAGGCTGGCCTTTAGAATCTACAAGCCTTCCTCTAAGAATTACAGAAGTCAGAGAAGGAGGCCCGGAACAGAGAAGAGGGAGGGTACGGTTACTCCAAGGACAGGAGCTCCTTCTGTCAGAGTTAAAAATAAACTCTTAGCAATTTACACCCAACTCCTCCCTCCAGAAGCCAATAGGCCTTGGCAGATAAATCTCTCCCTGCAGAGAAAATGAGGCCCCAGGGGGACAGACAGGAGAAAGCAGTCCACAGAGACATGGTCCAGTATGCAACTCTAGGTGAAGCCAGAGGGCCCCCCAAGACCTACCTCGGCTCCTATTACTCTCCCTCACACACCTCTTCTCCCAAACAAACCCCAAGCTCAGAAAAAAGACGCAGAACCTTTGTTTGCATGGTTAGTACCAACACCTGTCCAAGGATTAGATAAATCAGAAAGAAGAGAATGCCAAAGTCGAGCTAAAAGAAATACTCTGCCCAGTATCTATCAGTTACACAGGTACCCCAGCTACCTGAGCCCCTTTCCCTCACCTGCCCAGGATCCCTAGGCAGTAGGGGAAGAGACCATCTCGATGGACTTCAGTGCACATAGATAGCAATAACCCTGCCCCGACCGTCAGGTGACATAAGAGACCCATGTTCTCTGTGACCCACTGCAGGTGGAGAAGCTGGAAAGGCCAGAGGGGCCCTGGCCTGACTCAGGAAGGAGGCCCGAGAGCCAGGGCCTAGTGAGCCTTGGAAGCCAACAGGATGAGGTTACGCTTCTGAGCATGGTAACCCGAAGCCCCACACTGCAGAGGGGGAGAATTTAGCTTGGCAACAGGGCAGGAGTCCTAGGGCAGGTAGCCTGCACAGTCACAGGGCAGTCGGGGTGAGGGCCTGGGGCAGCCTCACACGGGGCTCTCCCACTCATTCCCACACACCTTCTGGCGGGGAGGTCTGCTTGCCAGTGCAGCCTGGAGGAAGCCAGAGCAGGAGGAAACACAGGGGAAAGTCTCATGGACTCTGATGAACTTTCGCACCCTCCCCCTAACCCTTCCCCTGATGGAGAAGAAGCCAGGCACCCCCACGGAGCCTGTGTATGCGCTGCCCTCTTGTCTTATAGCCAGGGCTTGGCCGGTGGTTGGGGGCAACTTGCTTTCCTGAGCGCTAGGAGGGAGATATGACACCTGGAGCAGCAGCAGCCATGGCTCACTCCCAGCTAAAGAGAAGGGGGCACATGGGGAGACCAAGTGCGCAGAGAGAGACTCAGGTCCGCAGTGTGGCCGCAAGACCTGGGGCAGACGGCAGGGCTGGACTGTGAGGGGAGACTGCAGCACTGGCAGGTTTATTTTTAGCTGTTGGGACAGAGGGGCTGAGTAACAGTTCCAGGCCCTGGGCGGGAGGCCAGGTTGCAAATGTCCCGTGTGTAGGCTGGGAGCCTAGTGACACTATGGATCATCACAATGGCAGCGAAGTGATGGACGCCATCACCTGCCACCGAGGGCTGGGGGCAAGGTGCCCCAGAGGGGTGTGAAGGTGGAGGAGCCGGCAGGGGTTTGGCAGTAGGTCCCCTTCGCCTCTGCTTTCGGTTCAGAAGACTCAGTGGATGCAAGTAAAGCAGAGAGAAGGCATCAACAGTAAAGCCCCCTGTGTTTCCCTCCTCTTCTCTGAGACAGAAAAGGCTTCGAACGGTGGCCAGTTTCCGCCTTTAGCCACCACTCCTCACCTTCCAGATGAGTGCTCCATGGACACTGGCCATGGAGATGCCTGGGACGTCCCTCAAGAGTAAGATGCCCTTTCATATGAACCTTCTGGGCAGCTCAGGTTCCTAGCAGAATAAACACAGAGCTTGGCCCGTCTTGGAGGGGAACAAGAGTTACAGACCGGGTTTGACCTTGGGGCCGCGTCCCAGCCTCTCCCACCGGCCGGCTAGCACACAGAGATATTTACTGGATCAGAGAATAAAGACCCCCAGCCCTGCTCTGCCAGAGGCTGCATACAACTTCATCCCCTTTCCACTGTGTGTCTTCTTCCTCCAACCACAGACGATGGCCTGGCACACAGGACCCCATAGTCCAAAGCTTCAGGGCTGAAACTACTGCTTTAGCATTAAGTGAACAGGAAGAAAAGGAGAGAGAACAGACAGTTCCGGGCATTTCTTTCTCCTCTCGCTTCTTTGGACTTCAGATATCCAATCTTACAAGCCTTGGGGAGGGCGGGTGAGTGGTACCCGGATGTAAACCCTAATTTCCTCATCAGCTTTGGGAACAGTCCCCACCTCTCACCTCTGAACAGTTCCCAGTCCATTCCACATCTCTGGGTGAATTAGAAACCCATTTGGATAAGCCTAGCCACAAGCCAACACAAAGCCTGCCTAGTGGACAGTGGGTTAGATTGCAGCCCTCACTCCATCCCTCAGCTGAGTGTCCCGTGCAGGGCACGGCCTGAACAACCAGTCACAGCAGCCACATGTGGCCCCACACCTCAAATGGGAACAAAGTTTCAGATGGAGAACATGAAGAATTCCTCATCTCCACCTTGAGACACCACTATACTAAGATTCTTCTGACTTCAAGGTAAGAATGGATCCCCACCCCAACCCCACCCTCAAGTTACACAGCCCATCCTCTCTGCTGGTGCACCAGCTGGAACACTTTCCAAGTCTTCGCACAAGAGAAGGAGCAAGTGGTCAGTGATGATTAGTAATTAACTGGATGCAGCTCCCCTAGAGCCTAGCATCAAGCCTATCAAAAGGGCATCCATGCTGGCCCAGGTGCTGCTGATGGTCAGACATGGAGGTCAGCAAGCCATCCTGACAACTCTTGGCCTCTTTCCCTGGCCCAGCCTTCCACCACCCCCCAATACCAGTGCTCAGGAGCAATTGGTAGCCTGACCTCTGACATATGCACCAAAGCCTGGAAAATTTAACTGACCTACTCAAGGTCACATGACCCGTTAGCAGGGCACACAGACTGGACCCCTTTTTTTGCTTTCTTCTCTAGCACTTAACCAATAATAAGATAAAAATTTGTATCCATATATACCTTAAAATGCAAAATATCTGTATCCCTCTAATGATGAGAAAAGGTACAAAATCTCATTTGGGTTACACAGCTGCCCAGTGGCATGGCCCCTTCTTTTTACCGATGTCCCCATTTATGAGGTGACCTATGTAGAAAAAGCCTAGTGACCAGTTAGGTGAGCTCAGTTTTGCACTGCAAGGGCCATCATCTCTCTAGCAACCAAAAAAACCAAAGGAACCCAGCCTAAGAGGAGGTCCCAGGGAACTGTGTCCCTGACGAAGACACATGGTAAGACCTTGGACATAGCGCTGACCCTTTCGTGACTGGCCTAGCCTCCCACTCCAGTGAGATGGAAAGAGTCAAGAAAGATGATCAGGAAGTGTCACCAGCTCTAAGGTGCAATGAGGTATGGGTCTCTTTACCACCTGGCCTTACATCATTACCCAGAGCAGGTGCAGCCCCTTCGAACACAAAGAACAACCCTGCCCTGCCTGCCCACCTCCCTCCTGGTACACTGAAGCACTGGAAGGGTGCAGTTCAAGGAAGAGAGAAGAAAGGAGATGCCACAGGGCCCGTGGAAGGGCCTGAATCAGAAGAGAGGAAGCAGGACCTCAAACCACCAGGGACAGTCCTGAATAAGAGCATGGGAGGGCCTCTTGGGAATCACGAAAGGACTCCAATGCAGATGTCAATGCTCGGTCCTTCCCCACTGTGGCTGACACTCACATCCCTGAGATTCACGGGTGACAGGAGCTTTTGCCCCTCCTCCAACCCCAGGATCTGGCCAGGGATTAAGTCTGTAGTCCTGCAGCTTGACTCCTCCAAGCTTCTCCCTGAATCCTGACACCTGCTGCTTAAGGAGACTCATCAACTGGTGATGGGTCAACTCCTCTGGCCCCAAGCAGTCAAAACATCTTAATCATGGGCACCAATACCTTCAACCTGCTGAAAGGGAACCTCTTCATTTCCCAGGTATCCACCAATATCTGGTCCTGAGGCCTGGGGCTCCTTTTCTCCTCCCTTCCATCAGCCACTGATCCCAGATCTTAGCTAGAGATTATTTTCAAGCTCGATCGAAGCCCAGAATTCACAAGTGAAAAAGGACCATGCGGTGACCCAACTCTGATCCTGCTTCAGTGGATGCCAAGAGTCCGGCTGCAGTAAACAGGGGCCAAGGCCCCACAAGAGGGAGGGGGGTCTCTGAAACCAAAAACTAGGCCTCCCCAGTCTGAACCTCGGTGATTTGCCACCCTTCTTTACAACAGCCTGTTTACTTCATGCCCCTCAAATACGGTAAAAATTACTTTTAATATAAAGCTAGGTTTGGTTCAATTCTGGGCCACCAACCGTACTGGCTCCTTGCCCACCTGATCTCCTGTTCTCCTCTCAGGGCCAGTGTCACCAGCCCCTCCTACAGATCTGCTTATACTTCAGAGGCCCAGCAATGAGCCATCTCTGGCTCCTATGGTCCTCACAGATTTCCCTTCCAAAACTCTTCTACCCCCAAACACACGATTTCATCTCTAGACCAACACCGTGCAGAACTTTCTACCAGCATGAGTATATTCTTCCGCACTATCCAGCTCAGCAGCCAGTAGCCATGTGTAGCTACTGAATACTTGAAATGTGGCTAGCTGATTTTTAATTTAAGTTAGATTAATTAACTTTAGTTTAAACAGCCAAGAATGGGTACTGGCTGCCATATTGCACAATGCAGACGACATCTGTTAATGCCTTCTCCAAGTTGGTTTCTTGACCCCCTAAATTTTAAGGCACTTTATATGTCTGTATCCTCTATACAATCAAGCATATATTAGTATGCTCAACGAACTGTTAACAACCTATAACCTCAGTGGATATAAAAGAGGCTGATGTGGGGCACCTGGGTGACTCAGTTAGTTAAGTGTCTGACTTGATTTCAGCTCAGGTCGTGATCTGAGTCCTGAGATCAAGTCCCGCCTTGGGCTCCATGCTGGGCCCAAAACCTGTTTGAGATTCTCTCTCTCCCCCTCTCCTGCCACTCCTCCACCTCCTGCTCTCTTTTTCTTCACAAGAAAAGAGACCGATTTAGTCAATGAAACTTTCCCCCCCATGTGATTCCATCCAGCAAACTGCATTCAGGACACCGCCCCTCAGGCTGCCATGCTACCAATCTTGCTCCCCAGGAGGTATTCAGCATGAGATGTGCCGGAGAGGACGCTGCCTGTCCTGTGGGGCTGGGGGAGCTCCTGTGTCTCCCTCTGCGTCCAGAAGAAGCGTGGGAGGTTCCGATTATCTCCCCTTCAGAACACCAAAGGAAGCCACACCACAGTGACACAAAGTGACCTGGGGAGGGAGAACCACTGGAGAAAGGAAAGGAGAAGACATCACAGGACACTGTTTTCTCTAATCCACGCAATGGAAAGATAAACAGAGATAAGGTATGACAACATTCTATATTTTGTAAAGCAATAATACGCTTCAACTAATCAGAGTCATGCAGCGGAGAGGGACAACAGTGCCAGCTTTAATTAAATTTGTTCAGCTAATACCCAAGAGTCCGTATGACACAGAGAAGCAGGAAGCAGCTGAGGAACCCCATGGGGAATACAACTAATTATTACCCAAGTGGGTTGAGACTAGGTGTCCTTACCAAAGAAATAGTTAACAGAATTCCTACGTTCTTATACAAAAAATAAGTAAGATGTCTATCAAACACTCCCTAAAAGGGGCGGAGATGGTATAATTTTTTTTTTTTTAGAAAAGCTTCTTACCCGATTTAAAACTCATGAAGCTGCTGAGTTGTATAGACGCTGCCCCTTCAACTTCAGGGGTTATTGCTGGGGAGGCAATAAATACCCACCCGGCACCCCCTCGCCAACAGTCAAGGGGGTGAGAGAGGAGTGCCTCAGGCCTGAAGGGCTCTGGAGCAGCCGCCAACCCCAGGTCTGAGCCTGCTGACGTCATTGCGGTTATGAAGTGGGAAGAGGCCTGAGACGGGAAGTCAGGTGTCCTGGGTTCTAATCCTGCCTCTGCCAAGTGCATGGCTCTATTACCTCCAGTGAGTTTTTGCTCTGGGTCTTGGCTTTCTCATCTGCAAGACAAGGGGGTTAGATGAGATGACCTCTGGAGTCCCTTCCAACTCTGACCAAGTGTAAGACTCAGAACATAGAAAGAGCAGCCAGGATAGATGGTGAGGTGAGGTCACAGCACCCACTAAAAGCACTAAAATGTTGGCTCTCTGAGGTGGAGGTAGAAAAGCAGCAGCACGAGTTTGGACTTCTTTTTTTTTTTTTTTTTTAAGCACTGATTTCACTTAAGAGGGCTAAGAGGTCACCAGACCACAAAAGGAGCAGGACGTGGTAGCCACCACCTCCCATCCACTCTCAGAGCTGTGAAACAGCAGAGGCCCTGCTCCAGCCCTACAGCTCCTGCCCCAAATCCCCAGGAATGGCCTAACACACAATGTAGAGTACGGTCTGATCCCTTTTTCCACAGGCACCTTCCCAGTGGGGCAATCCGTCCTAGCCCACAACATCCATCCCTCTTGTTTTATAATCAAAACACTCCTGGTTTTGAAAATCATTTTACTACTCAGCACCTAAAGTTAAGTTCATCAAGATTCAAGATCTAGAAATCTCTTTGGTGTATGTCTCAAACAGGATTCCCCCCACAAGCTGTAATTATGTCTTAGCCAATATTTGGATATGGAAGAGCTGTTGACACTGCTGTCGGTCTCCGAATGCCTCATACCTTCTTTCTTCCTCTATTATTAAGTTTTTACACAAAGATGTGTGGGAATCTACAATTTAACAGTTGAGTCAACTTATAAGATCTGGGCGCCGACTGCCTGTCAAAACAGACTGACTTCAATCTTCACCCACTTCTAACCTGAGATGGATGAATTATGAGTGTTATTTAAAATGCTGCTGGATTTTTCCTTTGGAAACTATTTACGGAAGGGAAACATCCAAATCTCTCTCCTATTCATTACAATAACAGAAATCTGAATTACAGGAGAAATCTGAATTGCCACCCTACAACACTTTAGCGTGTGGTTTTCTGTGTCATTAAATAGAATAAAAAGAAGTTGAGAGCTTTTGTTCTGAAGTCTTTATTATAATAGTCCAACTGTCTAAGGGAATGAACAGCTATCGTCCCCAAACTGCTGATGGGTGAAGGCAGATGGCCTCTCAGAGGGATAGAAAACTCTCCCAGAAAGAACGTCTGTCACTTCCTCACCGGCACAGGTTAACTGTGGTCAAATAGTCTTCACTCAACTCCACTCCCCAAGGTCAGAGCCACAGTTAAACCACCACACCTCCTCCCTGTCCCCACTTACGAGTATGGAAAAAGTGGTCTAAGGCACAGCAACCAAAAAGCCCACAGCAACAGCTTACAGTAAAAACCAAAGAATCTGACAGTGTTGGGGCTAGCTGAAAGCTCCCCACCCCCCACCCCCAAAAGGAGGATGCAAGCAGCAAGGAAATAATTTTAGAGGCCTTAAAATCTGGAAATTGGACCTGCTTGCCCTCTGCAACTGCAAAGTACCAACCAGAGTTCTGTTACATCTAATTATATATTCCAACAGTTCCACCCATCACACCTATCTGAGTTTTGTATTAACAGCTGAAATACAGCTAGCTGGGGGGGGGGGGGGGGCAGCCAGGGGGAAGAGAAAAATATAACACAGGAAGTATTTTTCTTCTCCTCCAATCATTAAGATGCCCCAGGGGAAACAGGCCTGATGTGTCACCTTTAGAGATGTGGTTTGATCTGAAACCTGTCTGAGGGGAAAACCTTTTTAGTGACCCTGAACACTGGCTCACACTGCACTAGGGACCCACCCATCTCATCAGACCTCCAAGTCCATTCTGTTTAACTTCTGAAATAGGTATTCTCACTTAAATCCTCATCCCCTCCCCACCCCCAACCACCACACCCCCTTAAAAAAAAACACACACACACACACAACGAGGTTGGGTTTCCCCAGCTCAAGGATAACGCTCCCTCCTACTGTCCACCAATCGCCTACGTCCAGAGCTTAAGTGGCCATCTCCGATTTGCGGAATCAGCACCGGGCCAAGCCGTGGTTTAGAGACCGGGTTCACAATGATCAATGGAGCTATGGAAACAGCAGACATCGCGCCAGAGCCTGCTGGCCTCCCATCTGGAGCCTCACAGGCACTGAAGGTAGGAGGGGGGGGGCTGCTCTCGGATCAAAACAGTCCCTCCCCCGCGCCCGGGGGGCGGTGTCCCCGCGGAATCTCCAGCCTGGCACCTCCCGGGCCGGCGCGCCCCAAGGCGGCACGGCCGCGCTCGGGAGGCCCAGGGAAGTGAAATCACACATTCCGGCTCCCAAATAAGGAGCGAGGCTAAATAAACCTCTGCTATCCGACTTCTCCAAACTAACCGACCAACCAGCTCAATGAGTAATGGGTCTTTTGTGCCCGCAGAAAGAAAGAAAGGAGGGAGGAGAGGATGGGGAACCACAACCCCCGAAAATCACTTCCTTGAGCCGGGGTGAAATTAGCAGAAGTGGTCCCGAAGCCAACCGTTGCGCCTTGGCTGGATCCCGCTCAAAGCCCAAAATGGCAGAGTCCTCACGAGTCCTCTCGGGTCCCGCCACTCACACCCGGAGGTGACCGGAAACTCGGTCTGGCGGCGTGGTCCGCGCGGACCTGACCTTCCCTGTGGCCCGCCCGCCCCCTGCCGCGCACTTGGCTACCCTCGGGAGCCCGGGACCCACAGCCCCGCCGCGGCCACTCCTCCACGGCCCAGTCGGACTGACACCGGGTCCGGGAAGGGTCCGCGCGATAGCGCCCGGCGACTGTGCGCTTCGGCCGCTCTGAAGCGCGGGGCGGGGGTCGTCCCCGGGGGCCCCCCTATGCCCGTCCTCCCCTCCCCCGGCCCCCGAACTTACTTTTAGGGCGAATTTCTCCTGGGTCCTCTTATTGAAGATCTGTAAAACTTTCCCGTTGATGCCCAGTCCCAGGACCTGGGTGGTGACCTTGTAGTCGTCGATGATGGCGTTCTTCTTGATCTGCAGGCTCGACTTGACATGGAACTGGGGAAACTGCTGCGGGGGCTGCGGCGGCGGCTGGGCCGGGGGGTGAGGCTGGGCCGGGGCGGGGGGCTGCGGCGGCGGCGGCGGCGGGTTGGGGAACAGCACCGGCGGGGTCTGGCCTTGGGAGTTAGACAGCATGGTGCCCGGAGACGCGGAAGCAGAGGCGGGAGGGCCCGCGGCCGCCCCCTCCTCCGGCTCCGGACGGGGTCCCCGCCACCCCCCGCCCGGCTGCGAAGTTTGCTCCGGGCTGGAGCCGGCTTCCCCGCCCCGGCCCGGCTCCAGGCTCGGCGGGTCGCAGGGCTCCGTGGGTCCCGCCGTGCGCCGCTGGCGCCCACCAGCCCTGCTCCCTCCCTCCCACCCTCCCCCCGGGGGCCTGGCGCTCGGGGGACCGCGGGACGGCGGGGGCCCGGCCCGGGGGGGAAGCGGCCGCGCGACAATGTACCCAGCCCGGGGGCCGGCGGCCGCGTCACAGCCTCGTCTGCGTCCGGGGCCGGTCCTTAAAGGGGAGGGTCGGAGGGGCCGGGCTTGGGGAGGCGGGGCGGGGCCGGGGAGGCGTGGGCGTGGGGAGGGGCTGGCCTTAAAGGGGAGGACGCGAGGCACCCAGAGTGTGGCGGGCCGGGGCTGCCGGCTGGGGCTGGGGGGTGAGGGACAGGGAATGGGGCTGAGAAATCCTGGTTCGTAACTGATCGGAGCCACGCAAAGGCAAGAGGGAGCCGTATGAAAGTAGCTGTATAATTCACGTAGAAGAGCCACTTTCCTCCAGTTGTCTGTCTCTTTTAGACCGCAGCAGCCAATTGGGAGAAGGGGTGTATTTTGAAGGCGAGAGGTGGCTGACTAGTAAGTATTAGCTGCAGGAGACCTCGGGTGAGCAGGAATTACAGAGAATTACAGAGGTCCTTCGTCCTCGAAATAGGTGTGAGGCAAATATTAAATATTTTCTAGGCCGTTTTCCTCTGAGTTTTGCACTTCTTTTCTCATAAATTTGTTTTTCAGTTAAAGATTTATCATTGTATTAACTGTGAAGAATGTAGAAATTATAACTTTGAACTTTTTTTCATAGAAATGAGCTTAAAAAAAAAAAGGAAACTGGGTGGGAAAAGGATAGACTGACCTTCAGACTTCTGTGCGATCCTGAGCAAGTCGTGGCTCCTCCTCTCAGTCCCTCAGTGGGAAGAGTAGCAGTACCTTTCCACAGGGGTGTGGAGAGAATTAGATAAGACGGTGTAACAAAAAGGAAGGTTTGGGAACTAGGTTCTGATCTCCAGCGTGGAGGAGTTAGTCCCTGAACTTGCACCATCAGGAGAAGTGGGTATTTCTAAGAAGTCGAGTTCTAGTCCACATGAGCCCCATACCTCTGAGGAAGATGCCAAGGATCCAGCTGGGCCTGTAGTAGCCCCAGTCGGGGGAGCTGACTGGGGAGGCCCTAAGTATAAGCCGCTTCAGGGCCTCCAGACACGTTCTGATGGGCGTGGGGGATGGTCATCAAATACATCCCTGCCGACCTCTTCCAGGCTCTGACTAGTGTAACAGTTGAAAAATAAGACAAAGGAACCAGACAGGTGAAGACAAAACCTCAGCTTGATTACTGATAGCGCAAAATTTAAAATGGGGCTTGAGCTATGGCCACATATGGCCCTTAATGGATCCCCCCAACACTCCAGAAGGAACGAGAGGTGGAGCCAAAGGCAGGAGTCACCCTTCCGAAACAGTTCTTCCCGGAGGGGGCGGGGGGGGGGGGGGCGCAGAGTTCGTTCCACGGGGCCGGGAAGGAAACAGTTCCCCTCGCACAAACTTGGCTCTTTGGAAGCGGAGGTCATTTAGTGTACAACTTAAGTGCGTACAAGCCGCCATGCTCGGCCTCCCAGTGGTAAACGGTGTTCACTTGTGGGGAAGAACACAGGGACAACAGAACAGCATGGCGAAAGCGCGCAGACACGGGTCCGGGAGCTGGAGGTGGAGGTGGAGGGATTCACCTCCGGCTGCAGTAGCTGAGGGTGGATGTGGTTAGAGAGCTCCCCCCACCCCCTGACTCTTCAAAGACACAGGGACCGCCTCAGGCCACAGAGATTGGAACCGCCTTCCCCTCTCTGGTTCTGTAGTATTGCTGTCACCTCGCGTGGGCACACACGGGAGATGCCCAGGGAGGGAGAGAAGGACGGATGCAGGGGTGGGGAGGTAGAAAGCTCCAAGCTCAGGCTCTTTCTCCGCTGATTGCAGCTCCCTGGTCTGGGGCTGCTCCCGGCTCTGAGCAGGTCTTTTCCTGACCACAGAGAGTGTCGCTGGGGGCTTCCTAGTGCTTGGCATTGAGCTTTCACCTGCTTCTCTCCACATGGCTAGAAAGAAGATAAGCTCTTTTTGCCTTTTCAGAGATAGGAAGGCACAGTGGAAGGAGAACAGAGTTTAGAGACAAATGACCTGAGTTCAAGTCCATCCTCAAGTTGGGTTACTGTGAGCAAGCCATTTATCCTCTCTTTGTATCTGAGCAAATGAGAAAAATAATAACATTGACTTTCAGGGCTGAGTGAGAATTTAATGAGATCGCATTTATGAGAACTCTTCATAAACTATAAATTATCAGGAATAATAATAATAATTATTATTATTATTATTATTATTATTGAAGCATGGCTGGCTGGTTCTTCTGCTCCATGCCCCCTGCCTGGGGATCTGTCCCTGATATCAAAACTATCTTTCTAACTAGCTGGGGCTCTGGGGAGATGCTGAAGCCCCGTGACCTAGGCATAACAAGACAACTGAAACCCCAGCTGGGGATTCCTCTCTGAGTTACATGGGCCTTGTAGGCCTCGGGGCACACAAGGACTCCAAGGGCATGTTCGTGTGCTTGTGCATAGAAGTTACATAAACTGCACACAGTCTCCAGAAAATGCACACCTACATGAACACAAACATCAGCACAACGTGCAGGCGTCTAGCACAGAACACATACCTAAGGGATGCATAAAAACTGGGAGTGAGTGAGCTGGGGAAAAGGGAGATGCACTGGGCAAGAGATCCAGTCTTAAGTTCCCTTGCAGACCAACTAGTCATAACCTCACTGGAGTCCCTTGCCCTCTCAGTTCCTTCTTTCTCATCTGTGAAAAACGATAACACATTGGCCCTGCCCACCTCATAGAGCTACTGTAAGAATAAAACAAATCCTTTTCCCTTAGGACACAGAAGTCCATAGTCCTATTTGTACAATGCCACGCTCTCAATGATGTGTAATAAACGTCTTAAGCACTTTTTATGGATGTGTAGAAGCACTTTGAAAGTTAAAAGTCTATGCAGATAGAAAGTACCATTTTTGTCTATTATCGACATACAGACACATAAGCCACACGATACTGTGCTCATGAAGACAATTAAAAGACCTCACGTGCATAGAGTCAGATTAATTTTAATCCTCTATTCAGGACACAGCCTCATCATTGGTCCAGGTATCTCTACTTTTATTTGGTGATCAGTTATTTTTAATAATGCAAGAGGCACCTGTGAATCCCTTACCCAAAATAAACACCAGGGCTTTGACAGTGGAAGAACTCGGTGGTTCCTCTCTCCCCACCCCAATCTACTTCTGTTTCCCCAGCCAAAGATAACGATTATCTTGAATCCTGTGTTCACTGTTCCCTTGCTTTCCTTCCATATAGTTTAATTGCATAAGGTATAGGTGTCTGACCTTCATAAAAGATAAAGCTGATAGTGTCTTAGAAAGGAGGTGGATAAGAGTGACATTATTAACAAGATGAGGTTAAAATAAAGAAACATCTGGTGATGGTTTCAAAGCATCCCCTACATTCTCATGGGGATGATGATGGTGGTGGTGGTGGTGGTGGTGATTGGGTGCTTAGTCTGTGCTCAGCCCTCCATCTGCATCATCTCATTTAACTCTCATAAAGATCTGTGGCAGATGGCTAGTTATTTGGGTCAATACCCATTTCCCCTTCTTTGGTAGTAAAGAACTTCCAATATTTAGCTAAGCACATGACTTCCCTGAGTAAAAATTACATTTCCCAGGCTCCATTATAGCTGGTTGTGTTCTCGAGATTAAGTTCTAGCCAATGACTTATAAATGGAAGAGGTCAAAGGAAAGTGGTAGGTTCTCTTCCTTCCCCTCCTCTTGTCTCTTCCCCGATGCCTGGAATGAAAATTTAATGGCTAGAGCTTGAGGAGCCATCTTGGATCATGAAGTAGAGGTCATAGGTTGAGGATAACAGAACAAAAGGATAAAAGCAGCCTATGTCCTGGTGAGCATGCATCTGTCATATCAACCCTAAACCACTTACCCAGACCAGACTTTTATATAAAAGAGTAGGAATGTCCTTGTTATAGCAACTGATATACTAGGTTTTCTATCATTCACAACCAACCTTAACTATTAGTTATCCCGACTATTATACAGCCCTGTGAGGTATGTACTGTTATTCTCATTTGTTTTATAAGACAGGAAACTGAGTCCTAGAGAAATTAAATAACTTACCTAGGGTCACAGAGTTCGCAAAGGACAGAACCCAGGTCTTTCTGATCTGAAGTCCATGGTCACGTCCCCCAGTCTAAACCGTAAGCAAATATATACCCACACATTCTTCTTGTTTTCAGAAATATAGTATCTGTCATTTCTGGGCAGGAATGCCCCCAAAGAGCTATGGCTATACTTTCCATTTAGATAAACTTTAAATCTCCCACATCTCATTTCCTTCAACCTTCTAGTATAGGTCTGTGTTAATTTGCATAGCTGTGTTATATTATGGGATAAACCATGACTCCATGGCAACTTCTCTTCTCCGATCTTCCCCTACCCTGTCTTCACACCATCAGGGAGTAAACGTCTCCTATTTTACTATGATGTGACATTATGAATGGATGACAGAGGATAGGAATCTATGGAGGTGGATTTCTTGGAAATGTTCAGATAGCCTGCTCTTGATGAGATAGAATCATCCATAGGAAGCTGGATATGCATATGCACACAAATAAACTAGACTTTGTATCTAATGCTAGTATCGCAAAAAGTAGAATATCGCAGAAGGGAGCATGATTCACAGGAGAAGATCTGTCCACTGAAAACTCGCCCTTGGGAAGAAAAACAACTTGGGGCCTAGGGAGAGATAAGCAGTCTTCATGTCATAGGCTAGTAATTCTTGGATAAAATGAGAGAGTCTTCAACGTGAGGACGACATATACATAAGAATAATAAGTCACCAAAATTTCTGAAATCTCTGAAAGTGCTAAGAGCTGATCCACAGAAAGAAATTCTACCCAAAGCAAGGGATGCCAACAACGCCCTATTGAGGGCTTCCCAGAGGGGAAGAAATGCTCTGCTCCCCTTCCCCCCAGTGCCCTTGTCTGTACCCCAACCTTTGACAGTTTAATGCTACAGCAGGGAGCAGCTACAGTGGAGAGAAAGAATGGGAATGGAGAGAGAAAGAAGGAAGTATCCAAAGGGGAATGGAAACTTAGCCTCTGCTCATCAACAGACACAATATGGTCCAAAGGGACTACAAATGGGGCTAATTAGAACTATAAGATACTTAATTATAATTCTGCAGCTTAGTATGATAGGAAATGGAGGGAAAAGAAGTAAATATTCTACCACATTCAAGACAGCCCAAGGCTGTTGTCCCTGTATTAAAAACTTTGCCCCTCCAGTCTAACCTGTATTGGGCATGTCACTTGCAACTCAGAGGCTCATTCAGCCCAGAGACTAAATTGGGGAAGGGAGAAAGGAAAAGGGGATTTGCCATCCAGGAACACAACCAGAGTGTGTCAACCCAAAAGTCATTTCATCTTTGCCTGGTAATCTTGTGCCCCTCGGATTTTTTTCCCTCCCTCCCTTAAGATAAGTAAATGGAAGTGGGAGAACAGGAAAGGTGAAGAAGAAGTGTGAGAGCATGTGTGTGCATGTGGAATGGGTAGTGATTTCCTAAGGGCATAACAATCCTAGCTTCACATGAGAACATAATTTTCAGGCAGCAGAGCTTAGTGGAATCAAATTCAGAGTTCAAATCCCACCTCCACCACTTCCCACTTACCATTTTAAGTACACCTCAGCACTCACGTTCTATAAGGAAGGGGGTGATAATTCCCCAAGTTAAACACATAGACAGCATTTTGAACTGTTACTGGCACATGGGAATTGGCCTCTATAAATGTGAGTTGTGATACTGCAATAAATATTCTCCTGCCAATTATCTCCTTCAATCCCCTCAACAAGGCTGTAAGTAGTATAATTTCTGCTATTTTGATCACTGGAAACAACTGATGCTCAGAAGGTTAAATAACCAGCCGGAGTTCGGTTCACCCACTCTCGTGTGAAGAGCCAGACCTCAGACTCATGCTGTTCCCTCATATGTCCGAGTCTGTGTTCTTAAACGCTCTTGTAAGTGGTCCAGCTACCTGACACCTGCCAGGTCACTTGGGAAGCCATCCCAGCCTGTGTTCACAGCTCAGGAGAAAGAAACACTCTGCAACCTGCAATGTACTCTTATTCCCAGAGACTCACCCTCTAAGCGAGGTAAAGGCAATGAATAAAATCACTGAAGCATGAACGAGTTTGGGATTCTAGCAGGTATAAGCGTTTGAGGAAGGACCTAAATATATGAAGTATGTGTAGTATTGATACTATGTTTTGTTTTGGTTTTGCTCATTTCATGGCAGAAGTAGGAGCTCATTTTTTTCCCCACATATCTTATCAGGCTGTGGAAGCTGTAATACTGTAGAGATGAAAAGGACCTATGGCAATCACCTAATTTGGCTCCTTCCTCCAAAGACCACAACTATAGCATCATAGAGGCAGGTGGGTGTGTGACCCTAAAAACTTTACACTCTCAAAACTTCCGGTGCCTCATTCTAACACTGCGAGTAAGTTTTTCCTTTTGCGTGACCCATATAGCCCATGCTGCAGGCAGGTCCCTGTCATTCCTGGAGTCTCACTCAGTGATGCTGGCCAAGGGATCTCCCCAAGACACCAGATAGACAGCCAGAGGCCCCCTCCAGTGGAGCAAGAGGTGCCGGGGAAACTTGATATGCTGCAAGAGATGAGCTGGCATGTGGGCCATCCTGAGACCTGCCTGCAGGTGTCCCCCCCACCATCAACTTTGTGTCCCCCTCTCCTATCAATAAACATGGACTGGGCACCAATGAGTGCTAAGTACTGTGCTGGGCATGGGAATGCCCAGACACCCCTGACAGGCCTTGAGTGCCTTGAGAAATTTTATATATATACAAATATGGTAATTGCTATGTATTCCTATAACATAAAATGTATAATTTTAACCATTTTTAAGTGTGCAGTTCAGTGGCATTAAGCACCTTATGCAGCCATCATCACCACCCATCTCCCGAACGTTGCGTCTTCCCAAACTGACACTCTACACCCATTAGACAATAATTCCCAACTCCCACCCTCCTCTGAGCCCCTGGCAACCACCATTCTACTTTTTGTCTTTGTAAACTTGACTATTCTAGGAAACTCATACAAGTGAAATCATACAGCCTTTGTTCTTTTGTGACTGGCTTATTTCCAAGCATACCGTCTTCGAGGTTCATCCACATGGTAGACTGGGGGAGAATTTCCTTCTTTGTTTAAGGCTGTGGTGTATGTATATACCACTGAATGCACTTACCACCTTCTGTGTCTCCATTCTTCCCTCGCTGGACGCTTGTTGGCTTCCACACATTGGCCATTATGGGTAACGCTGCTGTGAACTTGTGTGTTCTGGTATCTGTTGGAGCCTCTGCTTTCCATTCTCCGGGGTCTAGTCCCAGAAGCAGAATTGCTGGATCATACGATGATTCTGTTTGAACTTTTTTTTAAGAACTGCCTCTTGCACTGTTTCCATGGCAGCCGCATCCCTCCACATCCCCACCAGCAATGCCTCTCTCCATGTAACTGACGCTCGTTACTTTCAAGGGTTCGTGGGTTTCATTTTGGTGTCGGTAATAGCCATCCTAACAGGTGTACCCTTGAGAGGGGTTAAGCATGGTGCTCCTGAGCTCATGAACAGGACAGATTCATCCAGAAATCCACACTGAAGATATGATATTTGACTTAGGTATCTAAAGATGGGCAAGAAACCTCTGGGCAGAGGAGGAAAACCACATAGGAGGAAGAGGGACCACTGAATGACAGAATGGAAAGAAACAAGAAATCGCATGACCCATTTAGAAGCAGCAGGTGGTTGGGGTGCCTGAGTAGCTTAGTCTGTTAAGCGTCTGCCTCTTGATCTCAGCTCAGGTCTTGATCTCAGGGTTGTGAGTTCAAACCCAGTATGGAGTCTACTTTAAAAAAAGAAAATATAAGAAAAGCGGCAGCTGCATGGGCTGGAATATAACATGTGTACAGGAAACGGTCAAGATGTGAGGTGGGAGGCAGATACAAAGGCTAGGAATTCCACTAAGGCTTGGACTTGAGGCAATAGGGAGCCATTGCTAATGTATGTGAAAGTATTATGCAAATTTCATCATATTATATGAATGTAAGGATTGAGAACAAAAAGGAGAGAAATGTTTTTAAAGAAACAAATGTACTAAGACTAATACACAATAGCTGGAAAATGGAAGTGGCTTCTGGCATCTGCCAGAGAAGACCCTGGGTCCCCAGGGTGCTGGCTCTGGCCTATCCCCTCCCCATCTCCCAGGTACCAAGGTAACAGAGCAGGATAAATGGCCTGCCCTGTTGACCTCCCCAGGTGGTGGGGGGCACCTGCTGTCCTTAGATGGGAGAGTTGTGGCCTTCCAGACCTGGAGGGATCACAGGAGGGCAGCAGGGACATCCTTCTTCCTCTGGGGCCAGTGCACTCGGCAATGCCTCTCCTTCCAGTGCAACATTCCAAGTCATTCAGACACCTGGAAAATCTCAGACCTGAGCGGCCACCTGCCTCTGACAGCCCTATCTAAGCCTGAAAGTCGGATCCAGATCAGGTCTCCCTGTTGTGGTTGTCTGTCTCACCATCCCTACCATCCCTTCTGCCATGAGGAGAGGATCAAGGGACTCTTCTCTATAACTTGACATACAAGAGATGAACAAACAAACAGATTTTTATTTTAAATTTTGGAACCTTTAATACATTCACATGGAACAAAATCAAAAGCCCAAAAAGACATATAGTAAACTGCTCCCTCCTGTCCTAAGGCCTCAGCTACCCTAGTTGTCTGTCCCAGTTTCTTGTGCGGCCTTCTGGAGCTATTGAAGCCAGTCCAACCTTCTACCTAGGAGCTAGCAGGGACTGTGTTTGGCCTCATTCCTGGCGCAGCAGATCCTGAAGTCCAAAGTCACACTGTCAGAGGAGAGCACTGGCCCAGCTGTGCACCTGAAGCCAGAGGGCCCGGGGCAGCATATGGGCCAGCCTGGTGTCCACGGCAACGTTCGTTCTCGGGTTCCTGGGATCAAGCCGTTCTCCCGGGAGTGTGACGCTTCTCCTGGCATCAGTAAGGGACGAGGACAATTCCTGCCCAGGGCAGGAGCTGGGTACAGGAGTAGGGAAGAGGAGGGGACAGAGCCTGACAAAGGAGGGACAGGCACAGGTGCTCTCTGGATGCGAGTGTGAGCCAGGACACCAGAACCTGAGTGTGTAGAGCCATTTGGTCCGAAGGCCCCTGTAACTCAGAGTAGGCCTGCTAAGAGGGGCGTGGGAGCCGCCTTCCCCTGGGCCCTCCCCAGACAGGTCGGGGCCATGCAGAGGTGTTTCTTCAAGTGATACAGCTGCCTTACTGGGCCACAGCGCTCCCGCCCACGTCACTCCCCAGGAATCTGGTTCTTGTTTACCATGAAGAAGTGTGGTTATTACAGAGCCTAGTGGCCCTCCTCCAGCTTCCCCAGAGAGTGTGTGGAGGAGCCCAGGGCCTGGGAAGGGAGAACTGCTGAACAGAAGGACCGGCAGACTTCCTGTGGCGCGGCCCCTCCCAGGGCTCCCTCACCAGGACGAGTCAGAGAAGAGCCTGGCAGGACTCTGGGGGCCTTCCTTGGCTGAGATGTCTGGGACCTATCTTCTACAAAGCTGGGAAAAGAAAGAGCAGAGGAACAGAAGAAGTAAATGAAGGCTAACAGGCAAGGAGCAGGGTCAAGGACCCAGGAAGAGTTGGAGTCAACGTGACACCGCCTTCTCTGTGCTCCACACGGTGTTAAGAAATAACAGAATCCTGGGAGGGAGTGAAGCCTCGGAGGTTTAGGTTCTGAAAACCTTCCATCCCTAGTGACTTGCCCAATGCCTGTCACAGAATATGACATTGATACTCTTGCTGGATGGATGGAATGGAGGGTGGCAGATGGCACACAAAGACAAAATCACGATAAAGGCTCCCATTTATTGAGTGCTTAGTATGTTCTTGGTGGGGCTGTGAGTGCTTTCAGTGTGTTAATTCAATCAATTACCAGAACAAGCCAGCAAGGTGGGTATTACAAGATCCCTCCAGGGGCCTGGACAAGGAAACTGAGGCCCAGTGAATTTTAGTGACTTAAAAGAAGGACTGGAATGGGGATTTGAACACAGGAAGCTAGGACCCAACACTGTCTTCTTAGGTCCCACAGTCTCCAACAGGGAGCAGGGCCAGTTGGAAAGGGACCACCCAGAGACAGACAACTGTCACAGCTTGGGGTACAGAGCTCTATCCTCAAGCTTTCTTCTTCTATCAATTATCCTGCTGTGACCTCGTTGCCATCCCAACCCCTGGGTGGGCTCCACTGGCTCCTTATTAAATCTTAATGAGACTAAGATGGTTAATAGTTTTCCCAAACCCAAATTCCAATGATCTATTCATTTGGCTTAAGATCTTGATACAAAAGCCATAAAAAGACATGGGCCCCGGGACTAGCACAAGAGCCCAGCATCCTGCTTGTTCTGTCTCTGTTTTTGCTACCTCGTCTGGATGCATTTTCCTCATCTGTTCCCTCTGCCTTTTTCGGAACATTGTCCAAATGAGAAGGTATTTCTGAAACACCAGCTTGGTTCATTTCCTCCCCACATAGCAGTCTGCTCTTTTCTCCCTGGGAAGTTGAGCTAACAAGGTAGCAGGAAAATCAGGTCATTTTCACTATTTTTCAGAGTTTCCAGAGGCCATGGTGCTGCAAATGGAAATGTCAACGTGGGATAATTACATTAGCCCTGATGCCCTCTTTTCTGACTCCCCTTTATCCACAATCGATTACTGAAAAAGACAAAGGATGTGAATAATCAGCCAAGCAGATGGAGTGTCAGGTGGCCAGGCCAGAAGAGAAAACTGGGCTCCCCTGAAGGGTGAAAGGGAAGAAAGTCCTCTGGCTCAGAGAGGGTCTCTGCCGTGGGGACGAAACAGGCTGCAGGGAAAGGTGGAGGGCTCCGACCTGGCCTCAGCAGGCAAGGTGTATACGGAGGCACCAATTAATCGCTGGAGTTGTCCTTTAACATGTTCTGACAGCCATGGGAAGCTCTCTCTAGGAAATGAGGAAGGAGGTGGTAAGAAAGGTCCCTGAGGGTATCAACAGGAAGGAGGAAGCTTGGGCATTAGAATAAAGTTGAAAGATCACAAGTCCTGAAAACTAGTTATTTAGAGACAATCCTTGTAACACACACACACACACACACACACACACACACACACACACATGCAGGAGGCTGACAGAGGCTGGGGCAGGCCCACAGTTTTCTTTGGCTGGCTTCTTCTCTGCCTTTAGGTCTGGCTGAGGAGATGGGGCTAGGCATTTCTCACTGGACATTTTAGTCAGTTTCACTTCCTGTTTCTCATACTGAAAGCATAATAATCATCATAATGATAATAATAATTCTGCAGACTTGCCTCTGCCTCCTATTTATCTAGGGCCTGCCAGAAGTGTGTGTTTAAGTGGGAGAGGGAGAGTACAGCTTATCTGCTTCATCAATCAACAGCTGGCAGTGGAGGCAGGCATGGGGGTGAGGGTGGGGGATAGTAATTAGCAATGGAAATTATTAAACTCATTTTTTTTTCCAGAAAGAGGAATCTAAGTGGGTTGGTAGCTCCCCAAATGGCTATTCTCACCATAGAGACATTTATAAATCTCTTCTCCCAAGGTCCTCCAAAAATAAATCCTTTCCATTCTCCAATGTGCCCCAGTTAAGGAAATCCTTGTGAACTGAGGCCCAGAGAGTTTAAGTTGACCTCCCAGAGTCACAAAGCAAGCAGGTCAGCAGGAAAGATAGGACCAGGCCAGGCTTTTCTGCATCCATTAAGAGCTGTAATCAAGAAGGGAATTTCCAGCTCTACAGGGAACTCGCAAAGTTGTAGGAAAAACCACAACTATTTCAGCTAAGGAAAAAAATGTGCAGTCCCTGAAGGCTTGAAACCCTAAGACAGTAAGAGAGAGTGCCCTCTTCCTGAGGATGCCTTGGGAACATCTAAGATTAGGAGGGGTAGGAAGAACAGCTTTCAGACATTGGTCAGGAAAACCATCCATGGAATAGAGGTGTTGGGCCAGTGTTTTAATTTTTTACCTCCAGTAAAGGGCTGTACTCTAAGGACAAAGTTTGAACACTTTACAGGCTCTCAGGACTCAGATGGGAGTGGAGGGAAGTGCAGGAGGCAGCCATTATCTTGATGACAACAATGACATAGTCTTTCTTCAGATCCTGCTCTCCCCTTGGGGATCTGAGGAGAAAGGGAAGGAGGTGAGAAGCAAGTGGTTCAAGAGTCATTTTTGTATCAACAAAAAAGGCAGGGAAAGGGAAAAAGAACAAGAGAACCCCTAATTAATTAATTAATTATTACTTAAAAATCACCACCTGGATGGCACCTGGGTGGCTCAGTTGGTTTAGCGTCTGCCTTTGGCTCAGGTCATGATCCCAGGGTCCTAGGATCAAGCCCTGCGTCCGGTTCCCTGCTTATCGAGGAGTTTGCCTCTTCCCCAGCTCATGCTTTCTCTCTCTCAAATAAATAAATAAAATCTTTAAGAAAAAAAAAAAATGTCCTCCTGGGGCCCAGGTGGTTTAGTCCGACTTTGGCTCAGGTCAGGATCTCAGGGTCCTGGGGTGGAGCCTTGAGTTGGGCTCCATGATCAGCAGGGAGTCTGCTTCTCCCTCTTCCCCCCTCCCCCACCCCCGCTCTGTCTTTCCCCCTACCCCCACCCCCACTGGTTGCGCGCAAACACACACACTCTCTCTCTCCCAAATAAATAAATAAAGTCTTTTTAAAAAATCCCCTTCCTCTCAGATACCAACAAAGACACATACCCCGCCCACACAGTCTGAAGCACTAGTTACACTGAGGGTAAGAGGATGTGAGGTCACACGCTCATTTATTATGATATTTATTGTTGTTGGATTCCCCCCCCTCCCCAAAGACAGTCATCAGCCTGGGGGCTGGATGGTGAATGACAGGTTAAAAATGTGAAAATGAAAAGTTAATCGTGACCCTGTGCGTGATCGACCTCAGGCTGTCAGGTGTCGAATCAGCTCAGAGAGGAAATTATAATAATATCCAGCACTTACATAGCAAGTGCGACGTGCCACACACTGTTCTAAACACTTCACGTATGTTTGCTTGCTCATTTAACACTCGCAGCAAGGCTGTGAGATCGGCGATGGCTATTATGACGTCATCATTCCTCTTCATTTCGAACCTGGCTGTCTGGGCATCTCTGAGCGTGTAGAAGGCCCGTGTTATTTAGCCCCTAACCTCTGCCTCTCTTCCCAGCAGCAACTACCATCGGCTCAGGCCAGGCAACGTAATCGGCAGGACCTAGTGCAAAATGAAAATGCAGGGCTCCTTGTTCAGAACTTATGAAGATTTTCAATAGAGCAGCAGCAGAGCGTTAAACCAAGCACGAGGTCCTCTGAGCCCAGGTCCCCGAGTGATTGCATGGGTCATGCACCCATAGAACCTCCCTGAAACCTGGGCACAACTGTGGTGCTGTCTTCTGCTATCCTACCCCGGGGTGGGCCCAACTCCCGAAATAAGCAAAGGGAAAAACATCCTACCCCCAAATACATTGGGTGTCTCTGTACGGCTTTGTTGAAGAAGGTATTCCACAGCGGAAAGAAAGTTGGGTTTTCACACTGGATCTGGACGATTTTTAAGATCTCTCCTAGCACTGCACTAGGAGATCTGTCCTTCTGCTCATCCCTCTCCTCACATCCCGCATCGAACAGGTTGGCAGTTTTTGCTGATTCAATCCCAATAAGGCTTACTGTATCCTGGCCTCTTTTCCTTCTCCCTGGCTACCGGCCTGGCTTTTGCTCAGCTAGAATATTCCTGTAACTACTAACGAGATCCCTTTTCTTCAACCCTCCATTGTTTCTAATCCTCTGCTTGTTACACTTGGGTCTTTGGTGGTTACTCTTTAGGACTTCCCCTAGGCTGTACGTTTCTCCAGGGTGGGTACTCCATTCCTGGGCAGCTGTGCCTTCTTCAGGGGCCTTGAGAAGAGCAGTTTGAGCTTTCTGGGTATTTCTCCCCAGCCTCCTCTATTTACACATCTCTCATTTTCCGTCAGGCCCGTGGTCTGGAGCACACCTCTGCGTCTCGAACCCTCAGTCAGGAGAGCACAGCTCTTCTGCCTACATTCCAGAGGAAAGCATGACATCCAAAGTCCTATCTTCTATTACAATTAAAACATATCCAATTAGAAGGGTTAGAAAGATCTGCCTCCCCATTGGATCAGTAAGGAGCAGTTAACAATGACAAGAAGCCACAGAGAGAGCTAATGGGTGTTTTTTGCTTGAAACTGAACATGGAGGCTTGTTTGGCCTTTTGTTTTCAACCAGAAAGACAGAGAGACCTGACTTCTTTAATTTCATTAAACATCACAAAGTGACTGCAGCTTAGGATGGTTTTAAAGAGGGATGGCTTTGACTGCTACTTTAGGGAGGAAGTTCTTTTTTTTTTTTTAATGATTTTTTATTATATTATGTTAGTCACCATACAGTACATCCCTGGTTTCCGATATAAAGTTCGATTCATTAGTTGCGTATAACACCCAGTGCACCATGCAATATGTGCCCTTAGGGAGGAAGTTCTAATCAAAGATGCTCTTCTTCATTATTAGTAAGCCTTGCTGGTACCCTGATCTCATTTAAAGACCAACGTAAATTACCTGGGGACCAGAATATGGTGACCTCCCTCTGTCAGTGGGGATGTGTTCAGCTGGGAAGGTAACCAGCAATGGCTTTATCTGTAAGGAAGTTAATAGTTTCTCGCTAAGACTGAAGGGAAGTGATTTCAGGTTGCTCGGTACCTCAATAATAAGTAGCCCCGGGGGTCTGGGTCATACCAGCCTCCGGCTCAGCTCGCCTGGTCACTCTTGCAAGTATACTGCAGCAGCTCTAAGCTTCTCAACCCCAGACGACAGGCTTCAACAGAGCGAGGAAAGCGGCAGGGGTGAAACAAAGAACACAAATACATTTTAAAGGGCTTTCCCCCCGCCTCCTGGGACTGTGTTATTTATCAAGGGAAAACATATTTCCCAGAGAGCCTCAGCAGATTTCCCATTATATCTTATTGACCAGAAGTAGATCACATGCCCATCTGAAGCCAACCACTGGACAAAGGACCAGAATTCCCAGGGTAGGAAGGGGCCTACCTACCCAGGAAGAGAGGGGTGGTTTTTGAGCAGGTAACTGACAGCAATCACCCCACTTCCACTCAACGGACTCCACCCCCTCATCCTGTACCATGTGGCAGTGCTCCTGGCTCTCTCACTCCTGCCCCTGCCTACACTTGCCCTGTGTCCCCATGTCCCCGTGTGTCCTCTTCCCTTTCCTAGCAGACTCACTGTGGGAACCATGGGGCTGCGGAGCCTGCGAACACTTCATCTCCTGTTTCCTCAACTCTCCCAAAGTCATGCTGGTGTCTCGGCCACCCTCCATCTCCTTCTGGCCCGAGTTCTCTTCCTTGCTTTGAGCCCTTTGCCGGATTTTATGCTTGGAGCCATCCCTTCTTCCTCAGCCTCCCCCCTGCCATTGCCTTCAATGGCTCTTCTCCCCCGCCTGTTCCTGAAGTGTCTGCGTTGCCCACAGCTCCTCCTTTGGCTGTTTCCCCATCATTCCCTACTACTTCTCAGCTAACTCTGTACCAGGGCCCCCAAATCTACAAATCCAGCCCAAATATTTCTCTTGAATCCATACCCATAGTGGACTTGTATTACTAGGCATTTTCAGACACCTTAAATTCATCATCCACAGCACTGATTTCATTATCTACACACACACACACACACACACACGCACACGCACACGCAAACGCCCACGCACACGGCTTCATTCCGCTGCTCAGAGAAGGTATCACAATCCATTGGGTCACCAAAAGCTGAAGCAGGTGGTGCTCCTCCCATCTCTCATCCCTGATGCTCAAAGACCACTTCCTGCTCGTCCCCCCCTCCTCTCTACCAGTTTCCCTCCTCTCTGCTTCTGTGCCACTCCCCTGCCTCACGCAGTCACCATCTTCTGTCTGGATTATGGCACCAGCTTCCTAACTGGTTTCTGGTTTTCTCTTCCCGATCCATTCTCTCAACACTGCCCCAATAACTTTTTTAAATATAAATCTGATCACATTACTCTAGAGCGTCCAACATCTTTCAATAGCTCCCCAGAGCCTAAAGAAATGGACCAGACTCCTTAGTAGAGCAGATAGGGCTCTTCAGAGGCCTCACCCCAAAGTCGCGAGCACTGTTTTTAGAAGTTTAATCTGCAGGTGTTGCGTCCATTCAGTGGAAGAGAGGACAGACGGTGACAGAGAAATCAGTGAAGACACTATTCTCAAATACTGTTTTAAAAGCTCTATTATCAGGTTTGCAGATTTTGTAAGGCCATGTTGCTCCCAGAATCCTTGAATAGACACAACACCTAATAAATATCGATTTAAAATGGAACTGTATTCCTTTCCTTTGGGTTTTAGCTTTTGCAACTGCTTAACAGGATAGACAGTCATACAGCCCATAGATTTTGGCTGGGTCACTTGATTTCCACAACCTCCTTCTCTGTGGCCTCATCTTAGAATTTGGAGGTAAGAATAAAGATACCAAGTAATTGGAATGAAGGGGTGAATGAAAGAAACATTTTGGACAATGAATGATAGGACCTGGTTACTATTAAAAACTGGGTGCCCAAGTAAGCTCTGTCCTCTGTCCCAGGGGAATGTAGCCAAGTTCTTGGATTAGAGAAATAGTAAAAGACATGGTAGTTTCGTATAGAGGATGAGAGGAGTTGCCTGTGTGGGTAATGGTTTATGGGGGCTGAGGGAGGAGAGAAAGAGAACAGATAATGTTAATAAATCACAACCATATCCAATAAAATAGAAATTGGGAAGCTCAATTTCAGATAAAGGCAACGAATACTCCCCTCTCACGTTTTCGTAGTATTAGAACCCCAGCTTTAAAAAGCAAAAGTCAGAGCTCAGACAATGGGAAGTTTCTCTTTCTTAGGATCTGACAAAAAAGAGACAATAAGAAATGGAACTGGGAGTCAAAAAAGAGGAAGTCCTTTTTGGAGATGCACCTGTGAGATTCTCTAGCCAGTGGAAGGGAGACAAATAGCATAATTGAGCTTCTGCTACTCTCTGGTATAGTACCTCACATGCATTGCCTCATTCAAGCCTCAGACTATAAGGGAAGAATGAATATTTCCATTTGTGGCTTAACAGAGAAAAAACTAGCCACATACTTAGTAAGGGACAAAGGGACAAAGATCTTTCTGACCCCAAAGCACATGCCTTGTCATCTCCCTATGACCGTGAGCAGTCAGCTAGAAAGTCTCCTCTCCCAGGATAGTGGTTATCCTTCCAGATTCATTCATTAAACAAGTCTTAACTGGGTGACCAGGCACAGAGAGGCTATGGAGCAGCTGTGGGTCTGCTTTGGAGAAGGGGTATTAAAAGGATCCCTTAGAGGTCCCTTCTGGCTAGAAAGTTCAACAACTGTAGGAAACTGAGGTAGCCACAGCTCCCTTCTCTGCTGTCGTCAGTATCTGAGTAATTCTCCCCAGGGAAAGGGCCAGAACAGGGAACCACAACTGGTCTGACAAGGCTAGGGAGAGCAGAAGAAGAGAAAGACATGGAAGTCTGAGGGTCAAATTGGACCCTGGTAGGCTCTCCCCAGTTCCCATGTTCAAGACAGCAGGCCCAGTATAGTTTCAGTTAGAGATGATGAAAAGGTTCTGGAGATGGACAGTGGTGACAACAAGTGACTGATACACTTAAAAATGACTAACATGGTACATTTCATATTGTATACAGCTTAGCACAATAAAAATGTTTAAAGGTCCACTTAGCAAAGCAAATTCTTGAAAACAATTTTTTTAATTTTATTTTTAAAAATTTTTTTAAAAGAATTTATTTATTTGTTTGACAGAGAGAGAGAAAGCACAAGCAGGAGGAGGGGCAGAGAGAGAGGGAGAAGCAGACTCCCCGCTGAGCAGAGAGCCGGACATAGGACCCCATGCCAGGACCCTGGGATCACGACCTGAACCGAAGGCAGATGCTGAATTGCCTGAGCCAGCTAGGCACCCGTAAGATTTTATTTTTAAGTAATCTCTCCACCCAACACGGGGCTTGAACTCACAACCCTGAGATCAAGAGTGGTGGGCTTCATAGACTGGGCCAGTCAGGTGCCCCTTGAAAACAATTTTGAAACACACTATGCAACACTGCTTCTAAATGTACACATACCCAGAGCATTGACCATTCAGACCACCATTCACACAATTCAGTTTATTTTAGTTTTAAGCTATCAGTACAAAGGAGGGAGGGAAGGAGGGAGGGAGGGAGGGAGGGGAAGGAAGGAAGGAAGGAAGGAAGGAAGGAAGGAAGGAAGGAAGGAAGGAACTGTACCAAAAGCACCATTAATTTACCTGTGGAAACAGTCACAACCGCATCCAAATTGTTTCCCTAAAGGCAACAATTGTCCTGGTTTGTTTCCCACCCATTGCATCCAGCGCCTGATGCCTGAGGCGTCACAGTGCACATACAAGGAATGTTCAGTAAGGCGCCTAAAAATAAATGTAAATCATAAAGCCTGCTAAGTGATGATAACAAAGGCTCAGGACCAAGTCTTTCCAGCCTGAGTGCCACAGTCACCAGGTCACTCTGACCTTCCCTGGCAGGCAGCCCTGGAGGGCTGGAAAAGGTGACTTCCCTACCAGGATGGAAGGAGCCTGGCAGCCACGAAGGGCTGAGCCCCGAGGGGTGTCTCAGGTCCAGGCACGAGTGACAGTGACAGCAGCTTCTGACAAGGGAGAGCACCCCGGCAATGGGACTACTGGGGCTCCAGGACCAGGAAGTACCCCCTTGCCCCTTCCGAGCCAGGGGCCGCCAGGCCACACAACACTGTGGCAGGCGGTGGCCTTCCAGGGAGGCCGCCCCTGCCTCTGTATCTGCACGTCACAGATATGGAAAGAGCGAGGTTTGAATAAAGATATGCAAACAGGTAGCTTCTGTTCCTCCATGGAGCAAAAAGGAAAAGTGACTCACTCAGCGCCCTCATTGCAACCAGAGCCAGAGCTTTTTCCGCTGTAATGTGTCAATCCAGAAAACTGCAAGAAGCTCCTGGCTGGGGACCATTAACTGCAGTGCCGAGAAAGAGAAGGAAGCTAGAGGGACTCGAGCCTGGACTCACAGTCTCCCTCTCCCCCCCCCCTCCCCTTCCCCCCCTTCTACTCCTTTTTTTTTTCTTTTCTTTTCTTTTCTTTTTTTTTTTTTTTTTTTTTGAGTTTTGGGGCAGAAATTGCTAAGGACTAAAGTAGGGTTTGCCGCTGCCTCTGTGGCACTTCATACCTATCTTCACCACCAGAGGGGGCAGTTGCTCCACATCGGTGGTCTCTCTGCTTGGCTGAGAAGGTACTTTTAAGGTGAGAGACCCCTAAGGCCCTAAGGGTCATTTCAGCTCTCCCCTACCCAAGTGTGGCCTGCGTTTACTTAGCAAACATCACCCCGTTTTAGATAAGGGAGGCATGCGGGGATCATCTTGTCCCAGGCAGCTGGCTGTTTCCCTCACTCTTAAAAGGATTCTAGAAATAGACTCCAGCACCTCGCTTGGCGGCTGTTACACGGCTGTCAGTGTTGGCTGCTGGCTCCCCACAGCCCCTGAGATGGGAGCCACATAAGGGCAGGTAACCCCTGCTCTGGGTGACGGCGCTTTAGCCCCTGCAAAGGGAGCCGGAGTTCCTCTCTCCTGCCCAGGAGACCCGGGCACCTGCTCCCATCCTTCGGGCCACCTCACAGACCACCCCTGAGAGCAACACTCAGACCCTAGGTCTGCCAGCCCAAATCCTAGAGCCCCTTTGGGCGCCTCTTGAGCTTCTTGTTCGAAGAAGCACCCTTTGTGGGGGTGAATTTGGGCTCATGAGGAACCCCATTTAGAATCTACTCCCACCCCTCCTTGCCCCCAATGCATCTGTCTTTGCTTCATTCCATCTGCTGTCCTCAGGGGAATGGCTAATTAAATTGAGAAGAGCTGGCCTATTTTTGGTGTTTTTCAGCTAAGACCTGGAGGAAAAGCCACAAAGTTTGGAAAGAACCCCAGGGAGACTAAAAAGGCCCGGAGTTGGCTGGTTATTCTAAGATTGGCAGGTCCTGAATCCCATAGGCTGTCTGCTCCGGTTCAGGTTGGACCCCAGTCTTTGGGTCATCAAATTTGAGGATGGGGTGAACACTGGAGGAAGGGGAGATAGCCTCCTGGGTGTTCTGGATCCCTGCATCCTAGGAGAGACAAGCTCATTTATTTGGCCTTGTTTTTTACTGCGGAGTCAGAGAAGCGAGTGCAACAGTTTTAGGGAGTTAACGCTGTTGCTCTGGAGAAGGACGGCAGGGCGTTGGGATGAGGGGATGAGATGTGGAAGGCACGCAGGGGGTGGAGCAGAGGTACAGACCCCTAGCTCAGGTTCCTGCATTTGGACAAATATTGTGTCCTCCCAGAAAATTACTTTCTACCCAAAAAGAAAACTCGTCATGTTACTCCCTACATGAAAACACCCTTTAGGGTTTCTTTTATCTGCTTAACTGATAAACTGATAAACTCTGGAACTGGACCTATCACGTTTCTTTAAATCAGCCCCAACCTTTCTCACCAGATTCAATTCCTGCCATCCCGTGCTCTAGCCACCCTGAGCGTTCCACTCTCCTTTCTCACCTCTTGCTAAAATTCCCACACATTTCAAGTCCTCTGCCAGGAATTCCCTTCTCTGCCTCACAAATTCTACTCCCTGATGGACTCGCAGTGCAAGTGTTACTTCTCTGAAACCTTTTAAACGCTTCTAGAAATTAGTCACTGTCTCTGCTGTGGGTCTCCAGAACTTTGCTAATCCCTCCATCACACCTGCGACCAAACACATTATAGTGATTTTTGTACATGTCTCTGTTCTATGTAAAATTTGCCCCTTGAGAGCAAGGAGTGTGTTTTATTCATCCAGATAGCCTGAGTTCCCAGCAAGGAGCCAAGCGAATTTTTGTTGATGAATTGCTTGATCAATTAGGATATCACTCTTGGAGGTGGAGGAAACCTATTCTCTCAAGAACCCAGCAAGGAAGGTAGCTCAGAAAATGATCCTTCCCAGGTGAGGTGAGAAGTAATGTGTGGAGTCAGACAACTACGGTCCGATGGCTGTCTTTGTCCATGGCCATTATAGAAAATCTCAGGGGCAGAAGATCTGAAACTTGACCCTGGGAGGATCCAGTTGCTAAGTGGCACTCTGCCACAGCGAAAGGAAGTACTCCCAGCCCTTTGTTCACCTGTCTTTCCAGCCCCATCTCACATTCCCACTTCCTCCAAGAAGGCTTCCCTGAACACTCGTGCTCCTGGCTCCCCAGCTAGAGTACCAGGTTCTTTCTTTATTTTTTTTTAAGATTTTATTTATTTGAGAGAGGGAGAAGAAGCAGGGGGAGGGACAGAGGAAGAGGAGAAGTGACTCCCCACTGAGCAGGGTGCCCGTGGGGCTCAATCCCGGGACCCCGAGATCATGACCTGAGCTGAAGGCAGAGGCTTAACTGACTGAGCCACCCAGCTGCCCCTAGAATACCAGGTTCTTGAGGTGCTATCCTCAGTGGACAGCGCAATGCTGGCGCATGTTTTGTGCCCCCAAATTGTTTATTGACACTGATGGAATTGCCTGCTCCGGATCCTAGAGATTGTCGTATGTACTCTATCCCTCTGGATCCACTCCCACGCATCTCCACTGTGCTCTGTGCCCTGGGGGTTTGGTCTTTTAGGGTTACACCAACCAGCCTCTTCTCCCCTGGCTTTCAGTTAGGTTTGGCCAAGAGGGGGCTGTGGGAGGAAGAGGAGAAGGCTGCCTGTTCATCCCCTTGCTTCCTCCCTGCTGGCCAGGGGTTGGCCCCACCTGTTTTCCTCTACAAATGGCGCTCTGTGGTGTGGCCGCCTCGGCAGCCATACTCTCTGAAATTGCACCAACCGTTCCCTTGGCCAATGTGGCTATCCCTTGGGTGCTTCACTGTCCCTTAATAGTTTCCTGTCACCCTGCCCCAGTTTTGTAAATAGCCTTTTCATCAGACTCTCCCAATTACTCCTCTTTGAGTGGGGATTAGACACGGTGGCCTTTTCCCCCCTTGTCTAGCTTTGAGCCTGTCAGTGTTCTCCAGATGGCAGTTCACGCTGGCGCTTGAGCCCTAAATTGGCTCAGAATCAAATTTATTGATTACATTCCAGGAACTTACACGATTCTGCATATGTCCCATTCCCTACCGATTTCTTAAATTTTCCGGCCAGAGAAAATGAACCTTTGTCCCCAACCTTAGGAGTAACCTTCATGGAATTCGGAGTTCCACAACAGAGCTTGAAATCACAAATAATCCTGTTCCTTCCTGTATGTTCAGTGTTTTTTGAACCAGTTAGATATGCAAATGTGGAGTGGATTTTGTTTCTTTCTTTCTTGGGGGGGGTGTCCCAATTTCTCCCTTGAACAATGAACCATTGAGTCAATAATCTTTGGAGCTGTTGAATGTGCCCTGCCCCCCCATCCTCCTAGTTCAGGCTCCTTGAGTTCAGGTTTCTTGGGGCCAACAGCTCCTGCTGTCTGGGCCTCCCCATTCCGCAGCACCACGTCATCCCCAGATGGCCATCCAGACCCCCACTGCAATGAACAGGCATACCTGGGGCGGCACATTTTCCACAGTGATACATGGGGCATTTTTCTCACCAGCAGGATCTAAGCAAATGGGTCTCCTGGCTCAAGGTTCCCCAACTTCTCAGGAGCTCAGATCTGAACAAGGAGGTCTTTAGCTTGCTGAATCGTTTCACCTAGTTCCAGGAATTTGGTAAAAAAAAAACAAAAAACAAAAAAAAACAACTCTTCTCCTGGGAGCCTCTCTCTGTGTGCTGCCCTAGATTGCCTAGGGGCCCCTAAAAGCCAGATCCAAAACCGGCCGCCTAAAGGGAAACTGAGGCCTAGAGAGGGGAAGCAGCTCTGCCCTGAGTCCCTGAGTTGCAGGAGACGGTTCATGGGGGAAGGGAGAGCAGTCAGGTGTTCTGCTGAAGGTCATCAAATGCAGATGTTCTGAACTGAGAGGGGTGGGCGTGGGGTGCACGCAGGGGGACAAAGCCACAGGAAAGACAAGATATGGGTGTGTGTGTGTGTGTGTGTGTGTGTATGTTTGCACGCCCACTGGAAACAATAGCTTTGGCCAAATTAAGACTTGTCTGTGGAATTTGAGTCCACCGTTTACTCGTTTCAGCTCCTTTGTCTACACTGCCCTCCCAGTGCCAGAACGTGGGGTCGGATAGTTTTGCCTAGGGTGAAGTCCCGCTGGCTGGCTCCCTCCCTGCCTGAGTTGCCCCTTCCCACTGCTCCTCCCTGTCCAACCCAGGCCCCATGAAGAAGAGCTGGCACCCTCGCCCACACAGCTCCTCATGCCAGATTGAGACACTTGAGCTGGGAGATTACCGGAGCTCTCTTTTTAACCAGCTTGAGCTCATGTGACTGGCTTCTGTCCAGGCAGACAGATGCAGGCCAGCCTTCCAGTTCCAGGCCCGGCACACGCAACTATTTATTTCCTCCTGGGTTCTCTGCAGGCAAGAGCTGGCGCGGTGGGGCTTTCTCGTTGCATTTAAGCCTTGGCTGACGCCATTGAATTTGCCCCTTCCCCAACCCTGTAGGTAAAAATAAACCCCCCATTTTGGCACCTCTGGAGAACTGGATGGGGCAGAGGAAGAAAGTCACTGAGAATGCAGGGTAAACACTGCATGGGGTGGGGGTAGCGGGATGAATGGAGCACCTTCTTTTGATAGCAGCAGGGGAGAGTCTGGCTCCAAACCAAGGCTCAGCTACTAACCAAAGGGACAAGGGTGTTTGGTGTCTCCAGCGTGGGGCTCAGTCTCACTTTGTCTGTTCAGAAGAGCCTGGGCACCTTTCATTCATGATGTCTCAGGCTGGAGGCATTGCAGACAAGGGTGGTCGGTCAGTGGGGAACGTGGTCATGGCCAGTGATGGAGAGGTGCAGCCACCACAAAAACCTTTTATTGACCTCCACCTTACCTTTTCCTTTCTTCTTTTTTTCACTCCTGGGCACTAGTGCATGTCTACATCATACATATCTCCTTGAATTTCAACTCTGCCTGAGCTTTGTTTAACTTGCACCACATTTTTAGAGCAAGGACTTGTGTCTTAGTCACGTTTGAATTGCCCAGCACAGTGACTGGCGCACAGAACCCAGGAGAGAATAGAGAAGGCAGGCAGAGAAAAAGGGGCAGGGGGCCTGGCGCCCCTGGGGGAGCCCCTGCGGAGGGCGCAGTTGTGGGAGGACAGAAGGACACTGCCAGGGATGGGGGGAAGGGGAGGCTGCTGTTGCTCCCTCCCCGGTTTCTGACTTTACCTACCATGACTCCAAGATCCCAGATTTGAGAAATCCCAGTTCTGCCCCCTCCTCCAGCCCCAGCTCAGCCCAGGCTTTCCAGGCTAATGCTGCACCTTTCTCCAGGGAGGTGGTAGATTTCAGGGCCAGGAATAAAGAACCAACAGGGAGGATTACTCTCTCTTTGAAATGCAGCTGCCTTGGGCCAGGTTGGGCTGGGAAAGGGTAAGAGGGGTGGGGTGTGTGACACCGCAGTAGGGAAACAGTTGTCCCTGCAGGAAGACTGGCCACGGAAGCTCCTGACCCGTTATTTCGGCAGGATGGAGGGGAAGCACCTGTGGTCCGCCCCCCCACCCCCCCACCCCCGCTTGGCCCCCAGAGAAGTCGGAAGCCTCCCCCGTCTCACTCATGCTGCTTTGCCTGGGCGATTCTTGTAGCATTTTGAAGCAGAGAGCGATCTGGGGATCCAAGGAGAAGAGAGGAGCTCTTGAATGAAGAAGGTTCCCCGAGATGGAACTGGAACCAGGACAATGTGGGACAGCTGCTCAAAAACTGCAGAACATGATCTCAGGGAGGGAGTGTGTGAATCCATCCCAAGTATTCACCTCCGTCTCAGGCTCAGGCTCTGACCGGGTTTGATGACGGGACTGAAATAAACAATGTCGATATAGCAACCGGAGAAAACAGCAAAGCTAGCCAGCAAGCTGTCGGAGGAGGGAGGGAGAGAGGAAGAGTGGTAGGAAGCTCTGATGCCTGCTCCTTCCTCCTCCCCTGCAGCCACTCCAGATAGTCAACGTGGGACAGAATGGATGTTGGAAGAGGGAGTACCAGGAGTCAAACCCCTGACCTGAAATCATGCTGGAGAAACCCCAAGGGTGACCCCAATCTCCTCTTCCAGGTCAGAAATGGACAGGAGTGAGAGCCAAGTAGCTCTGGGAGAGTGGCTCTTTCTCACCTCCATCTCCCCCATCTTTCTCCTCCATCCGCAGAGACCCGGAACATTCTCTTCTGAATCTATGTCCCCTCCCTGCCCCATTCACTTACAGATTTTCACAAACTGAAAACCAGAACAGAGCATAGGTAACTAGGGAGTTTTCTCTAAGCCCATCGCCTGGCTTTTGTTAAATAACAAAACCTATGAACATGGGGTCTGCGATGCTCCCTGACAAAGGCCACTAGACAGCTTCCCCACCCCCACTCCCCAGCAGTTGCTCAATAAATAAGACACCAGTCACCGTTGAAAGAGTAAAGGCACTAACAAAGGCCTGTACAGACGTGCTTCAGAAGGCAGAGATGTTTGGGCTGGGGCTCCACCCTGGGAATGAGTAAGGGCTCTCTGCTGTGGTCTGGATTGGGTGTCCCGGGTCTGCTCCTGCATCAGGAGCCTGTCAGCAGCCAGATGCAGAGGCAGGGCTGGGCAGCCTTTGCAAAACAAGGTCAAATTGTGGCCAGCTCATGCTATGGAAAGATCAACATGAGACCTTAACATTGTCACAGTTAAGCTGCAGTCACTTCAGATTTCTGCCTCTGGACTGAAATGCCATCCTTGACAATGAAGAGCAACGGGGACAACACGGGTGTTTTCAGTGCCATTTCATTGCCTGCTCTAAGTTCTGAGGAGCCCCGGGACTGTCCTGGCTTGGGGTATGCCGGATCGTGGGGAAACGTGGACAGCATGTGGAAGGCTGATAGAATTCTGCCTGGCCTATAGTTTCTCTTAATGCGCAGCTGCTTTCATGTGAGTACGGGAAGGCCCTTCTCCAGCTTTAGGCCAGGCTCCCAGAAGGCAAAAAGCCTGTTCAAGAATCCAGAGGACGATTCAAGGGTGGCAGAAGGCAGTCCTTGAGCTCAGTGTCCACTGAGCTCCCGCACTGAGCTCCTGTTGCCAGGGCGATCATGGTGCAGGGCCAGATCAGAGGCAGGCAGGAGCGAAGTTGCCCAAGGGCCATTAAGAACTGTTTCCCTTTCCTTCCAAACCCAGTTCCCGAGGCTTTATTTAAGTTATTTGAGTGGTACAAGCCCTCAGCCTAAGACAAACACTGAAACTTCCCAAATAAAACTGTACTCCTTGAAACTGCTTGTTAGGATTCATCCTTAAGTTAAGCCTGGGCCCCTGAAGGCTAAATGCCAGAAATCCTGATGGGAGGGGGGAATACTCAGGGTCCCTGGGAAAATGGCCATCCCTACACAGCTTCCCATTTCCCTTTTCCACACAGCCAGTGTGCATGTCCCCAGCCTCTGGCGAAGGACAAGAAGAGGCAGAATCTCTGCCAGGCTGTCTCTCATCCCACCCCTGTATCTCCTTTCTTGAGCATGTTCTTTCTCTATCATCATCAGCATTGATGACCCAGAGTGACTGGGGCCCACTCACCATACTGGGGACACTTCAGGGTATGGTGCCCAGGGCCAGCCGAGGAAGTCCTCAGACGTGGTTTTGGAACAATCATGAGATGCTGAAAAATTCTCAAAGCATTTCATCTTTATTTATTTTTTTTTTTAAAACAAACACCCCCCTCCACCCCAAAACAAAAGAAAACAAAACAAAATCCATTGACTCATCCAAGCCAAACTATACTTTCCAGGGGAAACGTGTCAGCAGATTCAAATGAACAATGACAGAATCCCATGATACCAAAATGATTCAAACCTGATGCTTTAAAGGCTGACATCCTGAGCTGAAATAGTCATGGGTCACCATCTGGCCTGATTTGGGGCCATTCTTTCTTTTTTAGCTTATTCGTGTGGTGGCAGAGGAGGTGAGACTCTTTCTAGTCAACAGGCAGGCAGTCTTCTCCTGTTATAGAAAAATTATGACAGTCTAGGCACGACTTAGCGGTTGGTGAGCTATATTAAGAATCATATTCTCTCCTTCAAAGTCTAGACGATGTATTTGTAGCTCTGGCTTATCTCAGGGGTTATGGATCTCAGGGACCGGAGCTTTTAGCCCTTACATGGATGAGTTCGCCATGACTCTTAAAAACTCGCCTCGCTGAAATGAGTGGGCCCTACTTTAACAGACACCTGGAGAGGATTACCCCTAATCACATTAGGGTTGAAGGCCGGGTTTGGAAGCAAGTTCTTTTAAATTCCTGGGCTTTAGGAAGTACAGGTTGAAGATGGAAGTGGGGCACGTTGAACTGACGATATTAAGAATATTATTTAGAACTGGGAGGCTGATCCTGGCAGAGGACAACTCTTCCTTGATGCGCCAATCCCTTGTCTTGTCTCGTCTCGCTCCTTATTTGGAAGACTCCAGGTTGTTCGTATCACGGATGGCTGCAGTTGCTCTGTGTATAGTAAGTCGCAGCGCTCTACAGACCAGTCATCTCTCCAAGAGGACTGAAGACCTGGAGGAAAACATGCTCTGTCTGCCTGGTTCAATGGTTAAGTACTTATCCTTCATTCTCAAAGGACAGAAAAGTGTACAGAGGCAGTCCAGACGATCGTTGCCACGTTTCCATCTTCCACGCTGAGGACATCAAATAACAGATGCATGAGAAATAATTAAGTTTTCCATGGTTCACTAAAGCAGTAGGAGTATTCTGTCAGGAAAGCTCAGAAGCATTTATCAGCTGCTACCTAAAATTTAGCATTTAACTTTAATTATGCCTACTTAGGAATTAGGCAAAACAGAAAGTGTTTCAACACGACCAGCTGCTACAGATCCAAACTGTTTCACAGTTGAACTTTTTATTTAATCTGTTTTTTGATCATGCAATAAACCCCACTCTTAACAGATTAAAGGTCAAAAAAATTAGGAGTTTAATGACATTAGCCAGCTATCCCATCTGTCCCAAACCCTCTTAAAACACCTAGGACTCGGGACACCTGGGTGGCTCAGTTGGTTAAGCATCAGACTCTTGATTTCAGCTCAGGTCATGATCTCAGGGTTGTGAGATCGAGGCTCTAAGCTGGGCGTGGAGCCTGCTTAAGATTCCCTGTGTCGCCCCCCCCGCCAACCCCAACCCGTCTCTCTCCCTTTCTAAATAAACTGAAAAGCAAAAACCAAAGCCAACAAAAAACCCCACTGAGGACTAAAGCATGCTACCATAGTCATAAACCAATGTCTTCTGGGGAAGAGCCAGGCTACACCCTCTCCTCTTTCAGAGTCTCTGAGGGACAAAAACAGAATCTTTAAGTCATAATTAAGGTTATGGCTGCAGTTTTCACTATTATCAAGGTGTCAAGTGCTGGACCAGAAGGCGGTGTCCTCACATAATCCTCCTCCAGTTACCCGTTCTCCGGAGAGATTAGAGACTGGAGATGGTGCGGGTCAATTTCAAAGAAGACGAGGTGAGGACATTCCTGGTACATGGAGGGAAACGAATCGCCATCCCCTGCACATGATCAATAGAATTACAACTGGTTAATTCAGAGCATCATGAAGAGATCGGCATGCCCATTTGAAGCTTACATTCCAATAAAGGAGAAATCATGATAGCACGTGATGAGTGAACAGATCAATCACTGTGAGGACAGAAGGTAGGACAGAGTCTGATACGAGGAGCAGGGTTTAGCTGGATTAGCCAATTTCCCATGTGAAAGAAAAAAAATGACTTTAGGAATAAAATTAAACAAAAATTCCTACCCAACTCTTTTCACGGTGTCAATAGCAATTTGGAAACTTAGTTGAGTCTGCCAATTCAAAAATCAGAAGTCAACCAACTTGACCCGTTTAATTGAAATGACCAGAAGAACAAAAATGCCTAAAGAACAACTCAGTAACTGTCAGTAAGCCAGCCTGCATCTCTGCACTAACTCTGATCCAAGTCAGTCCCTCTCTGCTGGGCAGCGATCCAAGTGAGAATGTAACAGTGGCGGATAAAAGGGGGCACTGGGTAACAGCCTCTAAAAATGACAACTTGCCCCTGAACTTGAAACCAACTCATACACCTCCCCAAATCCATCCGGCACGGCCATCGCATCCTAAAGCAGCCCACTCTCCCCAAACCTGACTCGGCTGCAGAAGACAGGCGTGCCAGCCTGGATGACTCCGCTCTGTGTCACTCTCTAGGTGGCCAAACTTAGGCAGAACCACATCCACCCACCTTCCCAGAGCTTTCTAGAATGTCTATGGTGTCACGGCTGCCGACAGCCTGTCACTTGGCCTGGTTTCAGTAACCGAGGTCTACTGAATGCACAGAAACAGACCAGGTGCCAACCTCAGCCACAGGTTCCCGTCTCTCCCGTCACAGCCGGCGTGGGCTGACCAAGATCGCTCACGACAAACACGAACAAATCCTGGGCACAGATGTGTGTGGGGCAGCGATCTCTTTAACACTGTTTGCCTAAAAGAGCAGGTCTTCCGCAGTGATAACAACGGGCAGAACCACCTCAACAGGTGCTCCGCCGAGATAACGCGGGGCCTTCTGACACCGCTGCTCCCTTAGGCAGAGCGCTCGGCAGGCGTCAGAGGGACCCAGAGGAGGTGTGTTTTCCGTGGCCTTCTAAACACCCAGTGAAGGCAGTGATTCAAGTTTTAAGTCGTGCAGCCGCTCAGTCACCAGAAGAACCAGGACATGCCCTTTCCAAGAGGCTGAGGCTTCAGTCTGAACGCTGGGGCCCGGGGCTCAGGCCACGCTCTGGACGTCGGTTTCCTCTCGGTTTTCACAGCCTGGGCCGTGGCAACGAGGGTACTTCTGGGTAAGGCAGGAGTCCCTTCAAGGGTGTGTCCCTGGCATCTCTCTTCTTTTGGTTATGCTGCCGCCCGGTCATCTTATGATCATCTGACCTTACGGAGTTCGCAGGCTAACTTCTACAGTAAAAACGGAACTGGGTCATCCTGAGAAGGGCGCTGAGGAAAGCAACGGTCTACCTCAGAGAGCCCGCTCGGAGGACATGTGCGGACATACTCCTGGAGGAGGGCGGAAGTAGAGGGGACGGCAACAGCAGCATTGCGTTATTCAGTTATCGTACCTTCTCCGCCCTTCCAAGGAAGACGTGTGGCTAGCAGTTAGCTTCACTGCCAGCCCTCGCTGTTTGAATCTTTGCAGGGAAAAAGAAAGGATGTTGAAGTAAAGGAAAAGAAAATGGGTCACCACCGGTGACTGGATTTTCTTGTAACTGAAGTTCACTCAGAGTCTAGGGAATAGTCTTCGGCTTAAATTGACAGTGGGGAGATTGCGGCATGCTGAGGTGGCAGACGGCTGGGAAGAGAGGAAGGACGGCAGTGGCCGTGGTGAAGTTTCTTTGAGAGCGATCACTTTTATAAGGAAGAAGTCCGTGGAAATGCAGGGAGTAGGCTGGTCTCCAGGGTCCCGGGAAACTTGGGAACTGCAGTTTGCGTGTTTCTACCTTTAACATTCAGCTGGGGCAAAGAAGCTGCTTTATGTTCCCTGGAGACAGGGGTGGCAAAGTGATACATAGGACTTAGTTTTAAAACCAGTGCTTGGTAAAGTGGTAGGACATCTATAAAATGCTTTCCCCAGGAAACAAATCAGAAGCAGAAAAATCATGAAAATAACAACAAAATGAAATTAAAACAGCACACATCACAGGACTGAAAAGAGAAATGAGTCACTGAGTAGCAGTGACACCACCTCTTCAAGTGACTAAGAGCTTCTGGAACCTTCCCCTGCCCCATATTCTGCTGAGCCCTTTCACCTGGGATGAGCCCACAGAACCGCCTGCTGGGGCAAGGCGGCCAGCTGCGACTCTCATCCAGAACTATGGCCGTGTCCCAACCTACCGCTCTGGAACAGAGGCTGAGGGAGACAAGAAGTGATGAGCAGTCAGGATACACTTCTCGGGGCACCTTGTATCTTGAGAGAAAGGGACTTAAACCAGTAGCAGCATACGTAAGGTGATGTACTTCCAACAAGAATAACGAAGATGCACTGACTTATAAAAAGTCATTTAATGTACATTCCAGGATGGCCGACACAGGCAGGTTAGGTAATTAGCCCTTGAAGAGTTCTGTTACAGTCATATAAAAATGTTTTGCCTTGTTAAAAAAAGAAATCTAGTCTAACAAAAACATATCCACCAATGGGCTTGTATTTCTTCCCCATGTTCAGGTCTGCAAGATAATTAAAAATACAAACATATGCATCTCTGAGCGCAGCGCTGTCCATTAGCTAATGAGCTTTGGCAGTACGCTGCACAGAGGTATACCATTGGTTTCTGACATTAAGTTAGCTTTAAGCTTATTGGCTATTCCAACAACTGGAGGCAGCTTGGAACCCAGTCCCTGGAAAGCGTTTGCAGGATTTACCACCCGTTTGCCTGACACCTTTTCAATGGTGAGAGGTCTGGGCACACACTTACTAATCCATGGATGTCTCAGTGCTTGAGCTGGAGTCAAACGGGCAGAGGGGTCCCAGTGAAGACACCTTTTCAAAAACTCTATAAACAAGTAGTCATCACATCCCTTCAGTGCTGTCACCCAGTCTTTGCTGCCTGGGGGACCCCGCTTTTTACCCCTACGTGAGCGACCCCCCACAAGCACAACCCTCCCGTCTGCCTGAGTAGTCACAGAACAGTAGCGAGGTAGGCCCTTGGAGTTAATGAAGTACTTGGCACGTTTGGATTGCTCCAGAAGTTTTGGTGGTGGCATCCCTAGCAGCTCCATCATACAGGCCAACTGGTCTCCTTCATCCTCTCCTGGGAAGAGAGGCTGTCCTGTTAAAAGTTCTGCAAGGATGCAGCCAAAACTCCATATGTCTATAGGCGTGCTGTAGCGGCTTCCTAAGATGATCTCTGGAGCTCTGTAGAACCGAGACTGGATATATGTGTAAAGCTTCTGGTATTCGAAACAGCTGGACCCAAAGTCAATGACCTTGGTCGCACTGCGCCCATGGTGTTTCAGGAGAATGTTTTCTGGCTTCAGGTCACAGTGAATGATCTTATTTTTGTGGAGAGCATCCAAGGATTGCAAGATGGATTGAGCAAACTTGCGAACTAACTGGACGCTAAAACCCTGAAACTTGTTTTTTTTAATTAGCTCATAAAGGTCTATGCTCAGCAATTCGAAGGCCATGCAAACATGGTTCCGGAATGTGAAACTTTCCAGCATGTGGATGACATTCATGCTACCAGTCTTGTCCTGCTTTTTAAGATGCTCCAAAATCCGGATCTCCTCAGCTGCTTGACGATGGAAGCGCTTTTCATTGCGTACCATCTTTAGGGCCACATACTGTCGAAGTTTGTGATCGTAGACCCGGGCTACTTGCCCAAAACTTCCCTTGCCAATAATTTTCAGCACCTCATATCGATAAGCCAGATGGTCACGAGGCACATGAATATAGGCCCCATCTGCATCATCATACCCACTGTTATTGGGACCACCGATCACTCCGTGTCTTTTTTTGGCATTTGGGCCCACAAAGTAAATTTCTGGGTAATTGATGATTTCCAGCTTCTCGTAAGCAGTGAGGTGGTGTTTGTATTGCTTCAGTGCTTGCTCTGGAGTCAGTGGCACCACTTTGGAAGCTTTGGCTGAACTGCTGGGCTTTACCGCATTCAAGCTATCTGAACTTTTACCCTGAGAGTCGGGAGGAGAGCATTTTTCAGAGTCGTTGATGCCATCTGACTGAAGAGTATCAGATCTTCTGTTGCCAAATTCTTGAAACAGCTGTTCTACCTTCACCTCACCTCCATTCAGAAAGCGCTGAGTGTGATCTCTTGGTAACTGCTCAGCAGTGATCTATGGAAAAGAAAAATGAATGTGATGGTAAAGCCGCTAAAACAGTGGAAGGATGAAAGAATCCTTCCCCTGCCTGAAGGACGAACTGTCCAGTCACGTAGGTTACAACGGCCCAAAGGTGAGATAAGAAAAGCACGAGTCTCTAGAGACTTGTGTCATATCGTTCTTCAGACCCCCTAAGTATCATGGCCACCTCAACCCCCAATATATGCCTTGCTTCCTACGAGAGAGAATGGTCTTCTTACGGAACCCTAAATGTGCTAAGTTCCTCCTAATAGGTGTGTCTTTCTGCTGAGAGACTTATCACCCCACCCACTCTAATCCTGCACTCTTTCAAGGCCCAATTCATGTCCCCTCCTAGAACTACTCCAAGCCCAGGCTAATTAACGTCGCATCTTAACTGCAGCTTTTCAAATCTGTACCACGTGATCTGGCACGTGCTTACATACCATACTGTCTTATATTGTTTACTGTTTCAAGTGTCTTCCCAATTCTGAAGGACATATATTAGAATCAAAATATGCATATTAAAGTGTTCTGTAAAAAAAAAAAAAAGGAAGAAAGAAAAGAAGAGAAAAAGAAAAAAAGATATGTCCCATAAATAATAAAGCACCATTAAGGGGCAGAGGCAGGATCTGAACCCAGGTCCTCTGTCAGTCCAACACCCCTCCCATGAATACAACCTAGCACCTGTACTACTCTCCACTTGCGCTAAAGGATGGCTGTGGCCTGGAATCAAGCAAGACCTCGTTATCTACTCCCAGGTCCCCCTAAAAATGACTGAATGCTTGTAGCTCAGCTCACTGAATCACAGGAGTTCTAAGGCAGAGAGAACTCCTGAGATCCTCTGGGCCAATTCTTTATGCATATGATGAATAACAGTGAGAATCCAAGGCCCCAGGGGATGGGGTGGGGGAGTTCTGGTAAAACTCTCCGGAAGAGATAAGAATCTCTCTTCTGTCTTTCACCTACACCTACACCCACTCTTCCTCAGCAAAAGTCTAGGTGATTGAGGCGTATTTCTCTTTTTGAGTTTGCTTAACATTCTCCTTCAAGGAACAGTAACTCCCCAAAGAAAGCTCTACTTATTCCTCTGACAGGAAGTACAATTCTATGAAATTAGATGGAGAAAAAGAAAAGCAAAAAAGAGAAATACAAAAAATTAAACACACTAAGAAAAATTCAGGAGGGTGCTAGAAGGAAAGAGGGAAACACATGAAAAGGTAATATTCCAAAGTGGCCAAATCTTTAAAAAATAGAATTTTAACATAACCTAAGAAAACAGGACATGGCCTATTGCCTAAATAACAATATAAAAGACAAAATATAAATAGCAGAAAAAAGATGAAAGAATTTAAGTATTGGCAAATTTTACATACGGCTGTCGTTATGAGAGCAGGACTTCGCTCCTGCCTGCTCCTTTCAGGTCATTTAATCAATTTAAACATTTATGGAGTCCCGTAGTTACAAAAACAGGGTAGTGCCTGATTGCACACACAAGTGACGCAAGCGATACAACTGTAACCACACTCTGGCAAGCAGTGTTTAAGTCAAGAGATGACATATGGACTGAGAAAAATCTCTCTGATACCAAAACAGAGAACTATCACTGGTCAAGAAAATAAAACAGGCCTGCAGACAGAACCTAAGTACCTTGCTAAGATGTAAGTATTACGCAACATTTTTCTTATCAGTAATTAAGTCAAATGGCTCTTCTGTACTCCGGGCTGAAAAAACAGAAGCGGGTCCCATTCATCTATCCCGCCATCCCTGTGCTGGTCACAGGAACCCTAACTGTTCACTGTTTACAAGTGCTAAACAAAACAAAACAAAACAGGTGTTCTCAAGGAGCTGCAATCCAGGAGGAGACTGGTTTGACTGAAGGAGGGAACTAAAATTGTTTGGTTTTAGGTAGGTCTACATAATAAAAGCAAAACTTTGCATCCATCTCAGCCAGTTTTCCTTAAACTTTTTACTACCTGACTTCAATGCATCTCCGTATTTACTGCGAGTGTACTGGGGACACGTGCCGAAGAAAACAGATGTCTAATGGCTTAGGTTGGAGTCTTGGCTATCCTGCTTAAAAGCTGTAAGTCCCTGGGCAGGTTGCTTGACCTTTCACCCAGTTTCTTAGCCTTCGTTTATTTATAAAATGTGCAGAATACCTACTGCAGGATGCTGTGTGAATCAAATTATAATTAGTAATATATGTGAAGGAGGCTTAAAAGCTATAAAACATTTTACAAACACTGATAGTAATTGGGCAAAAATCTCAACATATTAAGGTTTAAACTCTGCGCCCCCTCTTTGCCCTTTCCGTTTGTCTCTTTTCTCCATGGGACCTCCTTCGGTATCTCCAGTCTCCCTCCACCAGACATCTGGCACTACACAGGACCCCTGCAGTACACGGGCCCCCACAGCAGGCCTTCCTTTAGCATGCATGGAAATACCTCACCCACGTCCTCTCCTACATAAAACCTGCTTTCAATCTGCTATACAATTTAAGGTGTCACCTCTCCAAGATACTGGAACTTTAACAGAAGATCAATGTCTTAACCCAAAGGAATGACTCCCTAGGAACCGCGGTCATCAGTGACAAGCTGGCAGGAAAGTGATTTGAGGGTCCATCCCTGGGCATTTTACCTACTCTGCCTGCATGTAAGACTGTGCTGGCTCTGGAGGTCTTCATTTCTGTTTGTGATAAAGACAGGGTCTCAGGCACAGAACGTTAATAAGAACAAATTTAATTTTCACAGAACTATTACAATAAAATTAAGGATGTCATCTGGATTTCCTGACTCGTGGTTTTTCCTTACAGTGCGCCTAAATCCCTCTCCCTGTAAACTGAGTCTTATTTTGCCCTCTGGAACTACAAAGAAGTGTCCAAATTGCATGTAAGAGTCCTTCAGATACCTAAAAGGGGCTGTCCTGCCCCCACCTTTTTTCCCTGGGCTCATCATCCCATTACATCCTCTACCTCACATGGTTGCTTACTACCCCATTCACACTCTCCACACAAGCTGCACTTCATGTCTCTCTTGAAGTGTGGCTCCCAGAAAGAACCATGCTTCACGTACGGTCCACTGTGGATTATCAATGTTTGAATCTCCAGTGAATCTGAAGAATTCCAGGAAAGAGTTTTTCCACACAGGGAGGGGTTCTCTTCTTAGGTTTCTTTCCTTTCCTGTACATAATTCAAATACTGGCCTGAATCAATTATGTATCAAGACTGTTGTGCTATAAATAAAATCTTCCTTCCATTGTTCTAGGAGAATCTACAGTTTGCACGCATGGTAAAGTATGATAGTTATAAATACTATATGTTTCTAGTCTGTAGTTATAATCACAATAACTGAGCAATATATATGACCAACTATACCAATTATTTTCTTAATTATGTAATTATACCACAGGGACAGATAATGCCAGATTAATCATGTTTTATTTAAGAATGCTTCACATACACCGTTAGTTTGGAGGGCTCTTGACATCTCAAATAGAATCCTCAACTGTGTTAATCAAGTCTTGAAGAGCTTGCTGAGAAATTCTAAGAAGAAACATACTTCTCATCCAGACATGAAACACTCCATCCTCTTTCCCTAGCTCTTGACCCTAAATCTGCAACACAAAGCTTAACCCAATAAAAGCCTGTAAGCAGACAATTTATAGTATGCAATGAGAACATAAGAACATCTTAAATAAACAATGAAGCCTACAGGCTTTGTGAAAAGAGCAACAGGGTCTGGGGATGGAGTCATGTCAAAATGAACTATAAATGTCAACAAGAGGTCAAAGAGCATTTTTTCCAGCAAAGTCTGCAAAGACACCATTAGGTTAGAATGAAAATCCTATGTCCCCAAAAAACCATTACTCTGTAATATTATACAGTAAGAAATTCATTTTGATCCTGAAACATACAATTTAATTGACCTGCTGGGAGGTGATTAGCATTGACTCTAAATTGAAGTTAAAATGAACTTTTAAGTCACATTTAATGTACCAGCCCAGCTGCAAAAAGTTTCCCACAGAGACATGCTAATTGGCAGCCAGTAACCAAGAAAACTGATGGTCAACCAGAGGACTGTGTGATTCTGGAGCTCTTAGAGGTTTTTCACGTAGTAAAGAAATAAGCTTGCTGAGAATGGAAAGGAAACTTCCTGTACTCCAGAGAACAGATTAAAAATAGGGTGACCAGCCTTCCAAATATATTTAGCCAATACTTTGTAATATTATTAGCCTCAGAACTAGTGAAAATATTGATTTTAATAGCAAAAGCTGACAAAAAGTTGGGGAGGGCTATGCAAAATGTATGTAATTTTTTTTGAAATATAGAAACAATTTGAGGTCATAAACACAGAAATGTGAAGGAGAAATTACAAATTAGCATATTCAGTTATTCAATTTGTTCATTAGGTGATATATGCGGCAAATGTTAAAGTCACAGGATAGCTGCTCCCTGTCCTGGAACTTGTCCAAACCCTGTTCTCCCTACTACTCTGTGTATGCTGAGGGAATATGAATTCATTTTTTTATTACCTTAAGTAAAACAGTGTCAAAAGCTAAATGTCTGCAAGCTCCAGAATGATTAAATGCATCAAAACCCAAACTGTACTGTTCAAGTTTTATTTATGATCCATAAAGTGATTCTCCATAGCATACTAAGAAGCTAAGACCGCATTTCTATCTTGCAGGAAAAAAACACTTGCAGATCTATGAATTCAAGGGTATTTTCTGTTTCTGGTTTTTGTTAAAATGAGTTTTTATAACACACTGTGTCATTCTATAACAAAATAAACATTCCCTAGATAAAAGTAGCTTATTTTTTTTTTCCTAATGCCACATATTTATCCCAGTGATTGAAAGGAATGCGTATGGCTCTAAATCAAAATCATTCTGTGAAGCTAAACTTGGACCACAGCAATTGTTATTTCAAAGTCAAAAGTAATCAAAAGGAAACAAGAGAGTCTGGGTTGCCAGTGAGATGTAACTGTACCTTGGGCATTAAGTAGCACTTCCGTCTTTCCAAGACAACCAGAGAGCACAGAACTACTTCATTTACTTACATTTAGTCTTCGGGGTAGAGGCGGTTCAGAAGGATTGCAGAGTACATTTGAACAGGGTGGACATTTGGTTTCATCTATCATCATGAAGGTATCATAGACACCATCCCCCAATCTAGTTGAAAGGATTACAGATAAAATCCATCAGTCACTGAAGTATATAAACTTGTATTTTCAAAACATTCTGTGTCTTTACTGCCTCACATCTGCCACAAATAACTAATACAAATAAATGTCTACACTGCATGTTGGCACTGAATACAAACAACTTGGGTATTTGGCAAAAGAATAGAGGAAACCCAGCTTTTCTTCTTTTTAAAAAGGAAAGCATTTCTAGGTTTGCATTTTGAAAGAGTTAAAACAAGTCTTACTTTGTGAATGTTGTTAAAAAATAGGGACTATCAAGGCGCCTGGCTGGCTCAGACGGTAGAGCATGTGACTCTTAATCTCGGGGTTTTGAGTTCAAGTGCCATGTTGGGTGTAGAGATTAGTTAAAAATGAAATATATTTAAAAATAAGTAAATAAAAAAAAAACAACCAGGGACTATCAAAAGGATCTCATTGAACTTATCCGGGAAAATAAAGGCTAGTTTGAATCTGAAGCCTAAAAGCTAACCGAGAACAGGAAAAGAAAGAGAAAAAAGGCAGAGGTAACTATATTTTAAAAGTCAGAGACTTGGATTCTAATCTTAGCTCTACCACTGGCTGTACTACCTTCTTCCCTGAGCTTGTTTTGGACGTTATAATGGGAAGAATAGTTCCAGTCTACATGCAAGAAATAAAAGGTCTTCTTAGGGCTGTCTTCTTTTTATTATTTATTTCCGTACCTACTTAGCATCTACCTAACCTGTAGAAACACACAGGGAAAAGCACAACAGGGGCGCCTGGGTGGCACAGCGGTTAAGCGTCTGCCTTCAGCTCAGGGCGTGATCCCAGCGTTATGGAATCGAGCCCCACATCAGGCTCCTCCGCTAGGAGCCTGCTTCTTCCTGTCCCACTCCCCCTGCTTGTGTTCCCTCTCTCGCTGACTGTCTCTATCCTGTCGAATAAATAAATAAAATCTTAAAAAGAAAAGAAAAGAAAAGAAAAGCACAACAAATACCAAAGGGACTCTCTATATTACAAAATGCACTGAATTTCACTTCTTCACCCACTTCATTTTCTGGTGGATGGTGGAAGCTAAATGCTGAACAATTAAGGGCCACTTCTCTGTTCTTTATGGCTATGCCTCCACCACAAAAGAGGGAGAGGATTTATTTAATCTATAAGATGGTTCTAGATAATGGATTTCATCTGCCATTAAGAACACGAATTTCCCAGTCATACACATCGCAGCCTTTCATTGTATCATTTTTACATAATATACTACAAATATAATAATGATGATCGGAATGCAGGCGAAGAATTTTTAAAAAATCTTTTAAAATATGCTGAAATATTTGTTTTTTATTTCAACAGTTAAAGTTGTCTTTAGACACTGTTTTGTAAAATTAAACCTAGAGCTTTCTTAATTGATGTTATAGAAATACAAAGAATAATTTAAAAAGTCCACTACAAATATATTTGGAATATTCTTTTAAAAAACTAGCTAACATTCTGATAGCATTATTTATATCTTTAATGGAAACTGCTTCTCTGACAACCAAAAACTCGGTATGTGACTGACTCTTTGCCAACAGCATGAATAAAATAAGTAAAATGGGACAGGCGTCCACATTTATAGAGAAAAAGACATTGAAGACCTGCAAGTATTCCTATAAATAGGCAGAAGAAATTACCCAAAGGAAGTCTGCATGCAAATGAAGCGGGTCGGGTGGGGGGTGTCCCTGGTCTTCTTTTCGGTGTAAAATACAATGCAAGGTGCAGACTCTCAAAATAGGATCCCCAGAAAGCCCTACTCAGCACAACCCTTCACCTGCATATCCGAAGCCAGACCGCACCCCTCACGGCAAAACCCCAAGAGTTCAGCCCTTGGTTATCTGCTCTGAGCAACAGGGCTTTCGTGAAAGGTATTGCTCCCTGCCTCCCCCAGTTTGTTAAAAAGCCCCACAAAAAGTCCCAGCTTCTTAGAGCTCCTTAACATATCCCCGATCTAGAGCTTCTTCTGCTAACTCCGCTCTAGCCCCTTCCCCGGATCACGGTGGGCTGGGGGGAGGGGAGCTGACGGAGGGGAAGAGGGTGGGCCGGTCCCCCGGAGGCGGTCAGAGCCCTTCCCTCGTCCCTCCTGCTAGGGGCTCACTCCAATCTCAGCCCAGGCCTTCCCCGCCCCCCCGGAGCTCGCCAGCCTGCGCCAGCCGCCCACTCGGGCGCCCCCAGCCCGTTACCGTGCGGCGCCGTTACCTCCGCTGCTGGGGCGGGAGTCCGGCTCCTGGCGGCTCCGCATCCTTCCGCCCGGGCCCGCGAGCCGTGCCTCCCATGCGCTAGCTCGGGACCCCGGGGGGGAGGGGCGGCGGTTGGAGGGTTCGGAGTGCAAGATCCACTTGCGCTGGGGCGGCTGCCGCCGGGGCCGCGACGCTTCCCGAGGGAATCTCGTCCAGACACTGCAGACTCGCGCGCCTTTGCTCTCGACTCGCCGGGCCGAAGTGGGGAGAGGAGCGGCAGGGGCGGGAGGGGGAGTGGTGTGGTCGCCTAGCAACCGCGGCACGCCCCGGGAAACGCCTCTGCGCAGCTACGCGATGACGCACGGGGGCGGGGCCCGAGGCCTCTCCCCACCGCGCGGCGGTCCCCTCGGCCACTCGCGCAGGTTCCGGGAGGTTCGGGGCGGGACGTCAGTCCTGGCCTGTGCGGCGCGTGTTCTCTGGCAGAGAGTGAGGGGTGGGGGGCTGCTACCGTGGCAGCAGAAAAGCCCGAGAGAAGATTTGTGAAGGTAGCAATTGATCCCCGATTTCTGCCTCAGAAGTGCGCCCGCCCCTCACCGTCTACTGTCCTTCGGCACGTTGCAGCCTTCTAAAACCTCCCTTGAATATGTATTTTAAAAATGAATGAAAAAATGTGTAATTTCCTTAGGCTTTCCCACGGAGGGGCTTCTCCCCACCCGCCGAAGGTTAACGAAAGCAATAATAAAAAGGTAGGAAGCAGTAATAATAAACTCATTTAGTGACACTGTACCAGCGCTTACGAACATTGTTTTATTTAATCTCAGCGACCACATTATATGACATCCACCTTTTACGGATTTAAGTAGGATCCAGAATTTAAGCTGACATTTTTCTGACTCCTTTGTCACGGGATTCCGCGGATGACAGGGCGCAAAGAGCCGTTTTACCTACGAGGAAACTGAGGCCAGGGGACCCCTGTTTCCCCAGGATCTCCCAGTTGGGGAGGTCAAATTCCCAGCCTTCCTTTGGCTGCACCAGGCCCCCTGGAAGGCTCTTCCTGTTTTTTTCTTGGGAATATTTGTGGAGTTTGTTTCTTCCTCTTCTGAAAAATGAAGAAACCTCAGTAACCCTAATGTTAAGTGGATTTCGATCGTTGGAGCGAAAGTGAGAGGGGAGGAGGTTAAAATAGAAGAAGGCAAGTGTGGTTTCCTTGTGCGTGGTATCTAATCGAATTTCCTTGAACCTACGGAACACGAGGCCGACAGACCCTCGAGGAGAGAAACAACCGTTCTCAAAATGCCGAACAGGGGCGCCACCTAGTGGGGCTGGGGACTCATTGTCCCAAACCAGCCTAGCAGAGTCCATAAATCTGAAAATTTCCATCCAAGGCTCATTTCCGTGTGACTAAAAGTCATATTCCCTGTTCTCATGCCTCCAAATAAAAATGTCCTTAAAGATTCAAAGGCTTTTCACTTTATAAATTAAGACTGTGTCAGGTTGGGGAACTTTAGTCTTTGTGACCACTGTTGCTTTAGTTTCTCAATGATATAAATATAAATAAAACTTCTTCCAGTTCTTAAAGTTATTCTAATTTTATAAACAAGCTTTTGTGGGTTTTTTGATCCTCCCAGCCACACCCCACAGCAATCCTGCTTTCATATGGGTTTGTGTTAAGGCTCCTGTGGAAGCTTTTGTTTGAAGAGAGCTCCATGGCAACAAAAAGTTTGGACTAGATTGCTACTGAGGTCCCTTCCAGCTCTACGATTGCAAAATTCTTCTGAATAATCCCTGTTCTTAGTACTTATGTGGACACCCTAGACCACTTTACTGCCCTGAACATTTGAATGGGACTTGCCCCCACAAGTTTTCTTGCCTCATTCTGAATCACTGCTTTGAGATGAAGGCATCTCTGGTTTCAGACATACCTCTGTGAGCCAACCTGAAGCATTCCTGCTTCCCTTCCTGCTCCTGAGGTGGAAAACAGAAGCTTTCTTTATCTTTAGCCTGTTGTTCCCACGGTCAAGGAAGGGAGGATTCCTTGGAGGTGCTGGAGCTTCATGGATCTCTGACCTTAGTGGTGTAAATACTTTCCAATATTTTTTCAAAGAGCCCCTGTTTCATAACAGTCTGGCTGGGTTCAACATTGGGCTGGGTCAAAGTCCAATGAAGGATCTAGCAGGAGCTTCCACACCCTCTCTGAGCTGATATCTTGTGCCCCTTTGAGCAGCTCCCACATGATTCATGCCCTTTCTTCCCCTCCAAAGCCCTGCTCAAAAGTAGTTCAAAATAGCCATTATCTTTCTCCACATAGCCAAAGCCAGATTAAGCTAACGTGGATTAGCCAAATATATAAGATGGCTGCCTGACCTTTGAAGCCAGTTCTGATATATCTGCAAAGTCAGGAAACCGTAACAAACAAAAAAATGGTGCTATTCCAGGGACTTCAGAAATCAATGAGACATTTGGAATGTGATCACAGCAGTTTCAAATGCATAGAGTAAGAAAATATCCCTGTGGCCATAATCACCTTCAATTTTGTGATGAGATAGCTGTCGGTAGGTTAAATTTAAAATCGTTTCATTGCTATGAATTATTTTTTACAGCATGCTATGCCAATACATAATATGACATATGAACCAAAAAATTGGAATACGTTTTAAAAAATCATTTGGAGGAGCACCTGAATGGCTCAGTCAGTTAAGCGTACACCTTCGGCTCAGGTCATGATCCCGGGGTCCTGGGATCAAGCCCCATGTCAGGCTCCCTGCTCAATGGGGAGCCTGCTTCTTCCTCTCCCTCTGCCTGCCGTTCTCCCTGCTTGTGCTCTCTCTGTCAAATAAATAAATGAAATCTTAAAAAAAATAAAAAATCATTTGGAGAGAAACTGTGAAACTCTCCCTTTTCCCCAAACTGTATTGACCTCAAATTTACCTGAGCTCCAGAAAAATGCACCTGCTATTTTTTTCCCCAGAAACTCAGAAATCTAGCTCCTTGAAACACTAAAACCATGTCTTACATTTCTGGAACCCCACCAGTCTGCCTGACCAGACCCTGGAAAGGCAGTTCAATTTTTTCTAACTCTGCATGCAGGGGAAATAAGCACATTTACAGAGGTTAGGGCTTGGAATTAGGCAGATTCCTCGTACCCTTAACTACCCACTCCTATTACACAGCCTTTCCTCACACCTGCCCTTGAACAGATCTCTGGCTACCCTGACCTTCAAGGCCATGCATGCCCAGTACACCCCTTAAGCTGCCCTTGGGCAGCAGGGACCCTACAGGCCTATGGAAAAATGACCTATCCCCAATCATTGGCATTGCCTCAAGAGTAAGAGAAAGCCCACCCCCAAGCCCCCCGTGGACCTGCTACCTGTTGGGGTCCCCAGTTCCTGCTGCAATCAAGCCTTCCAAGTGTGTGTGTTATTGGAAGATAGCCTGGTCATGCTGCCCAGCCATGCCTTAGCAAGGCAGTCCATATTTCCCCAGCTCTGCTTTGAGCAGGAATATGCACGTTGTGTAGATTAAGGCTTGGAATTGGGTAATGCTAGATATCCCCGATAGCCCACTCTTATGGCCCAGCCTTGCGGGACATTGCGCTTTCCCTCACTACACTGACTTGTGACACCAGGGCATATGTGGTCCACATCCATCAGTAGGCCTCTAGCTATGGAAGCCTATGGAGATCAGGCCAGTTGTAAAAGACCTGAATAATCTTTAGGATGGAGGGAGGCCGCCATTGGAAAATTGTTTTGAGGTGGTAGCTTTAAACTGGCAACAGTCAGTCTCCTTGTAGAATCACCCTCTGCCGGAGTCCTGGGCATCTGCAGCAATCACAGATCCCAGGTGGCCGGTTTGGACTAGCTGCCTGATGCGGTGCCTGCCGACGGAGTGTAGACTAAGCATGTGCAGGCGTACAGGGATCTGGAACAGGGCAAGTGTCCTGAGAGGCCTGATCACGAGAGTGGACTCTTGTGATTACAAGGCATCTCCCAAATTCGAAGCCCTAACCTATACAAATGTGCTTATTCCCCCTGAAAGCAGAGCTGGAGGAATTAGATGGTCTTGCTTAGGATTGATACAGTGAGCTGCCTGGAATATCCTCCAATAATAGATACTTGGGAGCCTTGACTGCTGCAGAAGCCCAAACACCTGCGGAAAGTAAGCCCAGGTGAAGCCTATTGCCCATTCCAGTGGCCACCTCAGAGCAATTTTCTGTGTTGGGCTACCTCCACCTTTGCGCCTACAAAGATGTTTTCAGACAGGTCCTAGAGCTACACAGGCCTGGAGAGAGCTTCGCCTACCCAAAGGCAGCTGATGGAACCCATATAGTGTGTGCACAGGACATGCAGGTCAGGGGTTCTGGGGACCTGGCACAGGGCAAATGTTGGGAAAGGCTGGCTGATAGGAGCAAGCTCTAGGAGGTACAATACATTAGCCCAATTCAAGATGAACCTTCCGTTATGGAAGATTCACCCCAAGATCAACCTTCCGTTATGGAAGATTCACCCCAAGGCAGAGCTGGAGGTTTTTCAACTCCCTTGACAGGGTGGGGCCAGGTGGCAGGCAGGACAGGGTATCCTCTATTACGAGATGTCTGGAAGTCTTTGTTTCTAGTGAATCCCAGCACCCCAACAGGCAGCAGGTCTACATGGGGACTGAGGGTTGCCCATTAGCAGCTGCCAGGTCAGAGCAATTATCGGAAGGCTCCCCCCACATCACCAGAGGCTATACTGCTGGTGGCTATGCTGGTCGCTGGGGCCTGGCCAGAGGTCCATAGGCTTGAGGGCCAGGCCTGCTCAAGTCCAGCTTAGGGGTACGTACTGCGCATGTGCAGGCAGCACAGCTCAGGCTGCAGGAGCACCTGACCAGGGTTAGTGTCTGAAGAGGACGGGTTAGTGGAGCAGGCTCTTGGGATGACAAGGTAGATGCCTAATTCCGAGCCCTAACCTACACATTGGCACACATTCCCACTGAAGGCAGAGCTGGAGTATCTGAACAGTCTTGCGGGGGCCGGATCGTGCGGGCTGCTCAGGGTATCCTCCAAGAAGAGACACCTGCGAGTCTTGATGGCTGTAGAAGCCTGGGATCCCGACAGATAGTAAGTCTGCTTGGGGACTGATGGTTGCTCTTTTTAGGGGCTGACTCAGACGGGTTTTCAGGAGGGTGGGTGCCCTCTATCCTTGAGGCTATGCAGCTGGTTGAAGAGGGGCCCTAGCTCCACAGGCTGCCCCAATGTGGCTGATGGCATTCAGACTGCACGTGTGCAGGTGGCAGAGCTGGAGGTACCAGGGACCTGAACAAGGCAAGTCGTGGGAGGGGCTGGGTCACAAAAACAGGTTATTGGAAGTACCTGGCGTCTGCCTAATTCCAAGCCTTAACGTACACAAAAGCATATGTTCCCACTGAAGGCAGAGCTGGAGGGATCTGTACTGCCTGGCGTTTCCTCCAAGAGCAGACACCTGGGAACCTTGACTGCCGAAGCCCGGGACTTTATTAGGCAGCCAGTCCGTGGGGACTGACCGTGGCCAGTTCAGAGGTGCCACGTCAGAAAGATTTTTCAGCTGGTGGGTTCCATCAAGGCTGGAGGAGATTCATGTGGTTGGCCTCCCTCCCGAGTTCCAGAGGCCTTGAGGGCCTTGGCAGCCAAAAGCTTGCTGCTAAGGTGAGGACCGGGCAATGTGGGGTGAGCCTGGGTCACAGGAGGGGGCTGTTTGGGGTACCCGGCATCTGCCTAATTGCAAACCTTGACATACGCAAATGCACATATTTCTGCTGAAGGCAGAGCTGGAGTAGATGGATGGGGCCGGCTGGCTGACTGGGGTACCCTCCACTAAGAGACACCCTGGAGCCTTAATTACTGGGGAAGCCTGACCCCATGACTGCCATTCAGCTTGTTGGGTTCATGTTGGAGTTCCAGAGGCCTGGACTGTCCCCAGCAACCCACAGGCAGCTGCCAGGGTGAAGACTGGGCATGTGTGGGTTGCACAGGTCAAGGTAGCTAGATACCTGCACCAGGGCAATGTCTGGTCACAGGAGGGAGGTGTTGGGGGTATAAGGTGTCAGCCTATAGTGCAAAACACACATACCCATTGTGAACCTTTCTCCCAAAGGTAGAGTTAGCTGTTTTTGTTTTGGTTTTTTGGTTTTTTTGGTTTTTTGTTTTTGAGAGAGGGAGGGAGAGAGAGAGAGCATGCATGAGCTGGTGCGGGGGGGGGGGGGGGGGGGACGGGAGGCAGAGGGAGAGGGAGAAGCAGACTCCCCTGCTGAGCGGGGACCCGGATGTTGGGCTCCATCCAGGGACCCTGGGATCTTGACCTGAGCCAAAGGCAGACGCTTAACCGATTGAGCCACCCAGGCGCCTGGCTGGCTGTACAGGCTTTCCTCCATTTGGAGACACATCAGGGGCCTGGTTCCTAGAGAATGTGGGACACCAGCAGGCAGTAAGTTCACATGTGGACCAACTGTTGTCCACTTGTGGCTTTCAGCTCAGAGTGATTTTTGGAAGGTGGGCTATGCAATGGTAACTATGCAGGTGGTTGGGGCCTGGCTGGAGTTATCATAAACTTGAAAGGCTGGGTCTGCGCAAGGTTGACATATGGGATAGGTACTGCTGATGTGTGGGCTGTACAGGTTAGGGTAACCCAGGACCTGGAACAGGGCAAGTGTCAGGAGAGGCCAGGTCCCTGGGGAGGGATCTGGGGATTACAGGGCTTCTGCATAATTCTAAGACCTAACCTACACAATGCACATACTCCTTTGGAAAGCCTAACTGGAGTCATCTGCGTGGCCTTGCCAGGGCTGGGTTGCGCGGGCTGGCTAGGGTAGCCTCCAAGAGGAGACACATGCGAGCCGTGATGGCTGCAGAAGCCTGGAACCCCGGGAAACGAGTACACACGGGCGCTGGCTGTGGCCAGTTAGAAGAAGCCACCTTAGAAAGATTTTCATGGGTTCGGCTCTAAAGTGCTTGGGATCCCGCTGGAATTCCACAGGCCTGGAGTGCCCCCTGCAGGCCAAGGCCTGCTAATCCGGGGCAGACTGCACATGCGCGAACCCTGCGCGTCAGAGTAGCCAGGCGGAGCAGGGCAGTATCGGGACAGGCCAGGTAACAGGACAGGACGGGGGGTTGCTGGGAGTACCTGGTGTTTGCCTAATTCCAAGACTTAACCTACGCAAATGTGTATGTTTCCCCTGAAGGCGGAGCTGGAGGAATGTGGACTGCCTTGGCAGGTTGGATTGCACAGGCTGGCAGGAACAGCCTGCGGTAAGATACCTGGGAGCTCGATTATTGCAGAAGCCCTGGACCCCAGCAGATGGTAAGTGCACTTGGGGACTGACTGTCACCCATTTGGCATCCCCCTCCATTTCAAGGCTATGCAGGTGGTTCAGGACGGGCACTAGCTTTATAGGTCTGAGGGCCACAGTGCCCGCGTGTGGCTGATGGAATCCGAATTGCACATGCATGGGATGGCCACGTCAGGTTGCCAAGGACCTGAAACAGGGCAAATGTTGGGAGAGGCTGCAACACAAAAGTGGTTTTTGGAAGTGCCTGACCTCTGCCAAATTTCAAGCCTCAACCTGCACAAAGGTGCCAATTCATGCTGAGGGAGGAGCTGGAGGAACGTGGACCGCTTGGAGCGGGGCAGGCTGCACTGCTGGAGACAATAGGAGATGCCTGGGGGCCCTGATTACTGGAGAAGCCCGAGACCCCACCAGGCGGCCAGTCCAAATGATCTGTCATCAGATTAGTGCTGCTGTCTCAGCATGATTATCTGGGGGTGGACTCTCTCCACCCTGGAGGCTCGCAGGCGCTTGGGAAACAGCCTGTGCTCCACAGGCCTGGAGGGCACCATTGGCCGAGGGCCGACTGACAGGGTGCTCAGAAGGCCCATACTCGGGCCACGCGGGTCAGCGTAGCCAGGGAACTGAATCAGGGGAAGCTACAGGAGAGTCCGAATCAAACAGCAAGCTATTAGGGATATGTGGCATCTGCATAATTTTGAGGCTTAACCTACAGAAATGCTCATATTCCTGCTGAAAGCAAAGTTGGAGTAAGGTGGAGGGGGCTGGCTGGTGGGGGTCCCCTCCAATAAGAGACACCTGGGAGCCTTGATTGCTGCTAAAGTCTGAAATACCAACACACAGTAAGCCTATGGGGGGACTGACTGTTGCCCATTTTAGCAGCTGCCTCCAATCAATTTGGGGGGAATGGGCTCCTCTTACACTTGAGGCCATGCAGGTGGTAGGGAATAGGCCCCAGTTCCATAGGGGCAGATAGCTGTGTTCACCCAAGGGTGGCTTTTGGGGTATGTACTGTGCAGGTGTGGGCTGTGCAGGTCAGGGTAGCCAGGAGTTTATACTCAGAGAGACAGGGCGAGTGTATGGAGAGGCCAAATCACAGGTTGGGGCTAATAAGGTACCTGGCATAAGCCTAATACTAAGGCTCAACCTACATAAAGATGGATATTTCTCCAGAGGCTGATTTGGAGAAATCTGGACTGCCTTGCCAGCATGGGGCCAGGTGGGATGGCCCAGTACCCTCTGATAAGAGACACCTGGGGGCTTTGATGGCTGAAGACCAGGACCTCGTTCGAAAGGCCCCCCAGCCAGTCTAAATGGGGATTGACCATCACCAGCTTCAGCAGGAACCTCAGAAAGATTTTCAGGCCGTGGGCGGTCTCCACAGTGGAAGCTAGCAGTAGTTCAGGACTGGTCTGAGTTCCAAGGGCTTATAGGCGGGGGTCTACCTGAGGCTGGCTTACGAGGTATGTGCTACACATGTGTGGGACTCCCAGATCGGGGTCCTCCCAGCTGAGGATCCAGAACAGAGCAAGCATCTGGAGAAGCTGGGGCACTGGAGCAGGCTCCTGGGGTTACGAGGCATCCGCCTTATTCCAAGCCCTAATCTATACAAATGAACATAGTCCCACCAACGGCAGAGCTGGAAGAAGATGGAGGGGATGCGCTGGCTGACCGGGGTACCCTCCAATAAGAGACCTCTGGGAGACTTGATTGTTGCTAAAGTCCAAAAGAGCAGCACACATGGGAACTGACTACTGTCACTTTATTTTTATTTTTTTATTTAAATTCAATTAGCCAACATAGAGTACATCATTAGTTTTTGGTGTAGTGTTCAATGATTTATTCGTTCCATATAACACCCAGTGCTCATCACATCATACCACATGCCCTCCTTTTTGCCTCGCTTTAAAGCTGCTGCCTAAGAAAGATCTTTGACGGGAGTGGGAGGATGGGTTCCCTCCACCCAGATGCTGGTCGGGCAGTTGGATTCCGGCTGGAGTTGCACAGGCCTGGAGTGCACCCTGCAGCCCAAGACGGGCTGACAGCTGTGCACGCATGCACAGACTCTGCAGATTGAGGTTGCCGGGGACCTTGTAGTTGCTGGAGAAACCCGGGACCCCGTTAGGCAACCAGTCCAAACGGGGACAGTCTTTCACCAGTTTAAAGCTGCCTCAGATCTTCTGGGGGTGGACTGCTTCCACCCTGAGACTCCTGAGCTGGTTGAATTCAGGCCAGAGTTCCCCAGGCCTGGAGGGTCCCCTGCCACCTAAGACCAGATGACAGAGTGAGTACTGCACATGTGCGGTCTGTGCAGGTTGGGGTAGCCATCGCCCTGGAACAGGACAAAGTTGGGTAAGCCTGGGTCACAGGAGGAGGCTTTTGGGCATACCTGGCATATTCCTAAACCCTAATTTACACATGATCTGTATTTCCCTTGAAGGCAGAGCTGGAACAATCTGGAATGCCTTACCAGTTGGATCGGGCAGGCTAGCTGAGGCAGCTTCCAATTGGAGACACCTAGGAGCCTTGATGGCTACAGAAAGCTAGGACCCCAGGAAACAGTAAGTACACATAGGGACTGTCACCCGTTTCTATGGCTGCCTCAGAACAAGTTCTGGGAGGTAGGCTCCTTCCATCCTTGGGGCTATGCAGGAAATTGGGGATGAGCCCTAGCTCCACAGGCCTGGAGGGAGCTGGCTAGCCAAGGGTGGTTGACCGGGTGCAGGCAGCTCATGCCAGGAGGTGAGGGTCAGAGGAGCCAGGAACCTGGAACAGGGCAATGTCAGCAAGGCTGGGTCACAAGAACAGGCTATTGGAGGTCCCTGGCATGTACCTAATTCCAAACTTTATGCTAAACAAATGCACCTATTCCCCACGAAGGCTGTTTTGTTTTGGGAGGCAAATAATGCTCAGAGACGAATTTTGTCTTTGCCAGCAATGTATTTCACAAGGGTTCCCTGTGCGAATTTCAGGAGCCAGTAGCCTATAAGAGAATGTCTTTTCAGTAGATAATACGGAAATCACAGACTCCAAACCAATGTTAGATTAGTCACACGATTGTTCCAGGCAAGGAGAGATGAAAGGAATAAAGTTCAAATATAGCTGAGGACAGACCGCTTAGCCAACCCGGAGCTGAAGTCTGGCTGCGGGCGCAGAAGGAAAAGTCTCGTGTTGCTAGAGCACGTTGCTAGGGAACCAGGACCTGGGGTGGATGGAGAATGTGATTTTTTGCAGGGATGCTATATGGCTTTTGCCACTGCCTGTGAAAGTCACATTGACGGAGGCAGGAGCTAATTGCCCCCAAGGTCTTTAGGAGTCCTTTTAGATCAGCCAGGTGTAGCCTTGCCCAGACCAAACACTCTCACAGTCCTCATGGACTCTCAGTATTTACAGTCTACTGTCCCCTTGCCATAGCTGCTTCTTTATATGTTTTTAACGTAAGGCTGCGGGCAGCCCCTCAGCAGCCGAGCTACTAAGTTCTTATGGGTGAGAACAGATGAGATGATGACACATCTGACACAACTTCACATAAAAGCAACAGTCAAAGCAACGTCACTTCTAGGAACAACTGTATTTTTGTCTTTGTCATAAGCAAGTGGTTTGAAATCCAGTCGAACCGACACACCACAGTCTACCGTGTGATTTCAAATCACTCACGCGCCAATTAATACTAAGGATCTCATGTCCTGTGCAAACCCAAATTCACGAAGATATCCATCTACCCTGTGATTCTACAGCACTTACAATGTTAATCACAAACAGCCATTTCCGGAGAGTACTTTTCCTTAGACAAACATTCTTTTACACGGTAGTTTAATGACCAGTTTAAACAACTATATTCCTAATATCAATATAAGCATAACAAAGAACTCTTTAACATGGTACCATATTTAATCTCCAAACAACCAAAAGTTACGTTTCTTTTTTTTTTTTTTTAAAGATTATTTATTTATTTATTCGACAGAGATAGAGACAGCCAGCTAGAGAGGGAACACAAGCAGGGGGAGTGGGAGAGGAAGAAGCGAGCTCATAGCGGAGGAGCCTGTTGTGGGGCTCAATCCTAGAACGCCGGGATCACGCCCTGAGCCGAAGGCAGACGCTTAACCGCTGTGCCACCCAGGCGCCCCCAAAAGTTACGTTTCTTGAACCGCTCAGTTTAACGACCTTGACAAATATGTTTCCAAGTGAAGATTGTCTTTATAAAGCTCCAGAGGGTGCAAATTGCCCAGTACTGTCAAGCATGTGTTCAACTGCGGTAACATCAGCATTCAAGGCTGCCATTATGTCAGGGAATGCGTGTGTTCATTCTCTTTTTAATTCCTGCAAAGTTATTTTGATTTTGATTCATCTTCCAAATGTGCCTTGACTTAGGGTTCCTAATGTATGGTTTATATTTATTAGATCAATTTGAGGAAGTTCAGTGTGAAAAATTTTTCTGGTTATTTTCATAGCTCTTGATCTTTTATTGACCTCAAAAAACATCTTTTTCCCTCTGTTAACACATTCATTACTTGTATTTTTACTCATCACATCATGTTGTGTTCCGTATTTTCCCTTTGACTCCGTTAGGTTACAGTGAGTTTTGGCCTAGAGCGTGCTATCCTCGTTCCAGTTCCCATGTTATATACAACTGGTTGGGAAGGCATGAAAGCCATAGTCCTTGATCCTTGTACTTGTACTATAAGGTGTATCCAGAATAATAAAGGCATTTTTGTTCATTCCAGCAATATATCTTTAGAAACACATTTTCCTTCTATCATAAGGGGGCTTTCTATGGCCAGTACGCTCCACTCTCCCTTTTGATATTGGGAAACTGTAAATGTGGGTAACCCAATGTCCTATTTCCTCCTTTAAACACCAATATTCTAATTTCACAGTTGCCCAAGGAATTAGAGCCATTAGGATGTGTGATTTCTAATGGGCTGTCATCTCAGGCGACCAGTACCGCCTTGAGATTGTAGCTGTCCTAAGACTACCCCACATACCGACCATTCCGAACTATAACATTGACAATCAACAGAGAAACATGCTTTATGTTGTTTTTTAGTATTATTTTTAGTGTTTTCTCCAGCTACTTTATGTCAGGTTTCCATTGCTGTGTTTACTTTTGTGTGAAATTTATGTTTTGTAATGTATTGTGAATATTTCCATCTGTGTACCCAATGATGACAAAGCTACCCTTGCATGTGTGTTCTATTGAGATTGTTTGGTTTCAAAAATTGAAAATTTAATATGATTTGATGGATTTGGAATTGAGAAAAAAATGGCTTGCCATTGTTGCTCCAGTTAAACCTACCAGTCCAACAAGGAACTGTAAGGGTTTCCTTCCTTTGAGTGAATCTGTCTTTGGCATACATTGTAAATTGAGCATAAATGAGGTTGGCTAAAACTGAACACAATTAGGGTATCTGTGTCTGGCTAGAAAGTCCTACATGTTAAATTTCAAGGTATAGGCTACTCTTGTAGGGTATGACTGGGAGAGGTTTTATTAACATAGATTGCCATATTCTTAGGGTAGAAATCAGTGCTGTGAAAAAGAAGCCTGATCTATACCACAAAGGATAATGATATATGCTATATGCTACGTTTCCTACGTGTCCTATGTATACCTTACAAGGTGTCCCTGTTCTGTTAAAGTCTGGATATAATATCCGCCGATCTATTACATTGTTCATTCATATCTATTGTTTTCTAATAGGTGAATATGGACTAAACAGTGAAAATTGGGAGTGTAGTAAGTGATCAATTTTTTTGGCCTATTCTTATTTAAAGATATAATTGCCCATTCTGCGTATTCAGCAGCTGTTCTTTTACAATAAAATGCTAACACACAAATCAGGAACTAAATCTGGGTTATTTTCAGTGTCTTCGTCATGTGTCCAATGCTGCACTCAATTCAGTAAGATAAAAGTACAAAATTCAGCACCAGTTGCCTTGGTATATGCTGGGTTATGATACCAAGAGTCAGTTAGTGGTTCAGACCAGTCTTCATCCTTGAAGTCAATGTCTAATAAGAGTTGTTGTTCAAGATCCTTGTTGATTCTTACGGAGATTAAAATGGAAGTTTCCATTGCTTCATCAGCTTCCCTAAATATTTAGTGTCTCTATTGACTGAAGCTTTCCCAGTGAGTAGATGGTGCTGACAGTGAAGGATGGGGTGGAGAAGTCGGGTTTGGTGACACTGGTGATGTCGATGAGTGCTCCATTGCAATGAGGTGACCGGCATGGTGATCCCTGGAGAAAGTAGTGGATATGGCAGACGGTGGAGTTGTACTGGACCGGAGGTGACATTCCAGGTCAGAACACTGGCACAACTGCTATTGCTCGAGCTGTCAGAAGAGTATCCTTAGCCGCAATGAGGACGGTAGCCAATAGCGAGCAAGAGGCAATGGAGTATGGCCAGCAGGCAGCATGCTGCCTTGACCCGCTTAATAATCTTGATAGGGTTAAAGATGCATAGTGGATTCCTGCCTGCAAAATAAGGATAGTATCCTAGACATTTTAAATTCTTTCTTCTTGTTTTTGCCACTCAAGTATATCTGTCATTATTATGTCTATTTTTGCCAACATTTCCCCAAGTTTAGTCACCCTGCATTATGCTAGGCTAAATATTAGGCATCTGGTGTTAATACAATAAAGATGGTGTTCTTTATGCCTGACATTTTTATAGAAGCATCATATTATCTTTAATTTGATGTAATATGTTTTTTTCTACAGTCATCCTATAGGTTTTATTGGTGGCAAGTGCTATAATTTCTACGGTACTATATATAAATATATATCATTACGGTTTCTTTTAATGAATATTTTTCTTTCTAATTTAGATTCTGGGGTATTGTTAGTACTCTTATCTCTGTGGGTTCTTGTAATATTAATCCAATAGGAGTTGTTCCATTCTTTCTGTATTTACGGTTTAGAGATCTTGCCACCTCCCCAATTGCTTTAGCCCTAGCTTTTATAACAGGATTAGTAAGTTTCTGCTTGAATAAGCCATTACACCTTTCATTTGTCCCAGATGTGGTTGGCTTGTAGGTTTAAGTGGCGGTTCCACATTATGCTTTGTTCCTTAGCCCATTCTTGTATTTGCTTTCCTTTGAAGTGGGTGCCCTGATCTGATTCTATGATGGTTGGGATACCATAGCAAGCAATCCAGATTTCTAATGCTCTGATGGTGGATTTTTGATCAGTTTTCCTGCAAAGATTAAGAGTAATCCTATTCCTGACCGTGTCTCTACAATGATGTATGCATATAGTTGATTCTCTGATACAGGAAAGCGTTCTATATAATCATTTGTATAATCTGGAAGGGTCTGTCATCTTTGACCTTACCTGGAGTATTCATTAGTGACCTCCAATCTTTAAACTTTCGGCAAGTCCCACACATCTTAATTTGAAATTGGAGGTATTTGGTACATATATACGTGTTTCTTGACCACGTTCTAGTGCCTTTTGTGCCAACATGACCTGTTTGGTGATACGCGCCCATGCGACGATCCAATCAGTCGGCATAACTTTGTGCCCAGGTTTTATGTTCCATTATCCTTCTTGTTTATGTATGTTTGTGTTTTGAATTGGTTTCCTTGTTAGTCATGAATCATTGTGGTTTTTGTTTTAGGAATTTTAGCTTCTTTGTTTTTGTAGTGAGTTTATCTGGTCATTAAGTTTCATTACTCAGAGTTGTCTTTCTGACGTGCAGAGATGTGTGATGAACACGCAGTTATCAGCCAGTGCTATCTTCTGCCATATCTCCTTACTCCATATGCTCTTATTTCCTATTTTCCAGTCACTTTCCTGCCATGTTCCTGACTAAAAAGCTACTCCATTAGCTATTGCCCATGAGTCTGAGAGAGATATACATCATTCTGATTTTCCTTAACAGATTGTTCAATCGCCAATTTTATGGCTATTAACTCGGCATATTGTGCTGATTTCCTCGAGCCTGATTCTGACAGGGTTGGACCATCATTAGTCCTCAAGGCTACTGCCTGCCAGCATTTTCCAGGTGGTGTCATGGAGGCTGATCCATCCATTCACGAGGCATTGTTGAGTGCCATGGACCACCGCAGTCCCCGTTGCCCAACTGCTGGAGATTGGATAGGCTCACCCCTCAGGAATTCTGGCCCGTCCACTATTGGCATATTAGATTTTCTCAGTTCATACAGAAGTTGACCTTCAATCCATTTGTCTTGGAAATATACCATTTCCATGTTAGGACTTTATGGTCAGGAGTAGTTTCTCTCTTTTTGTCACTGCCTTACCCGTTCCAGTATAGGCTGTTGGAGTTTATTAGTTTATTTTCTGTTAGCGGCTTTGTATTTTGTAGGACTCATACAGTGCCCAGGTGAGCCTTTAATTGGTTCGTTTCTGTTCTTGGGCCACAGGAATTTCCTTTTTTTCTTCTTTTTTTTTAAAAAGATTTTATTTATTTGAGAGAGAGAGAGAGCATGAGCAGAGGGGGAGGGGCAGAAGGAGAGGGAGAAGCAGATTTCCCACTGAGCAGGGAGCCCGATGCAGGGCTCGATCCCAGGACCCTAAGATCATGACCTGAGCCAAAGGCAGATGTTCAACCAACTGAGCCACCCAGGAGCCCCGGGGCAAAATACCATTGGGTAATATTTGGGGTCCTGTGGTGTTTTAGTCCACAGAGACCATGTTGCAAACCTTTGTGAGCGTAGGCACCCTGGTTTATCTCTAGAGTCCTCATCAGCTGGTGCCAGTGAGTTACAAGTTCTGACAGCATTTATGAAATAAGTAAAGGCTGCCTCTTGAGTCTCTGGTCATCTAAATTCCTTACTCTTCCTAATTATTTCATAAATGTTTTTAATATGATCCTCATATGTGGTATGTGCTGTTTCCAATATCCAAACAGTCCTATCCGTTTCAGAGCTGCTGCTTTTCTGGTACGAATGGAATGCAGTCGAGCTTGTCTGTGACTGGGTCTGGTACTTTTTGCCTTCAGAAGACCTAGAAATTTTATTGTAGTGTGGGGTCCTTGAATGTTACTTGGGTCAATTGTTCATTCTCTGAGGGTAAGGAATTCAATTAACTGTGTTGTGACTCTAGTCTGTTCTTCCAAGTTATCACCATAAATAAGTAGGTCATCAATACTGGAAATGCTGGTTTGTGTATGTGTTGGTTTTCTTGCAAGGCCTGGATGTTTTGTGTTAGAAAGTTGGGGGCTGTTACTGGGCTGTTGTGATATTTTTGTGGTAACCTAGTAAACTGATATTGTCTGCCTTCCCATATAAGGGCAGTCATGGGTTGGCTCTCTTCATCAATTGGAATAGCAACAATGTGTCAGATAAGTCTATCACCATATAGTAAGTTCATGATCCAGTGATGATATTGTGTATGACAGCACCTGTATCTGGGAGTACTCCCTCAATTTGGGGAGAGTATTTAACTTCCCATAATCTACTGAAAACCTATATGACTCATCTGACTTTAACAAGTCTAGATTGGATTATTAAGTGTTGAAATAGTAGGGGCATTAATTTGCTCCTTTAGGTGTTCTTGAATTTTTTTTTTATTTGTCTATGTCTTATTACATCTATTCCAAGAACATTTTCTAAATTGGGACCTTCAAAGCATTTAGCCTTAATGGGTAGTTGTTGGTTTAGAACCTCCTCCTCGGGAGCTTCCCAGGTGAAATCTAAAATTGGACCTCATATGCAGAGGGCAGAGAGAGAGAAAAGAAAGAGGCAGCCCACTCAGGTTGGTAGGTGACAGTTTTAGTAAGCAAAGGAAATGTACATACAAGGCTTGTCTTAGACAATAGCAAGGTGAAGGAATCCCTCATACCTGCTGCCAAATCAAAGTTTACCTAGAAGTCCTCACTGGGTTCAGTCATATATACTGTGCGGGTGTTCTCGATATGACATCACTATCTCAAGGCTATGTCCTTGGAGAAGCCTGTAGGAGCTGGAAAGGCAAGTAGAATACACATTCCAAAGACAGGGATGGGAGTGAAGAGCCTCTGAGTGCCTGGGTCCAGTTCATGGGTCGATTGGCAATCACATCTTTTTGATGACCTTCCCAAACATTGGTCTATCATCAGTTGTTAGGAATCTATATACTCATGTGCCTGGGTTAATTTTACTCTTAATCCTTCAACTAATCCCTTTTAATTGTTAAAATTTTCTAAATTAGTTGGATATCCTTGCACTATTGTTACTTGGGACGCTGTATGTGATAATATAGTGGTAGATGTTGAATTTTTTTGAAAAAAATTTTTTTAAAGATTTCATTCATTTATTTGAGAGAAAGAGAGCATGCGCAAGGGCAGAAGGAGAGAGAGAGGGAGAAGCAGACTCTCAGCTGAGCAGGGAGCCCGATGCAGGGCTCCATCCTGGGATCATGAACTGAGCCAAAGGTTAGACGCTTATCGTCTAACTGCGCCACCCGAAATGTATTAATTTTTAAATTTTGTTTTATTTTTATTTTTTTAAATTGAAATATAGTTGACACACAATGTTACATTAGTTTTAGGTGTACAAAATGATGATTCGACAACTCTATATGTCATGTCATGCTCAGCACAAATGTAGCTACCATCTGTCACCATACAATGCTGTTGCAATACCAGTGACTATATTCCCTATGCTGTACCTTTTATCCCCATGACTTATTCATTCCATAACTAGTAGTCTGTACCTCCCACTCCCCTTCACCCATTTTGTATATCCCACTACCCCCTCCCCTCTGGCAACTATCAGTTTGTTCTCTGTATTCATGGGTTTTTCTGCTTTTGTTTGTTTGGTTTTTAGATTCCACATGTAAGTGAAATCACCCAGTATTTGTCTTTTCTGAGTTACTTCACCTAACATAATACTCCCTAGGTCCATGCATGTTGTCAAAAACGGCAAGATCTTACTGCTTTTTTTATAGCCGAGTAATATTAAGTTATATATATAGTCACATCTTTATCCATTGATGGACACTTAGATTGTTTCCATGTCTTTGCTTTGTAAATAATGTTGCAATAAACATAGGGATGCAGGTATCTTTTTGAATTAATGTTTTATGTGGAATACTCAGTAGTGGAATTACTGAATCATATGTTTCTTTTTTTTTTTCCAGACGTTTTTGTTTGAACATAGACTTTCATTTCTCTGAAATAAATGTCCAAGAGTTCAGTTGTTAGGTCATATGGAAATTGCATGTTTATTTTTTATTTATTTTTAAAATTTAAGTGTAGTTCACACATATTATATTAGTTTCAGTTGTACATGATTCAGACAATTTACACTTACTGTGTTCACTCCAAGTGTAGCAACTGTCTGTCCTGTTACATCACTACTACAGTATCATTGACTATATTCCTTATGACGCCTTTTATTCCCCTGACTTATTCATCCCATAACTGGGTGCATTTATATTTTCAAATTAGTGGGTTTTGTTTTGTTTTCACAGTCTTGAGGTCTTTTATTATTATTATTATTATTTTTTTAAAGATTTTATTTATTTATTCGACAGAGATAGAGACAGCCAGCGAGAGAGGGAACACAAGCAGGGGGAGTGGGAGAGGAAGAAGCAGGCTCATAGCGGAGGAGCCTGATGTGGGGCTCGATCCCACAACGCCGGGATCACACCCTGAGCCAAAGGCAGATGCTTAACCGCTGTGCCACCCAGGCGCCCCTATTATTATTATTATTATTATTATTATTATTATTATTACACTTACCATGCCACGAATGCATAGAGAATGGGTTCCAGCAGCTCAGGCTCCTTTCCATTGGTTCTCACAATGTGTGTCCATACTGGTTTCTCCAGTAGTTGCACCAGTTCACATTCCCACCAACAGTGCATGAGGGTTCCTTTTTTCTCCACATTCTCTCAAATACTTACTGTTTCTTGTTTTTTGTTTTTGTTTTAGCCATTCTAACAGGTATAAGCCATTCTAATATGGTGGTATCTTATTGTGGTTTTCATTTGCATTTTCTGATGATTAGTGATGTTGAGCATCTTTTCATGTGTCTGTTGGCCACCTGTATGTCGTCTTTGGAGAAATATCTGTTCATAACTTCCGTCCATTTTTAATTAGATTATTCGATCTCTGGCATTGAGTTGTATAAGTTCTTTATATATTTTGGATATAAATCCCTTATCAAATATATCATGTGCAAATATCTTCTCCCAGTCAATAGGCTGTCTTTTTTGTTTTCTTGATGATTTCTTGGCTGTGCAAAACATTTTTATTTTGATACAGTCCCCAATAGTTTATTTTTACTTTTGTTTCCCTTGCCTCAGGAGACATATCTAGAAAAATGTTGCTATGGCTGATGTCAGAGAAATTACTGCCTGTGTTCTTTTCTAGGACTTTTATGGTTTCAGTTCTCATATTTAGGTGTTTAATCCATTTTGAGTGTATTTTGGTGTATGGTGTAGGAAAGTAGTCCAGTTCATTCTTTTGCATGAAGCTGTCCAGTTTCCCCAGGACCATTTATTGAAGAAACTGTTTTTTCCCCATTGTATAGTCTTTTTTTTTAAAGATTTTATTTATTTATTTGACAGAGAGAGACAGCCAGCGAGAGAGGGAACACAAGCAGGGGGAGTGGGAGAGGAAGAAGCAGGCTCCCAGTGGAGCAGGGAGCCCAATGCAGGGCTCGATCCTGAAACTCTGGGATCACGCCCTGAGCCGAAGGCAGACGCTTAACGACTGAGCCACCCAGGCGCCCCTCCCCAATGTATATTCTTGCCTCCTTTGTTATAGATCAATTGACCATATAAATGAGGGTTTATTTCTGGGCTCCATATTCTGGTCCATTGATTTATGTTTCTATTTTTATGCCAGTACCATACTGGTTTGATTACTATAGCTTTGTAGTATATCTTGAAATCTGGAATTGTGACATCTCCAGCTTTCTTTTTCTTTCTCAGGAGTGCTTTGACTATTCAGAGTCTTCTGTGGTCTCATACAAATTTTAGGATTATGTGTTCTAGTTTTGTGAAAAATGTTGTTCGTATTTTATTTTTTAAAGATCTATTTATTTATTTTGAGAGAGAGAGAAAGAGAGCAGGGGGAGGGACAGAATCTCCAAGCAGATTCCGTGCTGAGCATTGATTCCCCATGCGGGCTTGAACTCATGACTCATGAGATCATGATCTGAGCAGAAACCAAGAGGTGGATACTTAACTGACTGAGCCACCCAGGCACCCCAAAAATGCTGTTGGTATTTTAATGGGGACTGCATTGAATCTGTAGATTGCTCTGGGTAGCATGGACATTTTAACAATATTAATTCTTCAAGCCCATGAACATGAAATATCTTTCCATTTCTTTGTGTCATCTTTGATTTCTTTCATCAGTGTTTTGTAGTGTTTGGAGTACAGATCTTTTACTTCTTTGGTTAAGTTTATTCCTAGATATTTTACTATTTTTGGCACAATTATAAATATTGTTTTTAATTTCTCTTTCCGTGACCTTGTTGTTACTGTATAGAAAAACTACCAATTTCTGGGTATTTAATTTTGTATTCTGCTACTTTACTGAATTTGTTTATTATTTCTTTTAAAGATTTTATTTATTTTTATTATTTGAGAGAGAGAGCGTGAGAGCATGAGCAGTGTGAAGGGCAGAGGGAAAAGCAGACTCCCTGCGGACCAGGGAGCCCGATGTGGGACTCCATCCTGGAACTCCAGGATCATGATCCGAGCCAAAGGCAGATGCTTAACCAACTGAGCCATTCAGGCGCCCTTGTTTATTATTTCTAATAGTTTTTTGATAGTCTTTAAAATTTCCTATTTATAGATCATGTTATCTGTGAAGAATGACAGTTTAACTACTTCTTTACCTATATGGATTCCTGTTATTTCTTTTTCTTGTCTGATTGTTGTGGCTAGGGCTTCTCTTACTATGTTGAATAAAAGTGGCAGGAGTAGACATCCTTGTCTTGTTCCTGATCTTAGAGGGAAAGCTCTTAGTCCATCATCATTGAGAATGTTGTTAGCTCTGGGTTTTTCATATATGGCCTTTATTATATTGAGGTATGTTCCCTCTAACCCCATTTTGTTGACAGTTTTTATTTTATTTTATTTTATTTTTTGAAGGTTTTTTTTTTTAATTTAGATTCAATTAATAGACATATAATGTATTATTGGTTTCAGGGGTACAGAGCTATGATTCATCAGTCTTATATAATACCCAGTGCTCATTATATCACATACTCTCCTTAATGTCCATCACCCAGTTACCTCATCCCTCTATCCCCTTCCCCTCCAGCAACCCTCAGTTTGTTTCCTATGATTAAGAGTCTCTTACGGTTTGTCTCCCTTTCTGGTTTCGTCTTATTTTGTTGACAGTTTTTAATCATGAATGGCTGTTGAATCTTGTCAAATGTTTTCTCCACAACTATTGAAATGATCATAGGATTTTTATCCGTTTTGTTGATGTATATCCTTCTATCACATTGATTGGTATACAAACATTGAATCATCCTTGCATCCCCAGAACAAATCCCACCTGATGATGGTGAATGATCTTTTCAATGTGTTGTTGTATGCAGTTTGGTAATATTTTCTTGAGAATTTTTGCATTTATGTTCATGAGGGATTTTGGTCTGTAGTGCTTTTCCCCCCCTGTGTGAGTGTCTTTGTCTGGTTTTGGTATCAGGGTAATCCTGGCCTCATAGAATGTATTTGGAAGCTTTCCTTCCTCACCTATTTTTTTGAATAGTTTGAGGAGACAAGGTGTTAACTGTTCTTTAAATGTCTAGTAGAACTCCTCTGTGAATCCGTCTGGTCCTGGACTTTTACTTTTTGATAGTTTTTGATTACTAGTTCAGTTTCATTGCTTGTAATTGGTCTGTTCAGATATTCTATTTCTTCCTGGTTCCATTTTGGAAGATTGTATTTCTAGGAATTTATTTCTTTCTTTTAGCTTGTCTAGGTCGTTGGCATATTTTTTTTGTAGTATTCTCTTATAATCCTTTGTATTTCTGTGGTGTCACTTGTTACATCTCCTCTTTCATCTCTGATTTTATTTGTTGGTCTTTTCTCTTTTTTCTTGATGAGTCTGGCTAAGGGTTTTTCAATTGTGTTTATCTTTTCAAAGAACCATCTCTTGGTTTCATTGATTTCTCTCTCTCTCTCTCTCTCTCTTTTTAGTCTCTATGATAATTTATTTCTTCTCTGATCTTTATTATTTACTTTTTTCTATTCACTTTGGGCTTTGTTCTTCTTTTTCTATTTCTTTTAGGTATAAGATTAAATTGTTTATCTGAGCTTTTTCTTGTTTCTTGAGGTAGGACTGTATTGCTATATACCTCCCTCTAAGAACTGCTTTTGCTGTGTTGGACCATTGTTTTCATTTTCATTTTTCTCCATGTATCTTTTTCAGTTTCTTCTTTGATTGCTTCATTGACCCATTGGTTGTTTAGTAACATGTTGTTTAGTGTTCATGTGTTTGTGTTTCTCCAGTTTTTTCTTGTGCCTTATTTCTAGTTTCATAATGTTGTGGTTGGAAAAGGGTGGTTTTGTGGTGATAAACTCCTTTATCTTTTGTTTGGGAAACTCTTTATCTCTCCTTCACATCTTGAGGATAACCTTGCTAAGTAGAGTATTTTTTTTTTTTTAAAGATTTTATTTATTTATTTGACAGAGAGAGACAGCCAGCCAGTGAGAGAGGCAACACAAGCAGGGGGAGTGGGAGAGGAAGAAGCAGGCTCCCAGAGGAGAAGCCTGATGTGGGGCTCAATCCCAGGATGCTGGAATCATGCCCTGAGCCGAAGGCAGACGCTTAATGACTGCACCACCCAGGTGCCCCCTAAATAGAGTATTCTTGCTTGTAAGTTTTTTCCATTCAGCACTTTGAATATATTATGCCATTTCCTTCTGATTTAAAAAGTTTGTGCCAAAAAATCAGCTGATAGTCTTATAGGTTTTCCCCTGTAGGTTACTTTTTTTTTTTCTCCTCTCTTGCTACATTTAAGATTCTCTCTTTATCTTTAACTTTTGACATTTTCATTATTATGTGCTGTGTGTGCTGTGGAACTCCTATGGTTCATCTTGTTTGAGACTCTCTGATTCTTGAAATTGGATGTCAAGTTTTCAGTTACTATTTCTTTAAATAAATTTTCTACACTTTCTTCTCTCTTCTGCTTCTGGGATCCCCATAATGTGAATGTCTATTTGATGTTGTCCAAGAAATCTCTTAATCTAGCCTCATTGTTTAAAATTATTTTCTCTGTTGTTCAGCTTACATGCTTTCCATTACCATCTTCCAGATTACTGATGCATTCTTCTAAATTCTCTAACCTACTGTCAATTCTCTGTAGCATTTTTTTTTTTAATTTCAGTTATTCTATTCTTTGGCTCTCATTGGTTCTTTTAAATATTTTCTATCTCTTTATTGAAGGTCTCACTTAGTTCTTCCATTATTTCTTCTTGTCCAGTGAATATCTTTATAATCATTACTTTAAAGTCTTTATCAGGCATATTGACTTATTTCTCTTTTTTAATTTGAATTATTTAAATTCAATTTAGTTAACATATACTATATTATTAGTTTCAGGGTAGAATTTAGTGATTCATCAGTTGCATATAACACCCAGTGCTCATTACATCAAGTGCCCTCCTTAAGGCCCATCACCCAGTTACCCCATTCCCCCACCCACCTCCCCTCCAGTAACCCTCAGTTTGTTCCCTATAGTTAAGATTGTTTCTTATGGTTTGCTTCCCTCTCTGTTTTTATCTTATTTTTCCTTCTGTTCCCCTATGTTTGTCTTTTTGTTTTTTAAACTTCATGTATGAATGAAATCATATGGTTTTTGTCTTTCTCTGACTGACTTATTTCGCTTAGCAGAATACCCTCCAGTTCTATCCATACGGTTGCCAGTGGCAAGTTGCAAACAACATTGGTGAGAGCAGACATTCCTGTCATGTTCCTGACCTTAGGGAAAAAGCTCTCTGTTTTTTCCCATTGAGAATGATATTCACTGTGAGTCTTTTATATATGGCCTTTATGATGTTGTATGTTCTTTCTATTCCCACATTGTGGAAGGTTTTTATCAAGAAAGGATGCCGTATTTTGTCAAATGCTTTTTCTGCATCTATTGAGAGGATCATATGGTTCTTATCCTTTCTTTTATTAATGTGGTGTGCCACGTTAATTTATTTGCAGATGTTGAACCACTCCTGCACCTCAGGAGTAAATCCCACTTGGTCGTGGTAAATAATCCTTGTAATGTGTTGTTTGATCCTATTAGCTAGTATCTTAGTGAGAATTTTTTTATCCATGTTCATCAGGGATATTGGTCTGTAGTTCTCCTTTTTAGTGGGGTCTTTGTCCGGTTTTGGGATCAAGGTAATGCTGGCCTCATAGAATGAGTTTGGAAGTTTTCTTTCCATTTCTATTTTTTGGAACAGTTTCAGAAGAATAGGTATTGATTCTTCTTTAAATGATTGATAGATTTCCCCTGGGAAGCTATCTGGCCCTGGACTCTTTTTTGTTGGGAGATTTTTGATTAGTGATTCAATTTCTCTGCTGGTTATGGGTCTGTTCAGGATTTCTATTTCTTCCTGCTTCAGTTTTGGTTGTTTATATGTTTCTAGGAATGAATCCATTTCTTCCAGATTGCCTAATTTGTTGGCATATAATTGCTCATAATATTCTCTTATAATTGTATTTCTTTGATCTTATAACTGTATTTCCTCTTTCAATCATGATTTTATTTATTTATTTGGGTCCTTTCTCTTTCCTTTTTGATGTGTCTGGCTAGGGGTTTATCAATCTTGTTAATTCTTTCAAAGAACACCAGCTCCTAGTTTTGTTGATCTGTTCTTTTTTTTTTAATTTCCATATCATTGATTTCTACTCTAATCTTTATTATTTATCCTTTCCTGCTCGATTTAGGCTTTATTTGCTGTTCTTTTTCCAGCTCCTTTAGGGGTAAGGTTAGGTTGTGTATTTGAGATTCCTCTTGCTCTTGAGGAAGGCCTGTATTGTTATATACTTCCCTCCTAGGACCACCTTTGCTGCATTCCAAAAGTTTTGAACTGTCATGTTTTCATTTTCATTTGCTTCCATGTATTTTTTTTTATTCTTTAATTTCCTTGTTGACCCATTCATTCTTTAGTAGGATGGTCTTTAACCTCCATGTATTTGTGATTCTTCCAAATTTTTTCTTGTGGTTGACTTCAAGTTTCATAGCATTGTGGTCTGAAAATATGCATGGTATGATCTCAGTCTTTTTGTATTGGTTAAGTCCTGATTTGTGACCCAGTATGTAATCTATTCTAGAGAATGTTCCATATGCACTTGAAAAGAAGGTGTGTTCTGCTGCTTTAGGATGAAATTATCTGAATATACCTGTTAAGTCCATCTGATCCAGTGTGTCATTTAAAATCCTTGTTTCCTTGTGATCTTCTGCTTAGATCTGTCCATTTTTGTGAGCGGGGTGTTAAAGTCCCCTATTATTGTATTATTATCAATGAGTTTAAGTTACTTATTAACTGATTTATATATTTGGCCGCTCCCAAGTTAGGGGCATAAATATTTGCTGTTGTTAGATCTTCTTGTTGGATAGACTCCTTTATTATGATACAGTGTCCTTATTTATCTCTTAATACAGTCCTTGGTTTAAAGTCTAATTTGTCTGATATAAAGATGGCTACTCCAGCTTTCTTTTGATGTCCATTAACATGATAAATGGTTCTCCACCACCTCACTTTCAATGTGGAGGTGTCTTTGGGTCTAAAACGAGTCTCTCTTTATTATTTTTTTTTAAAGATTTTATGTATTTGACAGAGAGAGACAGCCAGCGAGAGAGGGAACACAAGCAGGGGGAGTGGGAGAGGAAGAAGCAGGCTCCCAGCGGAAGAGCCTGATGTGGGACTCGATCCCAGAACTCCAGGACCACACCCTGAGCCGAAGGCAGATGCTTAACAACTGAGCCACCCAGGCGCCCCTAAAATGAGTCTCTTGTAAGTAGCATTTCAATGGGGCTTGTTTTTTTTTTATCCATTCTGATACCCTATGTCTTTTGGTTGGAGTATTTAGTCCTTTACATTCAGAGTAATTATTGAAAGTTATGAATTTAGTGCCATTCTATTATCTGTAAAGTCATGTTCCTATAGATGGTCTCCATTCCTTTCTGATCTTTGTTACTTTTGGTCGCTCTTTCCATTCAAAGGGTCCCCTTTTATATTTCTTGCAGGGCTGGTTTACTGTACATGAATTCTTTTAGTTTTTGTTTGTCTTGGAAAGTCTTTATCTCTTTCTATTCTGAATGACAGTCTTGCTGGATAAAGTATTCTTGACTGCATATTTTTCCCATTTAGCACATTGAATGTGTCATGCCCATCCTTTCTGGTCTGCCAGGTCTCTGTGAACAGGTCTGCTGCCAGCCTTATGTGTTTACCCTTATAGATTAAGGACCCCTTGTCCTGAGCTGCTTTCAGGATTTTCTCTTTATCTTTGTAATTTGCAAGTTTCACTCTAATATCCTGAGGTATTGACCTATTTCTGTTGATTATGAAGAGAGTTCTCTGTACCTCTTGGACTTGACTGCCTATTTCCTTTCCCAGATTAGGGAAGTTCTCAGCTATTATTCATTCAAATAAACCTTCTGCCCCTTTTTCCTGCTCTTCATGTTCTGGGACTCTGATAATATGGATACTATTTCACCTTATGGAATCACTGAGTTCCTTAAGTCTACCTTTGTGATCTGATAGTTTTCTTTCCCTCTTCTTTTCAGCTTCCTTATTTTCCATAATTTTATCTTCCATATCACTGATTTGCTCTCTGTTACATTCATCATTATTTTTATGGCCTCCACTTGGACTGCATCTTGGTTATAGCATATTTAATCATGGCCTGACTAGATTTTAGTTCTCTTATCTCTACTGTAAGAGATTCTCTAGTGTCTTCTATGCTTTTTTCAAGCCCAGCTAGTATCTTTATAATCATTGTTTTATTTATTTATTTTTAAAGATTTTATTTATTTATTTGAGAAAGAGCTTGAAAGAGAGAGCACAAGCAGGGGGAAGTGTAGAGGGAGAAGCAGACTCCCCGCCAAGCAGGAAGCCCAATGTGGGACTTGATCTCAGGACCCTGGGATCATGACCTGAGCCATCCAGGCACCCCTAATCATTGTTTTAAATTCTAGTTCAGACATCTTACTTATATCCATATTGGTTAAATCCCTGACTGAGTACTACCACCTGTTCTTTCTTCCGGGATGAATTTCTCCATCTCATCATTTTGTCCAGAAAAGAAAAGAAAAATGAAAAGGAAAACAACAACAACAACAAAAACAAAAACAACTAGATCCTGAATGTGTTTTGGTCTGCTTGTTGAACTAGATCCTGGGGTGCCTTGATGGCTCAGTTGGTGAAGCATCTGCCTTCAGCTAAGTTCGTGATCCTAGAGTCCTGGGATTGAGTTCTACATAGCCCTGCATTGGGCTCCTTGCTCAATGGGGAGCCTGCTTCTCCCTTTCCCTCTGCCTGCCACTCCCCCTGCTTGTGCACTCTCTCTCACTCTCCCTATGTCAAATAAATAAATAAATAAATAAAATCTAAAAAAAAAAAAAATCTAGATCTCCAAATAAGAAAAAAATATATAAATAATGTAAAATAAAATACAACGAAAGGCACCAAATTTTTTTAAATATAGGTAAAGTATATATATAAAAATTAAAAAGGAAATGAAAAATGAGAAAATAACTGAAGTAATAATAGAAGAATAAAGAATAAAAATACAAAGAATACTAGATACTGTTTTCCCTAATTGCTGAACCTTTACAGCCCTCTATAATTAGTAATCTTTTGAGAGGGAGTAATTTGTGCTGGTCTTCTGGGGGAGGGGCCTGTTGCTATGATTCTCAGGTGGACTTGCCCTAGTCGACAAGTGCCTCTAGGATGTAGGGAGGCAGGGCTTGGTGTAAGCAGCTCCAGACTCCACTAGGTGGCGCCGTTTTGCCCCTGAAGGTTTTCAGCACCTATCATGGGGATGAATACGGTGGTACCCCACTCTCTAGCCCTGGAGCTAAAAATTTGCTCCCCCTACTCTTCAGTGAGCCCTCATAGAAAAGCAATTAATCCCACCTGTATCCCCACTGTCCGTCAGAACTCTGTGTTCACCCAGCCTGTGACCCAGGGTTTTTAAATCAGACACATGAGTGAAATTCAAAACTGCAAATTTTAGGGACTCCCATGGTGCAGACCCGGGCTATTCCTGGGGAAGGAGGGTGTCTTACCAGTCTTCTGCGTTTTGCTGGACCCCTTCCTGGAAAGCAGTCACAGAACTGCCAGCAGCTTGCAGTTTATGGCAACACAGAGCAGAAAGCCAGTACCGAGACTTGCTGTTCTCAGCAGGCTTCCCTGCTCCTAGGCCTGGGAACTCTGCTGTATCTAGGCACCACCCTTTCTTCTTGCGATCCAGGGGATCCTCAGATCATGCTGTCACACCTGAGATTCCACCCCATTTCACCATCTGAGCACTTTTAAGCCAGGCACGTCCCCCACTGTAGCAGACTTCTAGAAGTTCTGGTTTTGCACTCCACTGCTTATGCTCCCTTGCGGGAGCTTACTTAAGCGGGATCCCTCTCCTCCACTCATGGATTCAAGTCTCCGCACCTGATACCTTCCAAATGGTGGTCACTTTCCTACTTGTAGACTCGCAGCATTTGTTTTCTCAGACCTCTGATTGGTTTCTTGGGTGTTCAGAATGATCTGATAACTCTCCAGTTGTATTCAAGGGACAAGACAAGGTCCCCCTAACCCTCCACCATCTTCTCTTCCTTCCTTATCTCTGTTTTATTTACTTAATTTTATGAGGTTTTCTCTTGTTCTTTCTTTTGGAGCATATGACTGTCTCCCCATTTTGCTTGACTTTGTGGGTTTTTTTCTTCTTCTATGCATTATGCAAAAGAGCTACTTCTCTTAAAGTTGAAGGGGTGATCTTGTGTTTGGTGACCTCTATGCAGATTGTGTATGCTTGGTGACTTTTGCTGGCTGGCCAGAGCTGTGGCTGTAATGCTAGTTATTCTTTTAAACCATGGCTTTTTAGAGATGAGAAAAAATAATTATATAAACAGGAAAAGAAGAAAAGAAAAACAAGAAATGGAGGAAAAAAGAACAAGAAAGAACAAACCCTGGGTGCCTGGGTGGCTCAGTTGGTTGGGCACCTGCCTTCAGCTCAGGTCATGATCTCAGGGTCCTGGGGTCAAGCCCTGCATTGGGCTCCCTGCTCAGTGGGGAGTCTGCTTCTCTCTGTCCCTCTGACCTTCCCTGCTGCTCAACGCGCGCTCTCTCTCTCTCAAACAAATAAATAAAAAATCTAAAAAAATAAAAAATAAAAACAGAACAAGACAAATTTTAAAGAGTAAAAAAATAGTAAAAATTAAAAAAACCACAAACCCGCAGCTTGTTTTCTTACCCCAACACCACAAGGTGGCTTGTGGACCCTGGGCTCACTGGCGTTGGAAGCTCACCTTGAGCCAGGCCTGAGTAAGCTGGCTGGAAGAGAGAGGTGGGTGGAGAGAGTATATTCCAGAAGTTCCTCAGCCCTCTTGAATATGGCTTTTTTTTTTTTTCTTTTTGTTCCCCAACACAACCAGGGCTGGTGTGGGCTTCAGGACCCTGGGCTTGCTGAGGCTGCAAGCTCCCTGTGATAATATGACCTTTCAGTTATGGCGTCAGGACCCTCCAGTTATGGCATCTGAACCAGCCCCTTATGGTGGCCAGACCCTGCTCTGGTCTGGGCTTTTGAGGTCAAGGTGGAGAGAATTCCCACAGTTCCTCAGCCCTTTTAAACCACAGCTCTTTTTTCTGTGTCCCAGTGCACTAGGGCTGCTGTGGGCTTGTAGACACCGGGCTTGCCCAAGTCGTAAGCTCCCTGAGATGACTGGACCTGCCATTATGGTGTCCAGACCCTGCTCTGGTCTAGGCTCTAAAGGTGGAGTGGGAACGTAAACCACGTGGTTCTCCAGTTCCTCTGACCTGCAGCGCATTCCCACAGGTCCTCTGCCACTTGGCAGAGTTCTGGTGTTGTCTCTTTTATATGCTAGTTGCTCTTTTAAGCTGCATGTTTTTTTCTTTTTTTTCTTTTTTTTTAATTTTTTTTTTATTATATTATGTTAGTCACCATACAGTACATCCCCGGTTTCCGATGTAAAGTTCGATGATTCATTAGTTGCATATACCCGGTCTATCCCATTCCCCTGTCCCCCTGCATGTTTTTTTTCTGCACCCAAGGATGGAGGGATCTGTTCCTGGTCCCTCAGTACTATCCCTTCTCACAGTTTTGCAGCATCAGAGGTGTGGGTTCCCTTTGTTACTATGTCTCTGTCTCTCCAGCTGTTCTTTCTGTTGTTCGTTGTTCATTAGCTGTACAGTCAGCCCTCAGTTCTTCAGGAGAAATTGTTTCATTAATAGGTATAATTTGGTGTGTTCCATAGAGGATGGGAGTTTACAGTCTTCCTACATCACCGTCTTGAACCCCAGGAGTCCCCAGGTTGAATTCTACATCCCGAGGTTCTTGCACCTACCAGGAAGTAATCTTTGCTTGCCTGGTAAGGCTGCTAGGAACCCTATAAGCAAGGTATCGGGCTGATTTTCCAAGAGGCTTTTTATTGACTCCATAAAGTTAATCTTAGTTCCTTAAAGGTGTCTGTTCATATCTGAGTCTATGCATGTCTCTCTCAAATAGGACTTTCTAGTCAAAGCCTTGGTAATATAGCAAAGTTTGCAATGGTGTCTGTTTACAAGGAGAACAGATTCTTATTGAACTTATGCAAATAACTATATTGCCATGAAAACATAAGAATACTCACTGAGAGTTTCTTAATTCTGGAGGGATCAGGTTGGGAGAAAAAGATAAGTTATACCTTTGTAAACAGAATTGAAATATTTATCAAATTTTTTTAAGTCATAGTTCATGTAAGAGGAAACATCTTCTTATATCTGGAAAATAAAATTTAAGAAGCCAGCAATATGTCAAACAAAAAGTCATGATAATTGCAGTCATCTTCCTTAGTTTATTCAGCCCCATGTAATTCATACTTGTTGACATTAATCTTTTTAAAGTATTCTATGAGTCTATCAGTTTCTCCAGTAGACTCCTGTAAATTCTTACCCAGTTCAATAGTATGATGTTAAAGTTATTAGAGAGCTTTATTCTAGAGTACTTGTCAGAGTCTTTCCCCTGAATCTCCTTGAAGATGAAACACTCTTGCAAAAGTATCAGTAAAACAATAGCTGTAAATGACAAAGTCTTAAAAACGATAATGGCTAAAGATCTGATTAGTTTATTACAATGCAGTTGACAAGGAAATTTGATTATTTCTGTGGCACACTATACTTCAAGATTATAACTAAAATTACAAATGATAACATACCAGTACAGAAAAGATTTTTAGGAGTTTTACAGAATTTCTAGAACACTTATCTTAACATATTTACACAAATATAATCTAAGAAGGCATAGCATCACTTATTTGACAATGAGTTTCCTGTAATTTAACATACCAAATATGTCTAATTTAACATCTCTTTATGAGAACAAAGTCTTGGAAATTTTCCAGGGACTCTCTGGAAATTTCAAATTTAGTTTGGGGTCAGAAGACTTCATTTTAAAATTTGATTTGGGAAACTTTTTTTAAAAAAATATTTTATTTATTTATTTATTTATTTATTTATTTATTTGACAGAGAGAGAGAGAGAGAGAGAACACAAGCAGGCAGAGCAGCAGGCAGAGAGAGAGGGAAAAGAAGGCTCCCTGAGCAGCAGGGAGCCTGATGCGGGGCTCGATCCCAGGTCCCTGAGATCACGACCTGAGCTGAAGGCAGATGATTAATGACTGAGCCATCCAGGAGCCCCTGAGTTGGGAAACCTCATAAAAATAAATAAATAAATAAATAAATAAATAAATAAAAGTGTTTGGACATCAGATTAAATAGCATTGTAGGTCTTTATAAAACAATATTTAATTATCCATCTAAGCAAGGTAGCAGTTTAAGACTTTGCAGGCAAATACAGAGAGTTAAATTGAAAAAGCCTTAGCCCCTTTTATAAGTTGAAGTATAGCTAACATACAACATTGCATTAGTTTCAGATGTACAACATAATGATTGGACAACTCTACATGCTATGCTCACAAGTGTAGCTACCATCTGTCACCATACAACACTGTTACCACTGACTATATTCCCTACGCTCTACCTTCTATCCCTATGACTTATTTCATAACTGGAAACCCGTACCACCCACTCTCCTTCACTCATTTTGCCCATCGCAGAACGCCTCTGGCAAACATCAGTTTGTTCTTTGTATTCATGGGTCTGTTTCTGCTTTTGTTTGTTCATTTCTTTTGGTTTGGGTTTTTTTTTTTTTTTTTTTTTGGATTTTATATGGTATTTGTCTTTCTTTGATTTATTTCACTTAGCTAATACCCTCCAGGTTCATCCATGTTGCTGCAAATGGCAAGATTTCATAGTTTCTTAGGGCTGGGTAATATTCCGTGGTATACATATGCCACAACTTCTCGATCCATTCATCTGTCCACAGTAGGGCTGCTTCCAATCTTGGCTATTGCAAATAATGCTGCAATAAACAGAGCGGTACATGTATCTTTTTAAATTAGTGTTTTTGTATTCCTTGGGTAAAGACCCAGTAATTACTAGATCATATGGTATTTCTATCTTTGAGGAAACTCCATACTGTTTATCATAGTGGCTGCACAGGTTTGCATTTCCACCAACAGTGCACTTTTTCTCCACATCCTCAATGACATTTATTTCTTGTGTTTTTGATTCTAGCCATTCTGGTGGAAGGTGATAGATAGTTCATATGGTTTTGATGTGCATTTCCCTGATGATTAGTGATGTCGAACTTCTTTTCATGTGCCTACCTGCCATCTTTCTATCTTCTTTGGAAAAACATCTGTTCGGGTCCTCCGCCCATTTTAAAATCAGATTTTTTTCTTCATTGGTGTTTTATAAGTTCTTTATATATTTTTTAGATATTAACCCTTATCAAATATATCATTTGCAAACATCTTCTCCCAGTCAGTAGGTTGCTTTTTCATTATGTTGATGCTTTCTTTTGCTGTGCAAAGGCTTTTTATTTTGGTATAGTCCCAATAGTTTATTTCTGCTTTTTTGCCCTTGCCTCAGGAGATATATCTAGAAAAATGTCGCTAAGGCCAAAGTCAGGGAGATTACGGTCTGTTTTCTTCTAGGAGTGTTATGGTTTCAGGTCTCACATTTAGGTCTTTAATCCACTTTATGTTCATTTTTGGGTATGGTGTAAGAAAGTGGCCCAGTTTCATTCTTTTGCATGTAGTTGTCCAGTTTTCCCAGCATCATATATTGAAGAAACTGTCTTTTCTCCATTGTATATTTTTGCTACCTTTGTTGTAGATTGACCATGTAAATGTGGGTTTATTTCTGGGCTCTCAGTTCTAGTGATCTGTGTGTCCATATTTGTTTCATTACTATACTGTTTTGACTACCAAACTTTTTAGTTTATCTTGAAATCTGGGATTTTGATACCTCCTACTTGGTTCTTCTTTCTCAAGATTGCTGTGGCTATCTGGGATCTTTGTGGTTCCAAATTCAATTTAGGATTATTTGTTCTAGTCTTGTGAAAAATGCTATTGGAATTTTGATAGAGTTTACACTGAATCTTTAGATCACTTTGGGTAGTATAGACATTTTGACAATATTATTTCTTCCAATCCACAAATACGGAATAGTCTTCCATTTGTCTCATCTTCAATTTCATTCACCAGTGCTTTATAGTTTTCAGAGTACAAGGCTTTCACCTCCTTTGTTATGTTTATTCCTAGGTATTTTCTTTTTGGTGCAATTGTAAATGGAAATATTTTCTTAATTTCTCCTTCTACTTCCTTTTAAGTGTATAGAGACAACTAATTTCTGTGCATTTTGTATCCTGCAACTTTACTGAATTTATTTTTACTTCTAATAGATTTTGGTGGAGTCTTTAGGATTTTTTATGTATAGTATATGTCACCTGCAAATAGAGGTTAACTTCTTTCTTACCAATTTGGATGCCTTTTATTTCTGTTACTTATCTGACTACTCTGGCTTGGACATCCAGCACTATGTTTAAAAACAGTGGTGAGCATGGACATCCTTATCTTGTTCCTGATCTTAGATGAAGATTTATCACCATTGAGTATGATATTAGCTGTGGATTTTTCATATATGGGCTTTATTACATGCAGGTATATTCCCTCTAAACCCATGTTAACAGTTTTTATCATGAAATGATGAATTTTGCCAAATGCTTTTTCTGCCTCTGTTGAGATTATCATGCGAGTTTCATTCTGTTTTGTCGATATGGTGTATCCTTTATGAATACTGAGCCATCTTTGAATCCCTCGAATAAATCCTACTAGCTCATAGTGAATGATCCTTTTAATGGATTGTTGAATGCAGTTTGCTGATAATTAGTTGAGGATTTCTTTCACATCTATGCTCACTGGGGACATTGGCTTGTAGCTTTCCTTTTTTGTGTTTTTGCCTGGTTTTGGTATGAGGGTAATGCTGACCTTATAGAACGTATTTTGAAGCTTTCTTTCCTCTTCTATATTTTGAAATAGTTTGAGGACGATAGGCAATAACTCTTCTTTAAATGCTTCATAGATTTCACCTATGAGTCCATATGGTCCTGAACTTCTGTTTGTTGGGAGTTTTTGATTACTGATTCAATTTTATTTCTAGTAATTGGTCTTAGATTTTCTATTTTGTCTTGATTCAGTTTTAGAAGCTTGCATGTTTCTCTGAATTTCTTTCTTCTAGTTTGTCAATTGTTGGCATATAATTTTTTAGTATTTGTATAATCCTTTGTATTTCTCTGGTGTTCTTCACTTTTGTTTCTGATTTTGTGCTCTCTTTCTTGATGAGTCTATCTAAAGGTTTATCAATTTTATCTTTTCAAAGAACCAGCTCTTGGTTTCATTGATCTTTTCATGTGTGTGTGTGTGTGTGTATATATATTTTATTCTCTACGGATATTATTTCCTTCCTTCTACTAACTTTGGGTTTTGTTTTCTAGTTCCTATGTGTAATGTTAAACTGTTTGAGATTTTTCTTTTTTTTTTTTTTTTTGAGGTAGACCTGTATTGTTATAAATTTCTTTCTTAGAACTGCATTTGCTGTGTCCCAAATATATGTGTATATATTTAAGATTTTATTGATTTGCCAGAGAGAGAGAGCACAAACAGGGAGAGTGGCAGGCAGAGGGAGAAGCAGGCTCCCCACTGAGCCAGGAGCCTGATGCGGGACTCAATCCTAGGACCCTGGGATCATGACCTGAGCTGAAGGTAGATGCTTAACGGACTGAGCCACCCAGGCATCCCACGCTGTGTCCCAAATAGTCTCAACTGTTGTGTTTTCATTTGTGTCCAGTATTTTTTGACTCCCTCTTGGATTTCTTCACTGACCTATTGGCTCTTTAGTATCATGTTGTTTAGACTGCAGGTATTTGCTTTTTTCCAATCTTTTTTCTTGTTATTGGTTTCTAGTTCATATTGTTGCAGTTGGAAAAGATGCATGATATGCTTTCAACATTTTTTAAATTTATTGAGACTTGTTTTGTTGTCTAACATGTGATCTATCCTGGAGAATGTCCATGTGTACTTGAAAGCATGCGTATTCTGTTATTTTTGGATAGAGTGTTTTTTAAAGATTTTTATTTATTTTAGAAAGAGGGAGTGTAAGCAGGGGGAGGAGCAGAGGGGAAAGGAGAGAGACAAGCAGATTCCACACTGAGGACAGAGCCCATCCTGGGGTTCAGTCCCATAACCCTGAGATCATGACGTGAGCCAAAACCAAGAGTTGGGTGCTCAACTGACTGAGCCACCAGGCACCTCTGGATAGAGTGTTTTACATATATATCTGTTAAGTCCATCTGATCTAATGTATCATTCAAAGACACCCTTTCCTTATTGATTTTCTGCCTGGATGATGTGTTCATTGGTGTAAGTGGGGTGTTAAAGTTCCTTACTATTCTATTAATGTCAATTTCTCCCTTTATGTATGCAACTGTTATATCCTCTTGTTGCACTGACACTTTCATCTTTATGTAATGTACTTCTTTGTCTTTTTTTTAGTGTTTTTTGTTTGTTTGTTTGTTTTAAAGATTTTATTTATTTGATGGGGTGCCTGGGTGGCTCAGTCGCCAAGCATCTGCCTTCAGCTCAGGGCATGATCCCAGGGTCCTGGGATCGAGCCCCACATTGGGCTCCATGCTCCACTGGGAGCCTGCTTCTTCCTCTCCCACTCCCCATGGCTGTCTCTCTGTCAAATAAATAAATAAAACTCTTTAAAAAAAAAGATTTTATTTATTTGAGAGAGAGGGCAAGAACAAGAGGGGGGAGGGGCGCTGAGCAGAGAGCCTGATCTGGGACTCAATCCTGTGACTCCAGGATCATGACCTGAACCAAAGGCAGTTGATTAACCAACCGAGCCACCCAGGTGCCCAACAGTGTTTATTTTAAAGTCTATTTTGTCTGATAGAAGTATAGTTACCCTGGCTTTTTTTTTTTTTTCCCCTGCTTCTATTTGCATGGAGTATCTTTTTCCATTCTTTCACTTTCATTTTGTATGTGCCTGTAGATCTGAAGTGAGTCTCTTGTAGGCAGCATACAGATTGGTCTTATTTCCTTATCCATTCTGCTACTGTATTTTTTTATAGAAGCAGTTAAATCATTTATATTTAACATAGTTATTGATAGTATGTACTTGTTGCCATTTTGTTCATTGTTTACTTATTTTTGTACTTCTTCCCTATTCCTTTCTTTCCTTATGATTGATGACTTTCTGTAATGTTATGCTTGGCTTTATTTCTGTGTGTGTGTGTGTGTGTGTGTGTGTGTGTGTGTGTGTATCTATTACAAGTTTTAGATTTGTGGTTACCACAAAGTTCATATATAACATCTTAAGTACATAGCAGTCTATATTAAGTTCACAGTTACTTAAGTTTGAATACATTTTGAAAGAACTTTTTTACTTTCCCCCTTCACATTTTATGTATCTATTATATTACATTTTTTAATTCTTCATTTTCTTCTAATTATGGCCTTCAATTTTCACTTAAAGAAGTACATTTAACATTTATTGTAAGGCCAGTTTTGTGGTGATGAATTCCTTTAACTATTGTTTGTCTGGGAAACTCTTTATCTCTCCTTTCATTGTGAAGGATAACTTTTCCATGTAGAGTGTTTTTGGTCGTTGGTTTTTTCCCTTTCAGTTCCTTAAATATTTCCTGCTACTCCCCTCTGGCCTCCCAAGTTTCTGGTGTAAAATCAGCTGATATCCTTATGGGGTTTCCCTTGTATGTAATTTTTGCTTCTGTCGTGCTGCTTTTAAAATGCTATCTTTATCTTTAATGTTTGATATTTTAATTATTGTATGTCTGGTTTGGACCTTTTTGGGGCATCTTTGGAGCAGAGTTTGGAACTCTCTCCTCCCTGACCTGGATGTCTGTTTTCTTTCCCAGGTTAGGAACGTTTTCAGCTATTTCTACAAGCCCATTTTCTGCCTCTCTTCTCCTTCTGGGACCCCTGTAACATAAATATTTTTTTCACTTGATATTGTCCAAGATATCCCTTTATCCTCATTTAAAAAATGTTTTTGTTCCACTGTTCAGCTTGGATGTTTTTCATTACCATGTTTTCCAGATTTGGTCTGTTCTTTTGCAATACTAATCTACCCTTGATTCCCTTTTTGTACTTTTCATTTCAGTTATTGTATTATCTCTGATTGGTTCTTTTTAATATTTTCTGTATTTTTGTTGATGTTCTTCCACTCTTCTCTCCAGCCCAGTGAGCATCTATCATATTTCTTATCTCTTTTTTATTTAGTTCTTTTTCTGAGTTTTTTTCTTGTTCTTTTTGTTGGGAGCTATTCCTGTGTCTCCCCCATTTTGCTTGACTTTCTTCGTTTCTGTGAATTAGGTGAAACAACTACTTCTCCTGAACTTGAAGAAATAGTCTTGTGTATGGTTGCCCCCTGTGAAGACTTTGTGCATCTGGTGACTTTGGCTGCTTGGAGCTGTGGTTGACATGAGCTGAAGTTCAGGGGGCAGTCCATACTGGGGCTTCCCTGGTAGGATGGCTGGAGCTGAAGGAGGTGTGGTCTAGGGTGGTTCCAAGGCTCTCTATATGGAGGGGGTCCTGGCAGAACTGAAGCTGCGGTGGGTGAATACCAGGGTGGTCCCTGTGCTCTCCTTGCAGAGGGCTCCCTGGTAAGATAGCTGAAGTAGGTATGGGCTGAGGGATTCTGGATTGTTTCACACAGTGGGCAGCCTGGCAGGACAGCTATATGAAATGGGCATGGGCTGATGTGCCACTGGGCTCTCAGTGCAGGGGCTATCTTGGCAGGGTGACTGGAGCCAAAGCCAACATGGACCAGCATATCCCAGGGCACTCTGCATGGGGGCACCCCAGTTGGGTGGCTGGAGCTGAAGCAGGCATGATCCAGGAGGTCCCAGGGAATTCTGCACTGGCAGCGCCCTAGTTGCTACCTGGAGCATTATGGGGTGCTTTGTGCCTGTGTCACCTTAGTGTGATGGCTGGAGCTGTGGTTAGCACTGCCCCAGCTGTCCTGGTATGCACTGTGCTGGGCTGCCCTGGTGGCATGGCTAGGGCTGGTATTGGCAAGGGGCCTGGGGCTCACTGAGATGATAGGCTGGTAAGGGCATCTGGACCTTGATCCTATCCATGCTATCAAGGTGGAGAAGGAACATAAACTGTTGGGCTCACCAACTCCTTTGGCATGGAGAAAAAAATGAAACATTTATTTCTAGACACAGCTTTATCTTATTTGGAAACAATCTAGATATTCAATGAATTTAACAACTCATCACTTAACCTAGCAAAACTTTAAAGTTTTAAATTATCAAAAAGGTTTGCAGGGGGCACCTGGGTGGTTCAATTGGTTAAGAATCTGACTCTTGGTTTTGGCTCAGGTCGTGAGCTCATGGTTGTGAAACAGGCTCACTCAGGGCAGAGTCTGCTTGAGATTCTCTCCCCCTCTCACTTGTGCTCACACACACACACACACACACACACACACACACTCTCTGTCTCTAAAACTAAGTAAATCTTAAAAAAAAGTTAGGGAGAAACTTTAAAAAATTTACCCTAAAACGCTTATTTATACCTATTCAATTGACTTCTTAACAATTATGTTTAGATTACCCAGAAAAACTCCATGATATCAGACAAACCCCATCATTCTCCTAAGTTATTTTTTGTTGTTGAAAATTTTGAAATCTAGATATAACATGATCTTATTTTACTTTCAGAAAAGGTAGGCAGGGGACGCCTGGGTGGCACAGCGGTTAAGCGTCTGCCTTGGGCTCAGGGCGTGATCCCGGCGTTACGGGATCGAGCCCCATGTCAGGCTCCTCCACTGGGAGCCTGCTTCTTCCTCTCCCACTCCCCCTGCTTGTGTTCCCTGTCTCGCTGGCTGTCTCTATCTCTGTCGAATAAATAAATAAAATCTTTAAAAAAAAAAAAGGTAGGCAGGATAAAAGTTTTAATTGCTGATAACTATAAAGGCATGTGTATTTTATTAAACCAACAACCTTAAAATAGCTTTAATGTTGACTATTTTCCCAGATCACGTGAACCTCAAGTTCATTTGGATTAAGTTTCTATTTCATTGAGCATTTTATGAACATTTAATTTTTACAAGCTCTTAATTTTCTGAGCCAATGAAAGAGCTCTTTTACAAATTAATTTTGATGGTATCATCCAGAGGTAGAAAAATAGTATATACTATACATACATTTATATACATATAGACAAACAGACTTCTTATAGCTTCTGTTTTAAAACAATGTAAAACTCACTAGTTGGAAGAAATTAAGTTTACTTGCTTACATAGCTAAAGTCTTTATTTTTAGAGAAGACTTTATATTTGTCCCTGGATGTAATTGATGAGGTTGTGGGATATAGGTGAGGTTCAGTGGGGTGGAATCTGGAGCCGACGACCAAGAAAGAATTCAAGAGGTCTTTGGTACAAAATGGTGGTTTATTAAAGCACGAGGACAGGACCCGTGGGCGGAAAGAGCTCCTGCCCAGGGTTGTGAGGGGTGGCTGATTATATACCATGGGGTTGGGGGAGGTAAGGAAAAAGGAAGGTTTCAAGAGAGTACTTTCATAGGTTAAAGAAGACTCACAGGGTACCGGAGGCCTTGCTATTGCCAGGTTAAGGTTGTTTACCCCTCTAGTAAGGCATTAACATGAAGATAGTTGGGAACTTCCTGGAGGCACCAGATTGTAAGGACATTTAATTGTATTTACATTCCCTGCTGGAAGCTAGCTTGATAGAAGTGCTTTGTTCTTGTAGACTGCTAAAACATTTGTAAACTGAGGGAGACTCAAGTCTTGCAGGATTGTGGTCTCTATAGGTTAACTGTTTCTTTTTCCTTTAGGGTGGCCAGGAGTGCCCGAGGAATGTCACATACATCACATGGGGGTGGGTGGGTTGTGGGGTGTCAGTTCCTCAGCTTGCCTTCTGTTCCCTCATCACTTCCCTCCTGAATAATTTTGACCCTTAAATCTTTAAGGTTGTTGAAGGTGGAAAGTCTCATTATCTGTAACGTCTTCCTACTGAATAGGGGCATAGAGATGTCCCTACCTGTGGGTCAATATTGGTCCGTTGGGAAACATATAGGGGAGTTAAGAAAGGGGAGGCAGCTAAATCCAACGTGGAGAACATATGTGAAACTCCTTGTGTAGAAAAGATCGTGTTAGCTGGAAGTTACAGCAGTGAAGGAGTCTTGGCACTAGGCAGGGAGACACCGGAAATGACAAAACAAGGCTAAAAATTGTAATGAGAAAGAGAAGTCTGAGTAAAAGACCTTTGATAGTTGCCCTTTGGTAATTTTCCTCCAGTCCAGGAGTTTAAAGCAATCACTAAAGGAAAGTGTTCATTTAAAGTGCCAGCTTGAGTATGTCAGTGAGAAACCCGGAAGTATTTTGTGGTAATCTGGACTGTATACACAGCATTGTTTTTATGCTAGCACAAGTTTCACCTTATGTAGTTTAAAACATCTAATGCCATTCTGGTGTGAAACTGCTTCACGTATTTGTATTACTTCAGTATTTAATAGAGAAATGTTATTCCAAGTGTCATTTAGGGCTTTAACCATGTACTTAAGAGTTTCCATGTGCCAAACAACATTCTTCAGTCTCAAAGAGGTAACAAAGACAGATGCTGGGTGGTCATACCAATGAGACACAGAACATGTCCACCATGGTTTTAAATTTAGAAGGTTGGCTGGGTTGGTCATGGTTTTAATAATGCATCCGTGCATCCAGGCAAAACCCAAGAGTACCATGCCCTATCCAGGCTGGGGGAAGCCACGGCCACAGGTTAGAGCTGCATGGTTATTGGGTCTCAGCCAGGAGCCAGTCATATAATACTGGGCCTCATTGAAATGCAGTCAGGATTTCAAGGGCTACTTGGTTTTTGGAGGGCCATACATGCAACAATTTCAGGCCCATATTTGATTGGGGAATTATGGTTTGATAATAACCCCCTTTTCTTCCAAATAGCACCATTAGCATGTAGGACCAGGAAAATATATTTGAAGTCAGTATAAATATTTTTAAGGCCTTTGCCAATTGCAAAGCACAGGTGGGCACTCTTATTTCTGCTTTGGAGGCAGACATGTTTGCTAACAGGGCTTTGCCCTCAACAGTCTTGATGGAGTTAGACTTGACTATAACACACCCAGTTTTTCTTACCCTTCTTTTCCATGAAACCATTACCATTGGTGAACCAATTGTCCTCTGTATTTTCAATAGGGACATCTTAAATCTGGTCGACTAGAATAGACAAGATCAATAACCTCTGAACAGTCATGCTCTATAGAAGTATAATGGTCAGGTCCAGGCTTAAGGGTAGCGGGGTTTAAACTCTGACAGGTTTCAAGTATTATTTTAGGTATATCTGTAAGTGTAGTCTGGTATTTAATAAGTTGGTTTCCCAACATCCATCGGTGGCTTTTGGTCTTGGACCTGATGTGAAGTCATTAGTCAGGGACTGTCCCATAGTGAGCTTTGAGGCTCCTTTTACCAGGAGGGCTGTTGTCTGCTTGGCTAAAGCCTCTCCTTATAATTGTACATCCGCAGAGGTGGCTTCTAGGATAAACATAACTGTGTGGGATGAAACCATTAAGAAGCCCTCTTTGTTTGAGGTCTAGCCTTAATATCTTAACAAGGAATCACTGGCAAGTGGGGGAAGACTTGTCAAGAGATAAGAGCATCTCCAAGACATCATCCAGTCCAATCACAGGGAAAGTGGGGTCATCCATTATCTCCACAAGCCCATAGTTAACCGTATGGAGTGGGGTATGCTCTGGCTTTTAGGGAATTATTTCATCATCTCAGCCACATAGACTTCGTCAAGGTGATAGTTATACAATTGTTGGGGAATCTATCCCATTTTCCAGCTGTTTAAATAATCATATGCCCATGGGGTCCTGTTATTAGCCCCAGAGAATAAAAAGCATGAGGATTATCTATACATGAGCTACTGTATAGAAAGAAAAAAAAAAAAGCTAGTTCTCTGAAGTTTACCTCAAGCAGTCTAGCTTAAGCAAACATTTAGGGACAATCAGGTCTAGAATTTAACATTGCCAAATTGTGTTATTTAAACATAATTTTTCTCTCTAAAATAACCCTCATTTCCAGAGATAGCCAAACCAGGACTAATTTGAAAAACAAGTCCCGTTTTAACAAACTTGGCCTAATTATTTACGTAAGCTCAGCAAGAATAGTGATTGATCATACAGATCTTTTAGAATCTGCTTTGCTGGAACTTTTATAAGGAATCTCTAGGTTGAACTTTCAGTAGCCTCTCCAGGCCAGAAGCCAAGCCAAGCACTTGTCAATCAGACATGCCTGCAATACCTGTAGATCTGGGCGGATTCCTCTTTAGGAGGTCGCCACAGTATCCTGAGGTCCCTTCACCTGCCAAGAAGTGACATTCTTTACTCACCTGGTGAGGCTGCTCTGCTGGGAACCCTGTAAGCAAGGTGTCAGACCACTTCCTGGGGGCTTTATGGCTCCAGGTTTCATAAAGTCAACCTTAGTTCCTTAAAGCTGTTTGGTCATATCTGTGTCTATACATGTCTCTCAAATATGACATTCCAGTCAAAGCCTCGGTAAAATAACCAATGTTTCCAGTGGTGTCCTGTTACAAGGAAAACAGATTCTTATTTAACTTATACAAATGATCATGATTGCCATGGAAGAAAGAATACTTACTGAGACCTTTTTAATTTCAGAGGGTTCAGGCAGAGAGAAAAGCTAAATGCTTTAATTTGCTTTATTATTATTTCTGTACATTCTGATGTCTTAAGAGGAAGTTTTCTCAATCTGGAAGAGCAAACATTAGAGAACCAGCAATGTTTTAAATAAGAATCACAACACTAAAATCTTTTAGTTTATTTAGTCCCATGTTACTAATTCTTGTTGTTTGAAAGCACCTTTTTAGTTAGTTCTGGAAATTCTTACCCATTTCAGTTTTAGGATTTTAAAGATATCGAATACCTGTATTTGTCCTAAAAGTCCTTTATATGAATCTCCTTGAAGATGAAACTCATTTTACAAGAGAGTAAGAACAATTATAAATAACAAAACACAGAATGGACATGGTTAGAGATCTGATGAGATGAGAGTTTACAATATACCTGGCGAGGAAGTCAGGTTATTTCTGTAACACATAACACTTCAATAGCCAGAAGAGAGTGATGATGACCTTACATTAAAACATTAAAACCTTAGGAATTGCATATTATCTCTAGAAGAGTTACACCACTTACCCAAATGTAACCTAAGGCTTATCATTTGTTTAACAGTGCTTCCGGAGTAACTTAGCACACCAAAGAAAAAGGCCTAATGAGTTAAAGAGACTTCATTTACAATTTAAATCTTGGCAAATTTTGTTAAAACCTTAAAATTATAGTACCTGCCTGAATAGGATTACAGATCATTACAAAACTATTTTTTGTAACCATGGTGACAATAAGGGATTTGAATGGCAAATATGTAGGGTTCTATAGTTGTTATCAAAATTTAGCTCCTTTAATATTGAGACGTTTTAACCAAGTAATGGAAGACATGATAATGACAGAACATAGAAACTTTGTTTTCTGGACAAACGAAAGAGAAAAAAAACCGTTGGTTATGTTTTCTTATCCAGAGTAGATGAACAATTGAAGAAACCTTTGTCTTTTTGAACAGAGAGAAAGCAGACATATATCTTATACCACTGTACTTTAAAAATCCATTCATTTCAATCTTAGTCTGTCTTGACCACACCTAAAATTCCGTTCCAAACCTCCTACAACTTTCTTTTGCATTCAGATTTTATCCCATGCCATCTTTCCAAACAACCATCTTATTTAGGACAAAATTACCTTCTTTTACCTTCAACAAAAAAATGCATTCCCATTCCTTATCCTTCTTACATATCTCCTACTTTTCTACATACAGAGTGGCTTCCCTTATTTCCATCAGCCTTCATTACATTTAGTAGTTTTGCATTTTTTTAGAAACCTTAGCCTCCAATGAAGACTAAGTAGTAGCCAACTGTGACCAGAATTCTTTAGATGGTGAATTTATGAATCAATTAAGCACAAAACATGTTTGCCAACAGATTTAAATATCTTTAGTTTCTTTGCAATAAGAAGTCAAAAGCAGAAACCTACATCCAGTGCTCAATGACTTAGCACCGTATCCTATTTGGAAAAGACGTAGATATCCCATTTATCATCCAAGCAAAACTTTAAAGTTTCAGGTTACCAAAGACTTGAAAGCTATTTTAACGATTACCCGTGAAAATTTTGATGAGACGGACAATTAACCATCATTTTAGTCGCAACAGAGATGACACAAGTTGGTTTGAGCTTCAGTAAACCTCAATAGAATAAAAGTTTTCCATTTAGTGCTGATAACTTTAAAGACAGGTCTATCTTAATTAAACCAACAAACTTAACTTAGTTTAAATATTGAATTATGTTCCACCTGGATCCTCCCCATTGTCAATTTTTACCTGAGACACTGGTGGGGAAATCTGGAGTGGGTGGTAAGTCCAGGGGGTGCTCTTCTTACTTCTTGATGGTGAGGGGAGGAGAAGGAGCCATGATGCAGGAGGCACTGAAGGTACAGAAGCCAGTTATGCAGGCCGCACCCAAGGTGGTGCAGAAAGAAGGGGGAGGGGGAGAGTAGAGGCAGAGTGCTGCCAAAAGGCAGAGAAAGTGTTCCGGGTTATAGAGCTCATCAGCTCCAAGAGGAGCAGATGCAATGCTTCCCCACCAACAAGGGGGAATAGGCAGTCCATGTCGGGCCAGAGAAGACAGAGAATTTCCCTGAAACAAAGAGAGTGTTGGCAGCTGCTTAAAGTCCCCGTCCTGAGGTAGACTAACCACAGATGGCTCCAGTTATAGCCATTAAGCCGGGAAATGAGTGAGGGAGATGCCTCCACATCTGTTAGAAGGAACAGTGATAGAGAGTCGAGTCCCCTTTGCCTGGGATGGCCTGTGTTTCCACCAGCAACCTGGGTTTACTAGGAGGCCTACTTAGATAATTATCATCAGGAGAGTTTACTAGCCAAATATGATCTGCCAGGAGGCCGTTAGGGTGCTGGTGTAGAGCAACGAAGGCCTAGGCTCGAGCAATGAAGGCACCCTAGGTCCATTTGCCCTGGAAGAGATCTAACTGATAGATCCCACTGAGGCCATGCAGTGTTACAGGAGATCAGTACTTTCCTAAATTTTGCAATCCGAATTTGTTTCCAGTGGGTTAAAAGGCATCCCAAGGGAAAATCCTTGGGGACTGAAGAAGCTCCCATCCCATACTAGAGAGTGCTAGAGAGGGTCCATTACCAAAGAAAATCCCCTCCTGACTCCCAGGTGGCATCCCGCGCACAGGATATGTCAGAGGTTCCTGGTATCAAAGCGATCCAAGGCATCCCTTAACAAAATCGCTGTGATCACCACTGCCGTTAAAGGCCCCTGTAGGAGGGAGGCCTGCCCCCACCCCCGCTTCCCCATTTCATCCTAGGCTGCAGATGGGTGCCTGGCACATGGCCTGGAATACCATGCCTTGAAGGTCATGCCAGAGAAGGTCATGCCTTACCTTGCCTTGAAGAACCAGCTGTTTTTAACCCATGGAGAACACTAGAAAAGTTTTACAAGGGGAAATTACCTAATTTTGTAGCTTTAATAGTTGGTAGAGGACATTGACAGAAAACAGTAAAGACAGAAATCCATCATGGTCTAAGCAACAGTCCAACACATGTGGTCTTTACAGCCAACTTCCCTAGGAAACGGTCCCCGATTGGGTTGTAATTCCATGAGGTACTGGTTTTGGCCGCTCCAAGTGGAGGTCCCGCGGCCAGAAGCGGCTAGACCAGGAATGTGGAGGGGATTACATTAGATCAATCAGGAGGAAACCTCACATGGGAGTCTTAAGATCGGCAGCTGTCCTAGTCACTTAGGTGGCTGTGCCGTGCCCAAGACAGACGACTTTGTATAAGGACAGCAGTAAAAAGAGGGCATCAAGTTTCTGTGTCTTATTACCATCCCTGCCAGGGTACTAACTTCCAGCCAAAAGGCAGGCTTTCTCCTCCCCATAGAGTAGCCATGGGCTAGAGGATTACAGCCTGCCCTGTCAACATCAAGTGTTCCGATAAGACTGTACTCCTTGATGAGTCCCTGGAATGAGAGTCAAGGGAGAGCAGAGAAAGTACTCACCAATTTTGCACCGAAGCGCAGAGTCCGGATGTAAAGACTCAAAGCCCCATGTTCGGGCGCCATATGATGAGGTTTGGGAATTTAGGTGAGGTTCAGTGGGGTGGAGTCCGGAGCCAACGACCAAGAAAGAATTCTTGAGACGACTTTGGTGCAAACTGGTGGTGTATTAAAGCACGGGGACAGGACCCGTGGGCAAAAAGAGTTGCCCCAGGTTGTGAGGGGTGGCTGATTACATACTACAGGGTTGGGGGAGGTAAGGAAAAAGGGAGGTTTCAAGAGAGTACTTTCATATGTTAAAGATGACTCACAGGGTACCAGAGGCCTTGCTATTGCCAGGTTAAGGTGGTTTACCCCTCTAGTAAGGTATTAACATGAAGATAGTTGGGAACTTCCTGCAGGCTGCAGATTATAAGGACACTTAATTGTATTTACATTCCCTTCTGGAAGCTAGCTTATTGCTAGAAATGCTTTGTTCTTGTAGACTGCTAAGACATTTGTAAACTGAGGGAGACTCAAGTCTTGCAGGATTGTGGTCTCTATAGGTTAACTATTTCTTTTTCCTTTAGGGCGGCCAGGAGTGCCTGAGGAATGTCACGTACATCCCCTGGGGAGGCGGGGGGGGGGGGGGTTGCGGGGTGTCAGTTTCTGCTTGGTCCTCAGCTTGCCTTCTGTTCCCTCATCAGTAATCATAAGGAGGCTGTGCTGGAGTTTGGGCACAAGAGCTCTTTAGTAGTTTGTGTCTTAAAAAGGCCTTTCACCCCCCTTTTTCCCCCTCAGTCTCAGGTGAGTGTAGTCTGTGTTTACATTTCAAAGACAATATGCTTCATACCTTTAAGGAACAGAGAAAGAATACAAGTTTTTATCTCTAAGAGTTTTGGGGTAATTGTTACTGAAACAAAATTGTCCTGTACTTTAAAAAGGCAAATATTCTGATCTTTTGTACTATCTGTAAGCATTCTGAGAGGAAAAAGTGAGGTTTAGGGATTGGTAAAGATAGATGGGCTTTGTTCGTAAAGTTGCATTTCTGGTTTTGCAGAGATTTGATTCCCCAGGAGAACTGAATTACAGCCTGAATGTTAAGGGGCTGAACTGCTTTTTAAATTAAGACTTTAAGAAAGTCCCTGATGGAACTTTATTAGGCATTGTGACAAAGGCGTTTTGAGTACAGGATTCAGTGCTGGCTTCCATTAGTCCCTGAACATCGGCCTTCTGCTGATCATTTCTAGGAGGGCCTAGGAGAAATTATGGTCATCTGTTTTTTTCTGTGAGAGGCTACTTTCTTTCTAATTCCTAAATGGCTACTAATCTTTCTAATTCCTCTCTAAATTTGGTAGGATCTAGTGAAAGGGGAGATAAAAGGGCTTTATAATTTAAAAGATATGTTGCTGTTCAAGAAACAAAATTTTTTTTGGTGGTGGGGTTCTAGAATACATCGGCAAAGGACATTGTGTAAGAATGCCTAAAGCTTACAGAGCCTGATTATAAAGTCCTATAAAGTAGAAGTAAAGTGAACCTTAATGCTAGTTTTGGGAGCTTGTGTTAAATTCATTTCCTAGCTTTCATCATTTCTATTAGTGACCTGTATACTTTGAACCAAGAAATTAGGCCAGAGTGCTTTCTGTAAATCGTGTAGGGAAAGGGAAGTTAAAACAGGCAGATGGGGCCAGATTTTGATAAGGAGAATTTAGCTTAGATGTGGACATTAATTTTTGTCTTAAGTCTAGTCTCTGTTCTCTCATCTTAAAGAGCGTGCCTAAGGCTAGCTGTTACACTAATAAGACAATTGAGAACCCCTTACAAAAGATTCTTTTCTTTCAAACACAGCCCACTTAGAGGATCCGTTATCTGGCCACTGATTATTAGGATCTTCTTAATAGTGACTCAGACCAATAAGCCTTTTTATGGAAAGACTGGGGACAGCTTTCCAGGTTTAGACCATGGACACAAGGAGTGTCCCTGGAGAAGGCATAGATGATGCAGCCCCCCATGATCCAACTGTGTACTCTGAAAAATAATCTAAGAAAGCAAAAAGCCTTTGTTCCACAGGTGGGAAGGATGGTATAGTGAAAACAAGTCTCTGGTGTCCCATGAAAACATGAGATGCCTCCAGTCTTAGACCTGCTAATCAGGTAGGTACTACCAGAATGGGACTTTTCCAGTACTAACAAGCGACGATGGTTACGATAAAAGGTCACAGCCCATAGGGGCTTTTGTTAGGACAACCTCCCCTGAGATCTGCCACGGCTGGACAAGGCGAGTGCTACTTGTACCCATGTATCTTGGAACCCCACTCTATTTGGCCACCAAGGTGCACCCTCTGGCTGGCAGAGGTCAGAGAGAATATTCTCACTGATCATAAAACCCAGATCTTAGAACACGGGATAAGACAAAAAGAAAAAACCTTATTTGGATTTTACATAGGGGACCTACAGCAAAGTTTGTCCAAACAGATGTCAGGCTGAGGAGAACTATGAAATCACCGGTCTGTGAGGCTTGCTTGAACAGCAAGCTTAAAAAGTCTATACCTTCATTATGTCCTATGGTAATTCCTTTTAATGACAAATGCTAAAAAAGAGACAAAGGTAAATGGTGATCGTCTCTGGGAGGAAATGAAGTCTGTCAAACCAAGACTATTCTGCCAAAATTTCCAGAATCACTAAGCTCAAGAAATTAGTTCTGTAAATACTTTCTCCTGCTAAATTGCAAAGAGACCTCACATACATTGGACCCTACAGGCAGAGAGCTGGGGGCTGATGTGGTTGTCAGATGTCTCAGGATTTCTCATTAATATAATAGATATTATGGGTCATTTGCCATATTTGTAGCATTTCCACTGTGCCTATTGTCCACAACCATCTGGCCTTGTTGAGTGTACCAATGACATTATAAAAACCCAACTGGCAAAATTTATGGAATTTTTTTACCTGCTCTGGCCAAGAGCTCTTCCCTTGGCACTACTGAATCTTAGACCCATTCCTTCTGGGAGACTAAACTCTTACCCTTTGAAATAATAACTGGAAGATCAATGAAAATAGATCAAGGTACATATGAACTCAGCTTACTTAAAGGTGAGGTGATGACTTACTGTAAGGGAAAAATTCAGGCCCTTTAAGGAAATGAAAAATTAGAAGAAGAGTCTTTTTGCAGGGAGATGAACACCTCAAACATCATGGCTTTCAATCCAGAGACATGGTTTATTGGAAAAGACACCTCCATCAAGATTCAGAGGATCATACCAGGTATTATTGACTAATCTTTGTGCTACTAATTTAGAAAGCATAGACTCAGGGGTTTATGTTTCCTATTTTAAAAAGTTTCCAACATCTAACTGAACCGCCAAACCAACCAGAGACCTTAAACTAACACTTGCTTGGGGGAAAAAAAAGCAGATGACATCTGTATAGACTGCTCTCCCAAGACTCAAGACCAGACCAGTATTATGTTCATAAGAGTCATCACCAATTCTCCTGAGGCTTATGAGTTTATTAATATTTCTTTTCCCCCTCATTACCACTTTCAACTGGAAGAACAGTGCTATAATTCAGATGTCTCAATCCCTTACTACTTCTGAAAAATTAACGACCACATAATGCTACTTATATACAACTTCTCCATGGTCCCAAATATTTCCATTGGTTTCTGTAAAACACCCCCCTCTAACCCTATTGTTTCAGGATAGTCTTGCCTCAAAAAAAAGCCTCCATGTTTTATGCTCATTTCCCTCTTAATTAGAGACCTCAAATGCAAGCTGGTATAGTCACTGTGGAAAACAGTATGGAAGTTCCTCAAAAAGTTAAAAAATAGAACTACCCTAATTCAAAGGGATACGTGCACACCTATGTTTATGGTAGCATTATTTATAATAGCTGAACTACGGAAGCAGCCCATAAGTGATGAATTGATAAAGAAGATGTGGTGTGCATATATATACACACATACACACACACACACACACACACACACACACACTGGACTATTATTCAGCTATAAAAAAGAATGAAATCTTGCCATTTGCAATGACATGGATAGAGCTAAAGAGGATAATGCTAAGTGAAACAAGTTAGAGAAAGACAAATACCATTTGATTTCATTCCTGTGGAATTTAATAAACAAAGGGGAAAAAAGGAGACAAACCCAGAAACAGACTTAACTAAAGAGAACAAACTGATGGTTACCAGAGGGGAGGTGGGTGGGGGGCATGGGTGAAATAGGTGCTGAGAATTAAAGAGTGCACTTGTCATGATGAGCACTGGGTGACGTATGGAATTGCTGACTCACTATATTGTACACTTAGAACTGAAAAAAATTAGAAAATATTAGAGACTACCTCCTATGTTAACAGAACTTTAATTAGCAAAAAATGGAAACCCACTCCCTCCTTCTCCTGGAATTACCTTTATACAAAGTGGATATCTTTCACCTGTTCCAATAGAGATTTTTCCAACTGTCCATTAGGCCACGCCCTTTGGATAGCTCTATTTGAACGTACTAACCCAAATGCACCAAGCTTTCTGATACTATCCTTTGGCAACTCAAGATTGCCCTTTTATGAGAAATATGTTTAACCAAACCACTGGACTCCCAAGACCCTCTGATCCCTTGGCTAGATATTATCCTCCTTCTCCTTTCCCAAAATGAAAATTTAAACAACCAAACACTATCTGGCATTCTGTGCACCCCTAAAGGATACATCTTTGCACACATGTTACCACACGTTAGGCATTTGATTGTTTGGATAGCTGAATTACTGGCCACTGCCTTTGAGGCCACCTTCTTTCCCCCTCACCATTCTTAGATCCCAGTTAGTCTCCCATCAAATGAAGAAAGGGCCTTGTTCATAAGAGAATTATCCTGATGAAAATCTTTGTGAAGATATTAGCTGTGGACATTCTGAAGGATGTGATCTCTCTGTGGGCTTTTCTGGTGATATCAGTAATTATTTTCCTGGCTGGGGTTTGGTACTTTCCAATATAAATCATGTTATAAATTTAACTAGAACAGTTAATTAAATTGCTAGCTTGATGGCCTGAGCTATTAAGGCTCCATACAAATCTTCAGGTTCCCTAGCCTGAGTGGTCCTTGATAATAGAATAGTGTTAGATTATTTACTTGCAGTCCAAGTAGGGGTTTGTGCCATAGCTAGAACCTCATTTTGTACTTAAACACTTCTCGACAAGTGGAATTGGAGCCCATTAAACTATTCAAATTAACTAAATCCTTAAAGAGAAATTCAAGCTTTATACTAGAATGGTTTGATTTTAAATTCTCTAATATTTTTAACTGGCTTCTTTCAGGACCTGGGACTCTTGGGTTTTGAGTTTACAAATTGTATTATTGTTTTAAGTTGTATTCATTGTTTTGCTACTCAAAATAGTTGTTTCAAGTAGTTAAAAATAGTTATCAAACTTACCCACTGACAACCAACAAGTGAAACTTAACTGACATAGACTAAAATCCACCTCATTAAACCCCGTTTCTCAAATGTGGCCTTAAGACTCTTGCCTGGCAAGCTCGTTAAGCACGATGAATGTTGACTAACCATGAGACTCCCCTCCTAGGGACTTGGTGGACCTGGAGCAGGTTGTTGGCCACTCCAGCATTGCAGCAAGATTACAAAACCAAAGGTTGATCATTGATGCTTTCCGTATAGAAATATCTCAGTCAAAGGGGGAAATGATAATGGAGAGACTAAAATAAAACATTGCTAAGAGGGTTATTTAAAACGGAGCTTGGAGGACACTGAAGAAGTGGGGCCTATGCACATCTTTTGTCTCAAATTCTCAGAATTCTTGAACACCTAAGTCAAGACATCTGCTGCATGTTAAAATGAACATAAATGGACTTTCCAAGTAACACTAGTCCTAGCAACTGATCACATATAGATTAGTGTTACAGTAGCTATACCAGCACCACATTTCATTCAAAATAACTTATGTAAATTCCCTCTTTCCTCTTTAAAAACTTTAATTTCCTTTATCTCTCCTCCAGAGCACACTGTTGATTTAGAGTAGGTTATTTCTTTGTTGGCTTATTAAAGACATGACCCTATATGCTACTGAATTGTAAAATTCCACAGTGAACCTGTGTGAAATAAACTGTTGCCGTAGACCATCTCTGAGTATTTATTCCCACCCCCCCCCCACCAAAATAATTGGGTGGCTATAATCCAAAGCAAAGTAATAATTAATGTTGGTTAGGGCTCTGGGATATATCCTATTCCACACCAAATTTGAAATACAGGTTGATACATTATACTAAATTTATAATTGACCAAAATCTGGTTAAGCCCATTTGCAGATTGAGAAGTTTTAAACTTAACAAACTATTTACATCTTTAACATCCTACTGAAATTATAAACAGCCTTTGGACAAAATTGACAGCTGTTATAAGTTGGTGCTACATTGGCCACAATAATTATTTTAGTACTGTTTTACCATATTATAAATACTTAATAGAGAACTCCAAATGGTTTTATATGATAAAACATTTTGAACACAGTTGTGAAAGGAGGAAAATAGCAAATATGCCCTGGTGGCTAACCCTATCAAATATACTTAAAATTAAGGAAATTCCAGATGATGGCCTGATGAACTCCGTTCTTTTTAATACGAGATATAACAACCTAAGCGGGGGGGGGGGGGGGTGGTGCCTGGCTGGCTCAGTCAGTAGAGCATGAGGCTCTTGATCTTGGGGTTGTGGGTTTAAGCCTCACATTAGGTGTAGAGATTGCTTAAAAAAATAAAATAAAATCTTAGGGGCGCCTGGGTGGCGCAGTCGTTAAGCGTCTGCCTTCGGCTCAGGGTGTGATCCCGGCGTTCTGGGATCGAGCCCCGCATCAGGCTCCTTCTCTGGGAGCCTGCTTCTTCCTCTCCCACTCCCCCTGCCTGTGTTCCCTCTCTCGCTGGCTGTCTCTCTCTGTCAAATAAATAAAATCTTTAAAAAAAATTTTTTTTTAAATAAAATCTTAAAAAAAAAAAAGACAGCAACTAAAGGTTAGGAGAAGATGGTAGCAGAGTAGGAGGACCTAGGCTTGCCTTGAATATAACTAGAAAACTATCAAATCATCCCAAGTACCCCAGAAATCAACCTGAAGCTTGGCAGAACAAACTACACAACTAAAGGAGAGATGAAGCTACATGGAAGAAAGTACGAAGTGTGCAGACAGTTTGGGAGAGAAATGGATCGCGATGCTGCAATGGGGAGGGAGCTGATTCCAGGGAAGGGTGAGAGACAGTGTAGCACACAGGGAACCCCACATGGGCAAATTCCCATAGCAATTGGCTTGGAAACCAAGAGGGTTGAATTTCATGAGTTCTTGCAACCATCAGGGCTTAAAACCTGGAATCTTTATTTTAGATTTATTTATTTGATAGAGCACAAGTAGGCAGGGGGAGAAGCAGGATCCCTGCTGAGCAGAGAGCCCGATGCGGGGCTCGATCCCAGGACCCTGGGATCATGACCTGAGCTGAAGGCAGACACTTAACCGACTGAGCCACCCATGTGCCCCAGGAAACAATGGCTTTGAATGACACACTGGACCAGATGGATTTAGCAGATATATTTAGAGCGTTCCATCCTAAAACTGTAGATTATACAGTCTTTTCAGGAACACATGAAATGTTCTCCAAAATAGATCACATGTTAACAAGTGTCCACAGATTCAAAAAGATCAAAGTCATACCATGCATCTTTTCTGACCAACATTATGAAACCAGAAATCAGCCACAAGAAAAAGTCTGGAAAGACCACAAATACATGAAGTTTAAGTAATATGCTACTAGACAATGAATCGGTCAACCATGAAATCTAAGAAGATATCCAAAAGTACATGGAAAGAAATGAAAATGAAAATAATATTCCAAAACCTTGCCCTCCTAAGAAGGAAGTTGATAACAATACAGGTGTACCTCGAGAGGCAAGAAAAATCTCAAACAACCTAACCTTATACTAAAGGAGCTAGAAAAAGAACAACAAGCAAAACCTAAAGCTGGCAGGAGGAAGGAAATAATAATTAGAGCAGAAATACATGGTATAGAAACTAAAAAAACAGAACAGATACATGAAACCAGGAGCTGGTTCTTTGAAAAAATTCATAAACCTCCAGCTAGACTTATTGACAGAGAGGGAGGGAGAGAGAAAAAACTCAAAATTACAAATGAAACAGGAGAAATAACATCATAGAAATACAAACAGTTCTAAGAGAATGTAATGAAAAACTATATGCCAACAAACTGGACAACCTAGAAGAAATGGATAAATTCCTAGAAACATATAGTTTACCAAAACTGAACCAAGAAGAAATAGAAAATATAAATAGATCACTTAACAGCAAGGAGATTAAATCAATAATCAAAAAACTCCCAACAAACAAAAGTCCAGGATCACATGGCTTCACAGGTGAATTATACCAAACACTTAAAGAGTTAATACCTATTCTTCTCAAACTATTCCTAAGAATAGAAGAGGAAGGAAAGCTTCCGAATTCATTCTATGAGGTTATCATTATCCTGACACCAAAACCACATTAAGACACTACAAAAAAAAAAAAAAAAAAAAAACCATAGGCCAATATCTCTGACAAACATAGATGCAAAAAACCTCAACAAATGCTAAGAAAGAGAACCAACAATACATTAAAAAACTCCTTCACCTTGATCAAGTGGGAGTTATTCCTGGGATGCAAGGGTGGGTCAGTATTTGCAAATCAGTCAACATGGTACCTCCCATCAATAAGAGAAAGAATAAACACCATATAGTCATTTCAATAGATGCAGAAACAGCATTTGACAAAATACAACATCCATTCCCAGTAAAAGCTCTTAACAAAGCAGGTTTAGAAGGAACGTACCTCAACATAATAAAGGTCATCTATGAAAAACCCACAGTGAACATCATACTCAATGGGGAAAAATTAAGAGCTTTCCCCCTAAGGTCCAGAACAAGACAGGGACATCCATTCTCACTATTTTTATTCAACATAGTACTGGAAGTCCTAGCCACAGCAATTAGACGACAATAAGAAATAAAATGCACATAAATGGGTAAGGAAGATGTAAAACTTCCACTTTTTGCAGATGACATGATACTAGATATAGAAAACCCAAAAGGCTCCGCCAGAAAACTACTAGAATAAATGAACTCCATAAAGTGGCAGGATAAAGCTACCAAACTCATTCTATGAGGCCAATATTACCTTGATCCCCAAACCAGGCAAAGACCCCATCAAGAAGGAGAATTACAGACTGATTTCCCTAATGAATATGGACGCCAAAATCCTCAACAAGATCCTGGCTAATAGAATCCAACAGTACATTAAAAGGATTATCCATCATGACCAAGTGGGATTCATCCCTGGGATGCAAGGGTGGTTCAACATTCACAAATCTATCAGTGTGATAGATTTTATCAACAAGAAAAAGGACAAAAATCATATGATCCTCTCGATAGATGCAGAAAAAGCATCTGACAAAATACAGCATCCTTTCCTGATTAAAACCCTTCAGAGTGTAGGGATAGAGGGTGCATTCCTCAATCTCATAAAAACCATCTATGAAAAGCCTACAGCAAATATCATTCTCAATGGGGAAAAGCTGAAAGCCTTTCCCTTAAGATGAGGAACACGACAAGGATGCCCACTCTCACCATTATTATTCAACATAGTACTAGAAGTCCTTGCAACAGCAATCAGACAACAAAAAGGGATAAAAGGTATCCAGATCAGCAAAGAAGAAGTCAAACTGTCTCTCTTCACAGATGACATGATAATCTATATGGAAAACCCAAAAGAATCCACTCCCAAACTACTAGAAGTTATAGAGCAATTCGGTAATGTGGCAGGATACAAAATCAATGCTCAGAAATCAGTTGCATTTCTATACACAAATAATGAGACTGAAGAAAGAGAAATTAGGGAATCGATTCCATTTACAATAGCACCAAAAATCATATGTTACCTTGGAATTAACCAGAGAGGTAAAGGATCTATATTCTAGAAAGTACAAATCACTCTTGAAAGACATTGAAGGAGACACAAAAAGATAGAAAAATATTCCATGCTCATGGATCAGAAAATAAACATAGTTAAAATGTCCATGCTACCCAGAGCAATCTACACTTTCAATGCCATCCCGATCAAAATACCAATGACATTTTTCAAAGAACTGGAACAAACAGCCCTTAAATTTGTGTGGAACCAGAAAAGGCCCCGAATTGCCAAGGAATTGTTGAAAAGGAAAAACAAAGCTGGAGGCATCACAATGCCAGATTTCAAGCTGTACTACAAAGGTGTGATCACAAAGACAGCATGGTACTGGCACAAAAACAGACACATAGACCAATGGAACAGAATAGAGAACCCAGAAATGGACCCTCGGCTCTTTGGGCAACTAATCTGTGACAAAGCAGGAGAAAACATCCAGTGGAAAAAAGACAGTCTCTTCAATAAATGGTGCTGGGAAAATTGGACAGCTACATGCAAAAGAATGAAACTTGACCACTCTCTCACACCATACACAAAGATAAACTCCAAATGTATGAAAGACCTCGATGTGAGACAGGAATCCAACAAAATCCTAGAGGAGAGTATAGGTAGCAACCTCTTTGACATCGGCCACAGCAACTTTTTCCATGACACATCTCCAAAGGCAAGAGAAACAGAAAAAATGAACTTGTGGGACTTCATCAAGATAAAAAGCTTCTGCGCAGCCAAGGAAACAGTCAAAAAAACTAAGAGGCAGCCCACGGAATGGGAGAAGATATTTGCAAATGACACTACAGATAAAAGACTAGTATCCAAGATCTACAAAGAACTTTCAAACTCAATACACGAGAAACAAATAATCAAATCATAAAATGGGCAGAAGATATGAACAGACACTTTTCCAATGAAGACATACAAATGGCTAACAGACACATGAAAAAATGTTCAAAATCATTAGCCATCAGGGAAATTCAAATCAAAACCACTTTGAGATACCACCTTTCGCCAGTTAGAATGGCAAAAATTGACGAGGCAAGAAACAACAATTGTTGGAGAGGATGTGGAGAAAGGGGATCCCTCCTACATTATTGGTGGGAATGCAAGCTGGTACAGCCACTTTGGAAAACAGTGTGGAGGTCCCTTAAAAAGTTAAAAATTGAGCTACCCTATGATCCAGCAATTGCACTACTGGGTATTTACTCCAAAGATAAAGACGTAGTGAAGAGAAGGGCCATATGCACCCCAATGTTCATAGCAGCATTGTCCACAATAGCTAAATTGTGGAAGGAGCCGAGATGCCCTTCAACGGATGACCGGATTAAGAAGATGTGGTCCATATATACAATGGAATATGACTCAGCTATCAAAAAGAATGATTTTTCAACATTTGCTGCAACATGGACGGGACTGGAGGAGATAATGCTAAGTGAAATAAGTCAAGCAGAGAAAGACAATTATCATATGGTTTCTCTCATCTATGGAGCATAAGAACTAGGAAGATCGGTAGGAGAAGAAAGGGATAAAGAAGGGGGGGTAATTAGAAGGGGGAATGAAGCATGAGAGACTATGGACTCTGAGAAACAAACTGAGGGCTTCAGAGGGGAGGGGGGTGGGGGAATGGGATAGGCTGGTGGTGGGTAGTAAGGAGGGCACGTATTGCATGGTGCACTGGGTGTTATACGCAACTAATGAATCATCGAACTTTACATCAAAAATAAATAAAAATTAATAATTAAAAAAATAAAGTGGCAGGATACAAAATCAATGTGCAGAAGTCTGTTGTTTCTGTACAATGAAGCAGCAGAAATGAAATCAAGAAAAAAAAATCCCGATTACAGTTGCAGTGAAAATAATAAAATACCTAAGAATAAACCCAACCAAAAATGTAAAAGACCTAAACTATAAAAGTTTGATGAAAGAAATTGAAGATGACACAAAGAAATGGAAAATGTTCCATGCTCATGGCATAGAAGAACAAATATAGTTAAAATGTTTATGCTACCCAAAACAATCTAGATTTAATGCAACCCCTATCAAAATACCAACAGCATTTTTTATAGAACTAGAACAAACAATCCTAAAATTTATATGGAATCACAAAAGACTTTGAATAGCCAAAGTGATCTTGAAAAAGAAAAGCAAAGCTGGAGGTATCATAATTCCAGACTTTAAGTTATATTACAAAGCTGTAGTCATCAAAACCGTATGATACTGGCACAAAAATAGACACATAGATCAATGGAACAGAATAGAAAACCCAGAAATAAACCCACAATTATGCAGTCAATTAATCTTTGACAAAGGAGTCAAGGATATGAATGGGAAAAAGACCGTCTCTTCAACAAATGGTGTTGGGAAAACTTCAGAGCTACATGCAAAAGAATGAAACTGGACCGCTTTCTTACACCATACACAAAAATGAACTCAAAATGGATTAAGGACCTAAATGTGAGAGCTGAAACCATAAAAATCCCAGAAGAGAGCACACACTGTAATATCTCTGACATCGATTATAGCAACAGTTTTCTAGATATGTCTCTTGAAGGCAAGGGAACTAAAAGCAAAAATAAACTATTGGGACTACATCAAAATAAAAAGCTTCTGCACAGTGCAGGAAACAATAAAACTAAGGGGCAACCTACTGAAAAAGAGAAGATACTTGCAAATGACATATCTAATAAAAGGTTAGTATCCAAAATATATAAAGAATTTATACAACTTAACGCCCCAAAACCAAATAATCCAATTAAAAATGGTCAGAAGACACATAAAAAGATGCTTAACATCACTCATTGTTAGGGAAATAAAAATCAAAACCACGATGAGATACCATCTCACACTTGTAAGAATGGCTAGAATTAACACAGGAAACAACACACATTGGCAAATATGTGGAGAAAGGGGACCCCTCTTACACTGTTGTTGGGAATGCAAACTGGTGCAGCCACTCTGGCAAACAGTATGGAGGTCCCTAAAGAAGTTAAAAATAGAGCTACCTTACAACCCAGCAATTGCACTACTAGGTATTTATCCAAAGGATACAAAAATACTGATTTGAAGGGGCACATGCACCCCAGTGTTTATAGCAGCATTATCAACAATAGCTAAATTATATAAAGAGCCCAAATGTCCATCAACTGATGAATGGATAAAGAAGATGTGGTATAAGGGCACCTGGGTGGCTCAGCCGTTAAACATCTGTTTTTGGCTCAGGTCATGATCCTGGGGTCCTGGGATTGAGCCTGCATCAGGGTCCCTGCTCAGTGGGAAGGCTGCTTCTCCCTCTCATACTCCCCTTGCTTGTGTTCCCTCTCTCGCTGTCTCTCTCTGTCAAATAAATAAATAAAATCTTAAAATAAAAAAAAGATGTGGTATACACACATACACACACACACACACACAGAGGACTATTATTCAGCTATAAAAAACAATGAAATCTTGCCCATTTGCAACAACATGGATGGAACCAGGGAGTATAATGCTAAGTGAAATAAGTTAGCCAGAGAAAGACAAATACCATGTGATTTCACTCATATGTAGAACTTAAAGAGTCAAAGGAAAAAGAGAGAGAAAAGCCAAGAAACAGATTTTTAATAATTTTTTATTATGTTATGTTAGCCACCATGCAGTATATCCTTAGTTTTTGATGTAATGTTCCATGATTCATTGTTTGCGTATAACACCCAGTGTTCCATGCAAAATGTGCCCTCCTTAATACCCATCACTGGTCTATCCCAGTCCCCCACCCCCGTCCCCTCTGAAGCCCTTAGTTTGTTTCCCAGAGTTCATAGTCTCTCATGGTTCATTCCCCCTTTTGTTTACCCCCCCCTTCATTCTTCCCTTCCTTCTCCTACCAATCTTCCTGCTATTTCTTATGTTCCATAAATGAATGAAAACATATGATAATTGTCTTTCTCTGCTTGACTTATTTCACTTAGCATAATCTCCTCCAGTCCTGTCCATGTTGCTGCAGATGTTGGGTAATCATTCTTTCTGATGGCTGAGTAATATTCCATTGTATATATGGACCACATCTTCTTAATCCAGTCATCTGTTGAAGGGCATCTCGGCTCCTTCCACAACTTAGCTATTGTGGACAATGCTGCTATGAACATTGGGGTGCATATGGCCCTTCTCTTCACTACGTCTGTGTCTTTGGGGGAAATACCCAGTGGGATTCATCCCTGGGATGCAAGGGTGGTTCAACATTCGCAAATTGATCAGTATGATAGATCATATCAACAAGAAAAGAGTCAAGAACCATATGATCCTCTCAATAGATGCAGAAAAAGCATTTGACAAAATACAGCACCCTTTCCTGATTAAAAACCCTTCAGGGTGTAGAGATAGAGGGTACATTCCTCAATCTCATAAAAACCATCTATGAAAAGCCTACAGCGAATATCATTCTCAATGGGGAAAAGCTGAAAGCCTTTCCCTTAAGATCAGGAACACGACAAGGATGCCCACTCTCGCCATTATTATTCATCATAGTACTAGAAGTCCTTGCAACAGCAATCAGACAACAAAAAGGGATAAAAGGTATCCAAATTGGCAAAGAAGAATTTAAACTCTCTCTCTTCGCAGATGACATGATAATCTATATGGAAAACCCAAAAGACTCCCTCCCCCAAATTACTAGAACTTATAGAGCAATTCAGTAATGTGGTGGGATACAAAATCAATGCTCAGAAATCAGTTGCATTTCTATACACGAACAATGACACTGAAGAAAGAGAAATTAGGGAATCGATTCCATTTACAATAGCACCAAAAATCACATGTTATCTCAGAATTAACTTAACCAGAGAGGTAAAGGATCTATATTCTAGAAAGTACAAATCACTCTTGAAAGACATTGAAGACACAAAAAGATGGAAAAATATTCCATGCTCACAGATCGGAAGAATAAACATAGTTAAAATGTCCATGCTGCCCAGAGCATTCTACACTTTCAATGCCATCCCGATCAAAATACCAATGACATTTTTCAAAGAACTGGAACAAACAGCCCTTAAATTTGTGTGGAACCAGAAAAGGCCCTGAATTGCCAAGGAATTGTTGAAAAGGAAAAACAAAGCTGGGAGCATCACGTTGCCGGATTTCAAGCTGTACTACAAAGGTGTGATCACAAAGACAGCATGGTACTGGCACAAAAACAGACACATAGACCAATGGAACAGAATAGAGAACCCAGAAATGGACCCTCGGCTCTTTGGGCAACTAATCTGTGACAAAGCAGGAGAAAACATCCAGTGGAAAAAAGACAGTCTCTTCAATAAATGGTGCTGGGAAAATTGGACAGCTACATGCAAAAGAATGAAACTTGACCACTCTCTCACACCATACACAAAGATAAACTCCAAATGTATGAAAGACCTCGATGTGAGACAGGAATCCAACAAAATCCTAGAGGAGAGTATAGGTAGCAACCTCTTTGACATCGGCCACAGCAACTTTTTCCATGACACATCTCCAAAGGCAAGAGAAACAGAAAAAATGAACTTGTGGGACTTCATCAAGATAAAAAGCTTCTGCACAGCCAAGGAAACAGTCAAAAAAACTAAGAGGCAGCCCACGGAATGGGAGAAGATATTTGCAAATGACACTACAGATAAAAGACTAGTATCCAAGATCTACAAAGAACTTTCAAACTCAATACACGAGAAACAAATAATCAAATCATAAAATGGGCAGAAGATATGAACAGACACTTTTCCAATGAAGACAAACAAATGGCTAACAGACACATGAAAAAATGTTCAAAATCATTAGCCATCAGGGAAATTCAAATCAAAACCACTTTGAGATACCACCTTTCGCCAGTTAGAATGGCAAAAATTGACAAGGCAAGAAACACAAATGTTGGAGAGGATGTGGAGAAAGGGGATCCCTCTTACACTGTTGGTGGGAATGCAAGTTGGTAACAGCCACTTTGGAAAACAGTGTGGAGGTCCCTTAAAAAGTTAAAAATTGAGCTACCCTATGATCCAGCAATTGCACTACTGGGTATTTACCCCAAGAAACAGACTTTTAACTATAGAGAACCACCAGATGATTACCAGAGCAGAGGTAGGTTGGGGATGGGTGAAATAGATGATGGGATTAAGGAGTGCACTTGTCATGATAAGCACTGGGTAATGTATGGAATTGTTGACTCACATATACACTGTATGTTAACTATACTGGAATTAAAATTAAAAAAAAATAATAAAATGCATATGGAAGAGCAAAGAGCCATGAATAGCCAAGACCATTATGTAGCTTTATAATATCTGCTAGGGAAAGTCTCCTTACTTTGTACATAACCTCTGTCAATATTAAACTGTCTTATTGGAATTAACTTTGAAGAAGATCACAATAAACAGTGTAATGCAGCAACACAGAGACCCAATCCATGTAAACATGGAATCTCAATGTATTTGGAGGTAGTGTTCCACTCACAGAGAAAAGCATAGACTCTCTGATAATGGGTGTTACAACAACTGAATGAGAAATTCATCTGTAACTGACATATAAAAATATTTACACCCAGGTCCTTTTGAAAAAGATTTTTACAAGGTCTATACCTGACAGCTTATATTTTATTTTAGTGTTCACTGTTATATAGAAGTTTATTTTCAATATTAAATTTAATATAAAATTATTTTAATATAAAATAATTTTTGATTTGAAGGTAGGGAAGGATTTCTAAAATAAGGCAGAAGAAACACACACACACACACACACACACCCCAAAACCCAAACCAGCAACTAAGGAAACATTCCAGTGTTATTCTTAGAAGCATTAAGTAAATAGTCATTAAAAAAAAAAATGAAATCTTGCCATTTGCAATGACGTGGATGGAGCTAGAGGGTATTATGCTAAGCGAAATAAGTTAATCAGAGAAAGACAATAATCATATGATCTCACTGAAATGTGGAATTTAAGAAGCAAGGCAGAGGCATAGAGGAAGAGAGGAAAAATGAAACAAGATGAAACCAGAGAGGGAGACAAACCATAAGAGACTCTAATCATAGGAAGCAAACTGAGGGTTGCTGGAGGGGAGGGGGATGGAGGGATGGGGTAACTGGGTGATGGACACTGGGGAAGGTGTGTGTTGTTAATGAGCACTGGTTATAAGACTGATGAGTCACAGAACTGTACTCCTGAAACAAATAATACATTGTAGGTTAATCAATGGAATTTTTTAAAAATAAGGATATTTACACACACACCCCCCCCCCAAAAGGCAAAAAAGGCTAAGGAACAAAGCATAATGTGGAACCACCACTTACCTACAAGCCAACCACACTTGGGTCAAATGAAAGGTGTACTATCTTACTCAAGCAGAAGCTTACTAATAATCCTGATATGAAAACTTAGACTAAAACAGTCTGGGCAGTTGTGAAATCTCTATAGATACAGAAGGAATGGAACAACTTTTATTGAATTAATATTGCAAGCACCCACACAAACAAGAGCACTAACAATACCCCAGAGTCTAAAATAGAAAAGTATTAATTAAAATAAACAATGATCTATATACAGTACTGGGGAAGTTATCACACCCACCCCTAACAAAACTTACCGGGTGACTGAAGAAGAAAACATATTACATCACATTAAATAATATGATGCTTCTATAAAAATGCCAGGCTGAAAAACACCATCTTCTATTTTATTGACACTAGATGCCTAATATTTAGCCTAACGTGATGCAGGGTGACCAGGGGAAATATTGGCAGTAATGGAGAGAATAATGACAGATATCCTTGAGTGGCAAGAACAACAAGAAAGAATGAAAAATGTCTAGGATACTATCCTTATTTTGCAGGCAGGAATCCACTATGCATCTTTAACCCTATCAAGATTACTAAGCAGGTCAAAGCAGCATGCTGTCTGCTGGCCATACTCCGTTGCCTCTTGCTCGCTATTGGCTACCGTCCTCATTGCGGCTATGGATACTCTTCTGACAGCTCCAGCAATAGCAGTTGTGCCAGTGTTCTGACCTGGAATGCCACCTCCGGTCCAGTACAACTCCACCGTCTGCCATATCCACTATTTTCTCCAGGGATCACTATGCCGGTCACCTCATTGCAATGGAGCACTCATCGACATCACCAGTGTCACCAAACCCAACTTCTCCACCCCATCCTTCACTGTCAGCACCATCTACTCACTGGGAAAGCTTCAGTCAATAGAGACACTAAATATTCAGGGAAGCTGATGAAGCAGTGGACACCTCCACTTTAATCTTCGTAAGAGGCAACAAGGATTCTGAACAACTCCTATTAGACACTGACTTCAAGGATGAAGACTGGTCAGAACCACTCACTGGCTCTTGGTATTACAACCCAGCATATATACCAATGCAACCAGGTACTGAATTTTGTTCTTTTCCCTTATCTTACTGAATTGAGTACAGCTTTGGATACATGACAAACTCTGCGCAAATAATACTGATTTAATTCCTGATTTGTGTGCTAGCATTTTATTGTAAAAGATGAATATGCAGAATGGGTAATTATATCTTTGAATATAAACAGGCCAAAAATTGATCATTTACTACACTCCCAATTAAACTTCTTAGTTCATATTCACCTACTAGAAAATGAGCAATAGAACTATGGACATTATGCCCAGACTTTAAAAGAACAGGGACATCTACTATACTGTATAGAGACCACCTAGGAAACCTAGCATATAACATGTATCATTATCCTTAGTGGTATACATCAAGCTTCTATCTCATATCACAGATTTCTACCCCAAGAATATAGGAATCTATATTAATAAATCCATGCCAGTCCTATTGCAACTTATAATTGTAGCCTATACATTAAAATTTAATACATAGAACTTTCTAAGTAAGTACGAATCCTCAAATTATGCTTCGGTTATCCATCTCATTTATACCCAATTTACAGCATATGCCAAAAACAGATTTGCTCAAAGGAAGGAAAACCTTAAAGTTCCTTGTTGGACTGGTAGGAGGTTTAACTGGAGGAAAAATGGCAGCCACTTTTTCTCAATTCCAAATCAAATCACATTAAATTTTAAAATTTTGAAATAAAAAAACTAAACACACATGCAATGACAGTTTTGTCATCATTGGGTACACGGATAAATTAGCAATATATTACAAAACAAATGAATGCCACATGGTGTAAAAATTCAACATAAAGCAGCTGAAGAAAATGCTGAAGCAAAATACTAAAAAACATAAAAAATGTTTCTCTAACTGGATTTTCAACTTACAGTTGGTTGATACATGGAGTACTCTAGGACAGCTATAATCTTGGGGCAATACTGATCGCCTGAGACAATGGACAGTCCAACCAGAAGTAGATAAAAACACATCCTAATGCCTGTAATTCTTTGGGCAGCTATGAAATTAGAATGTTGGCACTTAAACATGATCTTGAGTTACCACCTTTTTGTAAAAGGAGAAACAATCAGAACTCCCATGAAAGCTTTCTCCTACTGTGGAAGAATTTACCATACCCTCTTATTTTTCAAACTATGGTCCATCACCATTGATGAATTATGATTCACATTTATTTTTTTTTTAAAGATTTTATTTATTTATTTGACAGAGATAGAGACAGCCAGCGAGAGAGGGAACACAAGCAGGGGGAGTGGGAGAGGAAGAAGCAGGCTTCTGGCGGAGGAGCCTGATGTGGGGCTCGATCCCAGAACGCCGGGATCATGCCCTGAGCCGAAGGCAGGCGCTTAACCGCTGTGCCACCCAGGCGCCCCATGATTCACATTTATTGAAATAGAAAATACACACATTATATCTACACAGATCAATGGATAATATATATCTTTAATTTTATCTATAATTCATAAACTTCATTACCTAGATTCATTTATTATCCATATAAATAAGACAGACTAATTTCATAAAATACAAAATAGGAAATGTCAGTTTATTAAACTTTTATTTCAATTACTTATATGGTTTTATATATGTAGGTATGTGGTCAGCCACAGTATACACATATCTCTTGCTGTGGAATGACCCATGTGTTTGAAAGCCATTGCTCTTACATTACAGTAAATTAAGCAACTGAAGTGGCTGTGCAGCGAGCTGAAAAGACCAGTGGAAGAATGACCACCCTTTCTGTCCTATATATACACAGTGATAACTCCTCAAGCCCAACTGGAGTCTCTCTTTAATAGGCTTGTACTTCGTTGCTTGTCTTTTCAGACTTGCAGCCAGGCAACAAGAAATAGATATAATATTTGTTTGCTTGTTTTAACTTACTTTTAAGTTTTTATTTAAATTCCAGTTAACATACAGTGTAACATTAGTTTCAGGTGTACAATATAGTGATTCAACATTTCTGTACAACACCTGGTGCTCATCACAAGTGCACTCCTTAATCCCCATCACCTATCTAATGAACACTTATATTGTAATGAAAAAAAAGATGCTCCTTGAAGGACAGTTTACACTTAATGTAATGTCAATGAGTTAAGCACAGGGCTATTCCCATTTACTTTTACACATAAGTTTACATCTTATTAAAAGAGGTTACTTAAAAGATGGTAGAAACTGTATCATCAGTCTTTCAAGTAACAAATTCTTTCATTAAGATATAAGTATTTGCAAACATAAGTGTAGAAAATAGGAATAACCCTGTGCTTAACTCATTGAAACCATCATTATTTAAAAGAACTTTCCCCATTTCTTACAATGGCTTGCAAGGCTGGGCATGCTCTTGGCTTTCAGGTATTTATAGCTCTGCCATCCGCTTAAAAGTTGTCCCATTTTTAAAATCTTTATTCTGCCTACTCAACCACAGCAACCCTCTTCAACAATAATTTGAGGTCCTGTTGCCCCTACCCATTCTATCATTGTTAGTCTAACTGAGCGATGTCAGGATGCACCCAGAGACATGAGTGAATCTCACACTGTAATTTTCAAAAGCATTCAGTTTATTAGAATTATATAAAATGTGCTTATATTCTTTTGATGTAATGCATAAGCAGTTATGCTATCTTCTAAGAGTAAATCTGTCATTGTTCTGTAACAGTCCTGTATCATTTCTTTTCTAGATGAGCTTTACACATTTTTTAAATTGAAAAAAAATGACATTTGAACTGATGAAATTGTTAGCATTTTTTTTTGTTTACAAACCTACTAGAAACAGTAAGAGTGAAAGAAAATGACTATATATGAATAGGTTAAAAAATAGAATATTTTTTGATAAGGAAAGGTATGATGAACTTTTTTGTTTTGTAAGGAAAAGTAATTTTGTTCTAATGCAAAATTATTGTTCCTGAATTTTTAAAGAAGGACAAAGCCTAAATGGATCTTGAAAGTTGTAGAAGGTTTATGGAAAAGGAGTATTAAATGAATTTTATACATAGTCAAGATTAGATTTATTTAAGTTTTTTAAAAAGGTAGTTTTTTTTTTTTTAAGATTTTTATTTATTTATTTGACAGAGAGACAGCCAGCGAGAGAGGGAACACAAGCAGGGGGAGTGGGAGAGGAAGAAGCAGGCTCATAGTGGAAAAGCCTGATGTGGGGCTCGATCCCATAGCGCCGGGATCACGCCCTGAGCTGAAGGCAGACACTTAACCGCTGTGCCACCCAGGTGCCCCTAAAAAGGTACTTTTAACATCAAAAATACACTGGTGCATAATTAGAATTTGGTTTTCTGTTAAAAGAATAAAGTTTTAGATTATTGGTTCACTCTCAAGAAATTATAAACAAAGATTTTTCTTTGCCTTTAATGTAATCTGCCTAGAAAACAGTTTCTATAGTTGGTCTTCATCAGATTCTTGATTACTTAAGTAAACTGAGGTCTTCTGGATTTTGAGAGAGGTAAGTTTTGCTTATAAGTATGTGACCATTGTGTTTGCCTTTGAAATCTTTTATTGTCACTTCGATCAAATAGATAATTAAATATCACTTCATAATGGTCTATGATTCTATTCAGTCAAGTGTTCAAAACATTTTTATATAAGTGAGATTTTATTTATCTTTTTTTGAGGTAGAGAGTGAGTATGAACAAGGGGAGGAGCAGAGGGAGAGAGAGAGAATATCAAGCAGACTGTGTTGAGCACGGAACTTGACATGAGGCTTGATCTCATGACCCTGGGATCATGACCCAAGCCAAAATCAAAAGTCAGATGCCCAACCCACTAAGCCACCCAGGCACCCCCCAAAAAATGTTGACATTTTTTACAAACTTCCTCAAATCAAATTCTAAGTCAAGTTTTTTTGACCTAAAAGTAACTCAGATTTGTCCCCTCTCCTTGTAGAAGGGAGCTGTTACGCTAATTAGGTTTATTTGGTATGTTAAATTATAAAGGAAGCATTGTCAAATAAGTGATGCTAAAATTTCTTTGATTTGTATAGATATTTGTGTAGATACTGTTAAAATAAGTGTTCTAGAAATGGTATGAAACTCTTAGAAATCTGATATATCCTGGTATGTTACCTTGAAGTGTTGTTTACTACAAAATAACCCAGTTTCCTTGTCAATTACATCATAATGAACTCTCATCAGATCTCTAATCATTCCTATTTTTATGTCTTTGTCATTTATGGACAGTTACTGTTTAGGTACTTCATCTTCAAAGAGATTCATGAAAAAGATTTGACAAGTACTGTAGAACACAGGGTTGGTAAATTTCAGATCATAACACTGAACTTGGTAGAATTTCTAAAACTCTAATGGAAAACTGATTGCTTTAATATATTTTTCCAGATTTAACAGACTCTTTTTTTTCTCTTCTTTAAGCTATCTATAACTTTACCAAATTGCTGTTAAGTAGATCTTTACAACAAAGGTTCAAGCATTTATCCTTTTCTTTCTTTTTTTTTGTTTTTTTTTTATAGTTCATCATTTATTTAAAACTCTGCATCTCTTTATTATATTGTAAATAAAAAATATTGAAACCACAGAGAGTAACAAATCCTCACATGCAAACATAAAGAGGAAGAAGACATTTATCCTTTTCTGTCTGATCCCTCCAGAATTCTGAAATTCTTATTAAGTATTCTTAGTTTTCATGACAACATATATATTTATGTAAATTCAGTAAGAATCTGTTCTCTTTGTAACAGGACACTCAATGTACTTAATGCCTGCTTCTTTGACTCCTAGTTTATAAAAGGAAATGTACTTCAATATTGTAAAGAACTAATTGCCTCTATTAAAAATAACCACACTTTGTATAGCCATCTTTTCATAGTGTACTCCCAAGGGATGAAGACCTTGAACACCAGACCATACAACCTGGGGAATTCATCTGTTGAAAAAGGCATCTCCAGAAAGACACTCTTCAACCCCCTGAGAAAGACCCAAATCAAGTACTGTTAACCAATCCTTCTGCTGCCAAATTCCAAGGAATAGACTCTTAGATTCACATCTTACAGCTAAAGAAAGCACCAAATTCTGACTGCATCTGCATCCCAACTGGTGACCTTAACAAAGATTTCCAGGAACTGAAGCTTTCCCAAGATGACCAGACTAGGCCTGTATACACTTTTGTCACTGCTGCTTCTTGTTTTCTTTTTTTCCTCTTTCACTTAGAGAATTCTTCAGTCTATGGCAAATGGGGGAAACCTCTCTATTTGATCTGACACCAGAAACTCTGATCTGTTCACAATATTGGAGACTTTTGGTCTTACCTGGATCTAACTTCTCTTTAGTCCCAAATGCTACTGTCCATTAGACCTGCCTGTCTGTGGAGATTACCTTTTGAGTTAAGTTGTTATGACCAGTGTTCCTGTACCTTGCTTCAACCTTTCCCCAGTCATAACCTACTAGCTCAACTTAACATCTCCACCTTTGTCAACTGTACAGTGCTTGTTCCTGTACATTGTTTTCCTTATCACTTGTTTCCCTGCACCAATTGGGTTTATACTTGTTTGTAAGGATTTTAGAAAAGACTCCTTTAAGAAGGGACAGCCTTTCACATAATGTCATTCCCACTCCTCTGATTCATGGCTTTAATGGGTCAATCAAAATACCAGCTAATAAATCTGTCAATAATTATACTTTAGCAGAGTCCTCTATACTCTACCTAGTTTTATTTATTTATTTATTTATTTATTTATTTATTTATTTATTTATTTTAGAGATGGACAGCATTTCCCATGGGCAAATGAATGTTTAGATAGCTGATGAATAAGAAGCCAATGCTTATTGGGACATTTAATTATTCCTATTAAAATCCATAACAAGTCAGGGACACCAGGGTGGCTCAGTTGGTTAAGCAACTGACTCTTGATTTCAGCTCAGGACTTGAGCTCAGGGTCAGGAATTCAAGCCCCGCGTTGGGCTCCACATGGGGTATGGAGCCTACTTAAAAAAAAAAATCTATAACAAGTCATAAGCCTCCCACTAGTCCACCCCATTAAGCCTCGATGGCTGCCTTACATGGGAACTTCCAGGAGGCATACATGATCCTGGGTTTTCCTCCATAGGAAGAGAATTTCTCCCATGGTTTGAAGTACATGCCAATAAACACATGAGAAATCTCTCCCTAATCTTAGGAGAACTAGCTGATTCCACAGCAGCCCAACAATGATCACTTAATTATTGGATCTTGGATCACTGCATAGCTCCTGTTTATCTACTCACTGAACAAAAGGACATTTGTGCCGTAGTGAATACCACCTGTTTCACGTGGATAAAGTCCTCTGGGGAATGTGCACATTTGTGTAGGTCAGTACTTGGATTTCATTAGATGCCGTGGACTGTCAAGACCCGGTTCCCATGACCTGGCCTATTCTGACATTTGTCCTTTTCCAGATCTCTGCCTAATCTGACCTGTGTGGCCCACACATGCGCAGTGTACATGCCATTTGTTGGCCTTGGGGCGCTGGGGTCCTTGCTGAGGTCCTCCAGGCCTGTGGCACTCAAGCCCATCCACAGCCACCTGCGCCAATGTCAGGCTCGAAGCATCTTCAAAGAGTGAGGGAAGGCAGTGGCAATCAGACTGATTTTCCTGATTTGTAGCTTGAATGTCTCCGATGATCTTTCTGAGTGGCCCATAGAGCAACAGGTATGAAGACTGTCTATAGATGAGCTATGATCGCGATTTCCCTGAAGCTTACATAATGTCACTCGTATTCAGTTTGTAGGGCTTCAGGAGAAAGGACATTTTACTTATTAGTAATTCTAAGTCAAACAGGTGGGAGAAATTGGAAACGTTATTTTGGAGAGTTGTAGTCAGACTTTGGAAGGAAATAGAAGAATTCAGGATTTAGTCTAGTTTGTAGGTAGGAAACAAAATCTCAAAAAAACAATGAACAGAACTAGAATCTAATACACAAAAGTATGTTACTGAAACAACCTTTTTAGGGGCGCCTGGGTGGCTTAGTCATGAAGCATCTGCCTTCCGCTCAGGTCGTGATCCCAGGGTCCTGGGATTGAGCCCTGCAATGGGCTCCCTGCTTGGCGAGAAGCCTGCTTCTCCCTCTCCCACTCCCTCTGCTAGTGTTCCCCCTCTCGCTGTGTCTCTCTCTGTTCAATAAATAAATAAAATCTTCCAAAAAAAAAAAATAAAAAAGAAACAACCTTTTTTTTTCTCTGAAGTTACCCTCATTTTCAAAATTGGTCCTAGCCAAGTTAGGACCAATTTGTTTATAAAATAAGTTCAGCTTTTATAAACTTGGCCTGATTATTGACATAACTGTAGTAAGAATAGTGATTAATCATACAGGTTCTTTTAAATCTGCTTTGCTGGAACTTTTTATAAAGAATCCTCAGATTCAATTTTTAACAGCCTCTCAAGGCTGAGAAGCCAACCCAAATACTCGCCCTCAGACTTTGCCTGCAATACCTATAGGTTTGAGTTACTTCTCTTCTCAAGGTCCTCAAAATATCCTGAGGTTCTGGCACCTGCCAGGAAGTGACTTTTTTTATTTTTTATTTTTTACACTTATGTGGTAAGGCTTTTGGGACCCCTGCAAGCAAGGTATGAGGCTGATTTTCCAGGAGGCTTTATTGGCTCTATAAAGTCACTTTTAGTTCCTTAAAGTTATCTGTTCATATCTGAGTCTATGCATTTTCCTTTCAAATATGACATTATAGTCAAAGCCTTGGTAATATTACCAATATTTCCAATTGCGTCCTGTTATAAGGAGAACAGATTCTTATTAAACTTAGGCAAATAAATATATTGCCAAGAAAAATAAAAGAATGCTCACTGAGTGTTTCTGAATTCTGGAGGGATCAGGTAGGGAGAAAAAGATTTATTTAAATTCTGCTTTATAAAGGTGTAATTCAACAATTGCTGTAAATCCGTTAGCTTAAGAGAAAAGGTTTCCTTAAATCTGGAACAAAACATTAAAAAATCAGCAATATTTCTAACAGTCATAATATAATAATCATCTTCCTCAATATTCAGTCCCATGTAATTAATTCTTGATTTGTTTAAATCTGGTTTTTTTCCATTAGTCCTGGAAATTGCTTACCCAGTTCAGTTTTTGATCTTAAAGTTATAAGAAACCTGTGTTCTAGAGTCCTTTTCATGAATCTTCTTGAAGAAGAATTTTTACAGGAACACTTTTATAAAAGCATCTGAGGGAAAGTATAATTATCTGTAAATGATAAAAGACTTAAAAATGGCAATGGTTAAAGATCTGATTAAAGTTTATTACAATACAATTGAGAAGGAAATTTGGTTATTACTGTGACACACACATTTTAAGATAATCACTAGAATTGCAACTGATAACAGGACATATCAGATTTTTAGGAATTTCATACAATTTCTAAAACACTTATTTTAACAACATATCTACATGAATATAATCAAAGAGGGTTAGTATCATTTACTTGACAATGCTTCTCATGTTATGTAGTCCACAAAAATACACCGAATTAGTTTAATCTCTCTCTTACATTAGAACAAATCCTTCCACATTTTGATAAAACATAAAATCCTCTTTTCTATGCAGAAAAGCTGAAACCTTTTGTAATCTCTTATCAAGAGCAAACTGTCTTTTTATCAAAGTGAAAACCTAATTTTAATTTTGTACCTGTGTATTTTTGATACTAAAGCTCATTTACTTATTTACTTTATTTGAATCTTAGCCAGTCCTGAATTCATATACAATTCCTTTTCAAAGATTCCTTTTCCATAAACCTTTACACTTTTTTTTTTTATATATTCAGATTTTGTCCTATATTTTTCCTCTTTTTCAGCCTCTCTTTAGGACAAAATTACTTTCTTTTCCCTCAAAAAATGCATTTCTATTCCTCATACCTTCTTTTACTGAAGGCATACAGTCTACTTTGCTTGCATATGAAAATGTTTACCTTCTTATTTGTAGTAGCTTTAACCACATATATTAATTAGAATTCTTAATCCGTAGAAACTTAAATTTCTAGGGAAATACAAGTAGTAAGCAATTGTGAACTGTTGTTACAGCAGCATTTTTGTTTAGGTTGGCAGATTTATGAACACATTTTATAGTTTCTAGAAACATGCTTCTTCATAGTGAACTCTTTCAATAAAGCACGAAACATGTTTACTAACGGACCACAATTTTATCTTTATTTTCTTTGAAATAGGGAAGCCAAAAGTAAATAAACTATGTTCGGCAATTAATGTTTCATTATTTTATCCTATTTGGAAATGATCTAGATATTCAATGAATTTAACTTAATTCATCACTTAAGAAAACTTAAAGGTTTCAGGTTACCAAAAACATTTTGGGAGTTAAAGTACGCATGCTAGAAAATATAATTATTGCTAAAAAGTTTATGTGTAAACTCTTGCTCCCAAGTTATGTTTAGATTACCAATGAACACTTCATGACATATTAGACAGTCAGTTATCATTCTAAGTTATTTTTTGCTGACAAATTTTGTAACAGGGATAACATGAAGTGATTTGATTAGTGAACTCATGTAGGATAAAAGTATTATACTGAATGCTATTAACTCTAAAGGTGTGTCTATTTTAATTAAACCAATAACCTTAAATTAGCTCTAATACTGTGAGGATTAATAAAGGGAAACCTCACTAAAATGGAATTGGGAGGTTCAGCCGGAGACACTCGCATGACCTATCACATCTTATAAATTGCAGATCCAAGAGGAAGAGACGGACCTTGCACACGGATACCACTTTACTACTCCAGCGGGAGGAAGAAAGGCTTTCCTCCTCCTCCACCAACAGTCCAGCCAATGAGAGATAGTCACGACTTAGCCAATGAGAAGCCACTATACTTCAAACTCCCAGTTTACTCCAATAGACTTTTTGTTTATAATGGCCTTCCCAACTTCCCCTTTCCTCTATAAAAGAGCATACCCCTCCTTTGTTCTCCAGACTCGCCTACGGTTTTGCTAGAGCTTGGTTGTTGTCGGTGGTAATTCTCTGCTTTTCCAATAAGCCTATATTTTGCTGGCAAAATGACTAGCAGTTCAGTTTTAAGTTTAACATTACTTGGTGATCAGAAGTGGGATCCAGAGGAGACCCTCCCAAGAACTCCAAGGCTAGTGAGCAAACAGGTGCTGGTACACAGAGCTGATGAGGCTCTCCACTTTCTCCCTGACCCTAGATTTTGAGGGTAAGTTTCCCCCTAGATTTTGAGCTCTATACTTTGTGTTCAATTTCTCCAGGCTTTAGTTGGGATATGTTTTAAGCCCTGCCCCCCACCCCTTTAAAAACATCTGAGAGTAATCTTTTGGCCTTTGGTCCAACTCTTTTTCGGAATTGGACTTTTCCTAATGGAACTGTGCTGGCCTTTGGTCTGACTCCTTTCTGAGATCAGACTGTTCCAGTTGGAATGTGCCTGCTGGAACTGTGCTGGCCTTTGGTCTGGACCCTTGTTTGCAACCAAGCTGTTCTTCCTGGAACTGTGCTGGCCTTTGTTCCGATTCTTTCTGGAACCAGGCTGTTCCGGTCAAAACAGTGCTCTTTAGAAATTTTCTTTTTGCTTTAGAGAAAAACAAAACAAAACCTCTAAGAAATGGGATCCCAGTCATCAAAACGTTTTGAACGTGCCCACCCCAACTTCTGGGACTTTGGTCAGTTTTATGTTTAAAAACTATCATCCTTCTGCATGGACATTTATAAGTAAGTGGAGTGACTTAACCAGAAGTAATTTGGGAACTTTCAGTCTTCCCAAACTTAATTTTCTCAAAACTGATTTGGACAACCAAGACCTAAGATCGACAAAACTGAATGAGTTTTCCATTTTAGTTGGTATTTTGAAGCTTCCAGGCCTCATTAGGAATCTAAAATCACCTCTGCAAAACACAATCTATTAACTGAGGCAAAAAATCTTTTTAATAAAATGGGGAAAAGGGCTTCTGAGGCTTCTTTTTTCCCCTCTCCCATCTTCTTGACATGACAGCTCTCTTATGCTTGTGCCCCACCTCTGGCATCACCTTCCTCTATTTTCTCTGCACCTGTCCCATCTGCTCTATACCCTCTGATCCCTCATTCTAATCTTTCTGCTGAACTTCTGTTTTCCTTCTAAACTTCCTCCACCCCCTTCTTTCCTGAACCTATTAAAATCTGCCCCTTTAAAGTTAAGTCTTCTGAGAATCTAAATAAATCCCAAGTCTCTTATGTTCCTGGACCAAGGCTGAATTGTGAGTCATAAAGAGTTTCCTATAGTGACTGAGGACCCTCATATGTTTGAAGAATTTAACATAGTTTTTCAAACTTGCCAACCTGATTTCTCAGATTTATATCAGTTAGTCCACATGCTTGGTGATGAGGATCAGTCCAAATGTTAGATGAAACTAGCCTGATGGGAACCTCTTGAAAGGGATTTAGAGAAACAGAGCCCTGACTTTTGGCAAGATGCCAGAACACTTGCTGGAGATCTCTACTGAGTAGCTTTTTATTTCATTTCTTTCTTTTCTTTTCTTTTTTTTTTCTTTTTTTTTTTTTTTTTTTAAGATTTGACTTATTTGAGAGAGAGCACAAGCAGGGGGAGCAAAAGGCAGAAGGACTGAGAGAAGCAGGCGGCTCCCCACTGAGCAGGGAGCCCAGATGCCAGTCTCCATCCCAGGACCCCGGGATCATGCCCTGACTCAACACAGATGCTTAACCGACTGAGCCACATAGGCACCCCTATAGTAGCTTTTTAAAAAAAACCCATTGATTGGAAGAAAACTGAGGCTTGAACACAAAAGCCTGATGAATGTGTTGATTCCAAACTATCTTTTAAAAAAAATTCTGGTCATCTGTTAGATGTTGAATCCCCTTGGGTAGCATTTAACACTTTGTTTATTAATGGACGGATCTGAGATCTTTTCCTTTTAGTTAAAAAGGTCATGATGGAATGGGAAATTATGTCCTCTCCAGATTTAATTTGGCAAACCAGCATACTTGCACCCTAGCCGAATTATTTAAAGGAAAGACTACTAAATCTTCAATGTTCTACTCCAGGGAATGAAGGCCTCTAAACAAAACTGGAAGCTTAGTTTCTGCTATTATTGCAAAGAACTAGGACATTGGCAAAAAGATTGTTACAAATTTAAGTGCTTCAGGCGCCTTCAACCCTCTGGCCAACCTTTTTAATACCCTCCTAATTTCCACTGATGGGGCTCTAAGGAGCTCCAAGGGCTCTTCCCAGTCCTCTCTCTCAATCAGATCAGAGAAGCCACTCTTCAGATTGGGAATGAATCTCTCCCTGTGCCTGCTGACATCAGAGCTACATTCTTGGTGCTCAGCCCGTTGCTGTAAAGCAGCCCCCGCCTTGGAGTACTGGAACAGCTCAAATAGTGGGGGTCTCTAATAAACCCCAACAAGTTCCTCTGAACCTATTCCCTTTTGTCTAGGCCCTTTGAGAGATACACATTCTTTTCTCTTTAGTCCCTCCACCCATATTTATTTTGAGATTTCTTAGAAAAATACCATGCAGGAGTTTCTTTCTCCCAAAAGGGGAAAATAATTCTAGAATTTGACAGTAGTAACTAAAGGAATCAAGCAGGGAAAATAAATGATGCTTTGGCCTCTTTTCTATACTCAGTCTCTAATGGCGCTATAGCCGTGTCTGCGGACACTGATCATTTGTTCCTATTAAATCAACGGCCGTACTCTTTAGGGGCAAAATCTTTGATGATATCGGCAGAGTCCACAGTGTGCCGCCCATCAAGATTCAAATAGATCCCTCAAAACCTCTCCCTAGAATTATTTCCCTATAAATGAAGAACCCCTTCGAGGCATCAAGCCCATTAGAGGAGATTACAAGGCTCAGGGTCTCATTATCTGCTACACTAGTCCCTGTAACACTCCTTTTTTACTGGCGGAAAAACCCAACGGGCGAGGATGGAAATTTGCACCTTTTGATTCCCTGTGACAATTTACAGGAAACCCCTCTAACCAATGCCTCTAACCAATGCATTTTCATGGTTTACCGATGGTTATTAATTAAAGGATAAAAATGGTAACTATTATGCCAGGCATGCCATTACAACTCCTTTTGAAGTCACTGAGGCAGCACCTTTATCTTTGGCTACTTCGGCCCAATGGGCTGAGTTATGTGCCCTTACGTGAGTGTGTACTTTAGCCAAGGGTAAAACTAAAAACATTTACACTGATGCCGTTGGGGTTGCTCATAATTTTGGAATGTTATGGAAACAAAAGACAAACAAAAAACCATACTTTTGCCAGGGGCTCTAGCTATTATTAAGCTTCTCAGACATTCCAGACTTGACTCCCAGCATGTCAAAGGAAACTACCTTGCTGATACTTCCAAATATGCAGCTCTCACGGAGACCAATAGTTAAACCACTGTCATGTTTCAAAGGGATAGTCTTTCAAATGACAATTGAGAAAAACTGATTACAGATGCCCAACAATTGGCTCCAGAAAAGAAGAAACAATATTAGAAATGTAATAATTGTTGGCTTGATAAAAAGAACTCCAGTTTGGACCAAATACTATCCAGCCCTACCAGAAATTCTAAAATTCCCACTACTTACAACTGTATATGCATTAAACTAGTGTTCTACTGATAAAACATTAGTGTTCATGAACCCATATTGGTGGGGAAATATTAACCGTACCATAAAAAGTGCCTACCTTGGTTGTTCCTCTTGTCCAAGTTACAGTACTGGGAAACCTATCCATACTGGCCCTGGACATGTTAAATTGCCAAATGAACAATTTGAGGCTTGGCAAATGGATTTCATACAGCTCCCTCCAGCTCATGGATAAAATGTTTTAGTAATGGTTTGTATGTTTTCTCACTGAAGCATTCCAATGCCTCTTCTGTGGCTAGTTATGTTAGAAAAAATTATCCCTATTTGAGATCCCTTGCTCGAACTTCGTAGTGATTAAGAAACCCACTGTACTGGTCAGGTGCTCTGACAAGTCTGTGCTGTTTGGCTGATTTTACACCACTTTCATTGTGAATACCATCCTCAATCTTCAGGGTTAGTTGAATGCACTGACAACATTATTGAGACTAAACTGGACAAAAAAGACTTTAAAACAAAGACTGTAACAAGAGACAAAGAATGACACTATATGGGGCGCCTGGGTGGCACAGCGGTTAAGCATCTGCCTTCGGCTCAGGGCGTGATCCTGGCGTTAAAGGATCGAGCCCCACATCAGGCTCCTCCACTATGAGCCTGCTTCTTCCTCTCCCACTCCCCCTGCTTGTGTTCCCTCTCTCGCTGGCTGTCTCTATCTCTGTCAAATAAATAAATAAAATCTTTAAAAAAAAAAAAAAGAATGACACTATATACAATCCAACAAGAAATATGACAATTGTAAATATTTATGCACCCAACATGGGAGTACCCCAATACATAAAGCAGCTACTAACAAGAAAGGGAAGCAGTTTATAGTAATACAATAACAGTAGTGGACTTTAACACCCCATTTACATCAATGGACAGATCATCCAGACAGAAAGTCAACAAGAAAACAGTGACGTTGAGTGACATATTGGACCAGATATATCCAAAACATATTTTCAGAACATTCCATACTAGAAGAGCAGCATGCACATTCTTTTCATGTGCACATGGAACATTCTCCAGAATAGCTCACATATGAGGCCACAAAACAAGTCTTGACAAATTCAAAAATATCAGTCATACCATGCATCTTTTCTGACCACAGTGCTATGAAATTAGAACTCAATCACAAGAAAAAATCTGGGAAGAATGCAACTGCATGTAGATTAAATAATGTGCTACTAAATAATGAAGGGGTCAACCAAGAAATAAAAGAGGAAATAAATAGAGACAAATGAAAACAATCATCCAAAATCTTTGGGATGCAGCAAAAGCAGTTCTAAGAGGGAAATGTATAGCAATACAGGCATACCCCAAAGCAAGAAAAATCTCAAGCAACCTAATCTTACAGCTACAGGAGCTAGAAAAAGAACAAACAACCTAAAACCAGCAGAGGAAAGGAAATAATAAAGATCAGAGCAGAAATAAACAAAATAGAAAAAAAAGCAAAACAAAAAAACAGTAGAATAGATTAATGAAACCAGTTGGTTCTTTAAAAACATCAACAAAATGGATAAACCTCTAGCCAGACTAAAAAAAAAAAAAAAAAAAAAAAAAAAGACTTGAATAAACGAAATCACCAATGAAAGAGGGGAAATACCAACCAACATCACAGAAGCACAAACAATTGTCAGAAAATATTATGAAAAACTATATGCCAACAAACTAGACAACCTAGAAGAAATGGATGAGTTCCTAGGAGCATACAAATTACCAAAACTAAAGCAGGAAGAAATAAAAAAATTTGAACAGACTGATTACCAGGAAGGAGATATAATCAGTAATCAAAAAACTCAACAAGCAAAAGTCCAGGACCGAACAGTTTTACAGGCAAATTCTACCAAACATATAAAGACGACTTAGTATCTACTGTACTCAAACTATTCCCAAAAATAGAAGGAAACTCCCAAATTCATTCTGAGGTCGGTGTTACCCTGATACCAAAACCAGATAAAGACACCATAAAGAAGGAGAACTATAGGCCAGCATCTCTGATGAACATAGATGCAAAAATCCTCAGCAAAATATTAACAGATGGAATCCAACAATACTTGAAAAAAATCAACCACTATGATAAAATGGTATTTATTCCTGGGATACAGGCGTGGTTCAATATTTGTAAGTCAATCAATGTGATACATCACGTCAATAAGAGAAAGGATAAAAACACAGATGATCATCTCAATAGGTGCAGAAAAAGCAGTTGACAAAATACAACATCCATTCATGATAAAAGCCCTTGACAAAGTGGGTTTAGAGGGAATACACCCCCACATAAGAAAGGTCATCTATGAAAAACCCACAGGGAACATCAGACTCAATGGGGAAAAATTGAGAGCTTTCCCCCTGAAGTCAGGAACAACACAAGGATGGTCTCACCACTTTAATTCAATATAGTACTGGAAGTCCTAGTTATAGCAATCAGATAAGAAATAAAATGCATATACGTTGGTCAAGAGGAAGAAAATTTTTATTTATAGATGACATGATACTATATACAGAAAACGCAGAAGACTCCACCAAAAAGCTACTGGAACTAATAAATGAGTTCCACGAAGTCGCAGGATACAAAAATCAATGTGCAGGAATCTTCTGTGTTTGTATACACTAATAATGAAGCAGCGGAAAGAGAAATTAAGAAAAACCCCATTTACAATTGCACCAAAATAATAAGATACCTAGGAATAAACTCTGAACTATAAAATATGGATGAAAGAAATTGAAGATGACACAAAGAAATGGAAAGACGTTCCACGCTCATGGATTGGAAAAATATTGTTAAAATATCTATACTACCCAAAGCAATCTACATATTCAATGCAATCCCTATCAAAATACCAACAGCATTTTTCACAGAAATAGAACAAACAATCCTAAAATTTATATGGAACCACAAAAGACCTCGAATAGCCAAAGTGATCTTGAAAAAGAAAAGCAAAGCTTGAGGTATCATAATTCCAGATTTTAAGTTATATCACAAAGCTATAGTCATCAAAACAGTATGGTACTAGCAAAAAAATAGACACATAGATCAATGAAACAGGATAGAAGACTCAGAAATAAACCCACGAATATATAATCTAGTTGATAAAGGAGGCAAGAATATGTGATAGGAAAAAGTCTCTTCAACAAATGGTGTTGGGAAAACTGGAGAGCTAGATGCAAAAGAATGAAACCGGACCACTTTCTTTCTTTCTTTTTTTTTTTTTAAAGATTTTATTTATTTATTCGACAGAGATAGAGACAACCAGCGAGAGAGGGAACACAAGCGGGGGGGGGGGGGGTGGGAGATTAAGCAGGCTCCCAGCGGAGGAGCCTGATGTGGGGCTCAATCCCACAACGCCAGGATCACGCCCTGAGCCGAAGGCAGACGCCCAACCGCTGTGCCACCCAGGCGCCCCCGGACCACTTTCTAATACCATACACAAACTCAAAATGGATTAAGTGCCTAAATGTGAGATCTGAAGCCATAAAAACCCTAGGAGAGAGCACAGGCAGTATTTCTCTGATATTGGTCATAACAACATGCTTCTAGATATGTCTCCAGAGGTTATGGAAATAAAAGCAAAAATAAACTACTGGGTCTACATTAAAATAAAAAGCTTCTGCTCAGCAAAGGAAACAATCAACAAAACTAAAGGACAACCTGCTGACTGGGACAAGATATTTCCAAATGACATATCTAATAAAGGGTATCCAAAATATATAAAGAACTTCTATAACTCAATGCCCCAAAACCAAATAATCCAATTAAAAGTAGCCAGAAAACATGTACAGACATTTCTCCAAAGAAGATATCCAGATGGCCAACAAACACATGAAAAGATGCTCAACATCATTCATCATGGAAATGCAAATCAAAACTACAATGAGGTATTACCTCATACCTGTCAATGGCTAAAATCACAAACACGAGAAACAAGTGTTGGTGACTGTGGAGAAAAAAGAACCTTGTGCACCGTTGGTGGGATGCAAACTGGTGCAGCTACTGTGGAAGATGGTATGAAGGCTCCTCAAAAGTGAAAAAATAGAACTACCCTATGATCCAGTAATCATACTACAGGGTATTTACCCAAAGAATATGAAAACACACATGTGAAGGGACATATGCACCCTTATTTTACTGCAGCATTATTTACAGTAGCCAAGATACGGAAGCAGCCCAAGTGTCCATCGATAGATGAATGGATAAAGAAGCTCTACACACACACACACACACACACACACACACACACACGATTATTATTCAGCCATAAAAAGGATGAAATCTTGCTATTTGCAACAACATGGATGGATCTAGAGAGTATAATGCTAAGTGAGATTAGTCAGTCAGAGAAAGACCAATACTGTATGATTTCACTCATACGTGGAATTTAAGACACAAAACAAATGCACAAAGGAAAAAAAAAAGACAAACCAAAAATCACACTCTTAACCATAGAGAACAAACATGATTACCAAAGGGGAGGTGGGCTGGGGGATGGGTGAAATAGGTGAAGGGAATTTAGAGTACATTTACCTTAAAAGGCACGGAGTAATGTATAGAACTGTTGAATCACTATATTGTACACCTGAAGCTAATGTAAGATTTTATGTTAACTACACTGGAATTAAATTTTTAATTAATTAAAAAAAAAAAAAAGACCGGGAGCCACTCTCCGGGTTTAGACCACGGACACAAGTGTCCCCAGAGAGGCACAGATAACACAGCCCCCGTGATCCAAAAGTTTACTCCCAAAAATAGGCTAAGAAAGCAAAGATCTTCATTCCACAGGTAGTGAAACCAAAACACTGAATTAACAAATGCTTGACTGTTCTACCCTAACGAAACTCAGGTTAACCTGATTGATTTTGTGAGCTTATTTTGTAGAAGTTGACTGACCACCAGCAAGACTAGCTGAGACTGGAGCAAACCAGGAAGAATTCTTGCAGTTGCAGAGAAGGGACCAAGAGTGAGTGAAAATAACGTCTGTGATGACACACTCTGAGATCTCCTGCATCAGCATGCTTACCCTGCCCTTTAATGAACATGTGTCCCATGAAAAGACAGGATTCCTGAATTTCCATACTCAAAAAGGAGAACACCTCTCTTTTCCACTATATCCAATCAGCATAGTTCATTCAACCTACATACCTGTGACATCTTGCCCCCTTGACCTTAAATACACCCAACGGCAACCCTTTGCGGAGGCAGATTTGAGAAATTTTCTCGCATTTCCTTGCTTGGTGCCCTGCAATAAAGCCCTTTTTCTCTACCACAAAACCAGCATCAGTGTTGGACTCACAAAGCACTGGCGACCAAGAAGGGACACTAAGTCCTGTCTGGACACCTGTCTGTGGTTCGCTGCCCCTTGCTTGCCCAGGATTCTGTGAAGGGGTCCAGCAGCTGCCTGGACCATTGATCCAGGGAGGTGTCTAGGGATTCCCTCATGGTGGGATGATGCCAACATTCCACATTTTAGTTTCATTTTTGTGGTGGAAAAAGAGGACTTGATTTGGAAAAAGTCTGTTGTTGAATACTTCATGTGTGACAGCACAGGACAAGTTCTTCTCTTCTCTTTGATCCTCTTCTAGGGTCCAACATGATAGAGTTCCACAAGGAAGCTTTGACTTCTGAAAGGAAGCCTTCGTTGGGGGAAATCCTGACATCAAAGAAGAGTTAGGGACCCTACGCACAGAAGTTCTCTTGTTTTCTTAGTTCTTGAATTTTTGATAAAGTGCATCTAGTTTTGCTAGCATTGTATTAGGCAATATCTTGGTTAGGATAAAGGAAGTAAATTAAAGCCAAAGCATGGGTAATAGTAATTTGATCTCTTCATGCAGCCCTTTGGTATGCATACTTAAGAACTGGGCAGCTGGTGGTTATGATCCCTTGAAAAACAAGATGATATTTTTCTGCAATATTGCTTGGCCACAATGCTCCCTGGACTCAGGAGAAATGTGACCTGAAAATGGGCCTTTGGATTACAATACTATTCTCCAGTTAGAATTGTTCTGTAAAAGAGAGGAGAAATGAGATGAATGACATTCTGTATGTACAATCTTTCATGCTGTCGTAGCAGAACAAGCTGGTACAGAAGAAACTATGGTCCAACAGGGGGATAAACCCCCAAGGTTTTACCAGAGTGTAATGAGTGACAGGACGACCCCTCAACTAACACAGCTGAATTTACCAAAGGCTCCAGTTCGACCTCCACAGGGCGGTGCAGCAGGGGCTCCAGCTACACAAACCTCAGAGCCATGGGCTCTAGGGTCCCAGGCTCATGAGGAGTCAGTCAGAGTAGAAAGAAATAGTCTCTCCTTCTCATACCCAACAGGGCAGGGAGCAAAATTTGGCCAGGGAGCCGCTCAAATTCAGGCAGGCCAATTCCCTTTAAGGCAAGTGCCCACTGGGGAATGAAATGATTTGGGGACATTCCCTTTTTCTCTACTTCCAACTTGTTTAATTGGAAAAATAATATGCCAACATATAGAGATGGCCCCAAAGGAATGGAAAACTTGTTCTCCCCAGTTTTACTACCCATAACCTCATCGGGGCAAATGTAGACAGTGTACTCACCACTCGCCTTATGTCAGAAGACTGGAGAATGAGGTTAGAAGAAGCTGAGAAGCCCCAGGTTGAGGCTCTAGGCAGTCTGTTAAGGGCTGCGACAGCCATGGTGGTGCTGGCGGCTGACCCCAACGGAGATGCAAAGGATAGGGGGAATGACGCTAGTGTCCTAGATATTTGAAAGAAACGGCAGAGGTTGGAAGCGGCCATAGAAATGTCTATGTCACAATTGGGTGAAATTGCCTTTAAGGTCTTTAACGGCAGAGATCACCAACAGAAGGAAAAGGAACAATGCAAGATGAAACCAGCGACCTTGGTTGCTACGGTCCTCACACAGGGTGGACACAGAAGAGGTAACAAACCCAGAGTAAGAATTCCTGGCAAGCAGAATCAGAAGAGGCCGCTACAATAGGGCCTTGGCAGTGTGCCTGTTGTAAACAGGAAAGCCACTGGAAAAAAGAATTGCCCCTAGATTAAACAAAGCTCCTGGGGAGAAAGGGGAGCAAGATCTCATTACTCTTGAAATGTCCCAGCTTACTGAGACTGATCAAGAGTGATGAAGCCCTCACTCTATTACAACCCACCGGCTCCATTAACCTTTCTCACAAGGAGCCCTGGCACAACTGACGGTGGGAAAATGGATGACTGAATTTTTGATCGACACGGGCACCACCTATTCTGTTTGAAATACTTGCTTAATAAAATTATCCTCCATGAGAGTAACAGGAGTGTCAGGAGAACCTTTGCAAAGACTGTTGTTCTTCCAACCCCTAGGTTGTCAAATTGGAGAAACTTATTTGAAACACAGTTTTTTTGATTATGCCTGAGTGTCCCACACCACTATTCGGAAGGGACTTGCTGAATAAACTCAATACTCAAGTCACTTTTTTGTCTAGGCAAATAGGTATCAAAGAACTACCAGAGCAACTTGCGCGTTCCAGGCAATATTACAATCAGGAGAGGAACAACCAACAGACTTGTCAGAAGAGATTCTACAAAAGGTAAACCCCAACATTTGGGCAGGTGGGAGGACTGGATGGGCAAAAACCGAAGCACGCACCCAGGTGAAGTTTTGCCCTAAGGCAAAGATTCCAAACCTAAACCAGTGTTCCCTAAGGCAACATCTTAAATGAGGTTTGCAGCCGCTGGTCATTGCCTTTTTGGAAGAGGACTCATTCAGTCCTGTCGCTCACCTCCAACAATCCACTCTTGCTGGATCAGAAGACTGCACAAGAGAATATCACTTTGTCCAAGACCTCAGATCAATTAAACAAATAATGGAATATGGTTACCTGGTGGTACCTGATCCTTACACCTTGCTCATCGCCTTGTCTGGAGATTTTCACTGGTTCACTGTGTTCAACTTAAAGTATGTGTTTCTCTGTGTGCCTCTTAAGTCCAGAATCTCAAGAACTATTTGCCTTTGAATGGGAAGACTTGAACACTAAGGTTAAGCAGCGATATTGCTGGACTGTACCCCCCCCCAAGGATTTAAGAATGCCCTATTATTGGTGAGGTTCTGGCTAAAGATCTGAGAAAACTTCAGCTCACAGAGGGTGACTTGCTTCAATATGTGGATGACATTTTGATAGCCAGTAAGACCAGAGACTAAAGACTATTTTGACTCAGAACTTTCTAGCTGCCTGGGGATGAGGTATCCAAAAAAGAGGGGCAAATTTCTCAACCCTCTGTGAAATATTTGCTGTTTAAATGGTCTCAGGGGCAAACAAGTTTCCTCCCTGATAGGGGAGAGGCATTAGCCAGGGCTGAGGTACCCACTACGTAGAGGCAACTATGGAGATTTTTAGGTATGGCAGAATTCTGCCATATCTAGATTTCCAACTTTAGATTCACAGCTAAGCCCTTCTATGAAGCCCTCAACTGAGGAAACAATGAACTCTGTAATTGGACGGGAAAATGTCACCAGGCATTCCATGTCATTAAAAACAATTTGTTAAAGGCACCAGCATTGGGACTTCCAGATATAAGAAAGCCCTCTGACTTATGCGTGAAAGACAGAGTCTTAGAGTGTTAACATGGACTCTTGATAACATGAGAAGACCAGTTGCCTATGTTTCAAACAATTGGATATAGTGACATAGGGATTCTGGGATCACACTGGTTTTTAGGTTTATTTTCATAGATCCTCCAAGGTATTGATGTTACAGGAACTAATAAAAACGGACATGTTCATATGCATCATACTAATTATTAGATATGGAATGACAAAATGTGTGCAAAGTGTTGTTCCAGGATGGTTGAAGAAGGAACTAATATCCTGGTTATGCAAAATGTGCATGTACAGCCAGGAACAAGAAAATACTTCCAAGTAAGTTCAAAATAGTTTCATTCCTCAAGCCCCAAACTATGCCCCTAAAATCAGCAGGAAGTAGCCAGAGTGGTCATCATCCCATTCTCTCAGGACTGGGGAATTATCAAATGATGGAGGGGACTAAAACGGATATGCTGAGTTAAAAAATACTTGGTTGTTCTACTCTAAGGAAACTCTGGTTAACCTGACTGATTTATGAGCTTGTTTTGCAGAAGTTGACTGACCACCAGCAAGACTAGCTGAGACTGGAGCAAACCAGGAAGAATTCTCATAGTTACACAGAAGGGACCAAGAATGAATGAAAGTAACTTCTGTGATGATACACTCTGAGATCTCCCCCAGTTGTCATGCTTATCCTACCATTTAATGAACATGTGTCCCATGAAAAGACAGGATTCCTGAATTCCCGTACTCGGAAAGGAGGACACCTCCCTTTTCCCATACACCAGTCAGCATATTCCATTCAAGCTACATATTCTGTCACACTCCGACCTCTTATCCTTCAATACACTCAACTTCAACCCTTTGGGGAGGCAGATTTGAGAAATTTTCTCCCATCTTCTTGCTTGGCACCCTTCAATAAAACACTTTTTCTCTACCACAAAACCAGCATCAGTGTTTGGCTTGCTATACATTGAGCAATGGGCCCTTGTCCAATAACAAAAAGGATGGTGTAGTGAAGACAGTGTCCCTGATCTCCCATGAAAATGTAAGATGTCTCTAGTCTCAGACCCCCTAAGCTATTTCACCAGACAGGTACTACTGGAATGGGACTTTTCCAGGGCTAAGAAGCAACAAAGTTTAAGATAACAAAGGTCCCTTTGGGCCGCAACCTCTTATGACAATCTCCCCTGGCATTGCTGGATGGAGTGCTGCTTAAACCTTACGTTTCAGAATCCCAGTCTATTCAACCGACCACCAAGGTATAGCCAACTAAGTGTACCCTCTGAATGGTAGAGACAAACAGAATATTCTTGCTGGTCACAAAGTCAAGCTCTCAGGACATAGAACAAGATCAAAGGAAAAACTTCATCTGGTTCTTATAAAGGGAATCCACAGCAAAGTTTGGCCAAAAGGACACCAGTCTGAGAACTGTGAACTCACCAGCCTGTGAGCCCTACTTGAACAGCAGGCTGATAGGGCCCATGTCTGCATTCTTTCCCCATAGTAATTCCTATTTATGACAGATGACGCAAAGATAAGGGAAAGCAGTGACCACCTCAAGGAGGAAATGATCAGTCAAATCAAGACTATTCTACCAAATATACTAGAGTTGCCAAGTCCAAGCAACTGATTCCACAAATATTTTCTCAAGCTGATCTTAATTTAGAAAGAGAGAGAGAAAAAGGACTCTCACCACTTTCAGGTACATTAGACACCATCCCCCGCCCCCCCCCCAAGACAGAGAGCCAGGGGCTGTTGTGTCAAAAATTCCTACCTACTTCCAGCTTTTGTCAGGTGTCTCAGGATCTCTCACCTGTAGTTGTGTTCAGCCAGGGAAGTTTATCCTGCCGATTACATCAAGTGTTGCAGAGGCAAAAGATTTCTGTACTCTTCAACATTCTTCTAGCTGGCCTAAGAATTAAATTGACATAAGATAGATTAACAGGAGAAAAAAGCAAAATTGTGTGTGCACAGAGGCCAAATATTAAAATTGAGACTCAAATTACTAAGGCAGGTGGCTGTTATATTTTTTAGACAAAGAAGCAATAAATCTGTGAGGAATTGACCGGATGAAGAAAACGTGTTTGGGAGCTTCAATTAGTAAGGGATTTAAAACAGAATTTGGACAGGGGTGGTAAATTGGTAAAAGTAAAATATTTACACAGCTTTACTGGCTCTGGGTTCCCTATCTCTGGTGATAGGATTTCTCTTTACTTCCTGGTGCAAGAAGTCTCCTCTTTACATGGAAGAATTATTTCCTGTTTTCTGGAGACAAAGGGGGGTGGTCTGGGTGTCTTTCTTGCACTGTTTCTTACGTAACTTTAATTCAAAATTATTAATATGCCAAAGTGGCACATTTTGGGTGGCCTGCCTTGGCCCTCACATGTGCATTTGGGTTGGTTAGGGGTTGGAATAAAGAGGATGCCATGGAACCCCAAGAGACTGCTCTTGAGACCTGGATTCTCCATAAATTGCAGGTTCTAGGTCTCTGGCTTTCCAGATCCGCATGGCCAACAAACATGCAGTATGCACCCTATAGCTGAACTTGGCAGCCAAAGACCTTCAGGCATGTGGGGTTGGGCTGGTCCACAATTACTGGCAGAGCCTCCAGCATGAAGGGAGCTCACCCCTGAAATCCTTCTGAGGTATCACCTTTAAACTTGAAACAGTCCCCATTTGACTGCCTGCCTGCCGGATGGGGTCCTGTACTTCTCGGGCAATCAAGACTCCCAGGTCTCTCTTATTAAAGGATACTGCAGTCAGACTGCCCAGCCCCATGCCGGCATGGTATCCAGTTTCCTCCAGTTATAACTTTGGATGGAATATGTGCATTTATGAAGGTTAGGGCTTAGAATTAGGGAGATGTCTTTGACCCACAAAAGGTCACCATTCCAGGTTCCTGTCTCCCCTGAACTTCACAGCCAACACATATGCTGTATGCACCACAGCAGGTGGCCATGGGCCCTCCAGCTCAAGATGGTCCCCAACCACCTATGTAGCCTCCTGGGTAGAGGGATCCCTTCTGTGAAAATCTTTGACATGACAGCTTTAAATGGGTGAGAGACGGTCCTTATTTGGACTGGCTGCTTAGTGAGGTCCCAGTCTTTTCCAGAAATCAAGGCTCTGAGGTGTCTCTTATTGGAGGGTGCCCTGGCCATTCTGCCCAGAAACACCCTGCCCAGTCCAACTTCTTCCTGATCTGCCTTCAGAGGAAATAAGTGCATTTGTTTAGGTTAGGGCTTGAAACAAGGCAGGTGACTTGTAACCCCAAGAGCCCAATCCTATAACCGATCTTTGGCTACCCTGGCCTGTGCATACTGCATATGCACAGAACATACCTGTAAACTGGCCTTGGGCAGACCTGGATCTCCAAGCCTATAGAACTCCAGCCAGGCCAACACCCACCTCCATAACCTCTGACATGGAGAGAGCCCACCTTCTGAAAAATGCTCTGAAGTGGCAGCTGCAAATGGGCCACAGTCAGTCCCCATGGGGATTTGCTGCCTGATGGGGTCCAGGGCTGCTTTAGGAATCAGGACTCCCAGGTGTCTCCTAATGGAAGATACCTTGAGCTGCATACCCTGCCCCTCCCTGGCAAAGCAGTTGGCAAACTTCCAGTTCTGTCTTCAGGGGGAGTATTATATATGATGGATGGGGAGGCCTTACAATGGAGCTGACACCTGTACCACCAAGAGTCCACACCTGTGGCATGGGCTCTCCTGACACTTGCCCTATCCCAGGTTCCTGGCTAACCTGACCTTTCCTCTCGGCCCACGCACGGGCAGTAAAGCACCCCTTCAGCCACTTGGGGTTGCTGTGGCCCTACAGCCCTGTGGAGCCACGGCCCACTCCCAAACACCTGCAAAGGTTTACTGTGGATGGGACCAGCCCCAAACTTCACCCTGATGGAACAGCTACGATCTGGGGGCAGTCGTCCACATTTAAACTTGCTGCCTGAGTGGACCCGGGGCTTCTCCTTCCCACAAGACTCTCAAGAGTCTCTTATTCGGTGATACCTGAGAGCACTCCTGGCCCTGTACGACCACAGCAGTCCAGTAACCTCGAGCTCTGCCTCAGAGGGGATAGTGCCTGTGGGGAAGGATAGGGATTGCAAGTACCCATACATCTTGTCCCTAAGAGCCACTCCTCTAATCCAGCGTCTCAAGACCAGAGTTGTCCCAGGTCCCTGGCTCTGTGTGCAGTTCATCCCCCTGAGACAGCTGGGAACCTCCAAGGAATGGAAGTGGTACCAGACACCAATACCTGCGTAGGCTACAGTGTGGAGTGTGCCCACCACCAGATATCACTCTGGGGCTGCAGTGGCAAACTGGCCACTATCCATCTCCATTTGGACTTCCTGCCTGAAGGGGTTCTGGGCTGCTTCATCAACCAGGATTCCCAGGTGTCTCTTATGAGATAACCAATGAGAAAGCCCAGCCCTGCCCAGGCAAGGTAGACCAGTATCCTCCAGCTGTCTTCAAAGGAAGCCTGTGCCTTCGCATAGGTTACAGTTTGAATTGAGGCACATGCCTTTTGTTCACATCATCCTATTCCTTGACCTGGCCTACCTGGATCCATTTCCAGGTTCCGGGCTACCTTGAACTGATTTGACCAGGCACGGGCAGTGCATACCCCTTCAGATGGCCTGAGGCAGCTGGGGCCCTCCAGGTTAGTGGTGCAGGGCCCAGCCCCCAAATTACATGGAGGCAAAAGCCGCAAATTGGCCACTATCAGTCTTGATTTGAACTTGCTGCCTATAAGGGTTCCAGGGTTTGCCATCAACCAGGACTCCCAGGTGTCTCTTATTAGATGATAGATACCCAAGTTGCGTGCCCAGCCTTGTCCTGAGAAAGGAGGGCAGTACCCTCCAGATATACTTGCAGGGGGAATATGCATGAGGCAGATGTCACGGACATCTAAGAGCTCACTCTTGGAACCAGGCCTCTCCACACACTTGTCCTGTTGCAGGTCCCTGGCTTCCCAGACTCGTGTGACTTGTGCTGTGCAGTATGCACTCAGGCAGTCAGTTTGGGGGCAGCACAGGCCCTCCAGGCTTCTGAAGCTGGGGCCAGTATCCAACCACCTGCAAAGCCTCCAGGACAAAGGAGCCCAACCCTGAAAATCTTTCTAAGGCAGCAGCTTTAAACTGGTGATGGCCCCCATTTGGATTGGCTGCCTGACAGGGTATCTGGCTTCTCCAACAATCAAGGCTCCCAGGTGTCTCTTATTGGAGGGTGTGGTGGCCATCATGCCTAGCCCAGGCAAGGCCAACCAGATTTCTCCAGCTCTGCCGTCCAGGGGACTGTGCACATTTGTGGTTAAATCTTGGAAACAGGCAGATGCCAGGTACTTCCGATAGCCTGCTCTTGTGCCTCAACAGGGGGGACGGGGGGCACCAAACTCCCGAAAATTGCTCTGAAACAGTCACAAGAAAGGGCAACAGTCAATCCTCACGTTGACTTACTGCGTGCTGAAGTCCTGGGCTTCTGCGTCCATCCAGGTTCCCAGGAGGCTCTTATTGCAGGATATCCCTGCTATCCCACTGATCTAGCCCTGCAAGGGGGTCCAGACTACTCAATGTCACTGGGAATATGCATTCATACCCACGTTCATACCGCAATCACAACCATGTAGGTTGGGGCTAGGACTTAGGCAGAGGACTTGTAACCCCAAGAGACTGTTCCTTTGAACCCTACCTCTTAGAAGACTTGCTCTGTTCCAGGTCTCTGGCTACCTTGACCTGCATGGCCCACACATACACAGCCCATAACCTGTAAGCTGGCCTCTGGCAGACCTGGCACTCCAAGCCTGTGAAAACCCAGCCAGGGCCCAACCATCTGTATAGCCTCTGGTGTGGACGGAGCCCACCCTTCAAAAGTCGCACTGAGCTGATAGCTACAGAGGCTGACAGACATCCCCGTGTGGACGTGCTGCCTGAGGGGCCCCGGGTTTCACCAGCAATTGTTGCCTTGTGTCTTTTATTGGAGGGTACCCTGGCCCTGCGGCTGGGCCCCACCCTGACAAGGCAGTCCAGACTTAGCCTGTCCCTGTGACCCAGCCTCACAGGGGACTTGTGCTTTTCAAGATCCCTGACTACCCTGGCCTGGGCATGCGCAATACATACCCCATCAGCGGCCCTTTGGCAGCTGGGCCCTCCAGGCCTGAAACCCAATCACCTGCATAGCCTCAAAAATGGTGGGAGCCAACGACCCAACAATCGAAAATTACTCTGAGCTGCTGAAACGAGTGACGGTCAATCCCATGTGGCCTTACTGTCTCCTGGGGTCTGGGCTTCTGCATCAATCAGCGTTCCCAGGTGTCTCTTACTGGGGGGTACTCCAGATTTCTCAAGGACCGCCTTCGGGGAGAACATGTCCAATTATGTAAGGGGGGGGCCTTGGAATTAGGCAGACACTTTGTAACTTCAAGAGCCTGCTCCCCCGACCTGGCATCTCCAGATGCTGGCCCTGTTCCAGGTCCCTGGCCCCCCTGACCTTTGTCCCCATGCAGGCACATACGTATCCTGTAAGCCAATCTTGGGCAGACCCAGCCCTCAGAGCCCGTGAAACACTGGCCAGGCCCCCACCACTTACATAGAGTCGTGCGAGAGGGGAGCCCACCACACGAAAATCGCTTCTAGTTGACCCCTACTAATGGGAGACGGTCTCCACGTGGACGTGTTTCTGGATGGAGTCTTGTCTCCAAATGGAAGATACCCCGTCCTGTGGGCTCGATCCTTCCCCCAGCGAGGCTGTTGAAAAACCTCCAGTTCTGCGGGGTTCCAGATCCCAGGCCAATTTAATCTGGGAGACCCGCGCATGCGCGGTTGGCACACCCCCTGTGGCCTTGGGCTGCAGGGGGCACTCCAGGCCTGTGGAACTCCAGCCTGAACCCAGGCACCTGAATGACCTCAGGGTGCAGGGAGCCCCACCCCCTGAAAAACCCTTCTGAGGCAGCAGCTTAAAACAATCTGCATTGCCTCCGTTTGCGTTGGCTTCCCGATGGGGTATCAGGCTTTTCTAGCCATCAGGGCTCCTCAGGTGTTTCTTATTGGAGGACCCTCCGGTCACCTAGCCCAGCCTGGCCCAGGCAAGGCCACCCTTATTTCTGCAGCTCCGCCTTCAGGGGGAATATATGCATTTGTGGAAGTTAAGCCTTGGAATTAGGCAGACTCGAGTGTCCCTAATAGCCCCCTCCTGTGGCCCGCCTCACCTGACATTGCCTGTGTCAAGGTCCCTGACCGCCCTGACCTGCACAGCCTGCATATATGTGGACCATACCATGGGAGCCGGCCCTTGGCTTGTGGGGCCCTCAGAGGCCTGTGGAGCTCAAGCCAGTCTTCAAATACCCACTAGCTGCGGGGTGGGGGGAGAGCCTGAAATTCTTTCCGAGGCTTCAGCTTTTAACTGTTGACTCTTCATTCTCATTGGAAGCGGCTGCCCAATGGCTTCTACCGCAATCAAGGATCCCAGGTGTTCTTACCGTGGGGTTTCTCAACCACCCCTTCCTGCCCCACTGAGGCAAGGCAGTGCGGATTCTCCCAGCTCTGCCTTCATGGAGAATATGTGCCATTTTGCATGTTAAGCCTTGGTATTGGGCAGATGCCAGGTTTCCCAACCGTCCCCTCTTGTGACCCAGCCTCAGCCAGCATCGCCCAGGTCCAGGTCCCTGGTTGCCCTGGCTACTTGGACTTGCATGGCCTGTGCTGGAGTGGTCCATATTCTGTCAATTGGCTTCTGGCTATTGGGGCCCTCTCTGCCTGTGGAGCTCAAGCACGTCCCCAAACACCTGCCGGCCTGCAGGGTGGACAGAGCCCACCCCCTACTAAAATCATTCTGAGGCTCCAGCTTAAACTAGAGACAGTGAGTTCCCATTGGGACTAGCTGCCTGTTGGGGTATTTGGCTTCTCCAGCAACCAGGGCTCCTCGGCGGAGGGGGGGGGGGCGGGGAGGGGGTCCTCTTACCAGAGGAAGCATGGCCTCTCTATGACCCATGCACGCAAGGCAATCCAGACTACTTTAACTATGCCTTCAGAGGGAATATTTACATTTGCAGAGGTGGGGGTTTCGAATTAGGCAGATTCTTTGTACCCCAAGAGTATGCTCCTGGAACCTGGTATTTCTGGACACATGCCCTCTTTTCCAGGTCCCTGACTACCCTTACCTAGGAGGCCTGCACATGGACAGTACGTACACAAAAGCCGGCTTGGGGCAGAGCCTGCCCTCCAAGCCTGTGAAATTCAGGCCTCCACGGCCAGTATCGCCCCTGGGGTGGAGGGAGCCCATCTTTTGAAAATCGCTCTGAGCCAATAGGTGCGAAAGGGCAACAGGCAGTCACCCTGCAGACTTGCCGCCTGCCAGGCTCCAGGGCTTCTGTAGGAATCAGGACTCCCCTGCGTCTCCATGTGGCAGATGCCCTGTCCTGCCAGGCAGGCCACTTCCTAGTAAGGCAGTTGAAAGACCTCCAGCTCTGCTTTTGGGGGGAATATTCCATAATGTAAGTCGGCCTCGTTCTTTAGGCTGATGCCCCGTTTTCCCACTAGCTCTCTCCTGGGATGCGCCTCGCCCACCATTGCAGGTCTCCTTTCAGCCTCAACTGCCAGGCCTGCTCATGTGTGCTCTGTATCCCGTCACCCGGCCTTGGGCTGTGGGGGCCAACCGCAATGACCTCAATGACCTCAATGTCCTCTGAGTAGAAGGAGCCCACCCCTAGAAAGTCTTTCGGAGGCAACAGCTTCAACCTGGCAACAGTGTCCCCATTTGGACTGGCTGTTGATGGGGTCCTGATGTTCACCAGCAACAGAGGGCCCCCAGGTATCTCTGATTGGAGAGCACCCTGGTCAGCGCTGCCCGCCCCGCTCTGCACCTAATGAGAATATGCACATTTGTGTCGATTAAGCCTTGGAATTAGACAGATGTTTCATACCCACCCTCCCAGGCCTGCCCTGCGCCCTGGCCTAAGCTGTCATTGCCTGTCCCAGGGCCCTGGCTTCCCTGAACCATATGGCTCCTACATGAGCAGTACATGCCCTGAATTTTACCCTTGCGCAGCTGAGGCTTCCGGGCCTGGGGAGCTAGGGTTTATCCCCAACAATCTCAAAGGAGGAGGTTTCTAATCCCGTGAAAATCTTTGAGGCAGCGGCTGATACGGGTGACAGGCCCCATGTGGACTGGCTGCTCCATGGGGTCCCCGGCTTCTGCTGCTTCAGCTCGGCCCCAAGCACCTGGTTAGCCTCTGGTGTGGAGAAGCCTACCTTTGGAAAGTGCTCCAAGCAGACAACTACAGATGGGCAACAGTCAGTCCCCATGCAGACTTCCTGCCTGGGGGGATCCCCGGATTCTCCAGCAATCAAAGCCTCCTAGTGTCTCTCCTTGTTGGTGGATACCCTGGCAAGACCTCCCAGTCCCTCCTGGTGATCTTCTGAGGCAGCGGCTTCAACCTGGCGACTCTCAGCTCCCATTGGGACTGGCTGCCTAGTGGGGTTGCATTGCTAACGTGTTTATTTGTTCAGTGAGTAGCCTGGACTAATTCTGTGGGGTTTGGGTCTGGTGGTATATAGATTTTGATGTCAGTGCTCAGGTCTTATTTCTTTTTATTTTTTAGTCTGACTTCCTAGGCATCATTCCTGAGTCAGCGTAGATTAAGTCAACCCGTAATGGGTCAGAGGTTATCCTTAAACATATGGACCCTCTAAACACCCTACCTTTTGTGTCTGAAACCGTATGTGGTTTAGGAAATGCTTTCAAAGTTCAGGGAGTGTACAAGTCTGCTCTACATTTAACCAGGGACCAGCAGCTCACAGGGCCCTCTCTGGTGTCTCTGACTGGATACAGTTGTTATATACCCAGTAACTTCTGGACCACCAGCAGGAAGTATTATCTTAGGGGGGCCCTTTTTGGTTTTTTCCCCCAAATCTCCCTGTTCAGTTTCTGGCTAGTCTGCCATTTTGTTACTTGCCCCAACAGTAGCATGTAGAGATGTTAGCCTTCCTGCATTGTTTCCCACAATAATCTCTATTGTATTCAACAGTGTCATTGGGTGTGGGTGTTTTCCAACATCTGCTATAAAGTCATTCTGCTCGAGCAGGGCAGCAGAGCCTGCCTACCCACCTGAGTCAAACTTGTGAGCCACAGAATGGGGCAGGGGTCAGAGAAGGGTGGGAGCAGCCACTCTTTTTTAGTGAGAATTATGGAGATTTTCTTTAATAAACGTTTCTCAACAGTATGCTCTTTGGCCAATTTACAGAAACTCTAAATGTTTATATATATAATGTTTATATATATATATACAATGTTTATATATATATAATGTTTATATATGTTTATATATAATGTTTATATATAATGTTTATATATATAATGTTTATATATGTTTATATATATGTTTATATACATAATGTTTATATATAATGTTTATATATATGTTTATATATGTTTATATATATGTTTATATATATAATGTTTATATATAATGTTTATATATATAATGTTTATATGTTTATATATGTTTATATATATAATATTTATATATAATGTTTATATATATAATATTTATATGTTTATATATGTTTATATATATAATGTTTATATATAATGTTTATATATGTTTATATATATGTTTATATATATAATGTTTATATATATAATGTTTATATATGTTTATATATATGTTTATATATATAATGTTTATATATAATGTTTATATATATATAATGTTTATATATATATATATATATATATATATACACACACACACACACACAATTTTGTCCAGTTTTACTTCTGCCTTTTGGAAAGGGAATCTACCACACTCCTGTCCTAGCCATTCTTGCCAGTCCCACCTAAAGGAGTTTGAAATATACTTTGTTCAAAAATTCCAGGAAGCATTATTTGACAAAATTATTCTTGACAACATTTAAAAAATATCCACAAACATATAACAACTATTAAGAGGGAACCTAATTCTTAGTGCCAGTTCGAAGAGGAATTTATAATAACTAAAGATGGACATGGCATTAGAACGAGGACTGATTGCCTTCTGAGACAGCTGACCTCCTGGCTAGCAAGAGGCGAGGAAGGGCTTCATTTCTCCTCCTCAGGGGTCCATTTCTGACTGTTTCAAACTTAGAAACTTTGTAACTGCAGCAAGGAAGTCGCACAGCTATTATTCTGCTCAAGTAAATATCAAGAGTCGAATTTAGTCTTGATGTGAAAACACAAATAAGACATTATTTAGTTTTTTCACGCTACCCTCTGTGAACTTTGATATTTACCAAAAGAATTTCACTACGCCAGCTTCCTGGCAGTGCAATGAAATTCAAAAGTCATCCATATCACCCCAAATGAAAGCAGGATCTTGAGCAATACCACCGTTGTTGGACCATTTCTCAGTATATGTGCTGGGGATAATCTAGCATGCCGCTTTTACTTAATGCCATTCTAATCTTATGGATTTCTACTGTTGGGGTGCAAGGTAAGTTGAAAACACAAGAGCAGATCTGAATATTTAGTTCCTCTCTCATATGTGTGTGTGTTGGGTGTGTGTGTGTGTGTGTGCAATTATGTCTAAAAATGAATAAATAGGTAAGAACATTTTGAATAAAGGCTTATAATTTAATCTATTTTATAAAAATGTTTTTAATATGAAATTAAGAGAAAATAGAATGAAATGATTTTCTCTGTCCTCTAAGTTCCCAAGTGGGAATAGCCACCAAATATGACATTTGCAGAGGAATTACAGGATGAAAAAGCTGCATATAATAAAGTCAAAAGGGTCGGCTACCAGTGTCATTCTCCATAAACTCTGCAATGCCACTGGCCAGAGAAAACATCCCAAGAACTTCAGGACATCTTCAAAATATTCGCATTTTCATAGATTTGTTAAATTAAGATTTAAATATTATTAAACCAGGAACTTCCTTTTTCAATCTAATTATCATTCAACAAAGGGAAAATCTCTTTTAGTAAAACAGTCCAGTATATCCTAATTTTTTAATGTAATAAACCAGTGAAATGTCAATGAGTTTTTTGTTTGTTATTTGCTTTTTCTGAGCTCTTCAGCAAATTTTAAAAGTGAAAAGAAATTGTCCATCTTTATTAAGACGATAAACCACATCTTATAATATTTAAAAAACTGTCTCATCTTATTTCACGTTGAAATAAAAATCATCATATCCAAATAATTGCAAACGAAACCTCTAACAAGATCCAGGACCGCTGATTAGACCATGTGCGGAAATAGAGTTTCAGTCCTGTGTTTCATTGTTTGATTTCCAGAAGGGGTTTATTTTGCTATTTTGTTGCTTGCTAATTTTTTCATATAATGGACGTTCTTTGGGGGAAGTTTCTTTTTAATCCTAACATAAGAGAAAAATAGGAGCAATAAAAATACTTTACTTTTAAGAGCCACCATCATAAAAGTTATAAAACCTTATTTCTATGGACTTGAAACTCCTTTTGTTTGTTACTATTTTTAACATTGAGATAGAATCACAGCAGAGCAATTAGCTGATGGGGGTAAAAGTACAACAGGCAGGGGCACCTGGGTGGCTCAGTCGTTAAACATCTGCCTTCAGCTCAGGTCATGATCCCAGGGTCCTGGGATCGAGTCCCCCATCAGGCTGCCTGCTCTGCTGGGAGCCTGCTTCTTCCTCTCCCACTCCCCCTGCTTGTGTTCCCTCTCTCGCTGGCTGTCTCTCTCTGTCAAATAAATAAATAAAAAATAAAAATCTTTAAAAAAAAAGAGTACAACAGGCATTACTTAGTCTCCATTGAAAATAGCAAATTATCTGGTTAGACTGTACAACAGCCTCACTGAACAACTGTAGAGATAGGTGTATTTGATTTTTTTTTTCAATCTGTGTGTCTGGTATATATTGTTTTAAACATCTTAGTGATGGCATTAAGAGAGGATTTCTAAATGGGCAAAAAGCAGAGGAAAAGAAGTGTAAACTATGAGAATAATAGGTAGAATTTTTACAACCCATAACCCAGAAAAAGATATTCAAACCTCAAACTAGTCTCCTGGAGAACCTTCAGTGAAGCTCTATCCAGAAGTTGTGTCGATGTTCAATGGCCTGCAAGTTTGTGTCGCAGGTAGGATTCCATGCCTGTTGAGAAACTGGCCCCAGAGCAAAAGCTGCGTGTTAAAGTCATGCTTATATAACCCCCCCAACCCTACATGCTTTCCATAGCGAAATACTGATCGAGCACAACATTCTGCTGCATCAAAGAAGCTCAAAAGAAAATGAAAACTCTGTGCTTCACTACAGCTTTGAGTGTCCTTCAATAAGCAAATAGAATGCAAGACTACGTGTACCTATGTATGTATGTGTGATCTACGTGTGTATACATGAGGGTGTGTCTCTATCTCATTGGAAATGTAGTCATGAGCTTTTATCAGAATGCAGAGACAGGAGACATCATCTCCTACTTTTGGAGAGGGTGACTGGCTAAGGGAGGTTTGCCAAGAGAAGTTAACTTTTCAGAGCTAGCACATCGCTGTGCGCACAGTGAATATTTTTGCAAAATGTTGCAGAATGAGCATTGAAGTATAGGTAGAAGAGGGATGATCGGAGAATGGAAGGGACCTTATTCTGGATAGCAAAGTATACACAGGTAGAAATGCATGGAAATCCAACGCTATAATTTGAGGGGAGGGCAAAGCATATCTGGAAAAAGAATTATGGGGGGTGCAACTGTCCATGTTTTCCTCCACATCTTCTCCAAAACTACCACGTGTCAAATTGTAAACAGATAAGTAACCTCGGGTTTCACAGGTTAAACATCACAGGAATCCCCAGCGTGAAATACTGTGCCACATGGGAAGTCACCTCTAGACAAAGGCAAAGGAGAATTTCCCGGGGAAACCGGTTGGTGAGCTGAATTTCTGGAAGTTGTTTTCTTTATTCACATGAGGAGAAAACAAAACTGCTCCATCCTCAGGGCACCAGGAAAAACCAGACAGCACAGAGTCTGAATCAGAACAGAGAAAAGAAAAGCCCAGAGAGCCCACACGACTCTATCCCTGCCTGCCAGCGCGCGGTGTGGACCTGTGCCGGCCGCTCGCTGCTCCGCTCGGCAGCCGCTCGTAGATCCTTGCGCGGGATTTTCTTCTCAAAGTTACTGCGGAAGAGAGTTTATGCCACATGACTCCAAACATAAATCTCATGTTCATTGACAATGGGCTTTTCAAATACTCTTAGAGATCGTTTTTTGTTCTCGATTGGTTAAGGTAGAGGAGCTGGAGCTGGATGAAAGAAAAAAAAATCAAAGATGATTAAAATGATTTAATGATTCACTGACGTAGGTTAATTCTTCAGTTTTGTCTTATTTTTCCCAGCATTTTCCTATTGTAATTTTCCAAAAATTAACCACGGAATTATATATGGCAAAGAGAAGCCTGAGGAGCTTTTGCCAATATCTATCGGGGAAATTTATTATTATTCCTGTGAATATAATTTTGCATCGCCTTCACGATCCTTTTGGACTCGCATCATCTGCACGGAGCAAGGATGGTCGCCAACGCCCAAGTGTCTCAGTGAGTAAATGCCCTGGCCCGTAGATGTGGCTGCAACACTCAGTAAATAGAGATGCGCCAGGTGGGATGTTGGCTCCTGGCAGACAGTCCCAGGGCTCAGGACGAGTCAGCGAAGATGAGAGATGTCGTCCTTTCTTGAGAAGCCTTTTATGAAAACTAAATGAAGAATAAGTATGTGTACTTTCTTGTGTTACCTAGAAGTGCTTTACATATTTTAATTTTAAAAACTGATGATTTATATATTTGACTATTAATATGTATTTCCTAATATTTGCTTGGTATCAGCCTGGGCGTACTTTTCCTTTAACACAAATCTTTTTACGTACACAATTTGTTTTGAAACTTACCATTCTCTTGAATATTGCAAAGATTGTGTCGGTGTAAATATTTTCACTTTCATATTTTCCATAAAACATGTCTTTTATTCTTACAGTGATATCTAGATTAATCCTTCCATGAATGTGAAGAGCAGACTCAGCAGAGAATAGGTATATAAGCAAAAAGTAGTGGGGGGGTGCCTGGGTGGCTCCGTCAGTTAAGCACCCGATACTTGATTTCAGCTCAGGTCATGATCTCAGTGTCATGAGATTGAGCCCCGTGCTGGGCTCTGTACTCACTGAGGAGTCTGCTTGTCCCTCTCCCTCTGCCCCTCCCCTCCACTCTCTCTGTCTCTCTCTCTCTCTCAAATAAATAAATAAAATCTAAAAAAAAGAAAAAAACAATGGGTAGCAGAAAATATGAGCCAACAAAGGAGACAGTAATGGTCTTTATCCTTCTGTAAGAAACATTTATGAGAATTAAGAGAGAAATGGATATATTAAAATCTAATTTTATACCTAGAAAGGTTTATAAAAATAAAATATTTTTTGTAAAAACCATAGAACAGAATGAAATGTTAATTTACTTCCATGTATGAAATATATTCGTATATTTCGTACTATCATATATGTAGTAGCATGATCAGAATTCTTTAGAAATTTTGTTTTCATACCTGATTTCCATTTTGAAAGTTTGCCATTCTTCTTAAAATATTGTAAAAAGCAGGGGCGCCTGGGTGGCTCAGTCGATAAGCGTCTGACGCCTTGGGCTCAGGGCGTGATCCTGGTGTTAGGGATTGAGTCCCGCATCGGGCTCCTCTTCTGGGAGCCTGCTTCTTCCTCTCCGCTCCCCACTCCTCTCTCACTGGCTGTCTCTCTGTCAAATAAATAAAGAAATGAAATCTTAAAAAAAAAAATTGTAAAAAGCAAATTTAATTGTTTTTTTTACCACTTCCATCTTGTACATTAAGCAATTTTTGGTCCTTAGGACTGTGTTTCTTTCCTTCTGTGGAAAATGGTCATTCTGCATCTTCAGGACAAACACACCTGGAAGGTGACATTGTACAAATTGTCTGTGATGTCGGCTACAGCCTTCCTGATAATAGTGACACCATCACATGTTTGGAAGATGGCTGGTCTTCTCCTCCCAAATGCAGCTCCACCAGTAAGTAAAATGCTATCCTGTCACATCCTGGCATGTGATGTGATTTTTTTAAAAATGTATCTGTTTCAGGGGCTAAATGTAGCTCTCACCACTGGCCTTTATCGTTATGCATTTGTTTTTCAGTTCCAGTTGAGTCTGATAGAAATACAAATAACGTAGTTTGCCCACCTACACAGATGCAGAGCATGCAATAAATAGAAATATTAGGCAATACAAACGTTTTGAAGGCAGTCCCTTTATGTTAAAGGAACACCCATTTATTGCTTACGTGAAAATTATCACGTTAGTTGGAAATGAACTTTATTTAAAACTGGAGTATTAAACTGAAAATAGACTATGTAAGTGAACGTAAGTCCAATCCTAGTTAAAATGTCTTATGACTAAGACAGTTTATTGTAGTTATTTTATGTGTGTATATTAACTTCATAAGCTTAATTCCATAAACAATCAGTTTCTATGTTTAAAATATATTGTGCCTGTGAGTGTGATGTTTATTTGTCAGTAGCTTAGAATTTGGAAAACAACTCAAGAAACAGTATAATACGATGGCATCCCCCAGACCTGTGTGAACGCTTGTAACTCTTCATCTTTACAACTCACGGGCAATCATTCTGAAGCCAGTTCATGGAATTCCAGCCTGTGCTTGCACAGCTTAGCAATCAACAGAAGACTCAAGAACACTCTTAAGCAAACTTCTCTAGCTCTTACTCCTCATATACCCTTTCTCTGTTACTCTGCCCTGTACGCTCGAGCCATTCTAGCCACCACGCTCTTCAGTACTGTGATCTCGCTCTTCTCTATTCAGGAAGACCCCTGGACTCGGCATGGCTTCTCCCCTCCACCCCCTCTGCAAGACAGTCTGGAAAGTGCTCTCCTAGTAGGAAGCTGAAACAGTCATAGACTGTGCTTTGGGGTTTGGGTGTCCCCCCCCTTTTTTTTTTACTCATCACAGACTTGCATTGAATAGTTTCCAGTTTTTTAGAGATATGTTTGTAGAGTCTTCTAACATTTTTTCTGGTAGCTGCTATGCTGATACTAGCTAATCTATCTTATCAGGAAATGAAGTCTTCTGACATTTTTTTTTAAATGTTATTCTACAACTTCATTATTTAAATTTAAACTTCTAGAAGGTAGAGTCTTTTTAAAGCAGCTTGAATTAAAATACTTAGTTACCAGTTAGGCCACAATCTCAATTACGAGAGACTTACACATGACTAATACTTGCAGAAAAATAATAAAAGAACACATTTATTAACTTCCTACCTGAAATGTCCAGTGGTAGAACAGAGCTCATGATTTATGAGGCTTCAGTTACAGTGTAAATATTTCATCGTCATCTCTGTCTCGAGAACCATCTTTCTTCATTTTGTGGAATAATGGCAACTGTCCGCCCAACAATTATATTTTAGAGGCCTAACAACTCAGTTTGACCAGTAGTAGCTCACACAAGCTGGTTTCTGTGTACATTTTTTGAGACTCCATTACCCTTTGAAAAATTCTGCGTATGCAAGGTTGGGTGTTGGATCAAGAACACCGTGGAAAGTCAATGACATTTCAGGGCAACTGGACTCCAGCGTGGGTTCTGAGAAAAATCACCTCTGCGTCCATGAGTAAATGATCACCTATTTGAGCTCAGGCTACTGAGCCTGCCACAAAATGAGTATGCTGAACTATCTAGGCAACAATGATTAAAATCTAACAATGTGTCTCTAAATCCCTACATTGTTTCCACCTGTGGTGGAAGCTCCCATTTTCTACCAACTGTGTTAGATTTATGGACAAATATTTAGTGAAAAATGGCTAACAAGAATTAGAGTGGCAAGGGAAGAGAGAATGACTGGATAACAAAATGGTGGAGAGAGACTCAGAAAGAGGAAAGAAATAGCGGGAATACAGAAAAAGAATACAGAAAAATAAATATTTAGAACAAGAGTTCTAAACTTTTTCTGAAGCTTGCGCACCTTTTGTTCCCCAGAATAACTGTGGGGATGCTGATAAAATCATTAATCACTTCATTAAATCAACCGTGGTATACATATGCCTTTATATCTTGTGGCAATGTTAACAACATTGTAAATCACACGTTTTAAAAGAATATATTGGCTTCACTCTTAAAGGAAAGTCATCCATGTTATTCATATTGAAGCATTTTCTTTAGGAAAGTAATATGCAAGTAAATTAAATTTTAAATTTTAGTAATTCTATCAGAAGGATGTTACCACCGGTCCTTTTAGATGATTTTAAAATGTGTACTTAACCTTTAAAAATGTGATCTATTTAAATAATGAAATAATGTGATAAACTACAGCTAATCACAAAAACAATGCTGACATTCACCAATACGAAAATGAGGTTAAAAAATTTCATAAATTTTAAAACGGGCAAACTTATTCTATTTGCAGTAAAGAGAAAGTTAGTGGTTGGAGGGGTCGTGAGGAACTTTGAAACTGTGAGTAATAATTCTGTTGTTTTAACTGGATGGCAGTTCCAGAGGTGTGCTTATTTTGTAAAACTTACTGAACTTCTGATTTTTACATTCGTCTACGTGCATTTTATGCTTCAATAAGTTCATTACAACACATACCTAGGAGACAGTTCTGTGATGTTTTCCCATTTCTGTATGGTCCCAGTCTCCTGAACGAAGAGTGCCAGCAACCTTGGCTAGAACATGACTAGCTTGCGAGCATGCCTTGGACCCTGGAGCTAGCGTGTACCTCCAGTGAGACCGACAGCATCTTTCTGGAGCCATTTGCTTACATTGCAGAGTCGCAAAAACCTTCCTCTCTCTCCCCACGAATTTGTCTGTTGCAGAGCAATGGTCTCCATCCCTTTCTGTCTCGCGGGGAGGATGGGCCAATGTGCCAGCTGCCCTGCAAAGGTCCAAGCCTCTTACTTCACAGGTTCCTTTCCTTTGCTGCAAAGCCCCTGCCTGAGCACCACCACCTCGGGCTCTCACTGCATCTGATGAACAGGAGTCTAACAGATTAGAGACTGGAGCTCAGAGAACTGGCAATATGGCTCTTTGTGAGTAAGCACCTATTTCGTCTCTGACCTAGAGAACTAATGTCTCCTGTGAGGAGGATACATTTCCATACGCCCGTACATATACACACATCGGGTACTCACTGGGCTACCAATAGAATGTACAGAATCCTATAGATGGTAGATATAGCAATAGACATATATCTTTATATAGTAGAATACTTATATGGATTGTAAAATAGTAGAATTTATTTAGGAGTTGATATATAAGGAAAATGAACCTAAAATCAATGTTTACTAAATTATTCATAATAACATTTCCTAAAAGATACTTTATCCATTAGTACAGAACGGTTAAAGGTTTTTGTCTGCTTGTTGTGTGTTTGGGATAACATTGGAAATAAGACCCTGATTTTTAATATGCCTTTGAGTCTTATGACCTGCCAGTATTAGTGAATGCCAGAAACAAAGGTAAGAGCATATGGTTTATACTCAGTGACGAGTTGGGCTATGAACACCATGATGGATATAAAAGCAGAGATGGAAGCATCCCGGGTTCCATAGGATGTGGTGACGATGGCTGGTCCCATCTTGCCCACAGGGTATGGTACGTACTTTCTCTTCTAGGAAATAAGAGTAATTCTGCATGTATTTCTTTTTAGTAGACTCTACTGAAAGATGTTTCCTAAAGAACAATCATCAAAATTTAAGGTGTCTCCACATAGCTTGAAGAGACCAATGTTTTTTTAAAGGTTTTATTTATTTATTTGACACAGAGAGAGACAGCCAGCAAGAGAGGGAACACAAGCAGGGGGAGTAGGAGAGGAAGAAGCAGCCTCCCAGCGGAGGAGCCTGATGTAGGGCTCGATCCCAGGACTCAGGGATCACGCCCTGAGCCGAAGGCAGGCGCTTAACGACTGAGCCACCGAGGTGCCCCGAGACCAATGTTAAATATTGACTTAATAAAAGATCTTTGAAAAGTACTAGGCTCAGCCAAAATGATGTTGTTTACGTGCCGCATGCATTGTAATATTTACGACCAAGATGAACGCTTTTGGAAAGATACCTTGAATTCAAACTGCCAAAGAATTCAAAATTAGGCAAACATTACCAAGGTTATAGTTTGCTAAGCATGCTACAGCAACTTAAGATATTTTACTCCTTGATTTTCATCCTTTTCCTAGTCACTTGATTATAAACTCATGATTTAAGGTCAGAGACTTGGAGCTCCTGGGTGGCTAAGTCGATTAAGCATCTGCCTTCGGCTCAGGTCATGGTCTCAGGGTCCTGGGATCAAGTCCTACATTGGGCTCCCTGCGCAGTGGGGAGTCTGCTTCTCCCTTTCCTTCTGTGCTCTCTCTCTCTTTCAAATAAATAAAATCTTAAAAAGAAATTTATAGTCCAAGAGTTGGTTTTTTGTGTATCTCAGAGCAGTTTGGGTTTCACAGCACAGTTGCGGGGAGGTACAGAGACATGCCCCTTGCCCCACACATGCCATATAGTCTGTCCCATGATCAACTTAACTGACCAGCGTGCTGTATTTGTACAGTTGAACAATTTGACACGTCCTAATCACCCGAAGTCCATAGTTTATATTGCAGTTCATTCTTGGTGCTGCAGAGTCTTTGACTTCAATGCAGCACAGAGTGCCTTCAGGTCATCCAAATCATACCCTTCCTTAAATATGTCTCTTCATTTTTTCTCCATGTATATTAGTTTTCTACAGCTGCTGTAACAAATAACCACAAACCTAATTACTTAAAACAAGGCAAACTTATTATCTTACAGTTCTGGAGGTCAAAAGTCCTGAAATTAAGATGTTGAGTCACAGTTCCTTCTGGAGGTCCTAGGAAAGAATCTGTTTCTGCCTTTTCAGCTTCTCGAAGCTGTTTGCGCTTCTTGGCTCACTGCCCTTCCTCATACCACTCCAGCCTCTGCTACTGTGGTCACAACTCCCGCTTTGATTCTGACACCTCTGCTCCCTTTTGTAAGAACTCTTGTGATTACATTGGGTCCACTACCGTACAAATAACTCAAAATAATCTCTCCATCTCAAGGTCTTTAACTTAATTGTCTCTACCAAGTCTGTTTTTCCAAGGAAGGTAACATATTTGCAGGTTTTAGGGATTAGGATGTGGACATTTTGGGGAGGCCATTGCTCTGTCTATAATACCATGTCATAACCACACTTGAATAAATCAGCTGGAAAATCCTACATCAGCCAACATCAATTATTTTCAATAGCTTTTTTTTTTTTGCAATTGGATTAGAAGGGCATATAAACCACCAATAACAAACTGTCATGCAATATTATTGGAATAAAATACAAAGATATAGGGTGCAATTTTCCTAAAGCTGAGTGAGTCACATTTCAGGGGAATACGTTCAAGCTGTTATTAAACTATTAACCTGCCAATAACAATGCATAAAACTGGCTAGTTTAAATAGTAGTTCTGAGATTTAGTTAGAAAATATTTCATCATGTTTTTGTGATATGTGCTTGATTTATTGAGAATATTTCTCTTGAATGTCATTTATTTTCTTTTTTTAATATATTTTATTTATTTATTTATTTGAGAGCGAGAACGAGGAGAGGGGAGAGGCACAGGGAAAGGGAGAAGCAGACTCCCCACTGAGGGGGGAGTCTGATGTGGGGCTCCATCCCAGGACCCTGAGATCATGACCTGAGCCAAAGACAGACGCTTTACTGACTGAGTCACCCAGGTGCCTCTGTCATTTATTTTTTCACATGTGAATTTCAATATCTAATTTTATAAATGAACCATGAATAACAGATTAAATGAGAAAAATACACATATATATTCATATATACATATCCATTTTTACTTGAATCAGAAGGTATTCAGAAAGCATTGGTTTTTAGAAAGATATTAGAGATGTGATTGCGTATAATGGAAAGATTCTGAACACCTAGAAGCAACTTGGCCATGTGTTTTTGAAAAAGTCCATTTACTAAATACAGTTCCCCATTTGTAAAGTTAGGAATTATTTGCTTTTTAATGTCCCCCCTACTTAAAATTATTAAACTTTTATTGTTAAATAAATGAATGAAATAATTTACTTTATAAGTGATGGCTCAGGATTTATTTATTACAGTCCTGAGGAGATTGTCATACAAAATTTTACCTTGCTGTTCAACCCTAATTTCTCCAGAGGGGCTTACACATATTTGTTGGGTGTAAATAATTTGGGTTTTTTTTGAAGGTAAGAATATAAGGCCCCCTGCGTATGAAGCCCCCTGCTATTTAATAACGTATATTAAATTTAATATTATAATGATTATTTCACACATATTTATTTACTTTTATTTTATTTTAGATATAGAATGTCTTCTTCCAGTTTTAAAAGCAAATGTAGATGTTTATCCAAGACAAGTAAAATATAAAGCTGGAGATGTGTTGCAATTTTCCTGTGGACAAAGACTTACAAGAGTTGGACCAGATTCAGTTCAATGCTATTACTTTGGATGGTCACCTAATTTTCCAACATGCAAAGGTCAATATTTTTTTTAGAACTGATGAAACAACTTATATCAATTTATATTAATGTCTATGTATTTTATTGGTCTTATATATATAATCTGACAAACTGCAAAAAAATGGCAAAGGTAGTAATTTAACTGAGAAGGAGAGGAGGTGCTTGGCCATAGATTATTTATGTTTCCTTTATCAAGGTGTAATTCTACCTCTGTTTTGAAATATGTGATGGAGTTTTAGAAATAAAAATAAAGTTGCCAGAATAGGGAAGTGTTAGGGATTTCCCCCCAAATGCAATAAAAAAATTATGCTTTAAAAAAGATTGTATGGGCCTTGTTACATTTATTAAGTAATCAAAAAGTAATCAAATAAACATATGAATTATTCAATAGAAACTAATGATTTGTTACTTGCTTTGGATGACATTACTTTTTCAGAATATTTGATAAAATTATTTTATATATTTATAGATATTCATTAATGAAAACATGCAATAAATATAATTGCATATGTATATCATACCACATATTTGATAACTACTTACTTTTATATGATATCCAGATTATTGAACTACTTTAAAATCTTTAGGAGCACAATTAATATCCTGGTTATAATAACCTGCAAAATATTGGGGGTTGGGGCAATCAGATATTTACATATAGAAAAGATATAAGATAGCACTAAAAATTATTGCTAATTTAAAGAAATGCAATAAGGTGTTTTGTTTATGCAGATCAATATCCTTATTTCTTAGATAGGCATTCTGAAGAATTTAGAAGTAAAATCTTACTATGTCTATCATTTACTTTAAATTACTTTGGGGGCTCCTGGGTGGCTCAGTTGGTTAAGCCTCTGTCTTCCATTCAGTTCATGATCCCAGGGTCCTGGAATCAAGCCCTGAGTCAGGCTGCCTGCTCAAAGGGGAGTCTGCTTCTCCCTCTGCCTCTCCCCCTGCTTGTGCCCCCCTTTCTCTCTCTCTTTCTCTCTCTCTGCACTCTCTCTCAAATAAATAAGTAACATCTTAAATAAATAGATACATAAATTACATTGAAAAAAAGATTAACTAAATTGGGCAAAAGGTAACATTCATATATATCTAGGTGATCAGTATATGTGTTCATTTTTCTTTAATTTATTCAGAATTGTTTATAATAAAAAGCCAATATTTGAGAAAAAGATTACTCAATACACTATGTACACAGTAACAAGCAAACCTGAAAAAAAATAGGAATGTAGCATAAAATAATTAAGTTCTAGGTCAACCAAAAAGCAGTAATTCCACATTTTGCCAGATTCATAAGACTCTTTTAGCATTATTTAAATAGTTTCTTTATGATAGGGCAAGTACAGTCATGTGGTCAACCTCCTCAACTCCCCAATGGCAAAATGAAGGCTGTAATGAAAGAAGAATATAGACACGGCGAGACGGTGGAATATGACTGCCCTCCATATTTTCTAATGACGGGGCCTAAGAAAGTACAGTGCATCGATGGAGAATGGACAAATTTGCCCACTTGCGTTGGTAAATAGATGTTAATGTTTAAACAGAACAGTTAAAACTTCACACTTACATATAAATACATATATAAAAAGATTTAAGATATGTTAAAAGTAAGCAGATCTTTTATTACATTTTTTTAGGACAGGTTAAAGCATGTGGCTCCGTCCCTCACCTCAAGGATGGCTATGCCCAGTTCTCTAGTCTTCCCCTTCAACATGGTGTCTCTGTGGAGCTGAGTTGCAGAGATACACATACAATGATTGGAAATAACGTAATTACCTGTATTGATGGAATGTGGACTGAACTTCCTAAGTGTGTTGGTGAGAATACGCTTCTTACTTTTGTATTTGATTGCTTATTTTTTAAATCAGTAAATATATTTAGACCAGCACATGCTGGTACCCATCAGGTATTAAATAATTGGGATAGAAGACGCTAAATTCTTTGCTCCTAATTACTTAAGAAACTGAATTGTTGAAGATCTTCTCTGACCCATGTACACTGGGCAAAATTACTGAGATGCTAAAGGCTCTGTGAACCATGAGAGTTGGAACTTCTGCTTCGGAATAATATCAGATTGCTCTTTCCAGTACCTCCCACCGCAGCTCATCTTCACTATGTGATGGAGCCATGCAAAACTGAGTTTCCTTAGCTTCTGGATAAGCCACGTTCTTTTAAATCTTCGTGGCTTTCTTCATTTGTGCCTTTGTTTTCTTCCTGAAATGTCTTTCTCCACTTGACTTCCATGTAAAACTATTCACTTTCAAGATTCAACTCAAAATTCACTCACCTCTGAAACGTCTCCGGGTTCATATTCCACTACCCACACTCTGCTCCCAAAACTCTAGTAGAACGAGATAGTCTCTCCACTGTGCTAAGTGTACATTTATCACATTGTCTTGTACCTAATAGATACTTGTCTTCTTGTTTAGATTGTACCCTGCCAGAACAGCGGGGCCCATCTGTAGGGACCCAATCTCAAATTCACTACCTTAGTAATCATTCATTTAGGTTTACATAAAATGTTAAGAGTCTGTGTCAGTAACTTATTTCATACTTATTTTGGGGTTTTATGCTATAGGTCCCTCCTCTGGGGCATGGTCCATTTGGTATCAGCTTTCTTTGCTTGTCTCACATTCTTGCACTCTACTTTCTGTTGGCCTAGCCTTTGTCACACACATAGGAAGTCCATCTAGGCTTTACTTGACATTTTTAACGTCTCAGAACTCGTTCTCATCTCTCTCCTCCTCAGCCTAGACCAGTTGTAGACCCGGAGAGGTTCTAGATAAGACATAGCTGAAGTACTTTGATTCAATTTTTGCTTAAGGTTGAAAAAAATGGGGAAAAACAAAGAGAATGCTGTAAAACATCCATGTTCCACTATTTCGAATTTACATTTTTGACATTATTTCCTTCAAATACTTGGTAATAGAATAAATCATTTAAATAACAGCATTGAAGAAAAAGGGAAGTATCCGTCATCCTATCATCCTCCCAAAAGAAATACCAATTGAGTAGAATTTGTACTTTCTACTTTTGGGGGGATATATATATATGTGTGTGTGTGTGTGTGTAATATATATATACATATATATTATTTTTTAAAACGTGTAGGATGAGATTTTTGTGTTTTTTTCCCTAATCTTACACAAAATTATTGTCTGCTTGCAAAATGCTCTTTCCTTCAACATTGTAATTTTATTGTGCTGTAATCTCCGTTAAGAATGTACCTTGTTTTGGGGGGCACCTGGGTGGGTCAGTCGTTAAGCGTTCGGCTCAGGGCGTGATCCCGGAGTTCTGGGATCGAGCCCCACGTCAAGCTCTTCCGCTGGAAGCCTGCTGCTTCCTCTCCCACTCCCCCTGCTTGTGTTCCCTCTCTTGCTGGCTGTCTCTCTCTCTGTCAAAAAAAGAAAAAAAAAAAAAAAAGAATGTACCTTGTTTTATCACTTCATTATCTATTGGAAATGGACATTATTTATTTATTTATTTACTTACTTTTTTTTTTTTAATGATTTTTTATTATATTGTGTTAGTCACCATACAGTACATCCCCGGATTCCGATGTAAAGTTCGATGCTTCATTAGTTGCGTATAACACCCAGTGCACCATGCAATAGGTGCCCTCCTTACTACCAATCAGTGGTCTATCCCAATTCCCCACCCCCCTCCCCTCTGAGGCCCTCAGTTTATTTCTCATAGTTTCATTCCCCCTTCTGATTACCCCCCCTTTCTTTATCCCTTTCTTCCCCTACCGATCATCCTAGTTCTTATGTTCCATAGATGAGAGAAATCATATGATAATTGTCTTTCTCTGCTTGACTTATTTCACTTAGTATTATCTCCTCCAGTGCCGTCCATGTTGCAGCAAATGTTGAGAATTCGTTCTTTCTGATAGCTGAGTAATATTCCATTGTATATATGGACCACAGCTTCTTTATCCATTCATCTGTTGAAGGGCATCTTGGCTCCTTCCACGATTTAGCTCTTGTGGACATTGCTGCTATGAACATTGGGGTGCATATGGCCCTTCTCTTCACTACGTCTGTATCTTTGGGGTAAACACCCAGTAGTGCAATGGCTGGATCATAGGGTAGCTCAATTTTTAACTTTTTAAGGGACCTCCACACTGTTTTCCAGAGTGGCTGTACTAACTTGCATTCCCACCAACAATGTAGGAGGGATCCCCTTTCTCCACATCCTCTCCAACAATTGTTGTTTCTTGCCTTGTCTATTTTTGCCATTCTAACTGGCGTGAGGTAGTATCTCAGTGTGGTTTTGATTTGAATTTCCCTGATGGCTAATAATTTTGAACATTTTTTCATGTGTCTGTTAGCCATTTGTATGTCTTCATTGGAAGAGTGTCTGTTCATATCTTCTGCCCATTTTTTGATTTGTTTATTTGTTTCTCGTGTATTGAGTTTGAGAAGTTCTTTGTAGATCTTGGATACCAGTCCTTTATCTGTAGTGTCCTTTGCAAATATATTCTCCCATTCCGTGGGCTGCCTCTTAGTTTTTTTGACTGTTTCCTTGGCTGTGCAGAAGCTTTTTATCTTGATGAAGTCCCATAAGTTCATTTTATCTTTTGTTTCTCTTGCCTTTGGGGATGTGTCATGAAAAAGTTTGCTTTGGCCGATGTCGTAGAGGTTGCTGCCTGTGTTCTCCTCTAGGATTTTGATGGATTCCTGTCTCACATCGAGGTCTTTCATCCATTTGGAGTTTATTTTTGTGTATGGTGTGAGAGAGTGGTCAAGTTTCATTCTTTTGCATGTAGCTTGGACATTATTTATTTTTGTCCTGGTTTAAGAGACATGCTTCAGTGGTTCCCTAAGCGTATGCCTACAAGTGGTGTTAATGGATTCGGGTTGTAGATACTTTTGACTTTACAAGGTACGGCCAACTATATACAGAGATCTTACTCTTCTTTGTCACCACTTGATATTTTAATATTTTTGAATTGTTTCCAGGTCAATGGGTCAAAATCATTATCCATATTTAATTTTATTTTTCTGAATAATAGTAATTTTGAGCATTAGTACAAATATCCGTTGGTGGCTAGGATTTTCTCTTCTGTGCAAAGAGCATTTTTCTTTTATTTTGTATTGTCTTACTGATTTTAAGATTTATTTGAGTTCTGAATCGAATCTTCTCGTAATTATATTGTAAATGTTTTAAAGTATATTTGTTTTTTTGTAATGTTTCTGTGATATCTTTTTCATTGTAAGGTTTTGTTTAAACTCATTGATCAATCTTCCTTTCTTCAATTGTATATGTATATGTATCTTGTTGAGGAATCCCTTACTTTTTTAGGTGCATAAAGATATTCCCTTTTTTTCTAAGCATTATGATCTCATTACTAAGATTTATTTCTTTATAATGTATCTGATATATTTACATTATATTAGAGTGCTTTTGTCTCTATGTGGAAAACTATATCAATATTAAGAGAATTGCCTGTTCTATTTTCTGCTAATATTTATTTCCCCATATGCCATTTAGTAGTACCCTATTTATAAATATGTCTATTTCTAGATTATCTATTCTGCTCCCTTAACCTGTTTGTCTATTCTTATACTAATATGGAAAAATCATTATTATTATAACAATCTTTATTATTTAGTTACTAGAATTATCTTGGCTATTCTTTAAAATGCCCCAATCCATCTGTATTTTAAAACCAAGTTCTTTGATAATTCTGGTTCAGTTTTTTTGGGGATTGTATGAAATTTATAAATTCAGCTAATTGTAATCAATTTTATTTATTATTGACTCTTCCTCTCATGAATATAATGTTTCAATCTATTTATTCAGGTCTTATATCAAACCTCATTAAAATTATTTCTAAATAAGTTTTTTCCCTAAGTCCTTTGGGATTCTATTGATAAAACAAATGAGAGCTTCTATTAATTTATATACATGAAAAGTTATACTTTCTACATGCAAGATTATAATTTAATTTTGTATATTAGTTTTGTTTCCAGCAAAATCTTGCTGAATTCCCATATTAGTTCTAATAACGAATTTGGATATTTTATTTTTATAAATAATTAATCTCTTTTATTTTATTGCTTTAGCTCATAAAAATACCTCTGCCTGGTCCAGAAACAAAAGACAAAATAATAATCATATAGCCTAAGTTTCCTCAAGTTCTAGGGTGTTTGGAATCTCCTCTTAGAGAGAGTTGGATACATGACCTAGGAAATAGGCCTGAGTCTTGCTCTTCCTGTGCCTCTAATTCTTTTAACTCCATTCTAGATTTTCTGATTAGTTTGTCTTCCACAGAAGTTGTGAAATCCATTTCAGGTTTTTCTGTCAGCCCACCAGCCTGTGTGCTCTGCTCTTGGCATTCTGGCAGTCCTTGGGCTGTCAGACATAATGCAGAAGTATTTTCTCCTGATGTCCTCAGATACCATTCTCCTTTGGCCTATGTCCAGCAATCCCAATATATTCAAGCCTCTAATTTTAAACTTTAAAGACTAGCAGACTCTCTGCGGCTATTCTTCAAGACTCTAAAGTAGAAAACCCAGAACCACTTTCTTCCCTCATCTCCTAGATTGTTGGATTCTCAACTGGCCTCCCCACTCCTGGGGATGAAAACTGTAGCTGTTGCGGAACCCGGTCACCGTCCACTCACGATGACCTGTGGGGAGGGAATGTGTTCCAGCCCCAAGAGCCTGGACTTGATTATAAAAAGGTGTAAATAGTATATGTTCATGGTCAACAATTTTTATGTAAGGGGAATACAGACATCCAATCACTAGCATCACATAGGGTAAATCTAAAAATAGGGATTATTGGAGGAAAACACATAGAGAGAAGTAGCAGAGCAATCTATGTCTCATTATCCCATCCTTTGACACCCTCAGGAAAGGTTCCATAATGATCTATATATTTATGGACAGTAGGGAAGAATTAGAACAATAAAAACTACCTAGACAAGCAAGTGGCCCATCGTAAATGCTTGTTCTGAGTGCTGTCATTAGGGTGTTCTTTCTTTGAGCTTACTCGGATTTGTTGAGTCAGGGTCCTTACTAAGCCTCTGAAATGTGGGAGTAATTGAACCTCAAGTGACATCCAGATTTATCTCTCCTAATACTGTACTTCCCACAGACCTACTCATGCATTACCCCTTTTTATTATTGAAATACTGTGACAACATTTATTTAACATAATGTAGTGGAAAACAATTATATATGTATGCCTTTTCATGGCCTTTAAAAATTAGGCTGAATGAAGTTTCATAAGGACTGTCCTCTCTAGTCAAGACCCTGGACCGGACTAATCTATCTTGCACTCCCATTTCCCAAAAGATTTCAACATATTTTTTTGTCATTCAAAGATGGAATACGGGTTTTTGTTTCCTTTTTCCTTTTTCAACAGCATAGTCTCTGCAATGAAACTAAGAATAACTTTATGTGATATTGCTTGAAGGCATCAGACAGAATTTAATTATACCATTACTATTTCAGACGTTTTATTGAAATAATTGCTAGTTTCTGCTCAACATTCTTATCATGTATGAATATTTTTCTTTTTTGTAGAAACAAACCAACTTAAGAGTTGCAGAAGACCAATACTTCATACAGAAATGCCGATGAATCTACTTGTGCGTGAATATAATCATAGTGCCAGAATAAATTACAGATGTTTGGGGAAGGTCAGACGCATGCAATCAATCTGCATAAATGGGAAATGGTATCCTGAACCAGACTGCAGAGGTAAGGCTTGTTTTGAAGATTTTGTAGGCCTTGTTACAGCTTTATCAGAAAATTGCTCTTGTAATTAGTATGCTTTTAAATTAAATTATTTATTGTGATGTATAATTGTTTTTTAAGATTGTATTTATTTATTTGAGAGACAGAGAGAGAGAGAGAGAGCGCGCACAAGTAGGAGGGAGAGGTAGAGGGAGAAGGAGAAGCAGACTCCCCGCCAAGCAGAGAGCCTGGTGTGGGGCTCTACCCCAGGACCCCGAGATCAGGACCAGAGCTGAAGACAGATGCTCAACCAACTGAGCCACCCAGGCACCCCAATAAGTAATTTTTAAGCTGATGATGAAGTTTGAAACCACTCATAATGCTATTTTCAGACAAATATTATCATTTAAAAACACTTGCCTTCTGGTAAAGATGATGGAGTAAGCCCCTTTTTACTCTATTACAATCTCTTGAAATCATAAAAGAAAAAAAGAGAACTGTAAAAATAGAACAGAAACTCAGTCATCAGTAACGTTAGGAAATAATTAAAACCCAAATGATGTTGTGAAGGATAACTAACAGATATTATAAATTCTGAACCAAAAGTAGAAAGTAGAGAAGAAAAATGATCTGATTAAGAAATTATTTTCTTAAGATTAAATCTCACATTCATCAAAAGCTTATTTTCAAATTATTTGAGTAACAGGATTATAAATTACAAACAATTATAAAATGGGCACCATGTTAAATTAAAATAAACCAGATATAGAGAAGATACAGTGCTTACAGAGACATGACAATAAAATAGAGAAAATAGAGTAGACTTCAGATTTCTCACCAGCAATATAAGAAGCCAGAATAAACACTGTAATATCTCCAAAGTGCTTAGAAAAAGTAATTGGCAACCAATTGTTCTCTATACCAGAATTATTTATGGGGGTGCCTGGGTGGTGCAGCCATTAAGCGTCTGCCTTCAGCTCAGGGCGTGATCCCGGCGTTATGGGATCGAGCCCCACATCAGGCTCCTCTGCTAGGAGCCTGCTTCTTCCTCTCCCACTCCCCCTACTTGTGTTCCCTCTCTCGCTGGCTGTCTCTCTCTCTGTCAAATAAATAAATAAAATCTTAAAAAAAATTATTTATGATTATGTATGATTATGATAATTACAAAATAAAGAAAAATTTAAATATAGGAAAGACCAAGAGAAATTACTACTCAAAATCATCCTTTGAAAGAAATCATATAAAATATATACCAATTAGCAACATGAAGTGTTAATTCTTAACAAAAGAACATGATGTCATTAGAAATTGTGAGTAAAAAGTAGAATATGTTAAATTTAAATTAGCAATAATTTCAAGAAGCTAAGGTAACTAATTTGTTTAAAACAAGTAAAATGTTTTTATTTTTATTAAATTTCTTTATTCAATATATTTTTATTTTTATATAAGGAAGAAATATTGTTCTGAGAGTTTCAAGAATTTTAAAACCTTTTCTATGTCCATGGAATGTTTGCTTAAGTTAACCACTTATTGTGCATTAAATAATTCTCACAAGTTTCAAATATTAATATCCTACAGATCACTTTCTATAACCACAAAAAAATAATATTTAAAATAACATTTATCTACTCCCCTACCCTTCATTTTGTGAAATAATTCACTTCCAAATGACTTGACAATATAGTGTTTACAATACTAAGAACTGTATGATAATTATAAGAACATACAGTAAAACCTATGAGATGCAACCTAAACAAAATTGGGAGTGACATAGCCTTAAAGAATAAAGTTTGGAGATATTTATCTATCTATCTATCTCCCCTAAAGCTAGGAAAAGTAAACTCCAGATGTCAGGAGGCAAAATAATAAAAGTAAAAGCAGTGTCAATGAAATAGAATATTTTACTTATAGCTGACCCATGAAATAATACTAATTTTGAAAAAGATATTTGAAAACATATTCTAGAATCCTTTTACTCACAATTTCTAATGACTTCATACTCTTTTAAGAATTAATACTTCATCTTGCTGATTGGTATATATTTTATATGATTTCTTTCAAAGGATGATTTCGAGTAGTAAATTCTCTTGGGCTTTCCTATATTTGAAATTTTCTTTATTTTGTAATTATCATAATCATATGTAATCATAACTAATTTTGGTATAGAGAACAATTGGTTGCCCATTACTTTTTCTAAGCACTTTGGAGATATTACTGTGCAGCTTTTTAAAAAAATTATACTTTAGTGGTACTTCATTATTAACCCTATTATCATATCATATACATTAATAAATATTCTGTATGGTTGATTTAACATTAGAACCTAAATATATTTGTGTATTAGATAAGGCAGTATATAATGTTCCATTACTCCATTGTTAGTTGTCAGATTACTGATAGTTTTTAATACTAAAAATGTTATAAAATTATAGGACACATTAACAGTGGTATTTAGAATCCCCCAAATACTCAATATGAGCTAGATAAAAATCATAAAAAATTTTGATTTATTGCATCAACTTGATTTTCTTAAAGGTTGTAATTATAGATAATAAAATTAGCTTTCCAGAGTGAGGTAAAAAATTGAGGAGGTCTTCCTGAAAGTTGAGAGAAGAATTTAATAACAATTTTGGGAAGTAATGGTGGTGGCAGGTGGAGATTAGGTGAAGACATTATCAAGTGGCAAATATTTGTCACACACATTGTCAGACTTATTCTTATGAAAGACAACAAAGTCCTTCATTTTACAAATCAGGAATACAAGGCCCCAAGAAATCACTTGATCAAAATTAAAATTGGAATTTGTTTCTAGGTTCTTCTATTAGTGCCGTTTCAACCGCACTGTATCTATACTAGGTTGAAATTTCTGAAGACAATGTCCATACTTCCATGAGGAAAGTAAGTTGGACAACTGACATAATCATGCATAATTTTTTACCTAAATGTAACAGCAATGATATTTATATGATATTTGAATATTTAATTTGGTTAGTTGGGGCTTTGTTCACAATTTTTAAAATTATTTATATGCTTGAGATTATAGACAACATCAGCCTCCCTATTTCCCTGCACTGGGACTTCTAGAGATAGACGACAGCAGGTGGTTGCTGACTCCCAAGACTGGCATCACAGACCTTGATGCTCTTTCAAGCGTCTTGATGAAATCCACCAAGTATTCATCCTTGTGATTTTGTATTTAACTAAAAATATTTGAACACCTAAACAAAAATTAATAAATGACACTACAAAATTCCTCAACAAAGAGGAAATGAGATATGAAGTAGGAAAGTTTCTACATAATAAACTGCCCCATCTAGCTACTGAATGTGCCTGGTCTTCTTTTCACGTGCTTTCCACAGCTTGTCCTCTAGCCTGTGAATCAGACTTCAGTAATTGAAAAGGTACAATAACAGTAATATCAGGTTAATCTTTTTTTTAAGATTTATTTATTTGAGAGAGAGAGAGAGAGAGAACACACAAGTGGGAGGGACAGAGGGAGAGAGAGAGAGAATCCAAAGCCAACTCTGTGCTGAGTGGGGAGCCCGATATGGGACTTGATCTCATAACCCCGAGATCATGACCTAAGTCAAAATCGAAGTGGACGCTTAACCAACTGTGCCACTCAGGCACCCCAATGTCAGGCTAAAATGTCAGGCTAATCTTTATCTTCTTTTACAGAGTGAGTTATTGAGCCAAAACAGATCATAAAAGACCAGCCCTGTTAAAGGTTGACTAGAATAATGATGTCACTGGAATTAAATTCTTTTATGTCACATATTTCTTAAACCGATAAATAAAGAGGGCAAGTTATATAGAACATAGGAATATGCATGAGTGGTCCCACCTCCTAGATACCCCTCTAATTTTTCACAGAAATACTTTTTGCTTAGAGGATTTGCGGCATAGAATTCTAGTGTGTCTTCCTTCCCCTGAAAAAATAAGCAACAACCCAATGTAAAATTCAGGTTGCAGGTAGTATGTGTGTTTTAGCTGAATTTATACTGATCTTAGGTTATATTTAAGATAATTTTTGAGATATTTACTACAAATTATTATTATATTTTCAAATGTACTTAAACAAGAGATACTAGATCATTCTTCTATCTTGATTTTAAAAGAAAATAGTATAGTGGGAAATAAAAAATATCTATCAATTTATTTGTAATGATTTTGAAGGGAAGTGTCACTAGACAGCAGCGTCTGTCCTGGAGAAAAAAAAATGAGCTGTACGAGCCTAGGTCAGGAGGTGGGATGTGGCTCAGATAATGGTGTTTTAGCATCCAAATTGACCATTTAAAATTTTTCCCTTAGAATAAACCAAGCCACCAAAATGGAGTTAATTCCTACTCAAACAGAGGCATTCTAATTACATCGATTGCTAGTCATTGTCATGTTTAGAACAAAAGGCAAATCATGAAAACCTTTCATTGAGGTCAAGGGTTAGGTTATTAGGGGAAGTCTTAGTTGGTTCTCTCATTACTATTGCCGTTTTAATTTTTTTGTTTTAACTTGTTTGAGTCACCTGTACATAACTTTTTTGAATCATATGAATTAGCTAGAAAAAATGTAGAAGGGTTAATCTGAAAATCAAGAGTACTGATGGAATAATGAATAGGAAATAGAAGGGAACACCAGAGAAACTTTAATCCAGTGGTTATAACACAAAAGTGCTTTGCAAACCATAAACTATGTTAAGATAAAGTGTATCTGTTACTATAGCATCATATGTACACACACACACACACACACACACACACACACATAAAGAAGGAGCCACTAGTTACTGGATGTTCCACTATGCTGAAATATTATCTTGTTGAGCTGTTTTTCCTTAGCTTTTACTAATGAAATAATTTAATTCCAACCTTTTTTAGGAAGATGGAGAGAATTCTGTCCACCTGCACCTCAGATACCTAATGCTCAGGACATGCTAACCACAGTGAATTATCTCAATACAGCCAAAGTAGCCGTCCTCTGCAAAGAAAATTATCTACTTCACGGACCAAGAGAAATAGTGTGTAAAAATGGACAATGGCAGTCATTACCGCAGTGTATTGGTTAGTAGTTTATTTCTAAACAATGCTACCTAAAAACTGTTTACTAACCTTCTTTGCTTTATCTAAAGAACAGGAAAAACAACTTATGATTTATCTATTGCACTGTATTCTAAAGCATTAAATTGTCATCTAGTTACCCAATTCTGTCACTTTTAAAAACTGTTTCTCTATGAGGTACTTCCAGCAGTGACCACAGAAGAAGAAAGTTTGAGATCTCAACTGGATACTCGCTTCTTTTAAGTATATTTACTTGATATGCAGATTAAGGTGTGTAATGGGTCAGGGCCAGGGTGTAAATTTGGCACCTGCTAGTGTACAGATGATATCTTAAGCTATAGCATTGAAGGGGATCCCATAGAGAATTCGAATGGCTAAATAAGAGAGGACGTCAAAGGAACAGCCTTGAAGACTCTCCGTTACTAGAGATCGGGGATGTGAGAAGCAGCCAGACAGAGTTGTGGAAGAAAAACTAGGGAAGGCTGATGAAATGATTCTAGGACACGATTACATTGTGTGTGTGTGTGTGTGTGTGTGTGTGTGTGTGTGTGTGTGTGCTTGTACGGAGATTCTCCCGCACCCAACAAACAAGTCTTGGACACCTGTGAGGTGTCCTACAATTCACCTAAGTTCTGACACTATCTTATCTACCCGGAGACAGCATCAGACTTCATAGGTTAAGAACGCCGTCATGTTTAGCTTGTCATCTCTGCTTCTGACTGGCTATCCATGGGAGGTTCCCACAACTCCCCTCCTTGGGTTTAGTTAATTTGCTAAAGCAGCTCACAGAACTCAGAGAAACATTTTACTTACTAGATTATGGGCTTATTATAAAAGGATTTAACTCAGGAGCAGCCCGATGGGAGAGATGTATAGGGAAGGTATGAGGAAAGGGCAAGAGCTTCCATGCTGTCTCCAGCCCACACTTTTCCCACACCTCCACAAGTTCACCAACCCAGAAACTCTCAGAATCTTGTCCTTTTGGGGTTTTATGGAGGCTTCATTATGTAGGAGTGATTGATTAAACCTTTGGCCATTGGTGATTGATTCAAACCTCCAGCTCCTCTCCCTTCCCTACAGGTCAAGATGGGACTGAAAGTTCCACCCTCTAATCACATGGTTAGTACTCCTAGCAACCAGCCTATCCTCAGGTTACCTATGGGTTCTCCAAAATTCATCTCATTGACGTAACAAAAGACACATGTACTGCTCTCATCATTTAGGAAATCCCCAGGGTTTTAGGACCTCTGTGCCAGCAATGGGGAGAAAGACCAAATATTTATCATAAATCACATTACCAGAGCTAGTGTCCCAGAAGCAATGCTAAGGACATATTGCAAAATGTCATTCAACAGGATAGCGAACATTCAAAGACTGCCTAGAACTAGACAAGATGACTGGTAGTTGAACAATGAATTTAGCTACCTAAAGTAATTGGTAACTTTGCTTAGAGGTATTTCAGTAGAGGGGAATACTTAATTGCATTATATTCAAGAGAGAATATGAGGTGATAAAGTCAGATCAGGGAGGATAGGAAACAAGTAGTTTTGTTCTAATGGGAATAGGGAAATGAAGCAGTAACTAGATAGGGGGTATAAAAAAGGGAAAGTTTTGACATTTTCAGCATGTTTGTATGTTGATGAATGATTTGGCAAGTAAGGAGAAATTGATAATACAGAAAAAAGGGGACAATTCATGGAGTAGAGTCTTTGCTGAATTTAAAGGGGAAGGAATCTAGTGCCCACATGAAAGAGTTAGTCTGAGAAAATGCAGGAATAGTAACTCAAAGAAACAAGAGGTAGAAGAAGTTATTTGGGATAAGAGTATTTATTTGGCTATTTCTTATCTATATATTTGGTGATATATGGGAAGACAAATCAGTACAGTGGAATATATCCCAGACATTCCTTTTTTTTTTTTTTTACATTTATTTATTTATTTGAGAGAGAGAGAGAGTGGAGGAAGGGGCAGAGGGAGAGGGAAGGAGAATCTCCAGCAGATTCCTCACTGAGCATGGAGCCCAATGTGGGGTTCATCTCATGACCCTGAGATCATGATCTGAGCAAAAATCTCGAGTCGGTTGCTTAACCAACTGAGCCCACCCAGGAACCCCTGTATCCCAGCCATTCTTTTTTCATTCTTCGTTTTAAAGATTTTATTTATTTATTTGAAAGAGAGAGAGATTGAGAGAGAGCATGAGAGCAGGGTGAGGGGCAGAAGGAAAAGCAAGTCCTGATGTGGGACTTGATCCCTGGACTCTGGCATCATGACCTGAGCCAAAGGCAGACACTTAACCAACTGAGCCACCCAGATGTCCTATCCCAGCCATTCTTAACATGAAGTTGAAACATTTATTGACAGGAAAGATGCTATGCTATTATTTGGAATCAGAAAAATAAATAGAAAGTAGTATGTCAATGATTCATTTCAGTAAAACTAAGAGTTTATGATTATGTCCTGATAGACACATGCTATTTGCATAAAATAACAGTAGTCCCAGAGAATAGAAATGGAAAGGGAGTTATTTATTTTTACCTTTCCTCTTTAAATAAAAATTTTTATGAAGATGGTGGGCAGTAGGCCAGATAAGATTTACTTACCTGTGCATCAAGCTTTAAATAAAAACTATTCTTAATACTTATACTTGCATGCTCTTATAATACATATATACTTGATACTTAAGTGTATTTTACTTTAGTGTAAAAGGAAGCACTATAATATTTTTTGGTTATCAGGTTGCAGTATAGAAATCATAAAATGAGTTACTTGAGCTCTCAGACATCATATAAGACATTGAAGGTATAATATAAGGAGATTTATTTATACTACTTCACTCACACTACATGTTGGCTTTCTCTCAACACGTAAATGGTATTTATTTTCCAGAGTCTACGCAATATTGTGGTCCCCCTCCACCTATTAGCAATGGAGATATCAGTTCATTCCCATTATCAGTATATCCTCCGGGATCTACAGTCCAATACCGTTGCCAGTCTTTCTATGAGCTTCGGGGCCCCATAGATGTAATATGCAGAAATGGACAGTGGTCAGAACCACCAAAATGCATAGGTGAGTTCTTCATGTTCTCCTGGAGTCTGAGATTTGAAATTCATAGTAAAATTTTCATGGACTAATTTCATAGGATGACTTTTACTTAAACTGAATTCAGCTGAAAACCTGTCTGACATTGATCAAGTCACTTGGTGAGTATTTGGTGGAGTTAGGATTCAGACACAGCAATCTGGTTCCAAATTTCATGTATGTAAGCCTGATGCTCTGGTGGCCTCTCATGTCTACAGAAAAGTTGGGGAGAAAAAAGGTCAACCTCTCCTTAACAGTACATGGACTAGTCTATCATATGTCATCAAGAAAATACTTGGTAATATATCTTACAATCTCCTGGGCTTGGACAAATCTAAAAGTACTAAAAGAAGTTCCTTGTGGTTGCCACTGCGTAGGATGGCTCCTCAAATTTAATCTTGGGCTAATTTCAGCAACTCTGAACAATTCCTATATCAGAGATTATGGGCTGTTGCTTAGTAGTGCCAGGGTGTGCTGTTTACTAGGGGGAATGTTACCTCTCCGAATGCTGAATTTAAAGAAGAATGAGTGGACTCTGATCATGGGGGAAAGTAACACTGCTTCTTTACAGAAATCGATGTTTCACGAAAGTTATGAACCATCAATAATTAGTTTGTAGAAAAGGAGTTCTAAACAAGCAATACAGTAGCTAGTAGAATTTTTGGTCTTGTTGATAGTTACCTTCAAGAATATGCCAAGAGAATACTTAAAGAGATGGTTAGGTTTTTATATATATACTGTTGTCTTCTTCAGCCCACTTTCTGTACTATTTATCTGATAAATGGAAGTAAACTTATTTTTACTATAATATTTGGTAAGATGTTAATACATTCATGTGCTCACACTGTGCACATTTTGGAAACCATGTAAAAGAGAATCCTGAGTTGGGAAAGGAGGGTGAATAACATGGACCCTAATAGAACATTTTAATTTAATCCTATTTGGCATGTGGTTTTTAGGTATATAATGTATAGTGATTAAAAGCATAGGCTCTGAAGTCAAACTGCCAGGGTCCATATTCTGGCTTAAAATACTCACTAAATTGTGTGACCTTGGAAAAATTACTCAATTTCTCTGAGCCCCCATCTCCTCCTATGTAGCCCAGGGAAATGATGTGTGGTTTTTAGAGAAAATGCATACAAAGTACCAAGAACCGTACCTGGGAAACTCAATAAATATTAGCTTTTAATATTTTTTCATAATTTTATTTAATTCCAAAATATTCTTAAATAAAATTTCACTAGTCTTGGAAAGGAAAAGTCATATTATTAATAATTTATTTTTATTATTTCTTCTTTCAGATCCTTGTATAATTTCTGAAGGCAACATGAACAAAAATAACATACAGTTAAGATGGAAAGACATCAAAAAACTTTATGTGAAAACGGGGGATTTTGTTGAATTTGAGTGTAAACCGCCATATAAAGCAAGGACATCAGCGCAGTCATTTCGGATACTCTGCCGGGAAGGGAAATTGGAATACCCCACGTGTGAGTGAAACCAGCATAATTTTGCTGAATATAATTTTAAAAGTAATCCTACATGTATGTTATAAGTATGCATTATGTAGTCAATTCTATACTTACTTTCTTTATTCTTTCAGTGTTGTTTATCTCAGTTTTATTTTGAACTTGGACTTTCAGAGGTTCACAAATTTATAAGCCGAGAGCAGTGCTTCCCTTATTAGGTGGACTTCATTATACCTGGGCAAATCTTCGCACTGGGTCTCCTGTACAAATGGTACCCACAGAAAGTGAGCATGGGCCTTGGTTCAGTACTTGATTCCATCTAACCTCTTCCAATTGTCTAAAATGTATAAGATAACTTCAAGGCTTTCGGAGTCAACTTTACTTCCTCTGAAATAAAGTTGTTATGGTGATATTGATCTTCCTATCACATCAAAAAATACAAAAACTATGACCTCTTATGCTTTTAGCAAGCATTAGTAAGTATTAATAAGTCCTCTAACGGGAGCCAAATTATTCATCAAATACTAAATAATACTTAAAGGCACAAATGCACCATCTTCCACAAATGAGTAGAAGACTAAAACATTTATAAATCCTACTACAGAACTTCTCGTATAGTCAAGAGGTGATATGAACATACACAAAGGTAACTACAGTTAGAAGTGAAAATGATGAGGTTACAATATTGCATTTATAGGATTATCTAGATATGTATAAATACTTAAGAAGATTGAGAGGAAATACAAAGTATGGCTGTAATAATTCTATATGGTTTGAGGTTAACAGGTTAAAGAAATTAGAATACTTGCAAATTTTTATATTTCCTGTATTTTATAATTTTTCATTTTGAATTATATTACTATTACAGTTAAATGAGAGTTATCAAGAACTGTGATTAGAAACCAAGAAAGTAGAAGATGAGAGTGTAAAGACCCTGTAGGTCATGAAACTGATTTCAGGCAAAAAGCCCATTATTTTTTGATGTACCATAGTTCAGGAAAATACCCAACAGGAAGTTTCAGAAATATGCTTTGCATGGTCCTGTATTTTAGGTAGCATTTCATAGTTAAAATATTTTTGGGTCAGCAGGTTTTCTTTTCTTTTTTTTTTTTTAAATATCTATGAATATGCTGACAACAAATACAGGTAAAAATTAAGGTTTAAAATCTTCATGACTATGGTTAAAGCAATAGATTCTTCGATATGACTTCAAAACATAAGCAAGAAAAAATAGACAAATTGGACTTCATCAAGATTATAAACCTTTATGCGCAAACAACACTGATAAGAAAATGAAAGCACCGCAGATATAATAGAAGAAAAGAGTAGCAAATTATATATGTGATACGGGACTAGAATTAAAGAACTCTTACAACTCAAAATAGAAAGAACTCTAGAATTAAAGAACTCTAGAATTAAAGAACTCTTACAACTCAAAATAGAAAGACAGCCCAATTTAAAAATGAGCAAAAGATCTAACTAGACATTTCTCCAAAACATATGTATGAATGGCCAATAAGCACATGAAAAGATACTTAACATCATGAATCATTAAGCAAATGCAAATCAAAATCACCATGAGATACTGCTTCCCGCCCACTAGAATGGCTATAATCAGTCAGATAGTAACAAGTAGTTCTAAGAATATGGACAAATTGGAACCCATTTACACTGCTGATGGAAACGTAAAGAGGTACACCCAATTTGGAAAACAATCTGGAAGTTGTTCGAAAGGCTAACCATAGAGTTATCATAGACTCAGTAATCTACTCCTAGATAGATATCAAAAGAAATAAAAACATATGTTCACACAAGCATTGTCCATGAATGTTCATAGCAGAATTATTCATAATAACCAAGAGTAGAAACAACCCAGATGCTTATCAATATACACAAAACATATATCTTATATGATATTACTTATTTATAACCAAGGAATAAAACACTATTGTATGTCACAACATGGATGAACCTTGGAAACTTTATGTTAGGTGAGAAAAGCCAGTCAAAAAAGATGACATATTATGTGACTCTGTTTGTAAGATATGTCCAGAACAGACAAATACAGGGACAGAAGGTAAATCAGTGGTTGCTTAGGGCTGGGGTAGGGAGGCAGGGGCTGATAGCTAACAGTGATAAATGTTCTAAAATTGACTGTGGTGAAGATTATACAACTCTGTGATTATACCAGAAAACACTGAATGTACAATACATTTTAAATGAGTGAATTGTATGATACGTGAATTAGATCTCAATAAAGTGATTCAAAAAAAATGGTGGCCAACATGTTAAGATCATGACAAACACTGGGAATTAAAAAATAAAATGAAAAATTAAGACAGTATCAGAATTTATAATGAATTTATACTGACTCAAAGATTGATGGGGTTGAACAAAAAAGTAAAAACTTGTGACTCACGCTGGCTATCTATTAAAACAGCTGATAGGAGGAAGGCAGGTAGAAGTTTCATTTCTCCTCCTCAATTCTGAGGGGGAAATCTTGAAAGGGAACTGTTAACTTAAAAGTTTTAGAATGATAAAATACATAGACAGATGTTTTATTTAGAAACAATAGGAAATAGTATTTTATTTAAAGATTTTATTTAATTACTTATTTGAGAGAGCGAGAGAAAGGGAGAGCACGAGCAGGGGGAGGCTCAGAGGAAGAGGGAAAGAGAGAATCTCAGGCAGATGCCCCGATGAGTGGGGCGCCTGGCATAGGGCTCAATCTCAGGACCCTGAGATCATGACCTGAGTCAAAATCAAGAGCCAGATGCTTAATTGACTGAGCCACCCAGATGCCCTGTAATAGGACTTTAAACTTGGGTATTCTTGCCCAATTTCTGAGAATTTCTTTCATTCTCAAACTATTTTGTGGCACCTATTTCTAAACAAGTTGCTTAAACAGCAGTATTTCAGAAGCTCTGCTATCCGGAGCTTACTACTCTCCTCCAAGACGTAAAGAAAGTTAAAAAAAAAAAAAAAAAAAAAAAAAAAAAAAAAGGAGTAGGATTGGAAATTCCAGAAAGCATTTCTTACAGATAGTTGTCAGGTGAGTAAATTATGTGATATACAAATAACTAGAAGAACGTGATCCAGACCCACTCAAGAGAAATACAATCAACTGATATGGAGTGTGAGATGATCCAGATATTGGAATAGACAAGTATTTTTTTGTTTTGTTTTTTTAAAGATTTTATTTATTTGACAGAGAGAGAGGCAGCGAGAGAGGGAACACAAGCAGGAGGAGTGGGAGAGGAAGAAGCAGGCTTCCTGCTGATGCGGGGCTTTATCCCAGGACCCTGAAGGCTTAAAGACTGAGCCACCCAGGCGCCCCTGGAATAGACAAGTATTTTGAACAAGCTTTATAGCTATTTTAAAGGACATAAAAATAAATGCTCTCAATGAATAAAAATATGACATTAATAGAAAAATAGAAACCATAAAAGAAAAAGAAATTCTAGAACTTACAGTTCAATATCTGAAAAAAAATCTTCACTGGGGAGACTCAAAACAGATGGAATTGACAAAAGACAGAAAGCATAAAAATAAATGGAAATAATGGAAATAAACAATGGAAATAATCCAATTTAAATAAAAAATTATAAGATGAGTTTGTGGGAATGGTTGGACAATAGAAAAGGGAAATATGTACATGGAGTCTGAGAAGGAAAGGAGAAAGAGAGAATACGGAAGAAAAAGTATTTGAAGAAGCAAGACCATCAATTCCTCAAATTTGATGACTGACATAACTATACAGGATCTAGAAAATTAATAAAGTCTATGCAAGATAAATACAAAGAAAATATATACAAACTACCAGAAACTAAAGATAATGAGACTCTTGAAAACAGCCATAAAAAAAATGATGCATTGCTTAGAGTGGGACAATAATTCCAAGGAAGGCTGACTTCTTATCAGCGGATATGGAGGCTGGACGATAATGGAAAAGAGTTTTTAAGTACTAAAATAAAACATTCTGAACTCAAAATATTATGTCTAGTGAAAAAAAATCCTTCAAGAAAAAAAAGCCAAATAAGCACATTTTCAGAAATAAGAAAAATAAAATAATTAACTAGAGCAAGTCATGGCCAGGAGACCTGCACTGTCAGAAATACGTGTCCATCGGGAGTTAGGATGGCCAAGGAGTTGGGGGACCCTAAGTTTGTCTCATTCCTGGAATACAGCTAGATATTTATCAAATCATTCTGAACACCCAAGGAATCAATCCGAGATCTGAGAACACAAATACTGCAATTCCACAAGTAGAAAACGACCACTGTTCGGAAGGTGGGAGGTGCGGAGACTTGAATCTAGTGCGAGGAGAGGCAGAGGGGAGGGAGCCTGCCTACAGAGGCTACCCCCAAGTAGTATCAGCAGCAGAGTGCAAAATCGGAACTTTCAGAAGCCAGCTACAGTGGGGGACGTGCCTGGCTTAAGTGCCAAGATGGCCGAGTGGGGTGTAATCCCAGGTGTGACAGGGTGGTCTGAGGATCCCTGGGATCCCTAGAAGATCAGGTGGTGCCTGAGCGCACCAGAGTTCCCAGACATCGGAGCCAGCTGAGAAGAGTGACTGCAGGCGCCCGCTTTCTGCTCTGTGTGGCCATAAGCTGCAAACCACTGGATGGTCATGCCGCCACTTTCCTGGGAGGGGTCCGGCAAAACGCAGAAGGGTGGCAAGACCTCCCTGGGAGGAGCTGCAGGAGTCCTTAAAATCTGGAGTTTTGAAACTCAGTTGCATGTGCGAGATAAAAACGCTGGGCCACAGGCTGTGTGAACACAGAGCACTGACGGAAACCGGGGAGACGAGTGATTGCTTTTCTGCAAAGGCTCAATGAAGAGTGGTGGATGCCAATTTTCAGCGGTGGAGCTAGAGAGAGGGGCACAGCCTTATTCATCCCACCATCAGTGCTGAAAGCTTTCAGGAAGCAAAACAGCACCACCTAGTGGATTTCAGAGATGCTTGCACCGAGCCCTGCCTCCCTGCACCCTGGAGGCTCATGTCCACTAGGCAAGTCCACCTGAGAATCACCGCAACAGGCCCCTCCCCTAGAAGACCAGCACAAAGAACTCGTTCACAGCAAGTTTACTTATCATGGAGGGCTCTAAATCTTCAGCTCTTAGGGAAAACAGTATATAGCATTCTTTGTATTTTTATTCTTTAGTCTTTTAGTATTATTTTTTCAGTTATTTTCTTTTTTTTCAATTCTTTTTTTATTCTTTTTAAATTTTATTTTATAAATATCTTATATTTTTTTCTTTTTTGTTTCCTTTCATTGTATTTTATTTATATATAATATATGATTATATATAATTACAATATAATATATATTACCTATATAATATACATAATATTATATACATAACACACACATATTAATACATAATATATACCTTATATAATATTTATAATTATATGTAAAATATAATAAATGATATCATGTATAATATATAATATATAAAATATGTATAATTTTATGTAATTATAATACATAAAATATATTACATATATAATATAAATAATATCACATACATACTTACATAAATATATTAATACATAATAATAGCATGTATACTATATATATGTAATATATATATCTTTCTTTCTTATTTTGGGATCTAGTTTCTTTTAACAAGCAGACCAAAATACATCCAGAATCTAGCTTTTGTTGTTGTTGTTGTTATTATTGTTTTTTTTGTTGTTGTTGTTTTTCTTTTTCTTTCCTCTTTTGAGTGGAAAGAGAAACCAAAAGTAGCAAAGACCAGAAAGGAACAGAAATAATCTACAGGAACAGCGATTCTTCAGGTAACACAATGGCACTAAATCCATATCTTTCAATAATTACTCTGAATATAAAAGGACTAAATGCTCCAATCAAAATACATAGGGTATCAGAACGGATTAAAAAAAAAGACCCATTGATATGCTGCTTACAAGAGATATATTTTAGACTCAAAGTCACCTCCAGATTGAAAGTGAGGAGGTCGAGAACCATTTATCATGCTAATGGACATCAAAAGAAAGCTGGAGTAGCCATCCTTTTATCAGACAAACTAGATTTAAAACCAAAGACTGTAACAAGAAAAAAACAAGGACTCTATATCATAATAAAGGGGTTTATCCAACAGGAAGGTCTAACAATCGTAACTATTTACACTCCTAACTTGGGAGCAGCCAAATATATAAATCAATTAATAACCAACTTAAGGAAATTCATTGATAATAATACAATAACAGTAGGGGACTTTAACACTCACTCATAGTAATGGACAGATCATCTAAGCAGAAGATCAATAAGTAAAGAAGGCACACTGGACCAGATGGACTTAACACATATATTCAGAACATTTCATCCTAAAGCAGCAGAATACACAATCTTTTCAAGTGCACATGGAACATTCTCCAGAATAGATCACATACTGGGTCACAAATCAGGACTCAACTGGTACAAAAAGACTGAGATCATACCATGAGTATTTTCAGACCACAAGGCTATGAAAATTGAAGTCAACCACAAGAAAAAAAAACAGTAGAACAGATCAATGAAACTAGGAGCTGGTTCTTTGAAAGAATTAACAACATTGATAAACCCCTGGCCAGACTTATCAAAAAGAAAAGAGAAAGGACCCAAATAAATGAAATCAGGAATGAAAGAGGAAAGATCACAACCAACATCGAAGAAAGACAAACAATTATAAGAGAATATTATGAGCAAATATATGCCAACAAATTAGGCAATCTGGAAGAAATGAATAAATTCCTAGAAACATATAAACTACAAAAACTGAAGCAGGAAGAAATAGAAAACCTGAAAAGACCCATAACCAGCAAAGAAATGAAATCACTAATCAAAAATCTCCCAACAAACAAGAGTCCAGGGCCAGATGGCTTCTGAGTGGAATTCTACCAAACACTCAAAGAATTAATATCTATTCTTCTGAAACTCTTCCAAAAAATAGGAATAGAAGGAAAACTTCCAGACTCATTCTATGATGCCAGCATTACCTTGATCCCAAAACCAGACAAAGAGCCCACTAAAAAGGAAAACTACAGACCAATATCCCTGATGAACATGGATGAAAAAATTCTCACCAAGATACTAGCTAATAGAATCCAACAGTACCTTAAAAGAATTATTCACCATGACCAAGGGGGATTTATTCCTGGGCTGCAGGGGTGGTTCAACATCCATGCATCAATTAATGTGACATACCACATTAATAAAAGAATAATAACAATAAGACCCTCTCAATAGAAGCAGAAAAGGCATTTGACAAAATACACCATCCTTTCTCAATAAAAACCTTCCACAATGTGGGGATAAAGTGAACATACCTTCCATCATAAAAGCCATATACAAAAGACCTACAGCAAATATCATCCTCAAAGGGGAAAAACAGAGAGCTTTTTCCCTAAGGTCAGAAACATGACAGGGATATTCACTGTCACTGCAGTTGTTCAACATAGTACTGGAAGTCCTAGCTTCAGCAATCAGAAAACAGAAAGAAATAAAAGCATCCAAATCAGCAAAGGAGAAGTCAAACTTTCACTCTTCACAGATGACATGATACTCTATGTAGAAAACCCGAAAGACTTCACCAAAGAATTGCTAGAACTCATACAGGAATTCAGCAAAGTTGCAGGATTAAAATCATCATTCAGAAGTCTGTCACATTTCTATACACTAACAACGAAGCAGCAGAAAGAGAAATCAAGGAATCTATCCCATTTATAATTATACCAAAATCATAAGATACCTAGGAATAAACCTAATCAAAAAGGTAAAAGATCTGTACTCTGAAAACTATAGGACAGTTATGAAAGAAACTGTGGAAGACACAAAGAAATAGAAAAACATTCCATGCTCATGGATTGGAAGAACACATGTTGTTAACATGTCTATGCTACCCAAAGCAATCTATACATTCAATACAACCCCTATCAAAATGCCACCAGCATTTTTCACAGAGCTGGAACAAATCATTCTAAAATTTGTATGGAACCAGAAAAGACCCCAAATAGCTAAAGTCATATTGAAAAAGAAAATCAAAGCTCAAGGCATCACTATTCCAGACTTGAGCTGTATTACAGAGCTGCAATCATCAAGACAGTACGGTACTGGCACAAAAACAGACACATAGATCAATGGAACAGAATAAAGAACCCAGAAATGGACACTCAACTCTATGGTCAACTAATCCTTGACAAAACAGGAAAGAATATCTAATGGGAAAAAAAGACAGTCTCTTCAACAAATGGTGTTGGGAAAATTGGACAGCCACTTGCAGAAGAATGAAACTGGACCACTTTCTTACACCATGCACAAAAATGAACTCAAATGGATAAAAGATCTAAATGTGAGACAGGAATCCATCAAAATCCTGGAGGAGACTACAGGCAGCAACCTATTTGACCCTGACTGCAGCAACTCCTTTCTAGACACATCTCCGGAGACAAGGAAACAAAAGCAAAAATGAACTATTGGGACTTCATCAGGATAAAAAGCTTTTGCACAGCAAAGGAAACAATCAACAAAACTACAAGGGAACCTACAGAATAGGAGAAAATATTCACAAGGACATATCAGATAAAGGGCGAGTATCCAAAATGATAAAGAACTTACCAAATGCAACTCCCCAAAAATAAAAAATCCAGTTAAGAAATGGGCAGAAGACATGAACAGATATTTCACCAAAGAAGACATACAAATGGCAAAGAGACACATGAAAAAATGCTGAACATCACTTGGCATCAAGAAAATACAAATCAAAACCACAATGAGATGCCACTGCACACCTGACAGAATGGCTAAAATTAACAACTCAGGAGAACAACAGATGTTGGTGAGGTTGTGGGGGAAAGGGGAACCCTCTTACACTATTGGTGGGAATACAAACTGGTGCAGCCACTCTGGAAAACAGTATGGAGGTTCCTCAAAAAGTCAAAAAATAGAATTACCCTAGGACCCAGCAATTGTGCTACTAGGTATTTATCCAAGGGATACAGACATAGTGAATCAAAGGGACACATGCACCCCAATGTTTATAGCAGCAATGTCTACAATAGTCAAAATCTGAAAAGAGCCCAGATGTCCATTGGCAAATGAATGGATAAAAGAAGATGTGAGATACACACACACACACACACACACACACACACACACACACACAGTGGAGTATAACTCAGCCATCAAAAAGAAGGAAATCTTGCCAATTGCAATGACATGGATGGAATTAGAGGGTATTATGCTAAGTGAAATAAGTCAGTCAGAGAAAGAAGAATACCATATGATTCCACTCATATGTGGAATTTAAGAAACAAAGCAGATGAACACAGGGGAAGGGAAGGAAAAATAAAATAAAATAAAAACAGAGAGGGAGGCAAACTATAAGTGATGCTGAACTCTTGGAAACAAACTGAGGGTTGCTGGAGGAGGCGGGGAGAAATGGGGTAGTTGGGTGGTGGATATTTTAAGGAAAGCACTTGATGTAATGAGCACTGGGTGTTAATATGCAACTGATTAATCACTAAATTCTACCTCTGAAACTAATAATACACTATATGTTAACTAAATTCTTAATTTTAAACAAAAATTTTTTAAAAAAGAAGTATGGGATATGAGGCGATGGGTATTAAGGAGGGCACATATTGCATGGAGCACTGGGTGTTATATGCAAACAATGAATCATGGAACACTACATCAAAAACTAAGGATGTACTGTATGGTGACTAACATAACATAATAAAAAATTATTATAAAAAAAGAAAAAGATGTGGAAGGAAATGCATTAAATAAAGTGTTTGTGATAATCTTAAAAAAAAGAGAAGTATGTATGCATCTAACAAGAATTTTCAGCTATACTCTTTCCCTTCTCAGGGTTTTTTTTCTGGTAACCAATCTTCAGTCATTTGGCTTGAGAAGGAAAATGTAAGCCACTTTTGCAAACCAGTAGCTCTTCTCAGGTGTCCCAAAACTTGCAGGTCCTATTACTTCTGTTGGTTCTTCTCACTTGAAATACATTTAAGAAGATGAAAATCATATCAGGCATCTTCTCTGACCACAACAGTATCATACTCAACAAAATATTATTAAACCACATTGAACAATGCATTTGAAAGATCATTCACCACAATCAGGTGGGATTTATTCTGGGGATGCAAGGATGGTTAAATTTTGGCAAATCAATGTGGTACACCATACTGATAAAACGAGAAATTAATCCCAAGGTAAACAACTGGAAAAAACACAAACATGTATAGGCTAAAGAAGATGCTACTAAACAGTCAATAAGTCAGTGAAGAAACCAAAGAGGAAATAAAAAAATACATGGAGACCAATGAAAATGAAAACACAGCAGTCCAAAATCTCTGGGATGCAGCAAAAGCAGTTCTAAAAGGGCAATCTTTAGCACTACAGGCCTATCTCAAGAAACAAGAAAAATCTACTCAACAATCTAAACTTATACCCAAAGGAACTAGAAAAAGAACAACAAACAAAGCCCAAGGTTAGCAGAAGGAAGGAAATAACAAAGATCAGAGTAGAAACAAATGAAATAGAAACTAAAATCAAACAAACAAACAAACAAAACAATAGGAAAGATCGCATCAAGAACTGGGGATGTACTGTATGGTGACTGATATAACAAAATAAATATTATTAAAAAAACAATAGGAAAGATCAATGAAACTGGGAATTGGTTCTTTGAGAAGATAAACAAAATCGATAAACCTTTAGCCATACACAGCAAGAACAAAAGAGAGGACAAAAATGAATAATATCGGAAACAAAAGAAAAAATAAATACAAAAGAAATACAAATGATTTTAAGAGACAACTATGGATAATTATATGCCAGCAAATTGGACAACCTAGAAGAAATGGATAAATTCCTAGAAATATACAATCTTCCAAAAGTGAATCAGGAAGAAATAAAGAATCTCAATAGACCAATTATTAGTAATAAAATTGAATCAGTAATCAAAAAACAAAAACAAAAACAACCCTCCCAACAAACAAAAGCCCAGAACCAGATAGATTCATAGGTGAATTCTATCAAACAAAAAGAAGAGTTGGTAAAATACCTTTTCCACTCACAGTATTCCAAAAATAAAAAAGGAAGACGTTTCCAACCACATTTTATGAGGCCAGCAACACCCTTATACCAAAGCCAAAGGCACTACAAAAAGAGAAAATTACAGGCCAATATCCCTCATAAGCATAGATACAAAAGTCCTCAGCAAATTATTAGTAAATCATATTGAACAATACACTAAAAAGATATTCACCACAATCAGGTGGGATTTATTCTGGGAATGCAAGGATGGTTAAATATTGGCAAATCAACATGAAACACCATATCAATAAAACAAAGGGTAAAAATCACATTATCTCAATAGATGCAGAAAAAGCATTTGACAAATTCAACATCTGTTTATGATAAAAACACTCAACAAAGTGGGTTTAGATGAAGTTATCTCAAAATAATAAAGGCTATAGATGAAAGACCCACAGCAAACATCATACTCAATAGTGCCACTGTGCAAACCAGCATGGAGATTTCTCAAAACATTAAAAATAGAAATACCATATTATCCAATAATTCCAATACTGGATATTTGCCCAAGCAAGCAAACAAACAAAAAACTAATTTGGAAAGATACATATAGGGGTGCCTGGGTGGCTCAGTCAGTTGGGTGTCTGCCTTCACCTCAGGTCATGATCTCAGGTCCTGGGATTGAGTCCCACATTGGGCTCCCTCCTCAGCAGGGATTCTACTTCTTCCCCGCCCTCTGCCCTTCCCCCCTGCTCCTGCTCTCTTTCTCTCTCAAATAAATAAATAAAATCTTTTCAAAAAGACATATACATCACTATGTTTATTGCAGCTTTATTTTCAATACCCAAGATATGGAAGCAACCTAAATGTCCATTGATAGATGAATGGATAAAGAAGATACGGTATATATATACCTGTGTTATATAGTTCTAGGGCCTAGAGGATATTATGTTAAGTGAAATAAGTCAGAGAATGACAAATGTCATATGATTTCACTTATATGTGGAATCTAAAAAGCAAAGAAACAAAAAGCAGAAACAGACTCTCAAATACAGAGAACAAATACAGAGGGGAGGATGGTTGGGGCATGGGCAAATTAGGATAAGGGGAGTGGGAGGTATAGGCTTCCAGTCATGGAATGAATAAATCACAGGGATAAAAGTTATAGCGTAGGTAATATAAGCAATGGTAATGTAATAGCATTTTATCGTGACCGATGGTAGCTAGGCTTGTGATGAACACAGCATAAACGTATAGATTTCTTGAATCACTATGTTGTACACCTGAAACTAATGTAATAGTGTGTGTCAACAATACTTCAATTAAAAAATTAAGGCTGAGGGGCGCCTGGGTGGCACAGTGGTTAAGCGTCTGCCTCCGGCTCAGGGCGTGATCCCAGCGCTCTGGGATCGAGCCCCACACCAGGCTCCTCCGCTATGAGCCTGCTTCTTCCTCTCCCACTCCCCCTGCTTGTGTTCCCTCTCTCGCTGGCTGTCTCTATCTCTGTCGAATAAATAAATAAAATCTTAAAAAAAAAAAGAAATTAAGGCTGAGATGCATATATGTTCCCTGAATTTTCCAGATTAGAATAAACTGAATAATGGAGCCGGAAGCCAATTTGTAGTGAGTTGAGGAGTCATTACTCCATATCATTTCTTGTTATTTATATTTGTTCTTTACTGTATCTTTATTCATTTTTCTATTTTGCTATTTTTTTAAAGTCAATTTTTATTTACTTACTGTTTGTATGTTTCCTATTTTATTAACGTTTCTATTTATTTGGGTTAATTTCTTCCTTTTTTTTTTGTTTTACTTACTGTTCTTTCTCCAACTTTTAGATTTGGTTGTTTAATCCATTTTTAAGAACATTAATTGGTATATATTTTTAAGCTAATATTTTCTCTGAGCACTGTTTTATCTATAGCCCATAAAGTCTGATATTTAATGTCTTCATTACGTTTTCTAGAAATACTGCAATTTTAGTTTATATTTCCATTTCAACCCAACTTGTCTGATAGAAAGTTGGTACATTTTTGGGAGAATAGCCTTTTTTATTTGCTTAAGTTGTAAATGTATTGCATATAACCAGAGAATTTTGCTTATATTAATCTATTTGAAATTTAATTAGATTTTTTAATGGCTTAATATAAAAGGTTGGTTTTCATGACTGCTTCATGTGCACTGTTATTTGGGTAGAAAATTAACATACATTTATAAGATATACTTTACTGACTACTTGTTAGACTCTTCCATGTCCTTTATTTACATTTTGTTCACATGAAGTACTTTAGACTAAAAAAATTACTCGCTTGCCTTATTACCTGTCTGACGTTCCTGCTTTATAAAATTTACTCCCACAAGCTTCAGGCAATGTCTATTTGTCCCTATGATGAGAAACAAGAAAATTAGCTTACAACTTCTTCCTTTCTTCTTCCTTCCCTCTCCTCCATCACCTAATTTTATTGAATGTTAAGATCTTTCTTGGTGTTTATATTTATTGTTTTACATATATTTAGAATTCTATTTCATTTCATTTTTATGTTATTTGATTTCCACCTATAACTATGAAGGAAGGAAAGAAGGGAGGAAGGAAGAAAAAAAACCAGAAGGAAGGTAGAAAGGAAGTGAGGAAAATAAAACAATTGAAAAGTCCATCAATCAGAGAGTAATTAAATATTTTACGTTACCTCCAGCTTTTGGAATACTATTGACATCTTATAAAGAATGAGATCAGTCCATGTGTCTTGAGATGCGGATATCATATACCAAGTGAAAGTCTTAGAACAATATATATAATGTATGATATGTAATATATATGCCACTAATATATATAAAAACAAAAACATGTACATATCTATAGAAATACATTTTCAAGTGTGTATAGTAGCATCTGGAAGACACAGAGAAATTCTTTACAGTCAGATTTCTGGACCGAGGAAGTAGATCTGGAGTTTTGGGAGGAATAAAGGGAATTTTCATTCTTTATCCTATTTACATTTGTATTGTTTGAACTGTTTTACAATGTCGAAGAGCTGCTCTTATATGTGACAAAAATAACACAGTACTTCAAAATTGTAGTTTAAAAAATATCTGGTCATAGAAAAGTTGACTTGATGCTAAATACATTTTATATAAACTGAATTCTTTAATCTTTGAAAAATTTAATTTGGACCATACTTTTTTTCTCTTGCTGAGAACATCAAATATATCCTTATGTTTTGGGTTCCACAGGCCACAAAGTGGTAGTGGGTTTCCAGCAGTTGCACTGTACCCAACTTTCTATAGAAAGATCAGACATTTTCCAACCTTGCTTTAGAATGTTTCCTTAAAGATGATTTAAAGTTTTCTTACAATAAATGGCAAGTAAAACAAAGTAAGATTTTATTTTTTCTTTCTTTCTTTCTTTCTTTCTTTCTTTCTTTCTTTCTTTCTTTCTTTCTTTCTTTCTTTCTTTCTCTTTTGATGTTGCATGTTGGGGCAAGAAGGAAGGAAGACTTGTCACATCTGTGCTGGTCCTCTGGGGAGTGCTCCTGGGTCCTCCAAGGGACACCTGTAGCACTGAGGCCTGGACGCACCCCAGCACTGAGGAACCTGAGATGGGCAAGTGCCGAGCAGCCAGTCACAGCCACATCACAGCAAGGGGGGGTCTGCGGACTGCCTGGGTCTTCTCGGTGCTCACAGGGCTCCTGGCCTTCAAGAGTAACAATGGAACTAGGACCAAATCATGACCAGAGGTTTCCTACCTGCTGCTGCAGTACCATAGGTTCCCTTCTGCGGGCGTTGTAATGTGCATTTAAAGACTGAAGTATATAAAGTACAATTCAATGCTCATTTAAAGACTAAAATAGTTCCAGGAGAGGAGTTAAGATGGCGGAGGAGTAGGGGACCCCTTTTTCAGCCGGTCCCCTGAGTCGAGCTGGATAGGTACCAGACCAGCCTAAATAACCACGGAATCAGCCTGAGACGCAGGATGATGCATCTGGATCTCTACAAATGAACATCTCCAGCGCTGAGTATTGAGGTACGAAGAGGGGAGCTGTAAACCGTGCACGGATATCGGAAGATAAACGGAAGGGGGAGGGAGCCGCCGCGTTTGGGCGCTGGGAAGCGGCAGCCACCTGCACGGGGGAGCGGGAGGACTCACAGAGGGCACCCGCGAGAGAGCGGACTGAGACCGGTGAGCCGTGAACGCGCGCGCCACCAGGCATCTCCCGGAACACCGGAATCCCGGTGTGCTCACGGGATCCAGACTGAGACCGGGAACTCCCGGAGCGCGCGCGGGGCGGCTGGCGGGCCACCTGCACGGGGGAGCGGGCGGACTCGCGGTCGGCACCCGCGAAACAGCAGACTGAGACCCTGAACCGGGTGCACGCGCCACCAGGCTTCTCACGAAACTCCGGAATCGAGGTGTGCTCACCGGGCATAGACTGAGACCGGGAGACCCGGGAGCGCGCGGGGCGGCCGGTGGCTGGCGGCATTAGAAACACAAAGGACAGAGACGCGCCGGCCCTGGAAGTGAGGGCAGGGTCGCCGAGTTGGTGCGCACATCCCGGGTCGCCGCAGGGTTGAGCAGCACCAACAGTAACAGAGTTAAAGTGGCCAGAACATCAGTGGAGAACGGGCCGCAATCCCTCTGTTCTGCGACAATGCAGCCTCTGCTGCTCTGACCCTCAGAAGAGGCATAGCCGGCCGCCAGGGAAAGCCGCCAGAGAACAAAAGCCTGGAAATACCGGCTCAGAGAGTGCCCACCCCCATCCCCCCTCGCAGGGGACACGGAGACTCTACCCAAACAGGGTTGCCTGAGTATCGGCGCGGCAGGCCCCTCCCCCAGAACACAGAAGGCAGGCTGAAAAATCAAGAAGCCCACAACCCGGGCGCCTGGGTGGCGCAGTCATTGAGCGCCTGTCTCTGGCTTAGGGCGTGATCCCGGTGTTCCGGAAAGGAGTCCCTCATCGGGCTCCTCCGCTGGGAGCCTGCTTCTTCCTCTCCCACTCCCCTGCTTCTGTTTCGTTCTTGCTGACTGTCTGTCTCCCTCTCTCAGATAAGTAAATAAATAAAATCTTTAAAGAAGAAGCCCACATCTCTAAGATCCCTATAAAACAAGGGGCACGGCCTGGGACCCAGTCAATAATTTTGGGCTCTGGAAACCCCGCAACCTCTCTTCATCAGAATGACAAGAAGGAGAAGCCCCCCCCAGCAAAGAAAAGACAGTGAGTCAGTGGCCTCTGCCACAGAAGTAACAGATATGGATGTAACCAAATTATCAGAAATGGAATTCAGAGTAACAATGGTCAAGATAATGAGTAGACTTGAAAAAAGTATTCAGGAAAATATTACTGAGAATATACAATCCCTAAGGGCGGAAATGAGAGCGAATTTGACAGAAATTAAAAATTCTATGAGCCAAATGCAGGCAAAACTAGAGGCTCTGAAGCGGGTCACGGTCACGGAAGCGGAGGAAAGGGTTAGTGAATTGGAGGATGGGTTAATAGAGGAAAAAATAAAAATAGAAGATGGTCTTAAAAAAATCCACGCCCACGAATGTTGGCTACGGGAGATTACTGACTCAACGAAACGATCCAATGTTAGAATCATCGGCATCCCCGAGGGGGTGGAGAAAAACAGAGGTCTAGAAGAGATATTTGAACAAATTGTAGCTGAAAACTTCCCTAATCTAGCAAGGGAAACAAAAATTCGTGTCCAAGAGGCAGAGAGGACCCCTCCCAAGCTCAACCATGACAGACCTACACCACGTCACGTCATAGTGCAACTCGCAAATATGAGATCCAAGGAAACAGTATTGAAAGCGGCCAGGGCAAAGAAATTTCTCACGTACCAAGGCAAAGGCATCAGAATTACATCAGACCTGTCTACACAGACCTGGAATGAGAGAAAGGGTTGGGGGAGCATTTTTAAAGCTCTTTCAGAGAAAAACATGCAGCCAAGGATCCTTTATCCAGCAAGGCTGTCATTCAGAATTGATGGAGAAATAAAGACATTTCAGAATCGACAGTCACTAGCCAATTTCGTAACCACGAAACCAGCCCTACAGGAGGTATTACGGGGGGTTCTATAAAAGTAAAAAGGCCCCAAGAGTGATACAAAACAGAAAGTCACAGCCAATACAAACAAAGACTTTACTGACAACATGGCAGAATTAAAAGCATATCTCTCAGTACTCAGCCTGAACATTAATGGTTTAAATTCTGGTTTCAAACGCCACAGGGTTGCAGATTGGATAAAAAGAAATGACCCATCCATTTGCTGTCTACAAGAGACTCATTTCGAACCCAAAGATGCATTCAGACTGAGAGTAAGGGGATGGAGTACCATCTTTCACGCAAATGGACCTCAAAAGAAAGCTGGGGTAGCAATTCTCATATCAGATAAATTGGATTTTAAACTACAGACTATAGTTAGAGATGCAGAAGGGCACTATATTATTCTTAAGGGAAGTATTCAACGAGTGGATATGACAATTATAAATATATATGCCCCCAACAGGGGAGCAGAAAGATACACAAGCCAACTCTTAACCAGAATAAAGAGACATATACATAAAAATACATTAATAGTAGGGGACCTCAACACTCCACTCTCAGAAATAGAACACCCTGGCAAAAACTAAGCAAAGAATCAAAGGCTTTGAATGCCATACTCGACGAGTTGGACCTCTTAGATATATATAGAACACTACACCCCAGAACCAAAGAATACTCATTCTATTCTAATGCCCATGGAACATTTTCAAGAATAGACCATGTTCTGGGACACAAAACAGGTCTCAGCCGATACCAAAAGATTGAAATTATCCCCTGCATATTCTCAGACCACAACGCTCTGAAATTGGAACTCAACCACAAGGAAAAATTTGGAAGAAACTCAAACACTTGGAGACTAAGAACCATCCTGCTCAGGAATGACTCGATAAACCAGGAAATCAAAAATCAAATTAAACAATTTATGGAGACCAATGAGAATGAAAATACAACAGTCCAAAACCTATGGGATACTGCAAAGGCAGTCCTAAGGGGGAAATGCATAGCCATCCAAGCCTCACTCAAAAGAATAGAAAAATCTAAAATGCAGTTTTTATATTCTCACCTCAAGAAGCTGGAACAGCAACAGAGGGACAGGCCTAATCCATGCACGAGGAAGCAGTTGACCAAAATTAAAGCTGAAATCAATCAAGCAGAAACCAGAAGTACAGTAGAGCAGATCAACAGGACTAGAAGCTGGTTCTTGGAGAGAATCAATAAAATTGACAGACCACTGGCAAGACTTATCCAAAAGAAAAGAGAAAGGACCCAGATTATTAAAATTATGAATGAAAAAGGAGAGGTCACGATGAACACCATTGAAATTGGAAGGATTATTAGAAATTTTTATCAACAGCTATATGCCAATAAACTAAGCAATCTGGAAGAGATGGAATCCTTCCTGGAAACCTATAAACTACCAAGATTGAAAAAGGAAGAAATTGATTTCTTAAACAGGCCAATTAATTATGAAGAAATTGAGTCAGTGATAAACAACCTTCCAAATAACAAAACTCCAGGCCCGGACGGTTTTCCTGGGGAATTCTACCGAACATTCAAAGAAGAAATAATACCTATTCTCCTAAAGCTATTTCAAAAAATAGAAACAGAAGGAAAGCTACCAAACTCATTCTATGAGGCCAATATTACCTTGATCCCCAAACCAGGCAAAGACCCCCTCAAAAAGGAGAATTACAGACCGATTTCCCTAATGAATATGGACGCCAAAATCCTCAACAAGATACTTGCTAATAGAATCCAACAGTTCATTAAAAGGATTATCCACCACGATCAAGTGGGATTCATACCTGGGATGCAAGCGTGGTTCAATATTCGCAAATCAATCAGCGTGATACATCATATCAACAAGAAAAGACTCAAGAACCATATGATCCTCTCAATCGATGCCGAAAAAGCATTTGACAAAATACAGCATCCTTTCCTGATTAAAACCCTTCAGAGTGTAGGAATAGAAGGTACATTTCTCAATCTCATAAAAGCCATCTATGAAAAGCCTACTGCAAATATTATTCTCAATGGGGAAAAGCTGGAAGCCTTTCCCTTAAGATCAGGAACACGACAAGGATGCCCACTCTCGCCACTATTATTCAACATAGTACTAGAAGTCCTTGCAACAGCAATCAGACAACAAAAAGGGATCAAAGGTATTCAAATCGGCAAAGAAGAAATCAAAATGTCTCTCTTCGCAGACGACATGATACTCTATATGGAAAACCCAAAAGAAGCCCCTCCCAAACTATTAGAAGTTATAGAGCAATTCAGTAACGTGGCGGGATACAAAATCAATGCTCAGAAATCAGTTGCATTTCTGTACACGAATAACGAGAACGAAGAAAGAGAAATCAGGGAATCCATCCCATTTACAATAGCACCAAAAACCATACGTTACCTTGGAATTAACTTAACCAGAGACGTAAAGGACCTTTATTCTAGAAACTATAAATCACTCTTAAAAGACATTGAGGAAGACATAAAAAGATGGAAAGATATTCCATGCTCATGGATCGGAAGAATTAACATAGTTAAAATGTCCATGCTACCCAGAGCAATCTACACTTTCAATGCTATCCCGATCAAAATACCGAGAACGTTTTTCAAAGAACTGGAACAAATAGTCCTTAAATTTGTATGGAACCAGAAAAGACCCCGAATCTCCAAGGAACTGTTGAAAAGGAAAAACAAAGCTGGGGGCATCACAATGCCGGATTTCGAGCTGTACTACAAAGCTGTGATCACAAAGACAGCATGGTACTGGCACAAAAACAGACACATAGACCAATGGAACAGAATAGAGAGCCCAGAAATGGACCCTCAGCTCTTTGGGCAACTAATATTTGATAAAGCAGGAAAAAACATCCGGTGGGAAAAAGACAGTCTCTTCAATAAATGGTGCTGGGAAAATTGGACAGCTACATGCAAAAGAATGAAACTTGACCACTATCTCACACCATACACAAAAATAAACTCCAAATGGATGAAAGACCTCGATGTGAGACAGGAATCCATCAAAATTCTAGAGGAGAACATAGGCAGCAACCTCTACGACATCAGCCAAAGCAACCTTTTTCATGACACATCCCCAAAGGCAAGAGAAACAAAAGATAAAATGAATTTATGGGACTTCATCAAGATTAAAAGTTTCTGCACATCCAAGGAAACAGTCAGAAAAACTAAGAGGCAGCCCACGGAATGGGAGAATATATTTGCAAATGACACTACAGATAAAGGACTGGTATCCAAGATCTACAAAGAACTTCTCAAACTCAATACACGAGAAACAAATAAACAAATCAAAAAATGGGCAGAAGATATGAACAGACACTTTTCCAATGAAGACATACAAATGGCTAACAGACACATGAAAAAATGTTCAAAATCATTAGCCATCAAGGAAATTCAAATCAAAACCACACTGAGATACCACCTTACGCCAGTTAGAATGGCAAAAATAGACAAGGCAAGAAACAACAATTGTTGGAGAGGATGTGGAGAAAGGGGATCCCTCCTACATTGTTGGTGGGAATGCAAGTTGGTACAGCCACTCTGGAAAACCGTGTGGAGGTCCCTTAAAAAGTTAAAAATTGAGCTACCCTATGATCCAGCCATTGCACTACTGGGTGTTTACCCCAAAGATACAGACGTAGTGAAGAGAAGGGCCATATGCACCCCAATGTTCATAGCAGCAATGTCCACAAGAGCTAAATCGTGGAAGGAGCCGAGATGCCCTGCAACAGATGACTGGATTAAGAAGTTGTGGTCCATATATACAATGGAATATTACTCAGCAATCAGAAAGAATGAGTTCTCAACATTTGCTACAACATGGACGGCACTGGAGGAGATAATGCTTAGTGAAATAAGTCAAGCAGAGAAAGACAACTATCATATGATTTCTCTCATCTATGGAACATAAGAACTAGAATGATCAGTAGGGGAAGAAAGGGATAAAGAATGGGGGGGTAATCAGAAGGGGGAATGAAACATGAGAGACTATGGACTATGAGAAACAAACTGAGGGCTACAGAGGGGAGGGGGGTGGGGGAATGGGATAGACCGGTGATGGGTAGTAAGGAGGGCACATATTGCATGGTGCACTGGGTGTTATACACAACTAATGAATCATCGAGCCTTACATCGAAAACCGGGGATGTACTGTATGGTGACTAACATAATATAATAAAAAATCATTATTAATAAAAAAAATAAATAAAAAAAAATAAAGACTAAAATAGTTCCTGAAAAAATAAAAATAAAGTATATAAAAACAAATTAAAATCCTTGTCAGTTGAAACCTTGCCTATTGTCTGATGATTAGTCTTTAATTTACATTTGAGAAGACGTGTATTAGGCAATACAATTCTCAGTTTGGGTTAGACTTTTTATACTTCCCATGCTTTCCATTTTTCCTCTGAAGGAATCATGCTGAGTTTCCCTGAATTCAGTTTTAATGTGTAATGTTCTCTAGGGTTTCGATCTTTCACTATGAAGTAACAAACAGACATCTATGAACTTAACTTCCTTTTGAAAAATTAGTTTCTCTGCAGAACCAGGCAGCACCCTTTGAAACTTTGGAATACCCTAGGGCAATCAGCATGGTAGGGAGTCTTTGATGGGTGACTTAGCTGCCCTATCCTGTAGGGCTGGCAAATCCCCTAAACACAGTTCGCTTTCATGTTCATCATGCTAAAGATAATCTTACAACATAACTTCTCTAAAAAGCAAAACGGCCATTATTTTAACATTACTCTCAACACCTCACACATCTCACTGAAGTGGTAACTCATTGAAACAGTTTCAAACCACCTTGTTGGATTGTGCTTACGTATCACCTCATTGCCTGACTTTTTCAGTTTCTCTGGTCTCCTCAATCCTTCAGCTCCCCTGCCCACATATCCAGCCACATTCCCAGCAGTGACTTCCCTTCCTTCGCAGAGGAGACAGAAACTACCTGACGTGAATCACCTCCAAGCCAAGAGCCACCCTCTACTTGTGCCTTGGGTCCCGTCTCTTCTCCCTTTTTCAAGAATCCTCTGCAATTTGTTGCACAATATGTCGCAGTATCTTCCACTTGTCCTTCTTTACTCACTCGTTCCCATTTAATTAGAACATGCTCAAATTTCTTCCCTTCCATTAAAAAAAAAAAATCCCTGCTTTATCCCTATTCCCCAAGCCACCCTATGTCTCTCCCTTTCACTGTCACGCTTACTGCCAAGCTCACTATAGCCATGTCTCTGTTTTTTGTACCTTACATTTGTCCCTCAACCTGTTCCTCTCAATTTAACACTTAACAATGATGTTCCTTTCAGGGTAATCAAAAACATCGAAACAGCATTTTCGGTCCTCATCTCTTCTGGTTTTCACTGGAGCAGTCCAGCCATTCCTTTTCAGTTTTTTTCATCATACCTTCTCCTATGGCAATCACTACACTTTAGATACCCTCAAAGCCCTGAAGGAGGCCTGCATCTAACCCTGAAAAACTCATCTATTACCTTTGTTTTATAGACATCTGCTAACTGATGACTGCAAATTTTGCTCAGAGCTCTGTTCTGATGCCCAGGCTTGTATAATTCTCATTGATTGGGTTCCCAGACTGTGGGATGGAAATTAGCAGCCAAGAGCATTTTTAGGGAATACTCTTAGGATCCACTCTGCAGAAGGGAAAAGGAAGGGAGAAGTGATGTCTTGCCAACTCTGGGCACCTCTGAAGCTGGGATGTCCCTTTAGAAGTGTCCTGAGTTGGAATGAAGGGTCTTTTCTTCATAATTCCTATTGGCCAGTCACTGGTTGATGGCAGGCCACCCTTGGAAGGAGCGCTGACCTTGGGAGGAAAGATTCAGCCTTTGGCTGAATCGACTGCTTTAGGAAGCTGGTAATTGAGAACTTCCAACAGCTGAGAGCGTAAGTCTTTTGTTTTTGAAAGGAATCTGTGTTGGTCATCAGGGCATCAACTGCAAGAATCAACTGCTTACTTAGTATTTTTTCTTGGCTACCCAACAGATACTTCAAAAATAACATTTTTGACACTAAACACTTCATGCTAAACTCCACTCCCTCACACTGCTTCTTCCCCCATCCCTCCTACCACACTTAGATGGCTATCATCCACTTAGTCAAGCCAGAAACCAAAGTGTCCTTCTGAATCTTTTGTCTGCCTCTCCCCCACCCACATCTGATCAGTCTAAATGTCATGACGACATTGCATCCTAAATCTCTCTTTTTTAAAAAAAGATTTTGTTTATTTATTTGACAGAGAGAGACAGCGAGAGAGGGAACACAAGCAGGGGGAGTGGGAGAGGAAGAAGCAGGCTCCCAGCGGAGGAGCCTGATGTGGGACTCCATCCCAGAACGCTGGGATCACGCCCTGAGCCGAAGGCAGACGCTTAAGGACTGGGCCACCCAGGCGCCCCGCATCCTAAATATCTCTTGCTCCGATCTAGCTTGCAACCTCCTTGCTGTTGCGTCTGTTGATTTGCAAGCCCCGCCCCCACGAGTTTCGCAGGTGGAATCTGAAACTGGTTCCTGTACTCAGAGGGCAGGGAGAGACTGAAGAGAGGCAGCCCCCTCCAGGTTGGTAGGTGGCAAGTGTAATAAGCAAAGGGAACTTACATATGAAGCTTGCCTTGGGCGACAGCAAGATGGTAGGATCCCCACACCTGCTCATCAGATCGTGAAGTTTATACAGAGGCCTTAACTAGGGTCATGTGTACCGTGCAGGTGTTCGCAATACCACATGACTATCTATCTATGTCTTCGGAGTAACTTCTGGGAGTGGGAAAGGCAAATGGAACCCATATCCCAAGCACAGGGGAGGGAGTGAGGAGCTAGGGTCCAGCTCACAGGTCAACCGGTGGCCACATCTTCTTGAGGATAACAGCTTCCAGTGTAAATTACCATCATAGTTTGCTTGGATGATGGCATTCTTTTCTTAAAAGTGGTTTCTCTATGCCTACATTCCACCCCACCACCAGTCTCTTCTTTCGTCAGTCAGTGGTGTCTTTTTAGCAATTTCTATAAACATCTCATTTCAATCAGTGACTTCCAATATCTTTAGTTTGGCCTACAAAGGCCTTCATCACGAGACCCCAATCGCTCCAGGTTTACCTTGCTCCACTCTCTCTTCACCCTCCTCCACTCAATCCACACTGGCTACCTACTAGCTTCTTGGAAACATCATGTTCTCTGTATATGCTTTCCACATGACCCTCCCTCACCCAAAATATTTTCTTTTCTCCCTGCAAGTCTCAGCTTATAGATCACTTCCTCAAGGAAGCCTTTCTTGGGTATCCAGGACTAAGTAGCATCCCCTCGTGTTCACTGACAAGGAGCGTGTCTTTCCTGGCACATGTCATTTTGTGAGGATTTGCTTACCATCTTCCTTTCCCATCAGAGCACATGCTCCATGACAGCAGAAACAATGTGTCTTAGTCATTGTTTTATCTCCAGCGCTCAGCACGATGCCTAGCATATGGTGCGTGCTTCGTATTTGACTTGGTGTATGCCATTCCCTCTCTCTGGGGTGTCACGCTTCCGTTGTTGCATTTTTCACACCTTCATTTATTTAGCATTTGGAGTTTACAAATTGACGGCTCATGAGCCACATTGCTCACAAAATATTTTTAGATTCCCCTTCCACATATTAAAATCAGTAGATTTCACAATTAAAAAATCAGAACATATGACAATACTAAATACATAGTCCCAAGACAGTTACCCACCTTGAGCAAATCTTCTGTTTTCTGGGATATAGCAGGTGCTGAATATTGTTTATTACTGAATTGATTGATTAATTGAAAATGATTAACACTTTTCTATTGCTATTTAATTTCAATTTTATGGGATCCACTGTGGACAATGACGATACAATATTGAAAGAATGATTGTGAACTCAAGGACAGTTCTGAAATACACATGTTTAACACTGAAATATACACGTTTAATATGTTTAATACAAGGAAGAGAGAATTCATATTTAATCCAAGAGTTAGGTCCAGTTGTCCATTAGAAAATTGTAACTTGAGGATTTAAAGAATGTCATCATATTGAGAAGGCCTTGAGTTAGGTGAACTGAATAGCTTCAGATAAGAAAATGTGCTGTTCTAGTAACAACAACCAGTCCTACTAGGGGTCCTAGGACCCCAGTAGTGCTATTACACATGCTCATGAATGAACCCTAATAACAAATGGGAGTATAACTGCTACTTCAAAAGTGACAGTGTGGCTCTTTGAAGTCTTCAACAGACCTCGGTAATACTGACACTCTCAGGCTTTGTTGCTTGCAGGACTGATTTTGGATGTTATAATCTGCATCATTCCAATAATTACTTAACTTAAAAATATTACTTGAAAGTATAAAATATAAAAATGGAAAGGGTTATTCTTTTTATTAGCCACGTTCATTGGGCAACATTTTAACATGTGGATAGTTCACCACCTCACAATTTGATTATTAACCTTGAAGCTAATACTACAGTTAATTTTTAAAGTTCCTTACATTTAGAATGTGTGAAGGGCAATCTTTTCTCTATTTAATAAAGTAAATCCTCTAATATGACGTATAGTTTCTTATCTTTAACATGTTTGGTTCTTTAATATTGACATAAAGATTTAATTAAAAGTACCAGGAACCCTAATATTAATGGATATAATAAAAACAAATACCTTGAAGGCAACAATATGGCACAACGAATGGATATTAGGAAACAGAAAAATTTTGACGTGTAGATCAATCTTTTTAACAGGGGGAAGCATGCAATAAAGGTTAGCTTACATGTCACATCAGTCAAATTAGAAAACAACATGTGCTGGCTTATTTATAAATAAAAAATGTTCGACAGACAATTCAGATTCAAATCTTTAAGCAAGTTAAAACTTAGCGATTTGTCATTTTTCTTCTAAAAATTATGTGTTATAAAGGATTTTATGATGTGTTGATACACTGTTCTTCTTCCTGTCATACACTTTTATGTCCTGAAGGGTTGTTGATAAGACAGCATCCTTGATGAGAAAGAGAGAGGAAGGAAGAGAGATTTTTCAAATAAGCACCATTTTTGGTCAAGTATTTATTATAACTTAGCCCTTCAATATTTCATATGATTAGTCATTGTTTTAGCTAGTTATTGATAAAAGCAAGTAGACAGACTTGGTAAATTTACCACCAATTCCGTTTTCAAATCTCAGCGTCACTTGGTACAATAATACCATTTTTTAAACAATTTTTTCTAAGTTATTTACCTTTTTTCTTTTTGAAATAAGAAATCCAAGATACACGAAAACACTTAAATACATGTAAAAATTTTTCTGTCCTGATTTTATCATAGTTAAAAATTTTTAAAGTTTTCCACCCATGTGTATCTTATGAATGTTTTTATGGACTGTTCAAAGTATCTAAAAAGTTGTTGTTATGTTGTTTATATAGTTCATCGTTCACAAAGATTAGAACACATACACTTTGCCATAAGTTATTTTTATAATATTCTTTTTTTAAAAAAGAGTTTATTTATGTATTTCAGAGATAGAGCAAGCACATGCACGAGCAGGGGGAGCGGCAGAAGGAGAAGCAGGCTCCCCGCTGAGCAGGGAGCCCGATGTGGGGCTCGATCCCAGGATCCTGGGATCATGACCTGAGCAGAAGGCAGATGCTTAACTGACTGAGTCACCCAGGTGCCCATATTTTTATAATATTCTTAATCAGACATAAAGTAATCAGTATAAAGTATTTTATACTGTACCTTTAAAAGTGTCAAAATCCTGATCCTATAAAATGATTTACATCATTTTATTGTATTATTGTAATATTTTACCAGAACCAGGATTATATTTCATTCATCAAGAAATATAAAATAGGGCTATTTTTTTCTCTGTCTGACTTATTTCACTTAGCATAATACCCTCTCAGTCCACCTACGTTGTCACAAATGGCAAGATCTCATCCTTTTTATGGCTGAGTAATATTCCATTATATATATAATATCTTACATCTTCTTTATCCATTCATCTATCAATAGCACTTGGGCTACTTTCTTATCTTGGCTATTATAAATAATGCTTCAATAAACAAAGGGGCGCATGTATCTTTTTGAATTACTGTTTCTGTTTTCATTGGGTAAATAACCAGAAGTAGAATCATTGGATCATATAATATTTCTATTTTTAATTTTTTGAGAAACTTTCATACTGTTTTCCATAGTGGGTATACCAATTTACATTTCCACCAACAAGGCATGAGGGTTTCTTTTTCTTCACATCCTTGCCTACACTCGTTATTTCTTGTCTTTTTGACTCTAGCTATTCTGACAAGTAGAAGGTGATAACTCATGGTTCTGATTTGCATTTCCATGATGATTAGTGATGTTGAGTGTCTTTTTGTCTGTTCATGTGTCTGTTGGCCATTGGTATATCTTCTTTGGAAAAATGTTCTCTGCCCCTTTTTAATTAGATTATTTGGGTATTTATTTATTTATTTATTTTGCAATTGAGAGAGAGAGAGAGAGAGTGAGGGGGCAGGGGCAGAGGGAGAGGGAAAGAATCTTAAGCAGACTCCACACTGAGCATGGAGACTGATGTGGGGCTCAATCTTATGACCCTGAGATCATGGCCTGAGCCAGAATGAAGAGTGTCTGACTTAGCCACCCACACACCCCATTTTGGGGGGGGGTTAAAATTCTTCATATACTGGGGCACCTACACAGCACAGTCAGTTGAGGGTCCAGCTCTTGGTTTTTGGCTTAGGTTGTGATGTCGGGGTCCATGGGATCAGGCCCCACATCAGGCTCCATGCTCAGTGAAGAGTCTTCTTGGGATTCTCTCCTTCTCCCTCTACCCCTCCCCCCTGCACTCACTCTTTCTCTTAAATAAATAAATAAATAAATAAACAAACAAATAAATCTTTAAAAAAATAAAATAAAATTCTTCATATATTTTGGATAGTAACCCGTTATCAGATATATCCTTTGCAACTATCTTCTCCCATTCACTGAGTTGTCTTTTTATTTTGTTGATGGTTTCCCTTGCTATAAAGAAGGTTTTCATTTTGATGTAGTCTCAATAGTTTATTTTTCTTTTGTTTTTCTTCCTCAGGAGACATATCTAGAAAAGTGTAGTTAAGGCCAAAGACAAGGAGATTACTACCTGTTTTCTTCTAGGAGTCTCATGGTTTCAGGTCTCACAGTTAGGTCTTTTACCCATTTTGAAGTTTTGTGTGTGTGTGTGTGTGTGTGTGTGTGTGTATCATGTAAGAAAGTGGTCCAGTTTCATTCTTTCACCATGTCATTGTCCAGGCTTCCTCATACCATTTATTGAAAGACCGCTTTTCCCCATTGTATATCCTCGCCCCCTTTATCATGGATTAATTAACTATATAAAAGTATGGGTTTATTTCTGGGCTCTCTATTCTGTTCCATTTATCTATGTGTCTACTTTTAGTCCAGTACCATACTATTTTGATTACTATAGCTTTGTAGTATATTTTGAAATCTACAATTGCAATACTTTCCTTTTTGTTCTTCTTCCTCAAGATTGCTTTGGCTATTTGGGGTCTTTAAATAAGTCAGACAGAGAAAGACAAATACCATGTGATTTTACTTATATGTAGAATATAAAAAACAAAACAAAGAAACAAAAAGCAGACATAGATCTATAAATGTGGAGAACAAATTGATGGTTGTCAGAGAGGAGGGGGATAGAAGGATGGACAAATTGGGAAAAGGGGACAAAGTAAGAGTTGCAGACTTCCAGTTAGGGGATAAGTAAGTCATGGGAATAAAAGGTATAGCATAAGGAATATAGTGAATGGTATTATAATAGTATTGTGTGGTAACAGATCATGGCTACACTTGTAGTGAGCACAGCATAAACAATAGAATTGTTGAATCACTGTGTTGTATACCCGAAACTAATGTGACATTGTGCGTAAACTATACTCAAATAAAAACCAAAAAAGAATGAAGAAAAAATAAGAAATAAAAAAGTATAAAGTATGTATTTTTAAATTATCATATGAGGAAACACTTTAGAGTTTCCAAGCTCTTACACAGACATGTGTTCCTGAAAATAACTTAATTTTAATCATTGTTATTAATATGCTCTTCTATCAATAGAAAGATTTGTACAACTTTGTTTCCCATCTTTATAACTTATACTTGGACATGTACAGGGAAGTGGGAGAAAATACAATCTTCTATCTCAACATATAGGTTAATTTTTCCACTTTTAAATATTGCACATATAAAGCAATTTATTTGCCAAATTGCCAGAGTGTCACAAATATGAAATAGCAAACAATACTTTGACTTCTGACAACTCAGAAAGTTTGTTGAATTAATTAATCCTTCTAGGAGTTTGATTGGCTTAAAAAATGATATTATTTTTTCTGATACAATGACCATGAAGTAGGAGTTTTATAGAACCTAATATTTCTGAAATTTATAACATAAAGAATCTCTTGAATAACAATCTGAAGAAAATAATCAGTTGTAGGCCCAAGCTTCTTACCTTTCTCTGTGAATGCATCTTGGATATTTTAACTGCCCTCTGTCACATCGCACTCTGAGTTCAGATCCAATAACAGAGAACTCAGCTATATATGTATTTCTCTTACAAAGAAACTCAATATACTCGCCATGAAAAATATTTGGTCTATCATCAAAATCCCATTTCAGCAGTAAATTATTATTTTCCATTTCAACAAATGATAATGTGCAAGGCTCTGAAAAAATAAAAAGAAGAAAATTATCTTGACGCATCTTGGCACTAACAGGAATCATTTTGCTTCCTATTCATGATGACCTTAAAATTCCCAGACATTAGGGTGGCAACTAAGTTGGAATTAATATTTGAGTCAGAAAATACATTCAAGGGTCACAGAAAACAGTCTGCCATTTGTCTCTGTGGTACTGGATTTGGAAAAGTTGTATGTCCTGCCAGTCACTTAGCTTTATGCCATTTTGGTTTTCAAAGATAGTAAACAAAAAAGGTGTTTTTATAAAGAGCATTGATAGTTACCAGTAATTATTGAAATAATGTTCTTTTTCTTATTTTTTTCTTCAGGAACCTCAAATAAAATCCCCATGAGACAAAGTATTTGATTGTTAGATAGATAAAATATTATGGAAATGTAGAAAGCCATGGGATTGTCAACAATGACTCAAACTCTATGACCTGATGGCATCCAGAGTGGTTGACAGTTTCTTCTCTTTCAAATTTCCAGTTATTAAGCAATATCAATTTTAGATTAAGATGTTTTAAATTCTAAGCATTGAAAATATTATTGTGTCCTTCCATTAATGCATTAAAACAAAACAAAATGAAAACTTAAGATAATTATTAGAATACTCAACACATTTTTCATAATAAATATTTTTCATAATAAAAATATTCATATTTTCAAAATGTCAAGTTATTTCAGAAAATGGAGTTGTTTGTGTCCTTATTTGCCTTCTGGATGACATAGCACCAAACAGTAGGTCCTGAGATAAGTGAAAGGTCCAGAGTTGTTAATAGAGCATATGAATCATACAACTGTAATACATTAACAAACTTCCTTATTCGATATTTTTGGTAAGTATTTATTGAATCCCTAAGTGTCAGATGTTATGCTAGAAGTTCTATAGACAGAATACAAATGAAGAAAAATAATCGGAAAGACTCTAAGAGAATCTTTATAGTCACTGCAAAACATCTTTGACAATAAGGTCAAATGGCACTTAATTTAAAATGTTATGGTTCTACAAAACATGAAATTTTAATTAAAACAAGTTAAAAATTAATTCATGGACGTTCTGTTCTCAGCTATGACAGAATAGTCTATCAGATCGGCATGTCTACTAAAAACTGGAAAGTTTGAAAACAGACACGAAGCAAGTATTTCAAGGGATTAGAACATTTCCAAGGCCCTCAGTACTCAAGATGCTAAGGTTCTGGTAAAAGCTCATTCAGATGAGTCCAACATTCTCTGCAGCATTTTCTTCTTGGGATATTTGTTGATTCTCAGCATGAGCTGAGAGACTGTAGAGAATGGGCAACAGCAAACATAGAGCTAGCAGAGCTTTTGGAAATCTCATACTGTTGAGGATAGAAAAATGGAAGTTTAGGTCAGCCATGACAGCCACGACTTGAGGGGTCAAGAACGGAGGAATGGGAGGTGCAGAGAATGAACGTGATACTCTGAACTGGCTTTTCCCTTGAAGCATTTGCCTACTTGTGCAAAGAGACTTGTGCAAAGAGAGAGGATAAAGAGCCAAGCAGAAAGTGAATGAAAAGCTACCTTAAGCTTTTTGGGCAGTCTCTCAGTAATATGAAAGCCAGTCAAGAAGGAGGAACCTTGGTATAAATACCAAACTCTGCAGGGTTATGTTCTACTAGTGAAGAAACCTGCAGGGTTATGTTCTACTAGTAGGGGCAAATAAAGGTCTGAAAATAAGCTTAGTAAAAGCCGCATTTCTAATTAGATTGAAACTATAGGGGAACTATACTATCAGCCAGAAGAAGAGAGGAGTATTCTCTGGAACAAGATGACATCATCATTTCAAGCTTCTAAAATTTTCCATACGTAATATTTGACATTCTACCAACTGTTAACAGAAATAGCAAAAAATTAGGCTAGAAATTGAAATAGGCCTACAGATGATCCAGATAATGGAGTTTGCAGGCGAGAATTGAAAGATAAGTGTGGTTAACATGGTGAAGAAGTAGATGTTAAGATAAAGTCTTTCATCAGACACCTGAAATCTACAAAAAAAAAAAAAAAGCGTAAAGCGGACATTCTAGAAATACAAGGATATTGAAAGCTCAGTAGATGAGTTTAAAGCCAATTGGACACAGGATTAATGAATTGGAGGATACATCAGTAGAAAATTACCAAATGGGAACAAAGAAGATAAAAGGTTCCTTCCAGACCTATGAAAAACATCAAGCCACAGATTCAAGAAGTACTACCAACTTGAAGAATGAAATGCTCAGGGGCACCTGGGTGGCTCAGTGCCTTCAGCTCAGGTCATGATCCCAGGGTCCTGGGATCGAGTTCTGCACAGGATCCCCAATCAGTGGAAAGTCTGCTTCTCCCTCTGCCACTCCCCCATTCATGCTCACTCTCTCTCTCTCTATCCCTCTCTTCCAAAAATAAATAAATAAAATCTTAAAAAAAAAAAAAAGAATGAAATGCTCAGAGAAACACATATCAAGGCCCCACATAAATAGCCTACTGAAAATAAAAGGAAAAAGAATCTCAAAACCAGCAGAGTACAAAAAGCAACTTAGTTTCAAAGAAGTACCATTGAGAATGGCATTGACTGGGCACCTGGGTGGCTCAGTCGGTTAAGCGTCTGCCTTCAGCTCAGGTCATGATCCCAGGGTCCTGGGATCAAGTACTGCATCAGGCTCCCTGCTCCGTGGGGAGCCTGCTTTTCTCTCTGCCTGCAGCTCCCCCTGCTTGTGCTCTCTCTGACAAATAAATAAATAAATAAAATCTTAAATTAAAAAAAAAATGGCATTGACTAACAAAAACTACAAAATGCAGAAAAGGATAAAATGACGTCTTCTAAAGCATGGAAAGAAAAAGAGGGCCAAGCTAGAATTCTATCTCTGGTAAAATTACTTGTCAAAAGTGAAGGAAAATAAAGAAATTTGCAGACAAACAAAAACCAAGAAAATAATAAAGAAATAGTAATTTTCAGGCATGTGCAAAATGATCCCAATCAGAAGTAGTGACAAACAGGAGAAGATGAGAAACAAATCACTAAAAAGCATATCCACAAATCTTAACGAATATTTTTGGAGAACATAATATTCATTGTATCTTTGGGACTTAAACTATATGTAGAATGAAAATGCACAACACAGTAATACAAACAGTGGGAAGGGTAAATCAAGCTAAGGTGTTCTGGGTCTTGGAGAGGTGGTATAAGTACTAATTTATATTCAGCTGTAATAAGTCATGGTTGAATTATGTAATCTCTGTGATAACAACTAAAGGAAGCCAAGAGAAAAGTATAATCAACAAGCTAGTAGAGAGTGAAATGGTATAAAAAGAACTGATCTACCCAGAAGAAAGAACAGAGAGAGAAAGTGAAGAATAAAGAACAGTAGGATATATATCTAGTATAGTTAAGTTAAGATGGTAGCTATAAACCAAATATATAAGTACTTATGTTAATATGTATATGGATAAATACTATAAAGAGAAAGATTGTCAGACTAAATAAATATGCTTTAAAATAAACAACTATATATTGCTTATAAGATGTACACATTAAAAGTAAGAAACCAAAATGTTGAAAGTTAAAGAATGAAAAAATGCATGCCTTGTAAATACTTGTTGAAAGTTTGTACAGCTAAAGTAGACTTGAGGCAAAAACAAACACAAACGAAGTATTAGTACAGATAAAGGAGGACTCTTTTAAACGTATACAGGGCCAGTATACCAAGATTTAATATGCTTCAATTTGTGTGTACCTAGTGGAATAGTATAAAAATACAAAAGCAAAAATTGAGAGAACTAATGTTTTTAAATGCATGGAGGATAAGGGACTTAAACATACTTCTTTTGCTGACTGATAGAAAAACAAACAGACACAAATCAGCACGGATATGAATGAACTTAATAAGAAAAACAAAATTCAACTGACATAAATGCAGCAACAGTGGATCCAACAATGACAATTATTTGTTAGTTTATTTCAAGTACAAAAGAATGTGTACCTACAACAAATATATACTTGTAATAAAGTAAATATCAATGAATTTCAAAAGATTGATATAATTCAAAGTGGGTCTCAAAGGATTCAAATTAGAAATCAATAACAAAAGAAAACTAGGAGATCTTCCAATGTTTTGAAACTAAAAAACAAACTTCTAAATAACTCAGAGTGTACACAAGATATCAAAATGGATATCATATATTTTTTAACTGAATGGCTGAATAATAATAAAATTCCAAAATATAAAAATGTGTGGGATAAAGTTAAAGTTGTGCTCAGTGGGAAATTTATAGCCTTAAATTTCCTTAACAAATTAAATTAAATGTTCTTTAAAAATCCTTAAAAAACAAAGGCTGAAAATCAGTAATCTAAGTATCCACCTAGAAAGCTAAGATTAATAAAATAAACCTAAGAAATCAGAAGAGAGGAAATAATGATACAAATATAAATTACTAAAATGGTAAACATTTGACGAAAGGGTAACAAATGTAAATATTAGTTGTTTGAAAGGCCTAATAAAAGTTATAGACCCAGGGTGGCTGGATGGCTCAGTGGGTTAAGTGACCAATTCTTGGTTTCGACTCAGGTTGTGCATGATCTCTGGGTCCTGAAATGGAGCCCTGGGTTGAGCTCTGGGCTCAGTGGAGAGTCTGCTTCCTCTCTTCCTCTTCCTTTGCCCCGATCTTCCCTCCTCTCTAAAATAAATCTTAAAAAAAGAACAACAAAAAACTTCTAAAAAAAACCAGTAAGAGCCTTGGAAAGACATGTCAAGAAAGAAAGAAAAACAGCTTAATAGCAGTAAAAACAAATGACACATCACTAAAGGCATTACGAAGAATTTAAAATGATGTTGTGAACAACATTATGTCAACAAAAGTGACAATTTAGATATTATGGACAAATTTCCATAAACCACTCGACTAAAACTGACAGCTGTCAGGATCTTTCCTTAAAGAGAACTTGATGTTCAAATGGCATGTTTGGTGGATTCTTGCAATTATTAAGGAAGAAATGGTACCAATCTTACACAAATTCCAGAGAACTGAAAAAGAGGGAACTTACCAATTCACCATATGAGGAAAGTAGAAACTTCATACCAAACACAAAAGGAAAATAACAGACTGATCTCTTTCATGAAAATAGATACAGAACTTCTAAGTAAAATATAAGCAAATAAAATCCAACAACATGTGAAAAGCATAATTCATCACAACCAAGTGTGATTTATTATAGGAATGTAATCATGCTTTAACATTCAAAAAGAAGCAATATAATTCTGGGGGAAAAGTAATAATATGATTATTTCAATAGTGCTAAAATTAAACACTCACTGAAGATTTTTTTAAAAACTCTCAGAAAAATAGAAATTAAAGCTTTCTATATTTTTAATTTGATTTTAGAGTACTTATAACACTGTAATGAAAGATGAATTGTTGAAAGTTTTACTTATGAGATTGGGAAACAAGATACCCACTACCTTTTCTACTCAGTATTGTCCTCAAGTCCAAGCTGGTAAAATTAGATAGTGAATAAGTCAGATATGGAAACAAAAAATATTTTCTTTTTATTTAAAGATAAGCTTTTTTATGCCTTCTGAGAATCTTTGTAGATACTGTCGCTTCTACTCAAATGCTTCACTAAAAAGGCATAACTTGCTTCAACTTTTTATCTTTGTTTCCCCATGGCACTCATGTTTTCTATTATAGTCCAAACACACTGAATGGTAATTGTTAATATATGTACCCACACCACCATGACTTATTCATCTTATCGCCCCATAAAATGACAGTACCTGGTGTATGGTTTGTATTTAATAAATATTTGTTAGGGCAAAATGGACTATAGTTATTTATGATCTACAGAAAGAATAGAAACCAGCGATGAGATAGGCACACAGATACACGAATATAGCAAATTAAGCATGTTAATAGTATTATATCAACTAACAGAGAAAAGAAAGTGAAAAAATATGGTTTTATTTCTTAAATAGGTGGCTATTTCGTAGTACATACCTAGACATGATGGTGGCATAGTCCACACTCCCTCTAAACAATAGGACTCCTTAGACCCTTGAAGGAAATGGTGATCAAAACATTTGTATTCTACCGAGGAACCATTTTCATAGATGTCTAATGTTGAACTGATTATGACCCCATTTTTAATAAGTGGAGGAGACGCACACAATCCTTTAGATTCTGAAAAAGATGATTTTAAAAGTATACAATGAATTTCTATAATAAGTATCCAATATTTTAATAATTGCTATAGAAATAAATAAGATAGGGACGACTAGGTGATTCAGTTGGTTAAGCACTGACTCTTGATTTGCTCAGGTTGTGATCTCAGGGGCATGGGACTGAGCCCCATCCTGGGCTTCACGCTCAATGTGGAGTCTGCTTGAGGATTTCTCTCATTCTGCCCCTCCTTCCCCCTGCCCCCGGCTCATGCTTTCTCTCTCTCTCTAAAATAAATGAATAAATCTTTTAAAAAAGAAATAAAATGAGATATTTCATATAAAAGCATTTTTAAGATAACTGTCAAATTTTAAATATTGAGAGCATAGTTCTATAATAACTTCATACTATAAAATTGATTATTACAATAGAATCTCATATGATAATATTGAAAAACATTTAAAACTGGTAAAGTATTAATAATCATGATTTTATTTTTCCCTTTTTATCTAGTCAAAAGTGAAAATGTATGAAACCCCTTTGAAGCCATGCTTTCTGTATGTATCCTCTTCCATTTTTTTCTTATTAAAAGTAATAGTTCCATATCCAAGGAGCAGACAGAATCTTTCAATCTGCATCAAGCCCTCTTCTGAAACAATACTCTCCAGCAAACCCCAAGAAAAGGAAAGTTTTCTAGAGTTGTTGATTGTTCACATGAGGGGGACCAGTCTTCTGATAGTCTGTTGATATCTATAAGACCTATTAATTTTCCCCTTTATAAAATTGACTTATTGGAATTAAAAGATGTCAGCATAGGTATCCTATTTAAGTGTATGTGCTTACTGGAAATTGATCAGATCATTCCCAATTTATAGATTAGAAGATGATGGTGAGTTGAGTAGGGTCTTTCTTATACTTTGAACCCAAGTGGTGATATTGGCCACCTGAGAAATTGTCTGAAAACACTGTTTTACCTTTTCTAATACATAAAGGATATCTCACTTCTCCTCTATTGCATTGTACAGATAATTCAGACAATGAAGTTGATGGAGATAAGTCATATCCTCGTTTACACACAAAATCTATTAAATCTCCATGTAAGACCTTTCCTTCATACTTCCACTTCATTTCTATGTTATTTCTGTGCATGTAATCCACATTAATAGTACACGGCTCTGTAAAACAAAATGTTCTTTTAAAATTATTTATTCATTTGACAAATATGAAGTTTAATGTATTTTTAAAAGAAAAATTTTGACAGGTATCAAAAGCAATGCTGTATATTTAACATTTACATTGTTAAAATTCCTCACACATATACATAATAAAAAGTATATGCTTTGTTATCAAATGAATTTATACATTTATTATTGTTATATTGTAAATTAAAACCACTTAATTTGAACATTAAAAAATATTGTTTAAGCTACAAGAGGCGCACCTTAGACTTATAAGTGAGGTTATAAAAAAGGATATACCATTGAAATAGAAGCAAAAAAAAAAAAAAAAAAGCCAAGGTAGCAATACTTATATTGGACAAAAGAGACTTTAAAACAAAGACTGTAACAAGAAATAAAGAAGCATAATGTAATCATAATGATAAAGAAATCATTCCAACAAGAGCATATAACAATTGTAAATATATATGTGCTCAAGAAAACCAGTCTAACCTTTAAGGTTCCTAAAGGAACCAAAACCAAAACCAAAACCAAAACCAAAACAAAAAAGCCCAAGATTAGTAGAAGGAAGGAAATAATAAAGAGCAGAGCAGAAATGAGTGACGTAGAGACTAAAAAAAAAAAAAAAAAAAAAAAAAAAAAAAAAAAAAAAGAGAAAAGGAAAGAAAATGTCAGTGAAACCAGGAGTTCTTTTTTGAAAAGGTAAACAAAATTGATAAACCTTTAGCCAGATTGATCAAGAAAAAAAGAGAGGACAAAAATAAATAAAATTAGAAACAAAAGAGAAGTAAAAACTGACACCACAGAAATACAAAGGATTAAAAGAGAATGCTACAAAAAAATTATATGCCAGCAAATTGGACAACCTAGAAGAAATAAATTCCTAGAAACCTATAATCTTCCAAAACTAAATCAGGAAGAAATAGAAAATCTGAACAGACCAATTACCAATTACCAATAACAACATTGAATTGGTAATTAAACTCCCAACAAACAAAAAGTCCAGGGCCAGATGGCTTCACAGGCGAATTCTACCAAACATTTAAAGAAGAGTTAACACCTATTCTCCTCAAATTATTCCAAAACATAAAAGAAGAAGGAAAGCTTCCAAGTACATTCTACAAGGCTAGGATCACCATGATACCAGAACCAGACAGACACTACAAACAAAGGTAACTACAGGCCAATATCCCCAATGAACACAGATGCAAAAATCCTCAACAAATTATTAGCAAACTGTATTCAACAACACATTAAAAAACCACCATGATCATGTGAAATTTATTCTAGAGATGCAAGGATGTTCCAATAGTCATAAATCATTCAATGTGATACACCACACAACAAAACAAAGGATAAAACCATATAGTCATCTCTGCAGATGCAGAAAAAGCATTTGACAAATGTCAACATCTACTCATTTAAAAAACACTCACTAAGTGGTTTAGAGGGAACATACCTCAACACAGTAAAGGCCATATATGATAAACTTACAGCTAACATCCTACGCAGTGGTTAAAAATGGGGAGCTTTTCCTCTAAGATCAGGAGCAAGACAAGGATGTCCATTCTTGTCACTTTTATTCAACATAGGACTGAAAGCTCTAGCCACAGTGATTAGGAAAAAAAAAAAAGGCAGCCAAATTGTTAAGGAAAAAAGTTAAACTGTCACTACTTGCAGATGACACGATACTATACACAAAAAACCTTAAAGATTCCATCAAAAAACTATTAGAAGTAAAAAAATGGATTCAGTAAAATCGTAGGATACAAAATTAATACACAGAAATCAATTGCATTTCTATGCCCAACTAACAAAGTAGCAGAAAGAGAAATTAAGAAAACCATTCTATTTATAAATATGCCAAAAAGAATAAAATACACAGGGATAGACTTAACCAAGGAGGTTAAGACCTGTACTCTGAAAACTATAAAACATATTGATGAAAGAAATTGAACCTGACACAGAAATGAAAAGACTTTCCATGCTCATGGATTGGAAGAATTAATATTGTTAAAATGTCCATACTAACCAGAGCAATCTACAGACCAATGAAATTTCTATCAAAATACCAATAGCATTTTTCACAGAACTAGAACAAATAATCCTAAAATTCGTATGGAACCACAAAAGATTCCAAATAACAAAAGCAATCTTCAGGAAGAAGAACAAAACTGGAGGTACCACAATCCCTGATCTCAAGATAACGACAAAGCTGAAGTAATCAAAGCAGTATGATACTAAGATAAAAATAGACACATAAATTTGTGGAACAGAATAGAGAGCCCAGAAATAAATCCATGCTCATATGGTCAGTTAATCTATGACAAAACGAGGCAAGAATATTACAATGGGAAAGACAATCTTTTCAGTAAATGATGCTGGGCAAACTGGACGGTGACATGCAAAAGAATGAAACCGGACCACTTTCTTACACCATACACAAGAATTAACTCAAAATGGATGAAAGACCTAAATGTGAGACCTGAAATCACAAAATTCCTAGAAGAAAATATAGACAGTAATCTTCTTGGCTTTGGCCTTAGCAACATTTTTCTAGATGTCTCCTGAGGCAAGGGAATCAAAAGCAAATATAAGCTATTGGGACTACATCAAAATAAAAAGCTTTTGCACAGCAAGGGAAACAATCAACAAAACAGGACAAAAAGGCAACTCACTGAATGGGTGGAGGTATTTGCAAAGGATATTTCTGATAATGGGTTAATATCCAAAATATATAAAGAAGTTATAAAACTCAACACAAAAAAACGCCACAAATAATCCAATTAAAAAAATAGGCAGGGGACCTGAATAGACATTTTTCAAAAAAAAGACTTATGAATGGCCAACAGACTCATGAAAAGATGCTCATCACCAGGGAAATACAATCAAAACCACAATGAGATATGACCTCACACCTGTCAGAATGGCTAGAGTCAAAAAGAGAAGTAACAAATGTTGGTAAGGATGTGGAGGGGAAAAAAACCCTCGTGCTGTGTTGGTGGGAATGTAAATTGGTGCAGCCACTGTGGTGAACATTATGGAGGGTCCTCAAAAAATTAAAAGTAAAAATACTATATGATCCAATAATTCCACTTCCAGGTATTTACCCAAATAAAATGAAAACAGCAATTCAAAAAGCTGTATGCACCTCTATGTTTATTGCAGCATTATTTACAAAGCCAAGAAATGAAAGCAACACATGTCCATATAATGAAATATTACTCAGCCATTAAAAAGGACAAAATTTTGCCATTTGCAACAACATGGATGTATCTAGAGGGTCTCATCCTAAGTGAAATAAGTCACAGAAAGACAGATACCATATGATTTACTTTTACGTGGAATCTAAAACATAAAACAAACACATACACAAGAAAACGCCCAGAAACAAAGCCCTCTATAAGAAAGCAAACTGATGGCTGCCAGAGGGAAAGGCAGTATGGGGATGGGCAAAATGGGTGAAGGGGTGTGGGAGATATAGGCTTCTGATTAGGGAAAGAATAAATCATGAGGATAAAAGGTACAACAGAGGGAATTTAGTCAATGGTATTGTAATAGCATTGTATGGTGACTGATGGTACCTACACTGGTGGTGAGCATAGCATGACATTTAGACTTGTCGAATCAATGTGTTGTATCCCCCAAAATAATATAACACTGTGTGCCATCTATACTTCAGTAAAAAAATATATATTTTTTATATTAAAAATATATAAAATATACACAAAAATATATATTTGATAATTTATATAAATTAAATATATAAATATATATAATATATTTATATATTTAATATAATTTTTATATATTTATATGAATTTATAGAAATTTATATATTTTTTATATTATAAAATATATAAATATTATATATGTATATATAAAAATATATATATTTTTACTGAAGTGTATATATGTATATTATAGTCACTTAGGTTAAGCATGATCTCCCTATAAAATAAAAATCATGAGGGGCACCTGGGTGGCTCAGTTGGTCAAGTGTCTGATTCTCGGTTTTGGCTCATGTCATGATGTCATGAGTCTTAGATCGAGACCCAGGCGGGGCTCCACTCCCAGCATAGAGTCTGCTTGAAGATTCTCTCCCTCTGCCCCTTCCCTGACTCATGTGTATACTCTCTTTCTCTCTTTCTAAAATAAACAAATCTTAAAAAAAAGTAAAAATCATGAGATAGAAAATACGTTTATTGTATAATATTTGTGAGATACCTACCACTTGAGGTACATCAAAGAACAAAACAAAGATCCCCACCCTCATGGAACACACATGGGAGAAACACACATGCACAACCAATAACTATAATAAATATATGGGTTTATAATCTGTGCCATCTTTAAACCACATACAAAAAATTAGATGGGAAATGAGTAGTGGAGGAAGAGGAAGGGCTTTCAAAAGGGATGAGGTAAGAGAAGTTACACTTTTAAGTTAAGTGGATGGGATAAGCCTAAATAAGAAATAGTATTTGCACAGACTTAAAGAAGGTTAATGAGTGAACCATGGCATTTTCTGAGGGAAGGGTGTTCCAGGAAGAGGAAACCGCCAGGAGGTGAGAGCATACTTAGCTTGTGTGAGGAAGAGCAAGGAGACCAGAGTGGCTGGAGTAGAATGAGATAGGGAAGATCAACACGGGGTGGTTAAAAAGGTTCATAATGTCGGGAACAATAACTCACAGATGGAAGATTCTGCTCCTTATCATACCATTTTTCCCATTTGTAGTGAGAATACTTGCAGTTCCTAAGGATAAATAAGATGTACTGAACTCTGCCCTCTTGCCCTTGATGACAATAAATGATCTTCATTCAGTATTTGCTTTGTTTTATTAGCACCAAGTCTATGTGTCTAGAGGCCATTTTTCCAGAAAAGAATGATAGATTTCCTTAAACCTTTCCAGTCTTTATCCTCAGAGATGACTGTACTTCCATTCAATGCATTATCAGTCACATCATTAAAAACTTAAAATCAAAAACCTTTATGAAAATATGAAAGCAACAGAAAAGCTATAGGTAGATATATTTGAATTTGATTGAGAACAGCGGCTTAAGAATGACTTGGAATAGAGAAACCACAAAGGAGATGTTGAAAGAGCTTAAGATTTAAAATTTAAACTTATATATATATATATATATATATATATATATATATATATATATATATATATATATATATATATATATATAACATAAATAAAATAAAAGGAAAATAAAAATGGTTGCAATATACATTGTTGTATCTTGCATCATTGTCAAATGAATAATATAATTTATATAAATAAAACTTTTTATTATTACAAGTACAAAAAATCAAAGTCATTGAAAAAAACAACCTGTGGCCACTAGAAAATTGAAAAATGCTCAATTGAGTAATACTTAAATAAACCAAATATATTAATATATTAACAAGTTAATATATTAATACTTAAATCAACCAAATCAAATGAAAATAAACTCAATTATTAGTACTTAAATAAACCAAATTAAAATAATTTTAATTGTTGGGTTAACAATATATGAAGATTAAAATATTCAAGTTGACGAGGATTAAGAAAATTACTACTTTAATCCACTGATGGTAGAGTTGTAAATCGGATTAACTTTCTGAAGGACAATTTGGCAATTAACAGAAAAATAATTAAAATTCCAGATCTTTTTGATCCAGAAATTCTTCTTCAGAAAATCTGAAAAAAATACCCACCACAAAATAAAACCTGTGAAATAAACACATTTAATTACAAAAATTAAAAAATAAAGTGTTTTTTATGTATGCAGACATTTAGTACAAAATGTATTGTTTGGAATATAAAAATGTTGAAAACACACTAAATTTCCATCAAAAAGTGATTAATTTAGGCATGACATACCTGCATTATGGAATCCTAGGCATCCATTAAAATGTATATTGCCGAAGTATATCAAACCATGCTCATAATATAGTTCGTGGGGAAAAAATGAGTTGCATAGCCTCTTATGACAGCATATATTTTTTTGTGAATATGTGTGTTGTGTATGTGTGTGTATGTACAAAAAAGGTTTAGAAAACCATTATCTTCAAAAACTAAGGATGTACTGTATGGTGACTAACATAACATAATAAAAATTATTATTTAAGAAAAAGAAAACCATTATCTAAATCATTAACAGCGCTTGTTTCAGCCTGAGTTACTGATATTTTCTGTTTTCTTCTAGTTGCTTCTATATATTTATTAATTTTTTGGTAAATAAAAATGATTTGCTTTTATAGTTTGAAATGTTAATACTTGTAATTAAGTGTCTATTTTATTTTAACTCAGAGAAATTTATACCATTACGTATTTGTAAAAGTCACAATGTAACAAGTTCGTTGCAACTGTAGTGACCAATTACATTACTTTTAAATGTAATTCTGACTAGTAAAGTTAAAAAATGAGGAAAATCTATAGGCCTGAAGTGAAAAGTGAATATTATGTTCTGAAAGTTATCTCAACTTAAATAATTATTTAGATAATTCCCTTAATTCTCCACTTGAATAATTAATGTTAATTACACCATGTCTTAATGCAAGATATATTTAAAGTAATCACAAACATGTTTTTATTTGCTCAACAAAATAGAACAAAGGTGACCATTCAAGTGAGGAATTGGCAGCCAAGAAAACTATTAACAATATGCTCTACCAAGGAAAGAATTGGATTGATTATTCTCTCCAAATGACATTCTGGGGACAAGATAGGGAGAGATGCTGAGGATATCAGTTAGGAGAAAAGTAATCAGTCACAAAAATGCAAATCTACTTCATGTCACTGAAATGCACACCTGAAAATGGCTAACATGGTGAATTAAAACAATTAAAACAAAAATAGTAGGTAAGAACTAATGTAGTTTTAGTCCCTCTGATGTTAGATTTTCTGCTTCCAAAAATGAGAAGGAAAAACACTTGGGAAAAAAGGATTTATACAAAAATCATCATTTCCATGCTACAAAATGTTATATAAAAATCACATAAAAATACAAACATAATAGTATAAGAAATTCAATGGGTTGTTATAAAAGGAATAAGTTCTAGGAATCTAACGTACATAATGGTGACCACAGTTAACAATATCGTTTTGTATACTTGAATGTTGCCAAGACAGTAGATCTTAAATGCACTCATCATAATGACAGGAACAACAGTAGTACAACTGCTATGTGAAGTGAGGGGAATGTTAATTAACCTTATTGTGTTAATCATTTCAAAACATATATGTGTGTCAACTCACTGCATTGTACACCTTAAATTCATATGTTATATGTCAATTGTATCTCAATAAAGCTGGGAAATTAAAAAAAAACAACCAACGTGTTCTCTGTCTTACCTAAGCAAATAGGTGGGGGTGACCATCTTCCTTGTTCACAATGAGATACCTTTGCTCCACTCAGTAAGTAATATTCATTGCATCTGTATTCTACCGAGGATCCTGTTGTGTAGCTTGCTAATAATCCATCAACAACAGCCCCATTGATTACATCAGGTGGAGGCTTACAATTCTCATTATTTTCTAAGAAAAGAGGTTATTTAAAAATCCATATGAATTTATAAGAACATAGTGATATAATATAGTTACTCATACCATTACACCTCATTATTTGTATTATATAGTTTAGAACAATGGATTTCTAAATTCCCCAGAAGTGAGACAAATGCTATTCAGACCAGATATTTTAAAAATTTACAAAGAATAAACAGCAAATGTTATGCCTAAAAACACATATGCAATCTGTCACTTTTCTTGCTTACGAAGGAATCATGATACAGATATTCTTAAAATGTATAGAAAGGTAAACAGTAACCTGAAGATTATGGTAAATTCTAAAACTATCCTTTATCATTATCCACTTTTATTTGTTAATTCTCATTCCTTTCATCCCAGACCTCAGTCTATCCATGGATGAAATTGTCTACTTTTTCTCTCTTTAGTTTTTCTCTTACTCTTCTCATTTCTTTAGCTTCCTTAATAGCTAGTCTCTTATGCAATAAATATTTTAAGTAAACATGTTTGTAGAGATCTTTCTAGGAGAGATTAAGAAATGAGAAGGGTGACAGGAAGGGTGGCACCCAGGAGTGGCAATGTAGCCTGGTTGTGCTTGTGAGTGAAACAAAAGACCAGGGACAGGTCTCAGAAGGGTATAGAGCTCAGACTCGCCAGATGCATAAGTAATATCAGAAGCACTGCCACAAAGGCAGGAATAGAGTGCTCTAACATGACTTCGTAGGGCATGGAGGGAGAGGAAGTAGATCACGATCATGGCCAGTCACCCCATCCACTGTTACTTATGTGCTTTCATTAAAGCTCAGGAATCATGGTGTCAAACAGGTCAGATAACAGTGCTCAGCAATAATGTATATTCAAAAAAATTTTCTGGTTTCCCAATTCTTTATATTGGGTTAAATTCTACAGATGGCTGCATACACACAAAAAAAGTAGCAGAGTAGGTGTTGAATCAGTGTGTTTTCTAACTTTTCTAAGTGGTAGTCTCTTGCTAGAAATATGTGGGTTAAGTAAGGAAAATGAAAAATTTTTACACTATAGGCATAGCTATTGCTGGTAAGCATAGCATACGTACCAACACACTCAGGAGGACGTGTCCACTTTCCACGTTTACAAGTTATTTCTCTTGATCCACGGAGATGATACCCACTTTTGCATTCATATGCCACTTTATCCCCATTGTAAAAAATCGTAGAGTTCAGGTTTGCTGTACCACTCTCAATGAAGGGTGGGTCACCACAGACTGTCTTCTCCTTTTCTTCTGAAAAGAGACAAATTGAAGAGAAGAGACCATTTAGCTATACACGCAGACTTCGTTTTAGGGAAAGCTGATTAAGGTGTTGCTAACCAATGCATTTTGGAGGTTCTGTCCATTTTCCATTTTCACAACGTATTTCTTCTGAACCCTGTATCTCAAAATAAAGTTCACATTCTATATGAACTGTTTCTCCATGACGATAAGTTGTCGAATATGTTTGAATTTTGGAGTTTAGAGGCAGAGGCGGAGGAGGACATCGATTTCTTCTTCCTTATGAAAAAAATCACCATATTTAGTCATATAATTACAAAAAATAATACGTAGATTTAATAAGCACATTTGTAGAGCCAAGTACCACAGGAAGTATAGAAGACAGACCGTAGGGTCACCCCTTGATCTCCACTTTTGATGTTTTTGATGTTCACTTCCTTGTGTGATAGCCCTCCCCATAAGCAGGAACTGTGACTTGCTCCTAAGCAATGAATGCAGCAAAGATGATGGGAGTATGTGATTATGTATGCATTATATGCGACATAGTATGGTAAGGCCATTCTTGCTGAGAGACTCTCTCCCTGCTGATTTTGCTAAAAAACAAGCCCCCACATTGTGAGTTTCCAAATGGGGAGGGCAACAAGGCAAGGGGCAGAGGGCTGCCTCCAGCCAGCAGCCAAGAAGAAATTGAGGCTCTCAGTTCAGCTGTCTGCAAAGTCCTCAATGCTACCAATAACCACGAGTTTGAAAGCAGATTCTTCCCCAGTCCAGCCTCAGATGAGACTGAAGCCCTGGCTGACACTTTTATTACAGTTTTGTTTGACAGGAATGCAGAGGACCCAGATAAGCCAGGCTCAGACTCCTACAGAAATTGTGAAATACTGCAAGTGTGCTGTTTTGAGCTGCTAAATTTGTGATGGCACTGTTGTGTACCAATAGAAAATGAAAAAAGCAAGCAAATTAAAACAGCATTGTTTATCTCCTCTAGTCCTAAAATAACTTTATTAAGCAAGGACAATCATTTTTCTCCTGGATAAATAAACTGAAACTTCTGAAATAAGTAAATTAACTATTAAGTGATGGATCTGTTCTTGCACCTATGTCTGTATGAATTAAATAAAATCTGTTCTTTGGTACTCTAAAACACAGACTGTATTAATTTCCTGTTGCTGTTGTGATAAATTATTACAATTAGGTGGCTTAAAATAGCACAAATTTAGTCTCTTACAGTTCTGGAAGCCAAAAGTCCAGAATCAGTTTCATTGGGCTGCAATCAAGTTGTCAGGAGAGCTGCATTCCTTCTGCATGTTTTATGAATCAGTTTCTTTGCCTTTTCAAGCTTCCTTCTGGAGGCTGCATGCATTCCTAGGCACATGACCTTTCTTCCTATTGCTCCAACCTCTTGCTTCCATTCCATTGTCACATCTCTATTCCTCTTTGGTAGTCAAATTTCCCTCTGCCTCCCTCTTATAAAGAGGCTGGTGATTATATTTAGGGCCCACATGGAAAATCCCAGAAATTATTCCTACCTCAAGATCCTTAACTTTATCACTTGTGCAAAGTCCCTTTTGCCATATAAGTAAGGTAACATTCACTGGTTCCAGGGATTAGGATATAATTTATTATTATTCAGCCAACTGCACTGCCTACCCTACATCTAATGACTATTTACTACAGAAAGTAACAGGCACGTTGGCATGCTGACTAATTTGGACGAGGGGGATGTGGAGTAGACATTAAGTTTCACCATTTATTTCTGAAATAACATGCTACAGACAATTTGCTAATAATCTTCTTCACTACTGTTAGACCAAGGCTCTTGAGCAGGACTGGAAAATTAAACACAGAAACAAAAATTTTGAAGTTATCATTTGGTGCATTTAAAGAATTAGGATTATTCTGGGCAATCCCATCTCATACTGCAGGTCATCTCCCTCTTTCACCCCTCCTAGCATTTGCTGCAAATCTTCACCCCCTCTTCCAAGTTCCACTTTTCTGTCTTCCTCTTATCTATCAATAATGACATTATTTTCTACACTACAGAGAAAATTGAGGTTATCAACACCTTTACCTCTCCCCATCCTTCTAATCCTCAAACTCCTATTTATCTTTCAGTTCCAATGTTATCCATCACCTCCAAAAATGCTATCCCACATGATACCAATCGAAATCTTCAGTGTTTGCTCAAATACTTTATACTTGACCTTATTGTATTTGTCACATTGTGTCAAATACTTTTTCAAATTTGGTTTCCCTGCTAGGCTTGGACTTCCTTCATATCTCATTGTAGGTCTGTTTAAACGACTCTTGAATTGTTGTCTTCCAACAGGTGATCATACTATCTGCTTGAACATGTCCAGTGATAGAAACTTACTTACCATAGACATTACATTTTAGGAGCGCTCCGACTAGATGACATTACATTTTAGGATAGCTCTTACTAGAGGACCATATTTTCTATTTTTACTCTGGGTAATAGTCTGTTGATTTTTCTGTTCTCTACCCCCAACATTTTGAAGTCGGTATTTTCAGATCAGGAAATATGTGACCAAATAAGAAAGAACCCTCACAAAGCTGCCAGCTTGGGATGACTGAATCTAGTAATTCCCAATAAATAAAATGTATTCATCATAATAAGAGAGTTTAAAAGTTATACCTACTCTACAAACAAATGCAAAACTTAAGATTTCTTCAGATTAAATATTGCTGAAAATATCTAGCAATGATTGAAAATACCATATTTATTTTTAAAAGTAGAATTCAGCATAATATCCTCTAGTTCCATCCATGTCATTGCAAATGGCAAGATTTCATTCTTTTTTTTATAATAATTTTTTAAAATTATGTTAGTCACCATACAGTACATCCCTAGTTTTTGATGTAAAGTTCCATGATTCATTACTTGTGTAAAACACCCAGTGCACCATGCAATACGTGCCCTCCTTACTACCCATTGCAAACCTATCCCATCCCTCCACGCCCCTCCCCTCTGAAGCCCTCAGTTTGTTTCTCAGAGTCCATAGTGGCTGAGTTATCATAAGTCAGTCAGAGAAAGACAAATATTATATGATTTCATTCATATGTGGAATTTAAGAAACAAAACAGATGAACATAGGGGAAGGGAAGGACAAATAAAATAAGACAAAAACGGAGAGGGAGGAAAACCGTAAGAGACTCTAAATTCTAGGAAACAAACTGAGGGTTGCTGGAGGGGAAGTGGGTGGGGGATGGGGTCACTGGGTGATGGGCATTTTAAGGAAAGCACTAGAATTAATGAGCACTGGGTGTTGTATGCAACTGATGAATCACTAAATTCTACCCCTGAAACTTAAAAAATATAGCACTCAGGGCAAGAATTAGGTATCAACAGAAACATTTTTTTTTCATAGAAATTAAAGCTGATTAAAACATGATATTTTATTTGTATGACTATGAAATTTTTAAAAAGTTACCTTCACATACAGGAGATTCTGGGTACCAACCAAAGTTATAGCACTGAATTAAGTCAGATCCACTTAGATAATAATTTGTATGACAGAAAAACTGAACTACATCTCCTTCTTCATATGTTTGCTTTATAGGATGAAAATAACCATTTTCTATTAATCTTAAAGAAGAGCACTTTAATTCTAAAAATGAAAGAACAAAATACAAAAAAAAAGTGTTATTTTTTCTGTTGAACAAAATTCACCTACAACTTACATACCATATCTGGAATAGAAATTAGTAAATTTGCCATATTTTGTTATACATAACAAAAGCTCATCAGTTCTTATATTTATTAAATATCATTAGGCTTATTTTAATTTAATTATCGGAGCTAAAAGAAATTCTTTTTCTATTTAGAGCTTTAAATGATCAACGCCTGTGATCAACATTATCAAAACCAGAAGCAAAAAAAAAAAAAAAGTATGAAAAATGAGATGTAATGAGTGTGACAATTTATATACACCTCTGCACGAGAGAAAGTTTTTAAAGTAAGACTAGATTGTCTTGAAAATGAGAACCTACTGGTACATTTTGGTGTGAGAGACCATCCATATGTGAGACATTCTACCTCCTCGGTCTTCTTTCCTCCAGCGGTGTAGTAGCCAGGAGCGCATTCGTATTGCACTTTGTCCTTCACTGGGAATGTCTTCCGCGTTGTGGAATAATTTCCGTGATGTAATTCAGGGACCAAACATGTTTCTAAAAAAAAAAAAAAAATCAACATTATTTATTTTACGAACTTTATCACTAAAACTATAATACTAAAAAGAAATCTCAAAATGTATTTTCACAAAATCTTAAGCATATTTGGCGGACTCAACCTTTGGCAAAATTGAAAAATACCCAGTTTGCCTTTGCGTCTCTACGTCCTTTTTTAAAATACACCTTGTGTCTTAATGCCACCAGTCTTCTCTTTTTAAAATTCTTGTCTAGTATGCTTGGCAAAAGGCCACAATTCAACTGAAGGCTTGTACAGTAATAATTTTTTGATTCTGTGCCATCTGAGGATTTGTACAATTTAAACTAGCAACACACTAATGAAGTATACATATTGAAATTATTATTTTATGTATATCTGATATTGGTTCACCAATAAAGATAATGGGCACTATCTTGAATCCTTCTCTAATAAAGGAAATAATAATTTATATATGTTGTGAGAAACAGGTTTAAGGTTTTTTTCATCCTGTTCCATTCCATTCCATTCCATTCTTTTTTTTTTTTTTTTTAAAGATTTCATTTACTCACTTGAGAGAGAGAGAGCATAATTGGGGGAAGAGCAGAGGGAGAAGCAGACTCCCCACTGAGCAGGGAGCCTGATGCGGGGCTGAATTCCAGGACCCCAGAGCACGACCTGAGCCGAAGGCAGATGCTCAACCGACTGAGCCACCCAGGTGCCCCTACTCCATTCCACTCTTTTCTTCATTAGTATAAAGTAGGGACTGCTTCCACCTTCTAGCTATTGTGGAAAATGCTGCTAGGAATATTGTTGAACAAGAGTGTGTTTGAGTCCCTGCTTTCAGTTCTGAGTCCCTGCTTTCAGTTCCTCTGGGTATATACCTATTAGTGGAATTACTGGATCTTACGGTAATTCTATGTTTAATTTTTAGAGGAACTGCCACCGACCCAAGTATCCATCAATGGATAAATGGGTACATATATACATATATGTATCATATATACACACACAACAGACTATTAATTTAGCCATAAAAAGAAATTAAATTCTGATGCATGCTACAACATAGATGAATCTTGAATACATTATGCTAAGTGGAATAAGTGAGACACAAAAGGATAATACTGCACGACTCCTCTTATACAAAGTACGTAAAGTAAGGGAATTGATGGAGACAGAAAATAGAAGTTACCAGGTACTGGGGTATGGTGGGGAATAGAGGGATTTATTGTTTAATGGGTACAGAGTTTCTGTTTGTGTTGATGAAGGAGTTTTGGAAACAGTGGTGATGGTTGTACAACATTGTGAATGTACTTAATGCTACTGAATCATACACTGAAAAATGGTTAAAATTTCATGTTTTGTATATTTTACCGCAATTTTTAAAAAAATCAGGGGTTGCCAACGGTTGGTGGAAGGGAAAAATGGATGAACAGGTGGAACACAAGGGATTCTTAGGACACTGAAACTATTCTGTATGATATCTTAATGGTGGATACATGTCATTATACATTGAACAAAATGCACAGCATGTATAACACAAAGAATGAACCCTAAAGTATGAACTTTGGTTAACGTATTAGTATTGGTTCATCAATTGCAACAAATATACCACACTAAACGCGAAATGTTAATAATAGGGGAAACTGTATGTGGCCAAGGGCAAGAAGGGGTATATGGGAACTCTCTGTACTAGCTGCTCAATATTTCGGCAAATCTAAAACTACTCTAAAAATAAGTCTTTAGGGGAGCCTGGGTGGCACAGTTGTTAAGGGTCTGCCTTCGGCTCAGGGCGTGATCCCAGCGTTCTGGGATCGAGCTCCACATCAGGCTCCTCCGCTAGGAGCCTGCTTTTTCCTCTCCCACTCCCCCTGCTTGTGTTCCCTCTCTCGCTGGCTGTCTCTCTCTGTCAAATAAACAAATAAAAAAAATCTTTAAAAAAATAAAAAATAAAAAAATAAATCTTTAACATTAAAAAAAATTAAATAGGAACTAGTGGTAGGTGAGTTGTGGGAGTTGAGAACTCTTGTGTTAAGGAAACACCTAACATTTAAGAAAAACAATATAATATCAACTTCTTTTTTTTAAACTTTTTTTAAATAATATTTTTTATTATATTGTTAGTCACCATACAGTACACCCCTAGTTTTTGATGTAATGTTCCATGATTCATTACTTGCGTATAACACCCAGTGCACCATGCAATACGTGCCCTCCTTAATACCCATCACCTTCTTGCATTTGCAGACAAACTGAAAAATCAATTGTATTAAATAAAAATGCTTATCAATATAAGAAAGTACTAGCCTCAGAGTCTCTTATCATCAGTTTTAGGAAATGATTCTTAAACACATACCACGTTCCTTCCTACAGGTAGGTTGAGAAGACCACCCATCAGCAAGACATTGAACCACTTCTTCATCCTTTCCTCCAGTGGTTTTATATCCTGAATTACAACCATAACGCATGTTCTCTTGAATTTTGTACATTAATTTTACATCAGAGATGTAACCATTTCTCAGCTCAGGCTTAGTGCATTTTTCTACAGGAAAAAAAAACTTTGCTTAACTTGGTGAAATTAAGCTTGTCTTTTACTTAGTTGTAAAACTAAGGCAAGAGTTTAATATTTTTTTGGAATTTAAAGGAGAGAGAAAAATTTCACTCCATAATTCCTTGGTTTGGTTTAATTTTGAATTATCCTGCATGTTCTGCATCAAATTTCTTTAAAAACTGATTCAACTTGACAATGACATTCTTTGTATTTATTCATTTCAGTTCTTGTAGTGACTCCCATCCCATTCCATCTACTTTTAGAAAATATGACAGAACTCTTCCACTAACTGTCATTAATGGCAAATAGAAGGAATTTCATTTGATTTTACTTCCTAATATTTTTAAATCTGCATTTGACAATTTTTAACACCATGTAACAAAAGCACATACCTAGCTTATAGGTAAGACTGCAGATACCTTAACGTAAAAACTTTGTTCATTCCATTTATTTTTAACTCAGCAAATGATCACCTAACCACACAGTCAGTCCGTGTAGACCAGTCCATAGTCAGTCCGTGTAGACCATGACTGAGTCATAGACATGTTACTCAAAACCTTTGAGTTTGCAGAGTTATTTTTTGGCAAGTACTTGCAACAGTGTTGGGTTAGATGATAAATCTACCTCAGCACTGAATGAGCTCAGTAATTTTTTAAGCCTTACTATTAGACCCTCATAACAAACCAAGCACTTTATATGGATTATCTCCATGAAGCAGGTGTGTGTCCATTTTATAGATGAGAAACTTAGGCTCACAATGCTCACTTCCAAGTGGTGGAGCAGAATTCAAATGCAGGCAGGGTAACTGCAGAGGTTGTATCTTAAGCATTAGACTACGTGCTAAAGCTGAGTTCTTCTCTTCTGGCTCCTATTTCAAAGCTCTTGCTAATGTTTCATTTATTTTTAAGCTCTAGTTATGAGTCTTTCTTCTTTCTTTCTTTCTTTCTTTCTTTCTTTCTTTCTTTCTTTCTTTCTTTCTTTCTTTCTTTCTCTCCCTCCCTCCCTTCCTCCCTCTCTTCCTCCCTCCCTCCCTCCCTCCCTCCCTTCCTTTCTTTTTCTTTCTTTATTAATCTGTTGTCGATATTAATAATAAAAGTGCAATGCTTAAATTTATGGTCTGTTCTCAAGTCATGGAAAGGATAATTATCCTAAATGGATATGGTCAGTAGATATATCAAGCACTGTAACCATCATACTCATTTCCTTTTCTAAATGAAACAGACCCAACTAAAGCCTCTACTCTGCAAAACAGAGCTTAGAGAATCCTTTGTTCAAGAGAGGTCAGCTGATCTAACGGAAGCCCATTAATAGTTTGACTATAGGGTAGCCTGGCATGAAATAATGAGATGAACTGATCAGATTTCCTTTTTCTAAATTTGAACTCAAAATTCAGAAAACACATTTTTCTGAATCTATGGGAGAAGTTGGCACACAAAGGAGAGATGAGTCTTTCAAAGGATAAAACACTAGAGTAACAATCTTATTCTTCCTAAGTCCAGTGTCAAGCATTTTTCTGGCTTCCTATGCACTATTATCTGTATAAGTTCCTCATTCCTTAAAGTAACTCATTTGCATCTGTTTCTTGCAATAATACCATTTTCAATAACTATCCTTATTCTCTTTACAGGGTACTATTAAAAACAAAGACAATAACATTTTAATAAGAAATAATGTTTACAGAATTCAGAATATGCCTTCATTTTGTAAAAGAGACAGTGGGTCAGTAATTTGTTCTTATCTACAAAAAGGTTTCACCACCCACCAGGTTTTCTTGGATCTTTATGGACTGATCTCTTTAAATATTATAAAAATTTTGTGGACACAGTCCACAGACTCACTTAAGCACCGTGGTTCTGGAGACCAGCCCTCTCGGGTACATGTGATTCGCTCCTCTTGTTTACCAGTTTCAGTTGTATAACCAGCCAAGCAGGAAAACGACAGTTTTTCATTTATTCTCATTGGAAAGTAATAGCTTTTAAAAGAATAGTAATATTGGGCAATCCTTCCATTTTCCACATTAGGAAGACCACAGGGTTTCTCTGAAATGAGTAAATATCAAGCTGAAAACTGAAAAAATATCTAAAACCATGAAATGTGTGATCAAATGGCAGTAAATTTTTAAATTCAAAGTGTTTGCAGCCACTTTAACTAGTACTTATTTTTATTACAGTTACTTCTGTGACCATCTTTTTCATTCCAAATTAATCTGCCAGCAACCCCAATAACCAACAGTCAGAATAAAACTGGTCAGGCCACTTCCTCGGGGAAGCTTTCTCTAACTTTGTAAAACAGTGCTTTCCAATAGAAATATCATGCAATCCACATATGTAATTTTAAAATTTCTAGTAGTCACATTAAAAAAGGAACAGTTGAAGTTTAATTTTAATAATATGTTTTATTTAACCCATTAAGATATTAAAAATGTTTTTCATTATTTTTTTTCTTACTAAGTCTGAACTCCAGAGTATATTTATACTTACAGCACATCGCAATGTGGACTAACCACATTTCAATAGCCGTATGTAGCTAGTAGCCACCATATTGAACAGCAGAGCTCTAGAATAGATGAAGTTCTGCTTAAGATAGGCAAACCCACACAATTTTGAAGTAAATGGCTTTTTTTTTCTTTAAGAAAAAGACAGGCAACTAATTAAAAAATAAGTAAAAGACTTCAGCAAGAGCTTCACAAAACAGGACATGTAAATGGTCACAGAACTCATAAAAAGTACTCAGCTTTCTTTGGCAATATTAAGGCAGAATATACACATACCATTTTTAAAAAGCTCTCATCCCTTATGAACACTGATGTAAAAATTCTCAACAAAATACTAGCAAACAGAATTCAGCAGCATATTAAAAGGACCCATGAGCAAGTGGGCTTTATCCCTGGAATGCAAGGATGGTTCAAGATATGAAAATTGGTCAGTGTTATAATCCACATCAACAAAATGAAAGAAGGAATAAAAGTATTTATCTGTGCACTCAAAGACATGTGAAAGAATGTTCAAAGCAGCACTATTCATGTAGTCCTAAACTGGAAACAATCCAAATCCCCATTCATGGAAGAAAAGATAAACACATTTTAGACATGCATTCAATGGAATATTATACAGCAATACAATGCTGAATATCATGCAGCAGTGGTGAATGCTGAATAGTGAATCTCACAAACACATTATTCCGTGAAGGAAATCTGTCACACATAAGTAGATATTATATGCACTGACATAATTTTTTATTGTGGTATAATTGATGTATAACATTATATTAGTTTTGGGTGTACAGCATAATTGTTCCACGTATATATTTGTACATATTGCAAAATGATCTCACAATAAATCTAGTTAACATCTGTCACCACACAGTTATAATTTTTTTTCCTTGTGACGAGCACTTTTAAGATCTGCTGTCTTAGCAACTTTCAAATAGACAATACAGTATTATTAACACACATGTGAACATATACAGGACAGACAAATTGTAACAAGGAAATAGGGTGATTATATGACACATTCATTAAGAGTTATTTGTGATTAGAAGGAAATTAGAAGTAACAATGTATCCATCACAAGGAAGACAGGTAAGTAAAATATATGAAACACTATGTAGCAGTTAAAAGCAACAGAATAAATTGAGCAACATGGAAATATGTTTAAACGATAGCAAGTAAAACAAAACAGTAAGGAGATCAAATCAATGGCAAGCTTTCATTTATGTAAAGCACATACACAAAACAAGACACAGTTCAGAAAGATGGTTACATATTTAAGAATATATTGAGCACGTGATAGTGGCTCCCAGTTTGATGCTAGACGAAATGGAATTCAGGGTCAGGGATAAAGGGGGGAAATGTATAAATGAAGCAAAAGTGGCACCTTTCATAGGCCAATGATGAGTGCATGCTATAAAATGAGAAGTACCCCCTAACGTTCCTACTGGGGGTGAGGGAAAGCATGGAAATATGTATGAGATTATGGTTAGCTTTCTTGTTTGTTTGTTTGAGTAAAAGAAGATTATAACCATATAATAATTAGGAAATTATCTAGAAAATGCAATGTCTTCATGGTATAGATGATAGAGAATTCTACCAGCTGTTTTTTTCCCTCTTGGACAGAAAAATAAAGCTAAAGGAAACTATGCATGCAAAAATTATTTACTATAGAATTGATGTATCAAATAAGATGAATTCTAGTTACTCATCTTCCTTTTTCTTTTTTTTTTTTTTAAGATTTTATTTATTTATTTGACAGAGATAGAGACAGCCAGTGAGAGAGGGAACACAAGCAGGGGGAGTGGGAGAGGAAGAAGCAGGCTCATAGCAGAGGAGCCTGATGTGGGGCTCGATCCCAGAACTCCGGGATCACGCCCCGAGCTGAAGGCAGACACTTAACTACTGAGCCACCCAGGCGCCCCTATTTACTTCTCTTTCATAATTTTAATTGCACATCCTTTCTTGGTAGGAAATTTGTAGCAAACTATCACCTAAAAGGCAATTATGATCCATGGGATATTTTATTTTAACAGATTCCCTAAGATGTTTATTTTAGAAAAGTCTTATTGCTGTGGTTTCCTCTTTTGTATATTTACTCTTGTTGACACCTAATTATCCTTCCTTGTTTCTCATCCCTGCAGCCTAATAACACTATTAACTATTCCTAAATAACCCACGCTTGTACACTGCCTGCCTCACTCACACATATTCACAGATGGGGCAGTCTGGCTATAAAGATTTCTAAGAGTTAGGGAGTCTACGGGTACTGGTTTGTCTGGACAGTCCTGACTTACACTGTTATATCACATAACTATTAATAGAGCTCCATTTCACTCTCAAAAGTGTCCTTATCTGCATAATCAATTATACAGTCCTCCTTCTAATCACTACTTAAAAAATTTCAACCAATGAATAAATTAGGATGAAAATCAAAGGGCGAAGATTCAAAAATCTTTATGATTCATGGCTATTTCTTTTTCAAATTTCCCACACTACACTCTCACTTTATGAACAGAGAATTAAAATTGTGCAAGCTGTGCAGGCTTAGGAATGAATTCTATGAATGAAATTAGAATTAAGGTTAACGTACAGCTTCTGGTGGTACTGTTAGACTGAAAACTCTTTTAAGTGTTAAGATCCTCTCTCCTGTGCCACAAAACCTAGAGATACAAAGCGGTTTTTTTCTTTTTTGTCTTGTTTTGTTTTTCTAAGTTTGTCACTATAAGAATAGTTTACTCGTAATGCCCAAAGGAAAAAAAATCTGCCTAAATATTTATAACAAATTATAAGAAGTATGCTTTTTATAAAGTTGATACACAAAAATGAAAGACTATAATTAAAGTTCAAGTTATATGACTGTCAGAATTTCCCTTTATAATTTTTAGAGAATAAAGAATAATTGAAAAATTAATTTTACCTTCTGCATAGAGTTCTCCTGAGATGATTAATATGATGATAAAAGCCAAGTCTTTCGACCTCATCTTCAATGGTGTGCCCAACAAAGATTTTAACAATTCTAAAGCCCTAGGGACTCCTCATTAAGTACACAATACTTTGCCTGAAGAAAAAGTTAATTATTTACAACATCTGTCGAGGTATCTTTGTAACAAAACTTATATTTCATTTAAAATATTTTCAAATAATACTAAAATAACACGACTGTGTTAATTGACAATACCTTTCATGCCAGAGTCCGTAAGGACGTGGTAACATACGAGGGGAACAAGAGCAGCAGCACGAATCATTAACTCAGACTGCAGAAAAAAACGAGGTAAATTTTCAACTTCAATTCCCTATGGTAAGTCCATGGGGTAAAGTTCACCTGTGGCCATTGATTTCATTACCACTATTGATCAAATGGAGAGATGAACTTAGAAACATGAGCTAATGGATACCTCATGTTAAAACACGGTGTTGTCTAGGTTGCACTGCTTAAAGAGAAAAACGACCTACTTGTCTCGAGCAATGAGAAAACTATGTTATTGACAGTAATGTCTAGTGTTTAGAACATTTGCATTCTGTGGTGGGTGATGAAATCAGCGCTGTGCTATAGTATCATTCATGTATGAAAAATGTTTTGAATGATCACTATATAGCAGGTCATGCTCTAATCTTGGGTATAGAGCAGTGAAAAAAAAGATTAAAATTACTGTCCTCATGGAGTTTACATTTTAATGGGTTTTAATTTAAACTATAAAATAATACGGTGAAGTGAAAGCTGTTATTATTTTCATTTTGTAACTTTTTATTAAAATAGAATATAGTCAGAGAAAAGTACACATGCCATAACAGCACAGAACAATGAATTCTCACTAGCTGAACACATTTCACAATAAGAAACAGAGTATGCCGGCATCTCATAGGCTGTGGGGTTGAGTCCTGCATCTGGGCTCCTTGTTTCGTGGGGACTTTGCTTGAATGATTCTCTTCCTCTGCCTCTCCCCTCACGTGCTCGCACGCGTGCTCTCTCTAATATTGCCATGGTATCTTATAACACTCTATTGGTTTAATTTTTAATCGATGACTATAAAATAAATCTTTGTGAATAGTGTCAGACAAATAATCAACCTAATTTTAAAAAACACATTTTATTTGAGAGAGAGAGTGGGGGAAGGACAGAGGGAGAGGGAGAAGCAGACTCCCCACTGAGGAGGGAGCCTGATTCAGGCTGGATCTCAGGACCCTGGGATCGTGACCTGAGCTGAAGGCAGAAGCTTAACTGACTGAGACACCCAGGTGCCCCACAACCTCCTTTTTTCCCCTAGAGAGTTGCCACGTTATTCCAATTACTTATCAAATAATTAATGTTTTTTTTGCCACTGATCTGAATTTCCACCTTTCTCATAAGCTAAATTCTTTTGTTTCAGCATCTCCTCATGTTTTTTAGTACTATACTTTTAGCTACCCTAGCTATGGAGCATACATGAGCGTTTAATAAAGATAGTCCTCACGCTGTAGTCTCCCTTTGCAGAAATTTTCCGTCTAGTGTTGTTTGCTTATTTACTGTTGAGGTACTACGGGTTTGGAGGAAGACTTTGGAGTCACTCAGCTCTGACTTACAATCTCAATAACCAGAGTGTGACTTTGGAAAATGAGAACTCATGTGTACCTACATTTCCATATTTCTAAAATAATGGCTACCTCAAGCATGTTATGGAAATTCTGCTGAGGATAATTTAGTCTTCTACATTTTGCTGATCCCTAAAAAAGTGGCTATTAAAAATGGTTTTAGAGGGGGCGCCTGGGTGGCACAGCGGTTAAGCGTCTGCCTTCGGCTCAGGGCATGATCCCGGCGTTATGGGATCGAGCCCCACATCAGGCTCCTCCGCTATGAGCCTGCTTCTTCCTCTCCCACTCCCCCTGCTTGTGTTCCCTCTCTCGCTGGCCGTCTCTATCTCTGTCGAATAAATAAATAAAATCTTTAAAAAAAATGGTTTTAGAAACAAAATCCTAAGCCAAATTTCATAAATACATTCCAAGGAATTATATCTCAATTCAGGGGGAAAAGGGGGTAATAATGCATAGTGGAAATATTAAAAGATAATAAAGATGAAATTATAAATGTGTCATTCTCTCTAATACTCTTTCCTTCTTTCTTCCTTCCTTATCTCTCAAACTTATCTGTCAATAATAAAAATCTCAAATCTCTCTACTTCATATAGGTTTTGAATAGTCAACTATAAAACATTTTCTTTTTAATTATATAACTGAGTATATTCTAAGGACTATATACATACTTGACAAAATATCATTTCTACCCAACATTTTTCCAAAATTGGCACATTAGGGCTAAACAATGAAAAGTTTGGCTCACTTCTCTTATTTGCATCTCCTGTAAAGTTTGCTTAATACATGCCAAAGTACACTTCCAAGACTTTAGGACAGCACAGCTGTTGTACCAACCCAGATTTTACTCAGTAGACGCACGCTCAGAAAAAACAGATGTCAAAAGTGAATATCAGAAAGCAGAAGCCACGTTTATGTTGGTTCTACCATTTTGCCTAATTTGAACAATCCTGGAAGCACATGGTTTTACTGAATCTGCTGCAGCAGAAGCCTGAGACTCTTGTGTCTAGCTTCACGGATGTCAAGGGACAGGTTATGGAGTATTTACTGTTGGTAGCAATTCCAGTAAAAATGGTAGGGTCCTGGCCTTGCACAGGTGTCTGCCTTGATTCAACCTCAGGATCATGGCAGAAACAGCACATGCCCAGGCCAGTTTTGCGGTGTGCTACTAGGAGTACTGGGAACATATAGACATGTGGCGCAACGTCAAAAAGTATATCATATATTTAATTGGAGCCTCAGTATAATACTGATGGAAATTAAGGGAAAGGGAAAACCTTGATATTATTAAGAGAAAAAAACTACATTGCTTCCAAACAAGCAGTAATATGACTGATGAACTTCTTAACAAAAGTGATAAAAACAAGGAGAAAGTGGAATAAGATCTTTAATACGTTAAATGAAAATAACTGCCAATCTAGAATGCTATAACTACTAAAACTATTTTCAAAAATAAAAGAAAGTTGTTTTCAAATAAATAAAAACGCAAAAAGTATGTCAATAGTAGAACTCTACCCAAAGAATGGTTAAATGGAATGCTGTAGACTAAAGGAAAATGAAACACGAAAACCCAGGAAGGAAATAAGAGTGAAGAATAAGGGGTGGGGGAAGGAGCTTCGATCTGTGGGTAAATATAAGAGAATATTAATGGCTCAGAAGAAAACCAATAATGCTTACATGGCAAATAGATATGTAGAATTAAAATGCATGGCGTCAATAACGCAAAAGCCAGGAGTGAAGAAACGGACTCGGTGTGCTCTGTTTCTAGGACTTTCAAGGAAGTTGTAGAAGTAATAATACCTACTTAATTATCATTACTCAAGGTTCAGTATTAAAATTTCTAGGTTAACCACTACAAACTAATGTTTAAAAAATGTGTAACTAACAGATTAAAAGGATAAAAGTAATCACAAAAAACTCACACATGATTATCCTAAACAAAGACAAGAAACTAGAAAGAGAGGAACAAAAACTGGTTGGTCAGATTTCTGCTTATGGCCAAGATGGAGTAACGGGAACTGGATATACCCTCCCACCTGAAACAACTTAAAAAAAAAAAAAAAGACAAAATTTAAAAAACAATAGTTTTTAGGACATTGGAGATTAGGCGATGAGATGAGCCCCGGGATCACCCCAGCCTACCGCCTGAGGGTTTCCTGCCACCCTAGACAGTATGGTGGTCTTCCTGAGGTGAGGAGACGGAACTGAGAACTAATGAAACCAAAGCAGGTAGGATTCAGAATGCAGAGTACAGGAGAGAAGAGAGCTGCACAGACAGACCTGCGGTGTCCACATGAGGTTTTTAGCTGAGTACCGACCAGAACATCTCAATGCAAAACTGAGTATCAGAGGCCCAGGAAGGTACCCCCTGAGATTAAAGGAGGAATGCCTGGAGCGCACTTGGGATTGGGGAAAATTCTTGTTCTCGCAAGTCAGAGTGCAAGTCTTCGTGATTTACACGGCATTCACGGCGCTCTCAGGAGGTTTGTATCTCAGTAGTGGGGAAAAAACGGAAGGATCGGTTTCCAAGTAAACTAACTGAATTCCAGAACAAACTCAAAAGTATTTCTAGGAGTACAAAAATATCCAATAAACCGAAGAGGCAAAATTCGCAATGTCCCCAAAGGAGAGAACGGGAAGGAAAGAAAATAATCTTTGAAGAAGTAATAGCTGAACATTTAGAACATAGATCAAAGATGATCAAACACTAAGAACAAGAAGCATAAAGAAAACTACGGTGAGGCACAACATAATCAAAGTGCTTAAACCTAAAAATGCAAAAGCACTCAGAAGAAAACCACCCCAGAGGAATAAAAACAAGAGAGTAGACTTTTTGTCAGAAACACCGCAAGCCGGAAAACAGTTGATGCAACATCTTTAAGTACAAGAAAAAAAGAAGAAAGAAATAATATAGTGTCCTTCTGTATCTCTAACAATAGTCTTTAGTTTAAAATCTAATCTGTCTGATATGAGAATTGCTACCCCAGCTTTCTTTTGAGGTCCATTGGCATGAAAAATGGTTTTCCATCACTTCACTTTCTTTTTTTTTAAAGACTTTTTTATTTATTTATGTGACAGAGAGACAGCCAGTGAGAGAGGGAACACAGCAGCGGGAGTGGGAGAGGAAGAAGCAGGCTCCCAGTGGAGGAGCCCGATGCGGGGCTAGAGCCTAGGACTCTGGGATCACGCCCTGAGCCGAAGGCAGCCACTTAATGACTGAGCCACCCAGGCACGCCACCATCCCTTCACTTTCAGTCTGGATGTTTCCTTAGGTTCAAAACAAGTCTCTTGTAGACAGCAAATGGATGGGTCATGTCTTTTTATCCAATCTGCAACCCTGTGGCGTTTATCATATGGTTTCACTCATTTATGGAACATAAGAAATAGGAAGATTGGTAGGAGAAGGAAGGGAAGAATGAAGGGGAGTAAACAGAAGGGGGAATGAACAATGAGAGACTATGGACTCTGGGAAACAAATTGAGGGCTTCAGAGGGGAGGGGGGTGGAGGATTGGGATAGGCCGGTGATGGGTATTAAGGAGGGCGCATATTGCATGGTGCACTGGGTGTTATATGCAAATAATGAATCATGGAACATTGCATCAAAAACTGGGGATGTACTGTATGGTGACTAATATAACAAAATAAAAATTATAAAAAAAAAAGTCAAACCCCCCTCCAAAAACCTATTATTGTGAACATATAATTTCACAATTTGGTATACAAATATATGTTTTTAAAATAAAAAAAAATAAAGAAAACCTGCAATGTAGAACTCTATACCCAGTAAAAATACTTTTAAAAAATGAGAGCCAAAGAATAGATAAACAAAAAGACTTTTTCAGACATATATAAGCTGAAATTCTTCATTAACAGGCCGGCACGATGAACCATATTCAAGGAATTCCTTCAGGCACAAGGAAAATGACGCCAGATGGAAATCTGGAAGTACATAAATAACAGTTATGTGAGCAAGTTTAAAGGTTTTTAGATTATTTAATCTTTAAGAAGATATCTAATGGTTTAAAGCAAAAATGATGAAAATAATAACAATTTATTGTGGGTTTATAACATACTAAAAGTAAAATGTTGACAATAGCACAAAGGTTGGGAAGGCAGAAATGTAGTATGTTACCAGGTCTTTATACTCTATGTGGACGGGTATAATATCACTCACACATGGATTGTGATACATTAATGATATTTACTAAAAGTCTGAAAGTAACCAATAGAATACCATAACAAAGAGTTACAGGTAATAGCCAACAAGGTAGATAAGCTGGAGTCATTGAAAAAAAAAAAAAAAGAACCTATTTAATTAATCTAAAACAGGCCAGAAAACAAAAAGGTGGTAATGGGGGAAGCAGATGGGATGAATAGAAAATAAACAACACGAGGACAGATTGAAACTCAGCCATATTAGTGGTCACATTAACCATAAAAATATGAATATCCAAAGGAAAAGGCAGAGATAGGCTGATTGGATTAAAATATAAAGGCCCAACTATATGCATTCAACCAGAAACCCATCTTAAAATATACAAACAGGTTAAAAGTAAAATATGGATAGATATACCATACCTCAGCGGGTTGTATGGTGGCCCCAAAAAGATGTCTCTGTAGTGTAATCCCTGTAGCTTATGAATGTGACCCTTTTTGGAAAAAAGTGTCATTCATTGCAGATGTAATTAAGTTGAGAATCTTGAGATCATTCTGGATTATCACGGTAGCCCTAAATCCAATGACAAATGTCCTTATAAGAGTGAGGCAGAAGGAAATGTCACAGAAGAGAAGACAATGTGACCACAAAGGCAAAGATTGGAGTGATATGGCCAGAAGCCAGGGTACATTTGGAGCCACCCAGAAACTGGAAAAAGCAAGAACAGATTCTCTCCCAGAGCCCTCAAGACAGAGTGCAGCCCTGCCTACACCTTGGTTTCAGATGAACGGTCTCCAAAACCGTGAAAGAATACATTTCTGTTGTTTTAAATCAACAGTTTTGTGGTAATTGTACAGAAGCTGTATGAACCTAATACACACGTGAACAATGACCAAAAGAGAACAGGAGTATAGAACAACGTAAATGTAATCAATGCCAATGAACTTAAAATGATTAAAATATTAAGTTTTATGTTATGTGTATTCTAACACAATTAAATATTTTTAAAATGTAAGAGAGAGATAGAACAGGAGTTGCTGTATTAAGTCGAATAAAATGGATTTTAGAACAAAGAATATTATCAAGGATAAATAAGTTCATTCTACAATTATAGAGTGATCAATTTATCAAGAAACTAATAATCCTAAAGATTTCCACAACTAATAAAAAAGCTTGAAAATACATGTAGTTTAATCAGTTTTGTGTTTTGACTCACGGGGAAATGGACAAATCCACAATTAAAGTCCAAGATTTTAATAATCATCTCTCAATAACTGACACAAGTAGACAGAAAACCAGTAAGTATACAAAAGTCTTAAATAACACTATCACCTAATTTGATTTACTTGATATTTGCGGCAAACTCTACATGATAGCAAGATAGATGTTCTCTCCTTGTGTACATAAACATTTATCAAACAGACCATATTCTGGGCCATAAAACAAGTCTCGTTCAACTTAAAAGAAGCCAAATCATAAAAAAAACTAGAGTGGGATTAAATTACTAATCTATAACAATGATATCTAGAAAATTTGCAAGTATTCGTTCTTTAAACACATCTGTAGTGGTTCCTGGATGGCTCAGATCATGACCTCAGGGTGCTGGGATCGAGCCCCACATCCCCACATCGGGCTCTCTACTCAGTGGTGACTATGCTTCTCCCTCTCCCTCTGTGATCTCTCTTGCTTTCACTCTCTCTCAAATAAATAAATAAATAAATAAATAAATAAATAAATAAATAAATAAATAAAATCTTTTAAAAAACCAAACACATCTGTAAATAATCCATGGATCAAACAAGAAATCAAAAAAGAAAGTATTTTGAACTAAATGAAAATGAAAAGCATCATATTAAAATTTGTGAGATACAACTAAAGCAACACTTAGAGGTAAATCTAAAGCACTGACTACCTATCTTAGAAAACAAGGATTTCAAAACAATGACTCACCTTCTACGTCAAGAATTAGAAAATGGGGGCACCTAGGTGGTTCAGTCGGTTAAGCGTCTACCTTCAGCCCAGGTCATGATCCCAGGGTCCTGGGATCGAGCCCCACATCATCTGGCTCCTCACTCAGCAGGGACCCTGCTTCTCCCTCTCCCTCTGCTGCTCCCCCTGCTTGTGGTCTCTCTCTCTCAAATTAATAAATAAAATCTTAAAAAAAAATAATTAGAAAATGAAGACCAAATGAAATTGCAAGTAAACAGAAGACATGAATAACTGATCTAAATTTCATATGAAGATGCAAAGAACCCAGAATAGTCAAAGCTACTTTGAAAAAGAGCGAAGTTGGAGGACTTACACTACTTGATTTCAAGCTTTATTATAAAGCTACAGTAATCAACACAGCATAATATTTGAAAAAAAAAAAAAAACCAAAACAGATCAGTGGAAAAGAAAATGATTCAGAAAGAGACTAATACTTATATGGTTAATTATTTTTGACAAATGTGCAAAAGCAGTTCAGTGGAGAAAGGATAGTCATTTCTATAAGTGATGCCGGAACAACTGGTTGTCCATATGTAAAAAAATAAGCTTTGATCCATACTTTGTATCACATGCAAAAATTAATTTGAAATGGCTCAAAACATATACAACAAACAAAAATGACACAAGTTCCAGCAGAAAAACATAATGGAAAATCATTGTAACCTTGAGTTAAGTAATGAATTTTTAGAAGCAACACTAGAAGAATAATGAATAAAATAAAAAAATTGGTAAACTAGATTTCATCAAAATTAAGAAGTTCTGCTCTTCAAAGGCCACTGTGATGAGAATGGAAAGACAAGCAACAGACAAGGAGAAAATATTTGCAAGTCATTTATCTGATAAAGGACTTTTTTTTTAATAATATTTTTTTATTATATTATGTTAGTCACCATATAGTACATCCCTAGTTTTTGATATAAAGTTCCATGATGATAAAGGACTTCTATTCAGAATAAAGAATTCTCAAAACGTAGGAAAACAACCCAGTTTTTAAAAGTAGGCAAAGACTTGGGGTGCCTGGTGGCTCAGTCGGTTAAACCACTGACTCTTGGTTTTGGCTCAGGTCATGATCTCATGGATCGTGGGATCAAATCCCAGGTCAGGCTCTGAGCTCGGCAGGGTTCTTCATGAAAGATTCCCTCCCTCTGTCCCTTTCCTCCACTTACTTGCACTCTCTAAAATAATAAATAAACCTTAAAAAAGAAAAAGGTAGACAAACACTTGAATAGGCTCTTCATCAGACATATGGATGGCAGAAGAACACATGAAAAGATGCTAATCATTAGAAGTAGAGAAATGTAAATTAAAACACAATGAGATAACACTATTCATCTATACAGAGTTTTTAAAATTATGTTTGACCCTAGCAAGTGTTCCTGAGGATGTTACCAATGTATAGATATGCAAAGAAACATATTGGGTAGACACATTGCATTGCTTCACACCCTCAGAGCGGTGGTCTCATCGAAAATTGTAATGGACAAATAAACCAGGAGAAGAAAAGTTGTGAGGAGCTGATAAAGTCAATTAAGTGAACTTGTTTGCACATTCAGTATGATATAAAGAGCGAAGAGGAGACCTACTGGGAAAGCATCTCGAACCAGAGGTGAAAATGAGAATGAGGGGTGATGCATGGAGTTATACCACATTTTTTTTTTTCTTTTGCTCCTCACAAAATTTTCTTTTCTGTTGACTGATCCTGTTGTCTCAAGACTGGCCCTGCACTGCTGTGGACTAGTGGGGCACGCTGTCAATGCACAAGACGCAACATTCATACCATTAAATTTGACAATACCTGCTCCTAAAGGAACATCAGAGCCATCACACTTTTCCCTTATGTGGCCAAATTAGGGGTGTATGCAGTCCCATCACTAAGCAGCAATGTCAGTCCTATAATTCTTTACCTGTCAAATCTAACACCTCTCCCTGGGGAGAGGACAAACGGGAGGCCATGGTAAGATTGATGTTACTGTCTGCTTTAAGGTAGTTAGCAAAGCCAAGCCAGGGGAGGATGGTCCGGGTTAAAAGAGTATGTAATAAAAGAAAGAGGAGATCTGGCAAATAAGAGGGTTTTACCTGAAAATACTCTTGGCTGTCTCTCTCAGCCCTGCTGCTAATGGCTAATGCTGGAAGCCACTTGACCCCTTTTTCCCAGAGAAGGGAAATTGGACTCAAGCTGATTTATGAGTCTGCCCAGTCTCCACTTGGACAAACTGGAGATGTGATGCAACGCTGTCTGTGATTTGAATACCAGTATCTGCCTGGAGCCACCTTTTGGCTCAACATCTGTGGACTAAATTCCCTTGATTGGTTTCCAGGTAACCTGAAATTAACAGTATCCCCAAATTGCACAATATGGAGGTTGTTAAAGGGCAGACATCTGCATGCTGACAGTGAGGCTCTGAATCAAGATGAGTTTTCCCTGGGAAAGCTGCCTGCATATGACGGGAAGGAGCTTGCTTCTGCTTACCAGTAGTCAGTACTTCCTTTAGAGTAAATATGAGCACAAATGGAACTGAAAGGGTTTTTTTTAGGAAAATAGCAATGGAATGCAGATGGCCTCAAAGAGAAAGCAACAGTAGGAGGAAGACCCTGAGCAACATTGTAAACCTATGTCTTCAGTAACACTGTGAAAGTAAATATGTTATTGGACTACTTTTGATGCACCTTGGTAAAGTCAATCGCAAAGTTTGACAGCAAGAAGAATTTATTTCAAACATTCCAACAATGTTCAGCAGGTATGAAGCTTGATGATTTGGCATCTGCAGTAATAATGAAATATTATTCATAGAATAAAGCTCTACATTCTGAAATAGGCTTCTATAAATTTTTTAGGCAAAAAAGTGTTCCTAATTTACACAAGCTTCAGAAGCTATTTTAGGTGGTCCTTCATAAACATTTCTTGAAATGAACAAGTTTTTAGAATATTTCCTTCTTTCTTTACATAGGTTGGAAATTTTAACACACACTCAAATATATGTGCCCTCAAATATAAATTGCAATAAATATTTCTCTGCATTATTTGAGAAATAATAAAGTTATAAACAAAGTATTTTCATCAGAATTCTCCCTCTTTGTTGAAAATGTAACTATAGATTATTATCACTCTTTCTTTACAATAAGAATCAATGCCTGAATAATATATAAGTTAAAAGCAAGCCTATTAGATGGGGCACCTGGAAGGCTTGGTCAAAAATAGTATGCTATTTTTGATCTTGTGATGGGATTTCAAGCCCTATGTTGAGGGTAGTGTTTACTTAAAAAAAAAAAAAAAAAAGCAAGCCTATTAGCAAATTTAGCTACTAGCAACAAGCAATCCAAAAGATAGTATTTTCTTATTCAGTAAATGTAAATGTACTAGGTTTTCATCGCCACGGGCAAAAATTTAGAAGTTACAAAGATAATAAACCTGGAAAAAAATCACCTATTGAGAAAAATTCAACAATTTTGAATATAGAATGCCTAATGTGATTTATTCTTCTCAAGCATGAAGCCAAAATACAGTAGGAATAACAAGCTGTATTAGGGATATATAAAGTTTTCCAAGGATCTAGAAGTATGTATTTTATTTGCAAAAATCATAGCTATATAACAATGTATTTATCCATTTAAAACTAAATTAAAAATGACACTGTATGGGCATAATGACATCTACTGGACACTTGGGTTGATAACAGTTAACAAGAGGGTTAATTTGAAACTCACCTAACTTCACCATTAATAAAATCATGTAAAATAAAATTAGATTGCAGTTGATACATTTATTTTCCTTCTTTAATATATGTAATATCTCTGTGGAAAATAGTTACTTCTGAAGTAAAGAAGTTTAATTACTTCTCAACCAGTCCTCCCAATCACCAACACAGACACAGACAAGCCTTTTAGCTTTTAGGTCTTAGAATCCTATGGATTTATCACATAAATTTAGGAGAATGTTCTTCATATAAATAGAGTATATTATATAAAATTTATAAAAATTTAGTCTGGGGTGTGTTGGTGGCTCAGTCAGTTGAGCACCGGACCTTTGGTTTCAGCTTAGGTCATGACCTCAGGGTCTGGGAAAGAGGTCTGTACTCAGCAGGGAGTCTGCTTGAGGTTCTCTCTCCCTCTCCTTCTGCCCCTCCCCTCTCGCAAGTCCACGTGTGTGCGCTCTCTCTCTCTCTCTAAAATAAATAAATAAATCTTTAAAAAAATTTTGTCTGAGTTTCAACAATAGAAAATTTTTTAACATCCAAAGTCATATATACTATAGCATAGTATACATACAATATACTATTTAGAAATACTTTTTGGTTAGAACCATCTTAAAGGAAATTAATATCAATAAACATTATATCCTAGTGGTATAATTTACCAAGGTAAACAGATTGCTTATACTAAGATTTTGTTAAATGAAAGAATAAAGCAAAACATTTGGGAAAGTCAGCAAAAATCATGTTTGAAATACTGAGCACTGAGAATTCCTAAAACACTTTATTGGAAGAAAAAAAAATGGCAAAGAAATACCAAAAATTCAAGTTAATTTCAATATATTCTAATACACCAAAACGGTCTTTAGAGCAATCCTAACCAAATTTCAGCCAATTTCAGACTAATTAGGTAATTCTTACTCTAATAAATTAGTAAACTAAGTAGTTAAATGATCTCTCCATTTTTAGCTACTACTGATTCATTTAAAAAGTTAAAAACTTTTATGACTTCCATATATAAACAGACTTTGGGATGTTATCAAATTTCAAACAGCCACTGGAATTAGGCTTCGGTGGTCCTGAAACCATACTGGTTTAGTACTGGTAATAGTGACCCAAAGTTTTTGAAAATAAGTTAGGTTTCAATACCTAATCATTATCAGGTCTATGTCTGCGACTAGGTGACAAGTTTCTCTTATAATTTGATTTGAAAAGAGCATGGTGTTGCTTATAACTTCCATCAGCTCAAAGTTAAAGGTTGTTAGTATATAATGGGCAGGTTGAATTTAATTTCTCTAGAGGAGCTCACTTGACTGGATGGTCCAGTCAGTCAGGGATATAAATGGAGTGTTGTTTATAGCATTCGTGAGATTATTTTATCCTCTTGTCACTTCTGTGTTGGCGGAATCTTATATTTCCAAAATTTGTTTTAGAAAAATGCTTCAACTTATCTATAAAATGAGAGTTAAACTATTCTTTTCCCTTTTGGATAATGATTTTATTCAGACTAATATAATATTTTAAGATAACAGAATGAATAATAGTGTTAGAATCATTTTATGACATAGTGGTTTCTTATATGCATAAAGCCATAAAATAATAAAAGAAACAACAAAGAATATGAAAACAGTTTAGCTATTGGTACATATTTATATTTTTAATTTTAATACAAAATCAGATTCTAGAAGTTGCACAAAAGAAAGTAAAAAACACTTTACACGTTCATGATTAGCTTTAATACTTCTTTTTACTGTACATACTGAAAATGTTTACATTTACTAGTAAGGAACGCCAAGTGTGTCCATCACCATTTGAATAGCTTGTAGGGGATTTGTGATTTCTTCCATTCTATCTCTTCTCAAAACCCAATCTGGTTTAAGTCTGTGAAAAGAATAAAACTCTTGGATTAATAAAGTTCTTCTCTTAAAAGAGTTACCGTCACTGTTTTGTCTTAACAAAAATGTGGCTCCTCCTGAACACATCACTTCCCTTACAACCCTCTCAACCAGGTGAGGGCTTCGCATTATCGCCATTTGCCACTGTCAGGCTATTTCTCACCATCCTTCCTCCTTTGAGACTGCCATTCTCTCACCACTCCTGACTCAACCATGTCATTTGATTTAATACATCTACTGCACATATTTTTCTACCCCACTGAGATCTCTAATTCCCTGACCTCGACATGTACCCGTCATCCATCAGAATGCTGACCTCACTTCCCTCCTTGTCTAGCTTCGGCCCACCAATATAATCTCCTTGGGCAAATTTCATTAATGCTATTTTTTCTCTTTCCTATTAAATTCAAATGGAAAGTTCTATTTGGATTCCAAGTTGAATCCAAAATATCTGCCTTCTCCATTCCTATAGAGCTGAACAGGAAGAAAAGAAAGATTGCAGAACCAGGGTGATTGATTTTATGTCAATAATTACAAAACTAAATGGGTGCTTGAAATTACCTAGTATGCTTCCTTCCTCTTTCCCCTAGATGACCATTTTACTCCTTTCTTCTTTTCAAATGTCCTCGCTCTACCCTCCCTGGTCTGCTTTTCAGCTGATGCTTATAATCTCATACGTCATTAAGAAAATAATATCCATCAGACCCCTCATACACCTTTCTCATATAACTCCCTACTGTGTCATGCATTTCCATCTTCTTATTCTTTCCATTTGGTTAAAAATACAAATATCTATTAGTTGGCAAATGGTCAAAGTGTGGTATAGCCATACAATGGAACAGAACTCTGTGGGAATGAAATTCTAATTCATGCATCAATGTAAATAAATCTCAAAAACATCAAGCTAAAAAAAGAATCTAGCCACAAAAAGCTCTTAACTGTTATGATTCCATTTGTGTAACAATATAAAAAAGGCAAAGCTAAAAGCAGTTGCCAGAATCTAGGGGTTAAAAGGCGATAACTAGATTGGAAAGAGGCAAAGGTAACTTTGGTGTGATAGAAATATTTTATCTCAGTTGAAAAAAAAAAAGGGAAGCTATTCATTCATGTTAATTATAGTTTTAAAACATAGTTTAAAAAACACGATTAGTATTAAAATTTCCCAATTCCTTAAATAGAAATCATATGTAGACATGGTCTTCAATAATAAGTTTCAAGCAAGTAGGCTTTTTTTGGTTATACTGTGAAATATGCAACCATAAAACCAATGTACAACTATTACACAATTTATAATTATGAGTAATTATAAAGCTAACTGCTATGTAACCCAGGGCAAAATATAGTGCATTGTCAACACTGTAGGATTTACGACTTGTAGAGAAGTGCTGAATCATGGAAATGGAGATAGGCAGGGAAGGAAGGAAGGGAGGAAGGAAAGAAGGAAATTAAACATCATGAGTTAACTTAGTTCATCAAAATCAATTAAATCTTTTATTAATAAGGTAAAACCAGAAAATGTTAAACCATTTTTAAGTAAAATTTTAATTGCCTCAGCAAAATGTAAAAGTCATAGCTGAAGTTCTAATGTTATAAATTTTGGGCCAAAAATGAATTCATAAATAATAACAATTTTGTAGATTAAATCAGTATAATTCTAATTTATATCATCTAACTGAAGAATGTTACTAGAGTTCTCTACAACAGAAGACCAATTTTTGTCATAAGAGGGGCGCCTGGGTAGCGCAGTCGTTAAAGCGTCTGCCTTCGGCTCAGGGTGTGATCCTGGCGTACCGGGATCGAGTCCCACATCGGGCTCCTCTGCTGTGAGCCTGCTTCTTCCTCTCCCACTCCCCCTGCTGTGTTCCCTCTCTCTCTGGCTGTCTCTCTGTCACATAAATAAATAAAATCTTTAAAAAAAAAAAAATTTTTTTTGTCATAAGAAAATTCATCAAATATTACACTTAAAAAGGACAAATTTTACCACTATATGTAAATTGTATCCCAATAAACCTGACTTAAAAAACTATGTAATAGCATGTTTAAATTACTATATAAGTTTCTAAACGCGACTCTATGCTTCCGAACTTCTAGCAACACAGAACAGTAACTGAGTTTGCAGCCTGGCACAGGTCTGGTGGTAACACTCAGAATAGCGCAAAAAGGCATGAGGTGATTCAGGTTTGCTTTTGTGACGAGAAATCATATTCAGATTATCTTGTGTACTCAGAGATAATATTTGGTGGTCGTATCTTTTGTGATGTCAAGATTCATCAATAGATTTGATTATTGTCACTTACAAAGATTTAATTCATCTAAAGCTTTGTTATCAAACTTGCACAAATCATGGCCTAGAGTAGACCTATTATTTCATTAGGGGCTACAAATAATGATAGTTTCATATTCTTTCTGCATTTATTAAACAGAATTTTTTTATAGAGAACTCCTATATCAACCATTGGGTTACCCTAAGATACAGTATAATAAGAAAAATGGGACATACTTGATTTTTCCCTTTTATCCATAGTAAGCATCACAAGTTGTTTCTCTAGCATCCCTCAAGGATATCCATGATTTTTTTCCTTAGTATCATCATAAAGTCATGAATTTTTCATATGATGTGGTCCATTTGTTTTTCAATCCTCCTTAATCTATAGCTGTCACCACTTTAACCACTAACCTCCATCTTGCCAAGTCCAATGGGCATTTTTCATACCTCATCGAACAACTTCTCGTCAGCATTCCACACAGCTGATGTGATACCACTCTGGAATATCTTCTATCCAATTACCAATTCCTTTTCAGAGCGTTGGCTGGTTCTTTGAGTTCTGGAGAAATTGGGGTTGCCCTAAGGTTTGGTTTGGGAATTTCTTTTTCTAGGTATTCTCGTCCCCTGAAGTGACTGCATTTATTACATAGACTTATATGTGATCTAATGATTCCTGAATCTAAGGATACCAAATATAAATCTCTAGACTGATTCTTCTGCCTAGAACCACAGCCCTGATAATCTAATAGCTCATTTGTCTCTTCCTCTAATTTGTCACAGGAACCTCAGCTTCCCAAAACAAAACCCATGATTCAATGCCCCTTCCCACTCTACCTTCTCCTGTCCTTTTTGACTTTTACTCCTTGTAACTATATTTCAGAGACAATTTCCCAGTCACACTATTTTAGCAGGTCCTCTAAGTTATTCTCTATCCCAGCACTACCACAATCATTCTCCTGAAGTATGTGGCTCCATGCTGTGCCATAATCACAGGTTCACCACCTTAAAGCATAGGGTGCAGCTCCATACCACACTGGTAGAGGTGTCTACTTGGTTAACCAGATAAGCTAATACCCATTTTTAAAAAATGTCTAAAGTTACATATCTTAAACTAGTTAAGCTATTATTATCTCTATAGGCTTGCTGTTGACTGAATACCCCGCCCCCCCAAAAGACACGTCCACATCCTAATCCTTAGAACCTGTAAATGTGACCTTACTATGAAAAAGGGGTCTCCACAGATATACTTAACTAAAGGATCTTGAGATCAGATCACCTCGTATTATCTGAACTGGCCCTAAATCCAATACACGTCCTTTTAAGGAGGCGGGAGAAGGCGAAGAGGCCCATGTGAAGACAGAGGCAGGGAATGGAACACCTAGAGTCACCAGAAACCGGAAGCGTCAAGGAAGGATTCTGCCCTAGAGCTCTCAGAGAAAGTGAGGGCTTGCTGACACCATGATTTTGAACTTTTGGTTTCAAGAACTATCAGAGAATAAGTTACTGTTGTTTAAGGCCAGCTTTGTGGTAATTTGCTACAGCAGCTGTAGGGAAACCAGTACAAGATCTCATAAAGAACTTCTTTAGAAGGAGAAATTTCAAGTATCAGGATGATTAGGAGAAGAGTTGGAAATTGATAGTGTAGCCAGGAGGGATTTTTGGCAGCTTTCAAAACACTGAAGTCTGTTCTACATGCAAGAAAAGAAAGTTTATACAGCAAAGCTTATAAAAAGCTAATTGTTAGACTTAGCACTTAACTATTTAATAAAAGGAATTTATCGAATAGCTATTAAATACTCAAAGCCACAGTGTTACTTCATTATTTCCTGAGATTGTCTACTTTAGATTTACCAAAGATTCTATTTTTACTCATATGTTGTTTCTCCATTGTCAAGCACAGTATCTTGTTTATGGTACGTACTCAATAAATGTTCACTAAGTGATTGAATGAATGAATGAACAGTGACACAAAACTATAGAGGACATTTACTGCTTACCTTGAAACTATTCTTGTTCTTACAGGTGTTTCTGGAATAAAGGGAGTACTTATAGAAGAATTCATCTTCTGTTTATAAAGTATTCTTTCAGTATTCATTTTATGTTTACGAACTGTAAGCTTGTAAAGACTATAAATACGGTCAACAACTTTGGACCTACTTCGAACATCCTAAAAAAGAAAATGTACATTTAGTAAAACTAATAAAATTTTTGTATCCCCTCTATGCTAGTAAAATCAACCATAATGACCACCATACAGTAAACTTAAGAGTCTTTACCAAAATCAAAAGCCATGCTTTCCAAGTTGAGCAGTTAGACTGGTTTAAGTTATAAACTAATTTGTAAGACAATTATAAAAAAGGTAAATATTTTAAGATTGTACACCTAACTCCATACTGAATAAACAGGTAAATATTACAGTCAATATACCTATTATATCCAGTTACCAAGTCCTGTGAATTTTCTCTCAGTTTCCAAAGTTATCTACTTATCTCTCACAACCCTAGGTCCAGTACAGTCTTTTGCCTACACCACTACATATCTATACTTCCCTCCTTCTTGAATGGTCTCCCTACATCCACACCTGCTTTCCCCAATCCATTCTTCAATCAGTAGCCAAAGTCATGTTAGAACTTAAACTACAACATACTCCCTTGTGTAAAATCCTTCAGGGGTTTTGTTCTCAGGATAAGGGCCAGATCCTATCATAGCCTCTGGTTCCCCCATGTCGACTGTAACACCTACAGAGATCTCACCATAGAAAAGCTTGACATGTATTTATGGTTACAGCAGGAGGATGAGTCGTCAAATATATGTGGTTTTTGACCTTACTAGGATAATCTGTTACTTTCCTCAAGTAAATGGGAAATGGCTACTTATGTAACTTTAATAAATTTTATTTTTAAAATTCAGTTTCCTCAATACATTAGAAAACCTCCTATATCAACACAACACACACAGCGCACAACACATAAACACTTCGTGTATTAACAAAAAGGGCAGGTTTGATATATACAAAACCCTATTTAAATTGTGATAATTACTGAAGGAAAAGTGTAAAAGTCTTAAACCTAAAAACCTGGAAAAATAACCTCAAAGGAAGATAACTAATACTTACAGAGGCTCGATTTGTTGTTTTCAATAAAACAGCTAACAAACAACAAGTTTTTGTAAAAATGCTTCCACCCTTGTCTGGGACTTTGTCACCAGGCTTTTCTCGGTACATTTGCAAAAGGTCCAGCAGTGTATCTACGCAATTTTCTGCATCATAAACTGCTGCAGTAGTTTTCTCGTACTTGAAGAGAACAGAGTGAAAGCAAACGTTATAACAAACACATGTTAGCCTTAGAAACAGCCCAAGCAAAAAGAAAGCTTAGGGCCAACTTTTTGGACTACCTACAGCAAGTGCAAAGGACTTGGTGAAATGACTTCATGATATTACTATCATTTCTGGATCCATTTTACATGCATATCTGCATTTTAATTGTTTTCTTCCCAATCGACTTTAAAGTTCCACAGAATATGAATCAAATCTAAAATCTTTGAACATGAACACCCTGAAGTAAATAAAAAGCTTAATGACAAGGTAATTTTACTGAGAACCTTGCAGGAAAAAGATAACTTCTCTGTGGTAGTTAATTGCAGGGTAAAATAATGATTAAGACTAAGATTGAGATATATTTTTCCTGCCTCAAATACCTAATTGTATCACTAGATTCATACTGAAATTCGCATGGGAACAAATAATGCTAATGCTACTAAGATACAAATAACAATAAAACAATATTAACAGTTAACATTTATTTTATATACGAAGCACATTATATATATTGATTCATTTCATTCTCACAATAACATTATGAGGTGGATACTATTACTATACCCATTTTGCAGTTAAAGAAAGTAAAGCACAGAGAGGCTAAGTAACCTATAATAAGCTGCAGAGCTATGATTCGAACCCAGGCAGTCTGGCATCAGTCTGTGTTCTCAACCACCACTTCTCAGTAAGAAAATAATCAGGTAAAGTGTTCTAAGTTGCGGCTAAGGGGTTGGATGGGGAAGATAAATTTGTCATCTCAGTATTTTTGACTGCATGCATTACGGTTTAGTACCGATATCTGCCATCGGTCCAAAGCCAAAAAGCTTAAATGCTAATACCTATATAGAGTCTTACATACAGGGTAACTAAGTGATGGCAGTATCTTAATCACGTTTTGCCAGACATGATTATAAGAGGTTCTATTGTTTTGGTACAATGCAGTGGGATAAGAAAACCAGCTCTAGAGGTGGACACAAACGGATCTGAATTCAGCTCTACCAGTTACCAAGCTCAAGTGTTCAGGCAGGAGATCTAACTTCTATAAGAATTATTATTCCTTCTCTACAAAATCGGAATTACAACATGAACTGCCTGAGAGGATTATTGTAAGAAAAATTAAATGATGCATGAAAAACACTAGCATGTAGGAGGTACTCAATAAATGTTAGTAATCACTGTTATTAATATCATAAAGACAGAAGAAATAAAATCATAAAAAATTAGTTTTTCCTATGTACAATTATGTTAACAGAATAAACATTTTTCCCCCTAAGACTCTTGCACATAAATGAATTCTAACTGGGCGATCTCAGTTCTAGTGGTGAGCAAGCATGAACTTAATTTGCTGGGTCAGATTTCTTGACCAATGAACAATTCATTATTAAAATGGAAAACTACCTTAGCGACATTAAGCAAGACTTGTACAGCATATCTGATGACTTCCATACAAGGAACGCTGCGATTACAACTTCGGATCAAAACAAATATTTTAGAAACTGCTCCACTCTGGGCCATGTTCTCACAACAAAGAGGAGACAATCTAGTAACTACCTCTGAAAGGAGGAAAGAGAGAGAGATAAATTCACAGCAACAAAATGAAGTTTCAGCAAATACTGTATTATAACATTCCTTGTACACTCAAAGGTAAAAATGCATTTCTAACCCTATACGAGATACCATTAAGACAAACTCACCTAGGTGTTTTAAAGCCTCAAGAATAGCAGACAGGTGCTTGTAGGTCAAAAGATAATGAAGTGCAAGTGCAGTTCTTTTGTAGAGTTTGTTTTCTTCTCGAATCTCCCTGTTCACAAGTTGAAGACTTAGTCGTATAGCTTTAATTTTTGTACAATCGTTTTTCTTCCTCCAAGAGTACCCTCTCCATAATGCCTTAAAGAGACAAACAGCAATTTTAAGATTACAACCCAGGATGTTTTGAACTTACATCTACATCTATTTCTACAAAATAAGTTTTTTCAGTAAATTTATAGGATATAAACAGACACTTGGCAAATAAAACCTCAACTCATGTTCTAATAAATAGCTAAACCAATTTTTCTGAAAAGAAGTATATATAATATTCCTGTACATAACCTGAAGCATCATTCATTGACCAAAGGTATCTAAATCTATACAAAATGCTAAAATACTTTTTCATTTCAATCCTAAATGTCTCTAGGGAAATTTGAAAATAAAGGGCTTAACAATGATACAGTATTTATGAGTTATTCAACTGGCAAAACTCAGCGTTTTAAAATGTATGTGACTGTGTTTTTAAAATGTTAGCTATCGTGTAGGTGAATTATAAACCAAAGTCTGGAGCTAACATCATTACTTCCAGTTACCTGAATTTTACTGATTCCATTGTTAAATTTTTCCTGTTTTTTACGGAGGAGAAAACGGCGTACTGCTTTCTGTATTACTGATGCAGCCCTATTTTGCTGGCTCATACATTCTTGAACTTCATGCTGACTTTTGACGATGCTATGATATTTCTGAGCAAACCTCTTCTGCTGTAATTTTGTTCGAAACCATCTCTGTTTAAACATACAGAGTTTTTCTTTACTTCAGGTTTTTAAAATAAATAAATATATATACAGACACATACAAACGAAATAAACAGAACATTATATTGAAATATCTTTCAACCCTCCCCAGTGGCATTACTTCTCCACTCCACTTGGTGCAAATCTCCATTCCACTTGGTGCACACTCATTGGGTATGTGTGTGAATTTAACCCTGTACAACATAGCTTTCATTTCACAACTTCTATAAATTCTATCAAGCTGTATGTCATTCTGCAATTTTTCTCACTCAATATTTTACATGTAAGTATATGTTAATGTATATATACAGAATTCTTATCCAGAATTCATAAGGAACTCCTATAAATCATAAGAAAAAAAGAACTTCCAAAAGAGAAAAGGGCAAAGTATATTTAAAAAAAAAAACCCTACACACATACATTAAGAAAAAGCACACAATACACAGGTAATAATTTGAATATCCAACACATGAAACGTTTTTTAGAACTGCTAGCAATCAAAGGAAATCCAAAGCAAAAATGAGATGCAATTTGCCATTCATCAAAATAGCAAAAATCAGAGTCTTTAACGCTATGTGTTGGCAAGAATGTAAAGAAACCCTCCGACTTTGCTACGAGTATAAGTGAGTACAAATATTTCAGAAATAATTCCTAGCGTTATTCCTGTGCCTTAAAACATCAACCTATTTCTAACCCATCAATCCATCCTAAATACGTCATTCTATAAAGCAAAAGTTACATATTATACGACCTTAGTGTATTTGGAAATTATTTATTAAAATAGAAAATTTATAAAAAAAATTATACCATATAGTTTTACTGTAAAGGAAAAGCTAACCTGAATACAGATGACTGAATTAACCTGCTTGTTAGCATTCTTCACAGCCATGTGAAGTTTATATGCTCTTTGAATTCTAAGAGCAGACAGGTGGTAATACGCAGCCGCTGTGAAGTGAAGAAGCCTAATTTTGGTTTTCTGTTCTAAAATCTAAAAGAGAAATAAAATATTAACCAAATAGTTGACTTTTAAGACAACTGATCAATGTTTACTTTTGTATATCTTCAATACCAAATTATATAAATTAGCAATAATAGGTTAACTTTTAATTATTAATATTATTTACATTGTAACTCAAAGTGATTATAATTCTTTACTGTACCATATTTCCACATGTGTCATCCCTAACTCAGGGTATAAAAAGCAAAATTATATTTTGGGCACTATACTAAAGAACAGATTAATTTAACTAGACTACACAAAAACAGCTAATTAAAGCTTCGAATGTACTATAATGAGAGAAGTATATGAATACTAAACTCAAAACAAATTACAGTATTCTAAGCAGAACGGCCGGAGATGGTCACAGTAAGACAAAATTATTCGAATCGGTCTCTCCAGTTATTCGGCAGTCTTGCACAAATCTAGCACAAGTCTCCTGTAACAGAACCTCTCGATAGTGGCCTTTAGACTTCCAATTCATATTTAATGAACACAATATAAAAGATTTCCTTTTTCATTTCAAATTTAATTATTTTGTCTTTGCCAGTGCTTCATATTTTGGATGCCAAAACATCATGACCTCATTCGGAGGGATTCTCTCTTCCTGAAGATGTGGAAGTTACCGCAGGAATGGTAGCTCACAAACCTCAAGGAGGTGCTGGGTGGTAGCAAATGGCTACCTGGATCACAAGCTCCTTCACGTGGGGAGCTCTTCCCTCACTCTTCTTTCAGTTCCTTTGTTAAGATTCCTTGCAAGAGAAACTTTAGTGGGCGTTCTTGGGGAGCATCTATGAGAAACAGGCTCATAGAACAAAAATCTATAGCAGCCAGTGATCTTGTTACATGGCTCTGCAGAAGCTGAATAAATTCGAGTTAATGGTTATATTAGCTCTGAAATTATTTTCCAAAATCTAAACGTTCTTTTTTTTTTTTTTTTTAAAGATTTTATTTATTTATTTGACAGAGATAGTGACAGCCAGCGAGAGAGGGAACACAAGCAGGGGGAGTGGGAGAGGAAGAAGCAGGCTCCTAGTGGAGGAGCCTGATGTGGGGCTCGATCCCATAACGCCGGGATCACGCCCTGAGCCGAAGGCAGACGCTTAACCGCTGTGCCACCCAGGCGCCCCCAAAATCTAAACTTTCTTAACACAATTTAACATCAAATACTTTCATTTCATACGAGTGAGATATTCTACTTAAAAATACTTACTCTTTTTCTTACTAACCAACCACGGACTAGTGCTTGCAGAACAACTGTAGATTTTTTTAATTCTAAATATTTTATTCTTTCACACTTCCCGACCTTCCTGGCTCGTATATATCTCTGTATGGTCAAAGCGGCAGACTTTTGCTGAAGAAAGACCTGCCTTCCTTTGTATCTCCTAAAATTTGCTTGGATCAAACGAGCAGCTCGATGTCTCTAGAAGGAAAAATGTGCAAGTGACATTAATAGAAAGGTTTAATAATTTCAACCCACTGGAGGTTTTTTAATTTCTCAGTGTCAAATGAGATGGTATAATTGTGAATTTTCGTCACCTTTTTAGCTTCAGAATGTCATATTTCATATACAAGAAAAGGTGATGGTGTATAATTTCTAAACCTATATGGGTCTACAGCTAAAGTTTTTATGAAGGTGCAAGCCAAGGTCATAGATATCTGGTGCTCTTTCCCTCTCGTCTTCTTCATACCTCTCATTGTGAGGGAGAAAAGGACTAATATTACCATGGGACAAATACATTTAATAAAAATGCTAGCAATACAAAGAACAGAATGGGCATTGTAAACAGCTACCAGGGAAGCTATCTGTTGCTTCAAGAGCCATAGAGTATATCTTAGAAACAGCACATCTTAGATTTTTCAATTGTATAACATCTTGACAACCAAATTCTAAGACACCTGGAGAAGTATATAAATTAAAATGGAAACTAGATTTTCTTTAAAACATAGATTCCCCCGCCAAATGGCTGAATGACCTTGGGCAAGTCACTTCACCTCTCTAGACCTCAGTTTCCTCATTTGTAAAATAGGTATGCTAATAATAACTATTTCAGAGAGCGATTATGAGGATCAAGTTAGTAAATATACACTAATAGGTATAATAATAATGGCTATATAATAATAGTGACTATTACACGAATGTTGAAATTTATAAGTAGAATTTTAGTTTTGATTTCTTTAATAAAAGGTTATAGGTACTACAGCTATTTTAACCTTTGATGTTAAATATTTTTAATAGATCACCAACTGTAGCTTAAAGAATATATTATTAAGTGTTTGACTTACAGTAGACAAAATATGCTACATCTATTAGGACTTTCTCCAAATAAATTATTTACTCTAAAATTAGTTACTTCAAACTTGGATTTGAGAATATTTTGTAAATGTAAATATACAAACAAAAGTATTCATAAAAAGCATTTTTATGAGTGAATACAATTTTTAATCAACTGCAATGGTATGTTTAAAATGTATAGTTAAGAAAAAACAATGTTTGTTTCCTAAAATAGTTCTTCGCAAATGAGATATTTTTTTTCCTTCTGCACCTACTTTCATCATTAGGAAGTGTTCACGAGCTATTCTTCCAGCAAGTGTAGCTCTCCATTTTCTCTGAATGATAATTGTTGACGCTCTCACATTCAGAAACCTAAAAAGTAGTTATTGGAAAGCAATTACAAATTTCTTTAATCTACTCAATCAGTATTTATTGTACTACCACCCCTGCCCCTGTTAAATACTAGAGAAAGAAAATATAAGAAAGATAATGAGAATAAAAGGAAGTGGAAAGTATAATTTATATTTAAATTGTAGCAATCAGAATTCTATACATACACATACACACACCCTGAAGACACAAAGAAAAAAAAGTTTTGCAATTGGCAATATTGGCAATATTCCAGTGCCAAGAAATATGAATTTCTAGAATGAGAAAGAATTCTGAACAGGATAAAAAAAAAGTACAATTATCCAGACCTAGACAAAGCTTAGATAAAGGGGGTGCTGGTAGAAATAATGGCAGAGTATAAAATCTGAGTCCATGTTGCAAGTGAGTCATTGAACAGACAGAAGGGGGTCACAAAGAGAACTTGAGAGATTAGAAAAGCATCAGGCAAATGAGAAATGGACACTTGTTTGAAAGGAAAGCTATAGGCATCATGCAAGTATCTGAGAAGAAATATTCTTTAAGTAGAACTGGAGAAAAAGAAAGTGAGGGCCAGAGATTAAACTTTAGGTGTCAATATGGTGGTAATACATAAAAATTGAGCATGGATTTAACTTACATCATGTTGCCACATTTCTTAGAAAATAAAGCTGAACATTAATGAGAAAAATTCAACATTTTGAAACAGGAAACTTAGATACTGGTCCTTAATAGCGGATAGCAGCACCTGTATCTTTATATGGTAAGCCCTGAGCATCCACCCATGGAATCTATAAGAACTCTTCTAAGAAGAACTCTTCTTGTGTGTTCTCCTAAAACAATCTTTAAAACCACCAATGATACAATAATTCATCAATTCTGGTAACTGAAGAAAAATTCTTACGCTATGAAATAAAAAATAATATTGATAATCTGGTAAGAGCTTTAGAAAAGGTGTTTCAAAGAAATGAACAAGGAATAGGAAAATACAATGAATATAAATAAGTTGGTAATCAGGTCTTCATCATTAAAGTAAAAGAGTGTGGGGGCTAAGTTAAAAAAAAAAAAAAGAAAAGAAAAATGAGTGAGAAAACAATTTTGCCAGTAGCTAAATTGACAAGCAAAATGGGCCAATGCATTAATAAGAAAACCAAGATTTTACTGGATTATTTTATTCACTTCCCCTTACCCTCATCCCCATGAAACCAAATCAACTTTAAGTACTTTTTACTGAATTATATCAAGGCTCTATCTCAAAAAATAAGGCAGTCTTAGAGATATACTTTGTTTCATTAGTGGAGCTAACACCAACAAAACAAACCATACAAGTTAGGCATAGCAAATATTTAAAAGAAAAATCAATAAGCAGTATTATTATTATATAAAGACTTGGCTACCACACACACATATTCCCCCCCCCCCCCCGCCTCCAGCTGTCATTTATTACCGTGTTCTCTCCTGTTTGGTACAGAAGCAACCTTGAATGATCTTAACAGTTTTTAGTACAGCTAGATATTCTTTACGTGCTTTCCAATACCTATACCAGGCTTGAATCTTGCAGGCAGCTTTCACTTTATGTAAATATTTCCTGGCATTATAGCTCCTCCACACAGCCTATTAAACACATAAGTATAACAAATATGCAATGAGATATATTTTCTTGTAAACCGAAAGAAAATCAATATTAAAGACAGCTAGCGTAAGGTTAAGTAGACAAAAATCAATTGCAGAAATACAGTCATACGATGACTCTTCTTTCGATCAGGCTCATTCATTCCTGACACCTACGAGCCCTCTGAAAACAGTGGGGCTAACCGTAGTGAATGCCTACATGTACTTGATCACACGTAACCTGTGGCTGGCTGAGAGCTAAGACTAATATAACCCTCACAAATACTTCTAAATTGTAATATGATGTCTGAAAAGCCAGATATGTGCATTGTCCTATCTCAATCCATTTGGAAGAACAGAAGGAAAAGGGACACACTGACTACTCTACTTCCTGGGAAGGAACAGGAATCCTTCCCACCTCCCACCCTGCCTCCCTCACATATATCCTGGGTTTTGTGTCCAGGCTGCAGCAAACTCCTGAGAGCAACTCTCTATCAGGGAACCATCAGTTTTTCCAATTTCTGCGACCTTGAGGCTGACTAAATGTTTAAGTGACAGTATGACTTATTAAGCTCTTAGCACTGTACTAAGCACTGTAGGTCCTTACAATACCATAGGTAGATAATATCATTATCTAATTTAGAGATGAGTAAATCAAGAGAAATTGAGTAACTTGTTGCACAGGTAATACGTGGAAAAGGTATCTTATTTATTCTCTATAAATATCTCGTGAGATGAGTAAGACCCTTATTTTACAGAACAGAAACTGATGTTGAGGAAGGAGAGACCTATTATACTGCGTATCCAGAAGGCAACAGAGGCAAGATCTGAACCCAGGTCTGACTCCAAAACACCTAAAACAAATACTGCAGCTGCGCCTTACATGGGGATCAGGATCCAAAGTCAGCTGCCATGCAAAAAATATATAATGTCAAAATTACTCTTGTGATGTCCTTAACTTACAAAAAGTAAATCATATGTGGTTTCTAGGTAAACAAATCTGAATACCAACATACTGGTATTCACACTGGGAGCCAGGTGTCAGTATTTCTAAAAATTCCAAGTGATTCCCATGTGCACTAAAATTTGAGACCACTGATTATATGTTAAAAACAAGATGTGTAAAATATAATTTTTAAATTTAATTATATACGAGAAAAATAGCCAAAATTTCCTAAGATTGTTATTTTGGCTTTTCTGTCATTTCAGTTGAATATAACCCTAACTAATACATCCAATTAACATATTTCAACCATTAACTTCTTGGCAGCATTTGGAACTTGAGCGTTCTTTTCTTCCTCCCTTACTCCTTGGTTTCTTGATACCATAAAATCTTTTAGTTTTTCTTCTTCATTCTTACTACTACGTTTTGGCTTCTCCTCTCAGTATTCTCAAATGTTGACATTCTTCAGGGTTGAGTCCCAGGCAGCCTCTCTTCTTTTACCCATTTTCTACATTACCTCTGGGTGATCCCATCACTCCCACGACTTCAATTATCACATGTATGCCGATAATGTAGAAGTCAAATTTGAAATCCGTACTTCTCTCCAAACTCCAGACAAACACAGCCAACTGCCTTGCTAGACATCTCAACTGAGACATCTGTTAGGTACTTCAACTTCATCACGTACCCCAAACTGAACTCATCGTCAGTCTCCCAATCTGCTCCTCTCCCTGCTCCCTATGTCAGTGAATGGTAACATCTGCTGAGTTACTTAAGCCATACGCATGGCTTGGATGCTTGTTTACACTCTATATAACGCAAATCCTACCCCTTCCACTCAAACCAGTCCTCACAATCCCATTGTCACTACACTTTACTAAACCATCTTGCACCTGACCTAATGCCAATAGTCTCCTGGCTGGTCTCCCTGCTGCCCTTCCAGTCCCTCTTTCACATTCCTGCCAGAGTAATTTTTTAAAAATAAAAAAACGATTCTGGTTTTCTCCTTTTTAAATTCTTCTAGAACTTCTTTTAATCCAGTAGAAAAGACTAATCTTGTGTCTGTCTTACAAAGCTATGCACAATCTCACTCCCTCTATTGCCAACCTGATCTCATATCATCTTTTATTACTGCACCACACACACACTCCCTCTCTCACTTTTGAACTCTGTGTTATCTCCTATAGCTGGATACATTGGATACATTTTATTGGGCTATTTTTAATTCATTCTTTGGCTTAACATCTCAACGTAAATGCCACTTGTCCTAGGAAGCCTTTTCTGACCACTGGGACTAACTTTAGGTTTCCCTTCTTAATGTTCCCAGCAACATAAACTTCTCATTTTGCTTTATAATTAAGCTTCCTTGCTCAATTAAATGCTTTAAGGACAGCAACTAAGTATATCTCTCTATGCCAATCAACCATGATAGCATTTAGCATATTGCCAGTACTGGATATTTGCTGAATGAAAACAGTATATCTAAGTTTAACCAACAAGGTACCTACATATCACACCAAGGTTCAAAGCCCAGGTTATGAACAGGGAGAAAAATAAACTGCTGAAGTACCTACATTCAATTCCTGGATCTGCCTCCCCTCTGCAACATTAGCAAGTTATTTAAATTTTCTCAGTTCCTTCACATTTCAAGTGATAATACTCAACGCTTTTCACCCACTGATAAATAAGTATGTGTGTGAGAAATGCAGATATTTTTGTTATATAGAAAATATGTATTTTATGTATAACAGTAATAATATAATGAAAAAATTACATAAAATTGCTTTAGAAATCAAAAGTGCTAAATACACATGTCTGTCTAGCTTAAGTGGTCTCATTAACAGATCGGTAGAGGAATAAAGTTATACCATTTGGCTTAAATTTTGCCAAATCTCAATTTACCTTAGCTTAAACTTCTCACTTAAATTTTTTTTTTACTCAGTACTCTCATTTATCAAACTGTATTCTCAAAATTAACACCTATCGAAACGCATCAAGCATAGAGTGATCATGTTCAGAAGAATCCCAGTTCTGTGCTGTATTAGCTGAATTATTATTAGTGCCCTTTTCCCACTCTCAAAAATGTTCTGTTTTGGAAGATAAATGAAATGGCCACATAAATGAAGTATTATTCTTCAAGACCTGCTTATGTTAATTTTACAAATTCTAACAAATATTGGTTAAAGAAAGAATGTAGGCTTTACATTTAAATGTATAAGTACCTGGATTTTTATGGTGCTATCTTTAATTTTCTGAAACTTCCGTTTCTGTATAAAGCCTCTTGTTCTAGCTTGAATAATGATAACGCTGCTCCTCATTTGTAAATACACTTGTCTTTGATGTTGTGCGGACAAAAAGGCTCTGTGGTGATTTTGTAAAACCACTGCTGCTTTCCTATACGCTAAGAACTGCCTTCTTGTTTGCCACGTCCTGAAATACTGCTGGACGGTCACAGCGGCTCTTTTCTGCTGAACAAACCTTCTCCGATACACAGCCATCTGAAGGAAGGACTGAATTCGTAGGGCAGCACGCCTCTGCGTTTCCCAAGTTCTTGTGACCATTTCACAGAAAGCTTTTTGAGTCGTTACTGCAGCCTCTCTTTGAGGATACTCTGCCCCCTGTGAACAAGCCACCAGAGCAGCTCTATGCCGCTTCGGAATCCTAAGCGCCGCGCTGGGAACAGCTCCACGCGGGGTGTCCGCTCTGCGAGGGCAGAACGCAGATTGCTTAGCAATGGCTGCCCTGTGTGCCTCCGACAGGTTTCTCAGCTTCTGTCGGCCTCTCATGCCCCTAAAAGCAGCCTGAATAATGAGGACCGATTTCTGAACTGCTAAAAATTTTTTTCTTTCCGTTTTTGCTCTGACATGTGACCTATAGTAATTCTGTATAACAACGACGGCAGTTTTCTTTGCTTGGTAATCACGTTTGGCCCTGTGCATTCGGTAGACTGACTGAATTAATGTGGCAGCCAGGTGCCTATGTTGGATTTCCCTTCGTACCTTCAAGCCCCTGGATGAAGACTGTACACAAATGAGTGCTTGGGTGCGCGCTGCAGTTAGTGCTCTGTATCGTCTTTGAACAAAAACTACTTTTGCTCTCAAGTGGAGATAATGCTTCCTTATTTTGGAGGCTTTAAAATGCTTCTGAATAATAGTGGCAGCCTGATGCTGTCCCTCAATCTGTTTCCTTATGATCATGTCCTGGAAATCTGCCTCAATACAGGTTGCTGCTGTCCTGAGGGCATCGTGTTGAAGAGCTTTCTTTTTATTTGCTCTATATCTTTCTTGTATTACTTTTGTAGCCCACTGAATCTTTTGGTAAAAAAGATACTGCCTATACATTCTATATGTGCTCTGTATTATGATAGCAGCTCTCTGTTTTTCCCTTAAAAGCTGTCTTGCTTTCATTCCCTTATATGCGGCCTGAATGACCAAAGCAGAATGTCTTTGTCGGACATAATTTTCTCTTTGCAGTTTCGCAGCCCTGTACGTTCGGTAATGTTGCTGAATTAGAATTGAGGCACGTTTCCAAGTCTGAAATGTAACGTATGTTCTGTGCATTCTGTAAGTGGCCTGGATGAGAACTGCAGCCCGGTGCATCTCCTGTAACTTCTTCTTTGCCACCAGCCTTCGGTAAGATGACTGGATTGTAATGGCTGCCTTTTGTAATTTCAAGAATTGGTGCAAGTGATGTTTGGCACAAATGGTGGCCCGATACTTCCTCTGAACGAAAATAGCAGCTTTTTTGAGGGAAATGAATCTTTTCCTCATCACTGAAGATCTAAACCTGCTTTGAATAAGGGTTGCAGAGGAATGCATATTTTTCAAATGTGCTCTAGCTTTCATCCCCCTAAAAGCAGCCTGAATGATCAGAGCAGAATGTTTCTGTCGGAGATAACGTTGTCTCTGTAGCTTTGCAGCCCTGTGTGCTCGGTATTGCTGCTGGATTATGACTGAGGCATGTTGCAAGGCCTGGTACCTCGCATTTGCTCTGTGCATTCTGAAAGCTGCCTGGATGACAGTAGCAGCCCTGTGCCTCTCTTGCATCTTCTTCCTTACCATCCATCCTCTGTATGATGACTGGATTTTAATGACTGCCTTTTGTAACTGTACAAATTGCTGGAAGTAATGCTTTGCACAAACAGTTGCACGGTATTTTCTCTGAACCCAAAGAACAGTTTTCCTGAGAGACAGGAATCTTCTTCTCATCCTGAGAGTTCTAAATCTCCTCTGAATAAGCGTTGCGGCTAAATGCATAATTTTTAAGTGTTGTCTAGCTTTCATCCCCCTAAAACCAGCCTGAATGCGTATGACAGAATGCCTCAATTTGTTATACCTTTGAAACTGTGCCTTTCTTTCCTTCACTGCCCGGTACCTCTGCTGTACTGTTTTTGTTACCTTTTTCAACTTACTAAAATAGGCTTGCTCTCTGTGTCTTCTATAATACGACTGAATGAGTGTGGCTGCACTTTGCATCTTTCTCAGAGTCTGTCTAACTCTTCTTCCTCTAAAACTTGCCTGAAGAACAGTAATAGCTTTCAAAATTGTCAAGTACTTTGCACGCTGAATTTTACCTTGGCAATATGCTCTGTACCTTACCTGAATTATGACAGCTGCTGTTCTCATTTTATGATATCTCTGTTTTGCTTGATGCATTTTAAACATGGCTTGAATAATAGTGGCTGCCATGTGCATGTGTTGGATTTGTCTTCTTACTCTAATACCTCTATAAACAGCTTGAATTTTAACTGCTGTCTTCTTTAAATTAAGGTATTCCTTACGTTGATGGCTTGCAATTTTCATATCTCGATACCATCTCTGAATTATAACAGCTGAAGCTCGGCAGGTTGCATAGTTTTTTTTGGTTTTGTAAGCTCTATATGCGGACTGTATAGTGACTGCTGCTTTGTTGCACTCCTTTATTTTTTTTCTTACTCTCATACTTCGGTAAGCGGACTGTAAAATGACTGTAGCTGCTTTGGTTTTCAAGTACAACTGACGCTGTTTCCTTCCAACACTGTAAGCCCTATAATACATTTGAATCAGACAAGCAGCTTTTTTCATGATTTCCCACTTCTTTTGTTGCACATACATTCTATAGTATGACTGTATGATGACAGCACATTCGTGTTGCTTTCGAATCTGCCTTCTCACTATTTTTCCCTTCCATGTAGACTGAAGCATCAGTGCTGCCTTACGGAGTTCAATGTACTCCATACGTCGCTTCCTTCCTGCAGTCCACGCTCTCAGATGTTGCTGGATGGCTAATGCTGCTGTTTTTAACAATCTAAACTGTTTCCGGGCTTTGGCCATTCTAAAAGCAGACTGAATCTTCACTGCAGCTTGATGTTCCCTTTTGATCTGCTTTCGAACTTTCCAGCCACGATAAGCAGATTGGAGAGAAATCACAGCTGCCTTGGTCTTTAAAAATTGCATTCTAATACCACGAACAGTCCTGTATGTCCTGTACCATCTCTGAATCTTGATAGCAGACTGAAGCACATATTGATATTTCTTCCTTTTACTATAGCCTCTAAAAGCAGTTTGAATTTTAAGAGCAGCTATGGATTGTTGCTTGATCAGCTGGCGTACTTTATAACCTCTGTAAGCTGCCTGCAAACAAGTAACTGCTCTTTTGATTTGTAAGAAGTTCTTCCTCTGATTGATCTGTGCTTTGTATGCATGATAGTAATTCTGAATGACAACAGTTGCTTTATAAATTTCCAGGTAGCGCCGCCGGGTCTTTCTCATTCTGAAGTAAGACTGTAGTGAGATAGCAGCTTGTCTTTGCAAGCGCATCTGCTTTCGAACCAGGTGACCTCTAACAGAAGCTTGCAGTTTGATGCAGGATTCCCGCATCTGCATGTATTCTTGTCTCTTTCGTGTGGCCATTTTTGTGGACCGGTACCGTTGCTGGATAAACAGTGTTGCTGCCCGCAAATGTAAATATTGTTTATGAGTTTGTTTCATCCTGACAATTGCCTGTAACTTTACTGTAGCACTTTTTAGTCTCAGAAATTTTTTTCTGGAAATATAAGCTCTGTAACATGATTGAATTTTTATAATGGATGTGAGGATATGAATAAACTTTTTCCTGGCTTGCATCCCTCTATATGCAGATTGCAGAACAATGACAGCAGAACGTGTTTTCTGGTAAGATGCTAGAACTTTCTTTGCTGAAACATAAGCTCGAAAATGAATCTGAATTACCAGGGCAGCTTTCTTTATCTTCTTATATTTCTGTAATTGTTGATGTTTTCTTACTTGTGCCTGCAATTTGGTAGTAATTTTCTTAAGGTTTAGAAATCGAAATCTCTCTTGTTTCATCCTCCAGTAGGACTGAAAAACACAAGCAGCTCTGGTTTGTCTGTGTAGATTGCGAGCTCTCATCCTCCTGAAAGCAGCCTGTAGCCGAATGGCCGCAGCCCGTTTCTGCAAATAGTTGGTACGCTCAATCTTTCCTTTCAGATATGCTTTGTAATACTTTTGAATGGTCAGTATAGCCTCTTTTTTTCTTTTATATAACTTTTGGGCTTGAAGGCACCGGAATCTTGTCTGAATGATAACAACACAAGATCTAATGTGAATATATTTCTGTAATTCTTTGTGCATTCTATACCATGATTGTATGATAACAGCAGATTTTTCTTCTTTAGCTCGTTTCCTGCCATGCCATTGTCTAAAAGCTCTTTGCAATATTATTGTAGCTTTTATTTGTAATTGCATTTTACGTTGCTTCCATCTTCTGAACATAGATTGGATTATGAGACATGATGACTTTAGCATCTCATATCTCTGTTGATCATGTTTTCTTCCTAAATAAGCACGCCAATGTCTCTGAACTGTAACCGCAGCCCAAAGATATCGTTTGTAAGAAGTAACAGCAATTTTCATTCTTATCCTAGATTGCAGGATGATTGAATAATATCTCAATTGCAGAAATTGTTTTCTAGTGGAATATCTTCTCCAATACCTCTGAAAAAGGTAAGAAAGGACACCAAGTAAAACACATAACTTTCTATACTTAACACCTCGGCAAACATTAATTTTTCTAACCTTTTGCTTAAAAATAAACATGTTAAATTAAAAACAATATTATTTTTGGAAAATACTTGTCTCTTTTATTTGTAGTTTAGTTTCTATATTGATATAGCTATAGCCAATTCAAAAATCTTTGTCTCAATCCTAGTGGTATTTATATTGCATTTGTATTCCAGAGACAAAAGAAATATAAAGCAAGTTTATATTCTAATAGAATAACATATAAGAAAATAGTCAAAATAAAGCTATAGTAATATTCTGCTATCTATTGATTCTAAGTTAATTTCCTATGAATATATCTTTGGATTTTGTATTTTCCCCTTAATATCAAGGCTGCTAAACTATCATGTAATGATTAGAAACTATTTATGTGAGGGATCCTATAGGTCCAATAATATAAACAGAGGAATCTGAGAAACAAGTGAGGCAGATCATTCTTAGGCATTTTTTTCATTAAGATTTAAATTACTGCTTCTTCTTAAGTTTAGGAATTATAGACACACAGTCAAAAAGTAGAATTCTGAAAAGATAAGAGAAGTGATAAACCATTTATCTCTTGAATAGCCAAGGGTGCTTTCTTCCCATACCACCCACATTCCCTAACTCCTTCGTTAGGGCAAGACTAGGGGGAGAATTCCCTATTGCAGCTTACTTTCCCTTACATAAGTAAAACAGTTTAGGGGCTAGGTATTTCTGTCCCCTAGAGCACTATACCCATTTGTTATGCACCTGTGCCTGGTCCAAGCACACCTATTCATGGGAGAGGAGAGTTAGGAACCCTCTACGTTTTTCCCAACAGATATTGCCTTATTCCTTTAATATGTGTCGATTGTGGTTTTGCTCCTACTCTTCAGCCTGATAAGAAATAATGAGTATACCACATTACTATGAAGAGATGCATACATAATTAAAACATTTATCCAACTACATTTAAGCATATTAATGCAAAATAATGTCAAAAACTGTAAGCTTGATGCAAGCTGCCTTTTATTAAGCTGCCTCAAAAAGGTAGGGAAAAGTAAAGCAGATGCTATTCAGAATTGCAGTTGCCATTTTTTCTTTTATGCCCTCTAGATGGTTGTTTGTGAAACCTACAGATCCAAAAAGTAAAGGGTCAGTGTGGATAGCTTATTTTACACTTTGATAACCATTTCTTCTGAATACTGTTACCAGTCTCTGTCACTGAAATGTTAATCAGTGTTGATATGGATCATGGAAGATAAGTTCAACACCTCTCATCGCAGGAGAGATTTAGTAGCACTGCCATGTGTCTATCGAAACTAAGTAGCTTTTACTAAAGAGCATTACATATAATTTTCTTATTTAATTCTCACAAAAACACAGTCAGTTAGCATTCTTTGATCATCTAAAGAAAAGAAAACTTACGATGCAAATTTTTTCCAAAGTCACATAGCAAATACCAAGAGTTGATACTGGGGCCTAGATTTTAGCATCAAATAAGGTGCTCTTTTTTTCTCCACCATAGATATCTGTGGTAGGTTGCTTTCATAGCTCCAATTCTTCATTTCTCCCTATCTCCACAACCTTTGCCATATTTTGTACTTCCTCTTACTAAAGATACGAGTCTCTGCTTGATCTCAGCTAGGGTAGTCACAGAAAGAACACAGCATACCAGTGAAACCAAAGGTTTAGCTTTCTGGCCACAGAACGAAACAGAGCAGACCTAAAAACACCTGGAGAGTCCTAGGGAGATTGAAGAGAAGGGATAGCTCAGGAAAGCAATCCCTTAATGTTATGAATTTTGGGGTTCACCATTAAGCTGTGTACATGTGGGTCTGACAGCAGACTAGCCTTTGAGTACTGAATTAAGAAACACATCACCACCTAGACCCCAGACTGGCACTCAATGATATACACATGGGACTGATACAGATATCACTGTAAATGCTTTAAAAAAGGAACTGATGTTGAAGCCATACCCATAGAAAGCTGATAAGAACTTGGGGCCTGAACCCAACAAGGCAGATCACCTCATAAAACTAAAATATCAACATTCATATAACATTCAAAATATCCAAGGTGTAATTAAAAATTACTTGGCATAAAAACACAACGAAAATTTCAACTTGCACAGGAAGACAACAGAGGCCAATGGAGATGATTGGCAATGGAATTACCTGACAAAGACTTTAAGACAGCAGATGTAAAAATGTTTCAAAAGTTGAAACTAGTGGGAGAATAGAAAGTCTCAGTAAAACCATCAAAGATACAAATAGGAACCAAATAGAAATATTAGAACTGAAAAACACAATAAAAAAAAAAAAAACCTCATTGGAATGGCTCAATAGCAGAATAAAGATGATAAAAGAATCAATGTACTTTAAGATCAATAGAAATTATCTACGCTGAAAAAGAAAAATGATTTAAAAAAGAAATATCTCAACAAACTAAGAATAGAGAGGAACTTTCTCAATATGATAAAGAACATCTATTCAAACCTACAGCTAACATCAAACTTAACACTGAGAAACTAGATGCTTTTCCCTTAAAATCTGGAATAATGCAAGGATGTACCCTCACCACTCCTATTCAACATCTACTGGAAGTCCTGATTAATGTAATAAAAAAAGGATATAAAAGGTATACAAGAGACAAAAATAATAAGCCTTTCTTTGTCCACAGGTGACATGATCATCTATGTAGACAATCCAAAGAAATGACAAAACAAAACAGAACAAAACAAAACAAAAAAACAACAAACAACAATAACGACAAAAAACAAACAACAAACCCTCCTGGAACTAATAAGCAATTACAGCAAATTTGTAGAATATAGCACCATTAACATTAGTAGCAAAAAAAGAGAAACACTTCAAAATACATCTAAATATACACAGGATCTGTATGAGGAAAATTATAAAACTCTAATGAAAGAAATCAAAGAAGATCTAATTAAATGGAGAGATATATCATGTTCATTGGTAGAAGACTCAATGCTCTCGGTTCTTCCCAACTTAATCTATAAATTCAATGCAATTTCAATCCAAATCTTATCTAGTTACTCTGTGGATACCAGCAAACTGATTCTAAAGTTAAGCGGAGAGGCAAAAGACCCAGAATAGCAAACATGTTATCAAAGAGGAAGAAAGCTGGAGGACCAACATTATCCACCTTCAAACCTTAATATAAATCTATAGTAATTGAGATAGTGTGGTATTGGCAAACTAGTAGACAAATAGATCACTCGAATGGAATAGGGAGCCTAGAAGTAAACCCATGCAACACAGTCAATTGATCTTTGGCAAAGGAACAACCAAATGGAGTATACAAAGGATAATTCTGTTTGTTTTCAAAAAATGATGCTGGAATAGGCAGGCAACCATAAGAAAAAAAAAATGAATCTAAACACTCTTTACCTTTCACAAAAATTAACTAAAATAAATCATAGATCTAAATGTAAAATGTAAAATCATAAAACATACAGAAGATAACAACAGAATAAATAAGTGACTTCGGGCTTGGCAATGGCTTTTTACATATAACACCAAAGTATAATCCTTTAAAGAAAAAAAATGTCAGGCTTCATTAAAATTAAAAAATTCTGCTCTGTGAAAAACTGTTAACAGAACAAAAAGATAAGCCACAGACTAGGAGAAAATATTTGCAAAATACATATTTGACAAAGGATTTGTATCCAAATATACAAAGAGCCTTTAAAACTCCACAAGAAATAAAAAATGGACAAGAATTAAAAAGATGGGAGAAAGAACCAAACACATCGCTAAAGAAGATATACAGATGGTAAATAAGCATATGAAAAGACGCTCAACATCATACAGCATTAGGGAATTGCAAACCGGAACAATGTGATGCTAATATACATCTATTAGAATGGCTAAATTCTAAAACACTGAACACCAAATGCTGGCCAGGAAGTAGAGCAAGAGGAAGTCTCCTTCTTTGCTGGTGGGAATGCAAAATGGTACAGCTACTGTGGAAGACAGTTTGACAGTTTCTCACAAACCTAGTTTATCATATGATCAGGCAATCCCACTTCCAAAGAAGCTGAAAACTTAGGTCCACAGAAAAACCTGTATACAGATGTTTACAATACCTTTATTCATAACTGCCAAAAATGAGAAGAAACCAAGATATCCTTCAACAGGTGAATGGATAAAAAAAATCCTGAGGTACACCCTACAATGGAATGTTATTCAGTGATAAAAACAAGTTATCAAGCCAAAAAAAGACATAAAAGCAACTTAAATGCATATTGCTAAGTGAGAGAAACCAATCTAAATAGGCTACACACTGATGGATTCAAACCACAGGACATTCTGGAAAAAACACAAAACTATAGAGACAGTAAAAAACAAAACAAAACAAAACAACCTGTACAAAGGGAAATAGAAAGAAAATAGACTAAAGTGTAACACTTGATAGTGTTACAACTGTTGATAGTATCAAGTGTTCAAAGGATTAACAAGCCAGGAAAGGGGAAAGGGCAGAATTAAAGAATGGAAACATTCAGAAACGATTAAAATGATAGATGCACATTCACATATATCAATAAATGCTTGAAATATAAATAGTCTAAACCACCAATCAAAAGACAGAGATTTTCAAAACATAAAAATTAAATGCTGTCTGGACTTCATGTCATACATAATCATGTAAGTAATTAACAAGTAAAAGGACAGAAAAAAATATGCCCTGCAGATGATAGTCAAGTCTACAACCAAGCTGGAGTAGTTCTATTATAGCCAGCAAGGTAGACTTCAGAGCAAAGAAAACTATGAGGGATAAAAAAGAACATTACATAATGATAAAAGACCCAACTTGCCAAGAAAACAGAACAATTTCAAATGTGCATGTGCCTAACAACAGAGCTTCAACATACATGATGATAAAACTAAAAGAACTGAAAGGAGAAAGACATATCCCATCACAGTTGGGAGATTTAAACACTATTCTTTTACTGAGAGAGCAAACAGAAAATCAGTCAGGATATAAAAGAACTAAACATCATCAACCAAATAGATCTAACATTTACAGAACACTTCACCCAACAACAACAGAATACACATTCTTTTTAAGTATGCAGAACATTCCCCAAACTAGTGATCAGCAAACTTCATGTAAAAGGCCTAGGACCCATAGCAGAGATTAAACAGAGAGCTTGGTTAAGTTTGTGGATATACAAAGTAAAATGGTGCAGTATGTCAGCATATCCCACGGAACATAAGACTGTAAACCTCTAATGTAAAGCAAAGAGGACAGAAGAGGTAAAGAATTAGAGTTCAGAGAAAAGGAGGCATTTCAATTTGTTTGAGCCTTATGCTGAATATAGTAAAGAGTTTGGGAGGTATCAAATATTTGTTCAAGTACCAGAAAAATTTGAGAGCTTAAAATATAATAGAAAACTTTATCATATTTTACTTTCTTCCTTAAAAATGTCATTAAAACTTTTTAAATTCAAAATACCAGGATATTATACCTGAATAACTGATGCTGATTCATTTTGAACTTTTTCTAGTTTTTCCTTTTTTAACATTAATAATTTTCTCTCTGCTAAGAGTCTTCGCCAATATTTCTGAATGGTCAATGCTGCATTAATCTCCTTTTTCAATCGTTGTTTAGTTAGGAAATTGATCGCAGCTGATTGAATAATTCTTGCAGCTTTGTCTCGCTCCTAAAAAAAAAAAAAAAAAGAAAAAGAAAATATGAGCCAAAAGCTTAATTACTTAAGTTAGTTAGAAAATCATCTATTAAATATTAATCAAATTGATCCTGAAAATAAAACATCCCCCCAGACTTAAAATATGCTCATTTTGGAGTACAGATACTTCTAAGAATGTTGAAAGGTCTGATAGATGGACATGCATATATATTTATATGATGGAACAAAAACTCCTAGGCATATAATCCTAAAATAAAGATCACAGACATATTTGATATATCACAGATCCTCAAAAATCAATAAAAGGGCAATTTAAATGTGGTGTGTTTCTCAGATTATGGCCCAGAGAATTCATGCTTAATTTTGAAAAAAAGCATTGGACCATATGGGGAAACAGAAAAGAAAAAAGGAGACCCTAAAATAAACAAAATGTCTTACAATATAAGGTAGTATTGCTTTGTAACAACTTGAACAATGGAATTAAAAAGGGAGAAGCAGTAAAAGATCTACTTTTAGCACAGAATACATTATGGCTTTAAGGGATAGACAATGAAGATGACAGAATATCGGGTTATGAGAAGTGGTAGCAGGACTGCTCAACAACGTAAGTGGCCAAAGAGGAGCTACCTGCCCTGAGAGTACTACAGGCCGGTACCCTACATCTCTCTATTTCTGTTACTTCTAATAATGAATTACTAGCAAAAACAACATAAGTCAAATACTTACTAGGTTTCAGGCACCATTCTAAACACTTCATGAATGCTTAACCTAAATCTCACACAACCATAAGAACAGATGAACAGGTACAACTTATGACTAGAGGGAAACTGAGACAGAGAAGTCAAGTAGACTGTCAGTCCGCTGGTAGGATAACCAGTATTTGAACTAGGCAATCACTTTGCCACACTCTCCAAGGCCAGATTTATCATTTCAGTTACCTGAATTGGAAACTAGAATATAAGTTATTCCCCCTGGTAGAAAGAACAATTTATAGCATGTCTGATAACCCTTTATGTAGCTATCTGGGACAGCTCACTATCCAAGGATGGGCTCTTCACAGACATTAGATTCTAATTATTAATTAATTATAATAAGGTGTTGGTATCTATGGGTGGAAACTGCACAGTATGAGAACACATTCAACTGTGGAAGGGATCAAATAGCCACTCTAAGAAAGGAAAAATGTAGTTAATGGATTGAAACAAATGCTAAGAAATGGTGCAAGTCATGTATTAGACCACTTCTAAGTGAAAAAAGACTAGACAATTCTAAAATTGGGCTGAGGAATTATGTCCAACAAATTGATTAAGCCATCTAACATCACTGCGTAAAGCATATGGCCTTTGAGACTACAGATATCCAAATTAAAAGCATCCCCCCTCCCATCCACAATTTCAAAACATATTTCAAAGCTACAATAATCAAGCAGTGTGGTACTAGCATAAAGACAGGCATAGAGACCAATGGCATAGAATAGAGAACCCAGAAATACACCGTCATATACACGGATAAATGATCTTGACAAGGGTGCCAAGAGCGATCAATGGGAAAAGAACAGTCTCCATAACAAATGCTGCTGGAAAAACTAAATAATCACATACAAAAGAAAGAAGTTGGACCCTTTTCTTATACCATATACATAAATTAACTTCAAATGGATTTAAGTCCTAAATGTAAGACTCAAAACTATAAAACTACTTATAGAAAACATAGAGAAAAATTTCATATTTAGCAATGATCTATTGGATGACACCAAAAGCACAAGCAACAAAAGCAAATAGACAAACGGGATTACATCAAAAACTTAAAAAAAATTTGTTCAGCAAAGGACACAATTAACAAAGTGAAAACTTAAACTACAGAATGAGAAAAAAAATATTTGCAAATCATATATCTAATAAGGGACTTGTATCTAGAATATATAAAGAACACCTACAACTCAACAATAAAAAAAAATCAAATAACCTGAACTAAAAATGAACAAAGGAATAGACATTTCCAAAGATGACATACAAATGGCTAACACACAAATGAAAAGATGCTCAACAATGCTAATTGTCCGAGAAATACAAATCAAAACCACAATGCGATATCTCCGCCCTATTAACAAGTATTGGCAGGGATGTGGAGAAGTTGGAATCCTTGTGCACTACTGGTGGGATTGTAAAATGTGACACACAATGACCAGTACGGAAAGTAGTATGGCAGGTCCTCAAAAAAATTAAAAAATGAAACTACCGTGTATGATCCAGCAATCCCACTTCTGGATATATATTCAAATGAACGAAAGCACAGTCTCAAAGAGATACACCCATTCATAGCAGCATTATTCACAAGAACCTACCCATAGGTGGGGACAACCTAAATGCCAACAAGATGAATGGATAAACTAAATGTGCTGTATACATACAACAGAATAGTATGCCGACTTAAACATGAAGGAAATTCTTCCACAGGCTACAACATGGATGAACCTTGAGGACATATGCTAACTGAAATAATCCAGTCACAAAAGGACAAATACTGCATGATTTCACTTATATGAGGTATTTAAAATGGTCGAATTCATAGAAATAGAAAGTAGAATGGTGGTTACCAGGGCTAGGGGGAGGGGGAAATGAGGACTTATTAGGAAGCACAATTTCAGTTTTGCAAGTTAAAAAATTTCTGAAGATTTGTTTCATAGTGATGTAAATATACTTAACACTACTGAACAGTACACTTAAAAAGAGTTAAGATGGTAAATTTTATGATATGTGTTCTTTACCACAATTAAACAAAAACTGGGTAAAAAAAAAAAAGCATTTCCTTTTTTTAAGTAAAAAGTTCTAAGGGCAAGGGGCACTCCTAGATACAGTAAGGCTAAGGTAAATTGACACTTTCCCGTTTGTAGACCATCTCAATCTCAAGTATACTAAAATGGAACAATTTTATGTGACCTTAGAGAAGCCACAGATGGAAAGCAAATCCTAGTAGGCAAATGTACTACAAAAACTAGCAACTGCTTGAAAACGTACATAAACTGATGGTAAAAATTCCAGTGCTGGAAGTCACTGTTTCTTCTCTAAATTAGACTGCATGTCATCATTTTTTTTTTTAAAGATTTATTTATTTATTTATTTGACAGAGATAGAGACAGCCAGCGAGAGAGGGAACACAAACAGGGGGAGTGGGAGAGGAAGAAGCAGGCTCATAGCGGAGGAGCCTGATGTGGGGCTCGATCCCATAACGCCGGGATCACACCCTGAGCCGAAGGCAGGCGCCCAACCGCTGTGCCACCCAGGCGCCCTGCATGTCATCATTTTTAATCCTATACTGGTGCTAAGCCAACCTGTTACAAGCTTGTTTTATTTTACCTTGCACATGGGCCAAATACAGGGATTTATTTTGCTTTACAGTTTATGCCCACTCTTTGACAGGAAGAACTAAAAGGTAGAATGTGTCAGGGTACCGTTGAATAATCCTGCTTCATTCCTTAGGTAATTGGCCCATCAGTCAATTTTCACTTGTCACTACAAGAACTCGAGACAGTCTATTCTCAATGGATAGTTTATATGAATTATAACAATGACATGAAAGTAAAATATAACACCTGAAAAATTAGCTATCTCAAGGTAATATTTATATTTTTATTAGCTTATAATATTTCTACGAGAATATACAAGGAACCTACTGCTTAACGTTACAAACAGCAAATGAAAAGACATAATTGGATGTTAGTGGAATAGTATGAGAGGAAGCATGGTCACCTGGAGAAAGAAGAGAAACAGTGGTCTTCAAAAAACAGGGAAATTTCTACTACCTAGATCTGGAAAAATTTCCACTTCCTAAATCAGGGAAAGGGATCTCACCAGCAAAGAGCTAATAAGAAATCTTTCTAGTTTATATCTTATCAGTATAAGATCATCTTGAGCAGAAAATAAAGCAGATTTCATTTACCAACCCCCCTCAATTCTGATAAATATGCTTCATGGGATTTTAAATCTCTCACTTAATCTCTCATATAAACAGAATTAGTGAAATAATTTGAGGACCGGCCAGGAAAAATTATTTGCTGAAGACTCTCCTGAAGCAATTCTCCTACAAGCTTCCAGAAGTACAAAGTTATCCTCTAAGGGATATGTGGGCAAAAAGGCAGATTCTGAGAAGATAAGGGGCAAAGAAGGCACAAAGAATAATATGTTAGCAGAAAAGACCATTTGTGAGTATAAGCCACTGCCTATTTCCCAAAAGTTACTGTCAAGAGTTTGAGTGGGGTAAGAGCAAATTATTTCAATTAGTTTTATTTCCAAGTGTGATAAACTATGACAAAATACATGGTATGTTTAAGAGTTGCCAAAATGTAGCTGTTTTATAGAGTTATTAAGAACTTTACCACAAATGCTCAGTAACTCAAAATTGAGGAGCAGTATGAGGTGGAAAGTACTTCTGAAATACCTGATAAATTTATCAAGCATGGGTGCTTATTTTGTTTGATTTTCCAAATAAATGAATATAGAATCATTAGTGGAAGGGGTAGGGAGAAAAAGGATTAAAATATTTGTTCAACTTGATCAAGGAGACCATTTCACAGATGATTAAAAATTACATTTTTCTCAGAATTCAAAAAAATGCTTACATTAAACATAAAATTTTGTACTGTTGGGGTCACAAAGGGAAACAATAAATATCACAATCCTTGTGCCCAGGTCCCAAACATTTTGAGAAACAAAACAATAGGAAGCAAATTCCACTTTTAAACTAATAAAGGATACACTGGAAACCAGTTTCATGACAGACAAAATGAGCTGGCTAACTGAACTGCAAAATCAGACACTGACACCCAGACCCAAGGGGCACTCCAGCACCAAGATCAAGCCTCCCAGAACACCACATGAAAAATTCATGGAAAACTGCTCCCAGAGGCAGGTTAGATTCCACAAAGAAGAAAAGAGCTGAGTCAGATATCCTTAGTTGACTTTTACAAATTTACAAAAGGGGCAAGTTATACTACTTGCCCTAGAGCAAGTGAGGGAACAGTGGTTGGAAGACACATCCAGTGAAGGAAACATCAGAGTTAGGGAGAAATACCCACCTCTAACTCAAAACACACACAATTATTAAAACTATGTCAATAACTTCATACATCAGTAAAATGTAAAAATCATATCAAGAATCAATCAACTGGTATTTTGTGAAGAGCAATTCACATTGTAGTGTTTTCATCTTGGGGGAGTACCTGATGGCGTTTTAGATCTGTTTTTAGTTTGTATTTCCTCCAAGTTGTTTGTATAAGTCTAGCAGCTCTTGCTTCTTTACAAAGATCCAAAAGCCTTGCACAGAGAAATGACAAATAAGTGATAACCACCTAAGAGAAAACAGAAGAGAGGAAAACAGAAGTTTGACAGAGAATACGCATCTTACTGTCCCCTTCTGAGACTCTGGTTATTAGTCAAGAAACTCTTACCTTTTCATCAGGAATTGTATTGGACATATCTGAATGATTAATCATAGCAGGTATTCCACCAAGGTCTCTAATGGCAGACCTAACCAACTGAAAGTTTTTCTTTTCATTTTCTAGAAGTTCTTTGTATAGTTCTGAAGTGTTTTCTACTATGCAAATAAAAAAGAGATTAGACAGCTCCATTCAAAAATCTGATGTGACAAAGAAAAAACCTGAAAAGTTAATCGGCCAAAAGGGACTAACCATGATCAAATGCTTTGAGAGACAAATCCAGAGAACTTCCATCAGAGTCAGATGATGAATTCAACACCACCGAACCAGTCTGTGTGCATTCTACAGTTTGAGTAGTACGCTGACATATAGCATCAAAAGGCACATAGTAAGGATGGTAGTGATGGATCAGGTAACATAATACACGGCCATCTGAGAAAGACACTGTAAAATTCTCCACCTGATTGGAAATAGCAGAAAAATGATCAACTGTATTTAGACAATAATATAGATATAAATGGTTTTGTATTCCATATTTCCTTTTAATAGCTATGAAAATCACATTAGTGGCTAATAGAACTTAGGACAATACCATATTTATAGCCAAATTCTCAAATATAAAATACTCTTTCAAAAATAGAATTTGATTATTGTGCTTTCCCTCAAAAAATTCATGTCCTTCCTAGAACCTCAAAATATCACATTATTTGGATATAAGGCCATTGCAGGTTTAATTTTCATAGTGGAGTAGTGTAGATTCTTAATCCACTGTCTGGTATCCTTATATGGAGAGAGACACAGAGACAGACACACCGGAAGATGTGAAGACAGAGGCAGAGATTGGAGTAAGGTATCTAAGCCAAAGAATGCCAAGGATTGCCAGAAACACCAGAAGTTAAGAGAAAGGTACGGAACATATCTCCCCTAGAGCCTTCAGTAGCTCTCTAGTATTTAGTGAAAATGTAGAAGATTATCCATATATCTGACAAATTTTCCACTAACCATATTGTTCAAGGTGTTAACAGTTCACTATATTTAGTAACAGGTACTCTATCATTTTTCTGGCTTCAAGAAGTTATTCTCTACCAGACATTTTATTCATTTTCACATATTTACATTTAAAGTTACACTTCATACAGAAATACAGTATCAATCTAACAAGTGATTACAGAACACTCAACTTAGATTTTTTTCCTCCTTCTTGTACCCACTGGTCAGGTTCTCTCTTGTCCCCTTCTTCATGGTGGGTTTATTTGCATTTACCTTTAAAATAAGTGTGTGATCCTTAGGTGCCCCAGTTCCGTACCAATGTCTCCTACTGAGACTCCTGACTAGGGCATTTTTTCTTAGTAATACATACAAAATTGTGCATTATACAATTGGTGACATATTAGATTAAATACAGTATGTGAAAACGCCCTCACTTATTTGAGGAGAAGTTTGCTTATATATAAACTACACTATTAAAGAAATGCAATAAAATATTTTATTTTATGAATAAAGTTTGACTTTAACCAAAATGTACTTAAAGATAGTGAGCTAAAAAAAAAAACAAAGAAACTTACCTTTTTATTATAGAAAGCACAAACAGCATTTACCCACTCCATCAACAGCTTTATGCTTTCACTATATTGTTCAAAGGAACCACTATTTCTTTTGTCTTTTTTCTTACTGATAATAGCATCAGAACGGCATGATTGTGCAGACGTTGTTTTCTTCATACTCTGTGCGTGTTTTAAAAAGTCAATTTCTTCTTTTAACTGATCTGAATTAAGAGAAATATCCACCTGAAACACACACACAAAAGGACACATTTCTTTATGGTTTTCATATATAATTTTTAGCCCATAGAAGTTAGTCGTTGTCTTCTTCTTCTTTTTTTTTTAAGGCAAACGTAGTTCATGCAGAGTATAGTGTGTCATGTGTAAGATTTGGGGTCACACAAGCCTGGGTTCTAATCTCATCGCTGCTTCCTATCAATGCTATAACTTCTAGCTTCAGTTTCCTTACCTATGAAGCAGTGATAACACCTACCTTACAGGGGTGTTGTGAGGATTAAATTGGAGTATATATAAAAGAATTATCCCAGTTCCTGGGACAGAATAAAACTCCAGTAAGTAAGTTATTCTTAGTCTATTTGATGAAAAAAGCTTTTATAAATCAATGCTAAAAATTGGTAAAAAGTGTAAAATTTACCAAATGTACAATACCTGAAAAGCAAATGCTATTTTCCAAAGTAATGCAAGAGTTTTTTCTCTGTGCCTATCCACAATATCCTTAGATAGGATTGTATTTCCTGTAAATGATAAGACAGTCTGTTAGCACAATACACATAAATATCAATTTTTGGTGAGAAGAAATTTTTATCTTTACTCAATTTTTACCATGCTCATCATTTAATTGAATTCCTCGTGATCTAAGAATTTGAAGAACAATGTCAACATTGTGCATCTTCTGAAGACGACTTATTGCAGGAATCCTGAGTTTCGTTGAGAGATTCCAGTCCCGTGTGAGAAGTTCCATGATTCGCCTAACAATAAAGGAATTTTCAGATGACACTGTCATATAAAAACATATGAAAAGCTCCTTGCATCAAAAGGTGGGGCTCAAACCAGACCCAAAAATATCATAAATATCCTGCCTTTACCCTCCCACACTGAGACACTAAGAATCTGTCAATGTATGATTGTTCTTATCATGTGAAGAAATAAACTTAACTTTCCTTTAAAAAACAAACAAACTGAGGGTTTTAGAGGGGAGGTTGGAGGGGAGATGGGCTAGCCCGGTGATGGGTAGTAAGGAGGGCACGTATTGCATGGAGCACTGGGTGTTATACACAAACAATGAATCATGGAACACTACATCAAAAACTAAGGATGTACTGTATGGTGACTAACATATCAAAATAGAAAAAAAAAGCTTCAAAAAATAAACAAAAAATGCAAGATGAACTTTATTTAAATACAGTTATCACCCACATAAATCCCCCTAATTTAAAGAATTTTAGGTGAGAAAGATACCAAAAAACTAACTGAAAACTGTTGTTCCACAACTGGCAAATAAAAGTCATTTCTCATTTTAAGCCTGCGGTTTGAGGTCTACGAACAGAATGTAAGAAAAAAGATGAGATACATAAATGCACACATGAACAAAATAACAGAGTTCTATAGTAAAAAAGAAAGGAAGGGAGAAAGTATATTTATGGAGGAGCTACTTACTTTATTATACACATCAAGCAAGTGCTTTCTTTTCTATTTTAGTCCTCATAGCAAGTCCCACAACCAGGCATTATTATCCCATTATTATGCAGATGAAGAAACTAAAGCCCAAAGAAAGTTAGTAAACTGCCTATAGTCACACCGTTAGTAATAGGAACTAAAACTCAGTCTTATCAGATTCGAAAGCCGTTCTGTTATATCTATGCCAGATTACTGTCAAAATACTTGAGTGCCTACTTAAAAAGACATATATATTACAACTTAAATTCAAACCCCTAATATCATCTAGGTCACTAGTATTTTATCTACTAGACAATAAGCAATATTTCTACAGAAAAAGTAAGCACCAATGGATTATTGTAGATAGCCAAAATTTGGCAGAACTGTTTATAGAACTAAAATTTGGCAGAACTGTTTATATAACCATAATTTCTAAAGGTTAGAAAGTAACGTAAGATCATTCTAGGGTAACCACCCAATCGACATATGAAGTATTTCTGTAACAGTAGGCCAACCCATTACCTATGGCGTTAGTGGGTTAACCACGCAAGTGACCTTGAAGATCCATGATCATTTTGCTGACACTGAAGAAAGTAGAAATCTGGTATGCAAAATCAAGTCTCTTAATTAGTTAGAATTCCTAACCAATTAAAAAGCATCAACATCCAACACTGCTAAGCCCTTAGTAACTCTCGTAAAAGCCTAAAAAATGTCTTCCATTGTGGAAAATAGCACTGAACATAAAACCCATCATGTCCCTCCTGGAAAGTGGAGAAAGTCTAAAAACGTGAATTCCTATTGGCCAGAAAACAGATATAACAGCTTGGATTTATGAAATGAACAAATTAAATAAATAGAAAAATAACATGTGAAATATTTTCAGCAAATGCTCTAGCCTATATGGAAATTGCTCAAGTGAAAAAGAGCTACAGTAAAGTTCAAAAGACTATTACCTTGTTGTGAGAACATGTAATCAGAAAAGAATGTTGATGGAAATTTAATTTAGAAGGGAAGCAGGTGACATGTTTGTTGTTTTTGAAGAACTAGGGATTAATAAAGATCCAGAGATCCCTTCCTCACAAATGTCAAATGTAATATAAATTGGAGAGTTTCCTAGAAACAAGACAAATGTCTCCCATGCAGATATCCTGAAGAGGCCAACTGCAGTACTGCGCTCATGGTCACTCCACCAAAGCAGGAACTGGTAATTCACTGGACTCAAACAAAAGCCAATTTTGAGGAGTCTAGTGTGTTACTGAGAAATATTGTATGATTTGAAGCCAGACATCCTGAGTTTATGTCCCCATACCATGGTATAAAACTTGGTCATGCTCTGTTGCCTCTCCAGCTTACTTTTCCCCCTGTGTAAAACGAGGTTAATAATACTACTAGAATTGGTCCCAAGTAATAATAGTACTTATGAAACCCTGCCAACATAACGTGTTACTTAAATGTTTGATATTTTAATTAGTTCCATGCTTGTCCCAACTTCTATTCTGGGGCATCAGTGGTTTCTACTCACAGACCATTGTCCCCGTTGGCTTGAAAAAAAATGTGTATAGGAGACAAGGTTTCTGGACCTAAAATTGACATCATTTTACAAAAGTATTGCAGATACTTATCCCTATCTTTTTTTACCCTAAAAAAAATTTATTGCATTACATGAAAGAGCAAGAAAGAGGGGCGCCTGGGTGGCTCAGTTGGTTAAGTATCTGACTCTTGATTTCGGCTCAGGTCATGATCTCAGGGTTGTGGGATTGAGCCCCATGTTGGGTTATGTGCTCAGCAAAGAGTCTGCATGAGGATTCTCTCCCTCTTCCTTAGCCCCTCCCCCAACTCTCTCTCTCTCTCTAAAATAAATTAATTAAAAAAAAGAAAGAGCAAGAAAGACTACGTAAATACAGAAAAAAGTGTTTTCCAGAAAATTTTAGTCTATTCCATTAAGTAAAATAATTCTATTTCTTATACTTACACAAGACGCACTCCACATTGCAAGTCGACAGCAAGATTTGTAACAGCAAAATCAAATTCATCAAATGGTGTCTGAACATGGTTAACAGGTAATCCCAATAAGCTAAGGTGACGGGAGAGGTCACCTTCACCGCTTAGGAAGTCTCGTGAAAAAGCCAGAAGAATGTCTTTACTAGTCTGTGGAGAAACAAGTTGCACATATTAAATCCCAAGATTATAATTTTGTTAACCATAGCAACAAATTCTTATTCTGTGCATATTGAAATGAAGTAAAATTACTAGTAGCATAAAAAAGTCAGTTTCATATTATATGGTAATAATGTACATCTATTTCCAATTTAAGGTCTTTTAAAAAATTGCTCATAATTAATAACAGACTCCAAAAATTAGTATTCATTTAATAATATGCTAAATTAGGAAAGAAATCTCCCCCCTGAGTTAATTCCTCAGAATTCTCAAATCAACAAAACTTAATAGTGTTGTTTGCCGGTGAAAGGTCAACCAGTAAGTTAGGCAGGGTTAGAACTACTAATAAGATGGACTAGATAGGTATCCCTACCCTATTCCATTCCAGAGTACTCTTCTTTGGGAAACTTAGAAGTTTTTAAAGAGAAAATATACAATAAAAACAAGTAAAAGTCTTAAATGTGAAATACAAAAGAGAAAATGAAAACTATACCTTGAATTCAGCATCTTTACAGAAGAGACAAGGGTCATGATCAATAAGTTTGGATATTTTGGCATAATCAAGGAAACAAACCAACAGCAATAACTTTTTCAATGTAAACTTAGACAAAGCTTCTTCATGACCTTAAGTAAAAGTACAAAAAGCATAGCAAGTTAATCTGTGAAAGACGAGTTTCACCTTAAAATATGATAACTTACTAATAAAGAAAAATAATAGTAAGCCCAAATAGAACACTATTTCTTTCTTAGTGCTTAAATGTATGAATTCATGCAATTCTCATAAAACTCTATGTTTCTAATATTTCCAGCTCATGGAGGAGGAAGCAGAGGCACAGAGATAACAAGTGATTCAGTCTGTCTCATGTAACAAATATTTAATGAGCACCTACTCCACGCAGGTGGCATCCTAGACGCCACGTTTACAGCAACAAGCTAAAACAAATATGATCTCCAGAGGGCATACAGCCAACTTGTGAGGAGAGGGTGGGTAGAGACATCAAAAAGGTAAAAACAATTACAGTGATGGAGGAAGTGATGGGGAATGATGGGTGTAAAGGGGGGATAGTGGAGAGAGGAACTGTTTATACTGGCATCTGTAAGAAGGTAAAATTTAAACAGAGACCAGAAAGAATAAGAAAAAGCCGCTTACGCATAGCGTGGAAAGAATGCAGTGGAGGCAGAACTACTCACCATCTCTATACAGATGAGGAACAGTGGGGTGTCTATACTCAGCGGCTATATCAGGATTCCAAAGTAAGCGATTCAGAATAAACACAGCCAACCCCATGACATCACTGTTGTCTTCCAAAGACAGGAGTTCTCCAAAAATTGTCTGAAATTAAAATGAAGACTATGTGACCTTTAAGGAGCAAAGGGATACAACAGGGGGAGAGCAGACTACAATCTTCTAAGAACTTGGCAATGTTCTATTTTCTAAGTAGTATGGAAATAACATGGATGTTTGCTAAATAACCTTTTTAAACTGCATATGCTTTATGCATTCTTTAGTGTATACGGTGTACAATAAAAAAAGGCAAAAGCTCAGGACTAAGATAAATTCTTAAAAATCATCTGACAAACCATATTTGCATTTTAATTTTTTCCTTTAAATTAAAGAACTATCAAATGTAGGCATGTTGTTCAAATTCAATTTTAATTATCCTACTAAGTATATAATGAAGGTACAACAGAAACTTAAATATTCAAAATTTTCTAATAGTTAACAGGTGGAAACCCATCTGCAAATAATCTAAGATAATAATTTGGGAAATCTGATCTGTTTATAATTGATTTTTTTTATTATGTTCAGTTAGCCACCATATAGCACATCATTAGTTTTTGAGGTAGCGTTCAATGATTCATTAGTTGTGTATAACATAATTGGTTTAAATATGAAATTAATTTAACATCAACATGCTTATTATTTTTAAAGCAATTAGAAAAAACTAAAACCATATCAAAATATATCTTATAACCTTACATTGACCAATCATAGAGATAAAAGCATGGAAAATATATGCCAAAACAGAAAAAACTTTACCTTTATTTACTTATTTTTTTTGCCTTTGATGTTTTCTTAAAATCCTCAAAGGTCATGCCGACTACCAGAACCTTAGGTGTTCACAGTGACTTATCCCTCCTTTCCATCTAAAAGGATTATACATTCCCACCAACGGACATGGACTTGCTGTGTCTCTTGTGGGAGAATAATATTCCTACCTCATCTGTGTTTGGCCAGATAATGTGCTCTGGCAAGTGGAATATGGATGGAAGGAACACATACTACATCAAAACAGAAGTTTTATTTTTTATTTATTTATTTTTAAAGATTTTATTTATTTATTTGAGAGAGTGAGCAAGAGAGACAGCACGAACCAGGGAGGCAGGGGGAAAAGCAGACTCCCCGCTGAGTAGGGAGCCTGAAGTGGGACTTGATTCCAGGACCGTGGGATCATGACCTGAGCCGAAAGCAGACACTTAAACAACTAAACCACCCAGGTGCTCCTAAGCAGAAGTTTTAAGAGGCATTACAATTTTCTACTTAATTCTCTTGCTTTTTAACTCGGCCCAAATAGAGGGGTTCTACTCCAATTAAGGTTGTAGAATTACTTAACATATGAAAGCAGAGCCAGTTGATATGTAATTTTCTGATTAACAAAAGCATATTAAATTGAAATAAGAAAACTTAGCAATAATACTATCAAACTGTGTGACCACAGTAAGCTTATCATTTGCTCTCTTTGGGCCTCAATTTCTTGATAAATAAAAGCCAAATTATTGTTAACAATTCCTTTCAGTCCCAAAGATCATTCTATTCTAACACCTGGAATAAACTAAAGAAAAGACTATCCCACATGACAATGGCAAAAAGCCTCAAGAAAATGTAAAAGTATACCAGTAAAAAATGAAAGAAAACTGGAAACACAGAGCATTTTAAAAATAGAATCATATTTTTAATAGTCAACTACTAATGTCTTTTTCACTCAGTTTTAAAATTCTAAGTATTATTGAGCCATGCACCAAGTGAAAAACTCAAATTTGATGACATTTTTATAAGAAGTGTTGCATCAAAAAAACTAAGAGGCAGCCCAATGGGAGAAGATATTTGCAAATGACACTACAGATAGAAGATTAGTATCCAAGATCTACAAAGAACTTCTCAAACTCAATACACGGGAAACAAATAATCAAATCAAAAAATGGGCAGAAGATATGAACAGACACTTTTCCAATGAAGACATACAAATGGCTAACAGACACATGAAAAAATGTTCAACATCATTGGCCATCAGGGAAATTCAAATCAAAACCACATTGAGATACCACTTTACACCAGTTAGAATGGCAAAAATTGACAAGGCAGGAAACAACAAATGTTGGAGAGGATGTGGAGAAAGGGGAATCCTCTTACACTGTTGGTGGGAATGCAAGTTGGTACAGCCTCTTTGGAAAACAGTGTGGAGGTCCCTCAAAAAGTTAAAAACAGAGCTACCCTATGATCCAGCCATTGCACTACTGGGTATTTACCCCAAAGATACAGACGTAGTGAAGAGAAGGGCCATATGCACCCCAATGTTCATAGCAGCATTGTCCACAATAGCTAAATTGTGGAAGGAGCTGAGATGCCCCTCAACAGATGACTGGATTAAGAAGACGTGGTCCATATATACAATGGAATATTACTCAGCCATCAAAAAGAATGATTTCACAACATTTGCAGCAACATGGATGGGACTGGAGGAGATAATGCTAAGTGAAATAAGTCAAGCAGAGAAAGACAATTATCATATGGTTTCACTCATTTATGGAACATAAGAAGTAGGAAGATCAGTAGGAGAAGAAAGAGAAGAAGAAAGAGGGGGTAAACAGAAGGGGGAATGAACCATGAGAGACTGTGGACTCTGGGAAACAAACTGAGGGCTTCAGAGGGGAGGGGAGTAGGGGAATGGGATAGGCCACTGATGGGTATTAAGGAGGGCACGTATTGTATGGTGCACTGTGTGTTATACGCAAACAATGAATCATGGAACTTTACATCAAAACCTAGGGATGTACTGTATGGTGACTAACATAATATAATAAAAAATTATTATAAATATAAAAAAAATAAAGGGAAGTTTTCAATAAAAAAAAAAAGTGTTGCATCAAAATGGTTACAAGTTCAGGCTCTGGCATCAGATGGGTATAGATTCCAATCCTGACTAATAACTGGCATATAGCATGTATGTCACTTAAAATCTAAGCTGCGGTTTTGTCAGTGAAGTGAAATAATAAAACAAACCTCACTGGGTTTTGAAGAGGTTTAAATTAGAAAATATATTTAAAACAGAGTAGTATATCATTTGTAAAAGCTCAAAAAGGAGCTTACAATACTTGTTATTATATTCAGTACCAAATTATACATATTTAAGAAAGTAGAAAAATTACTATATGAGGATATGGCGATAATATATACTGGCATGATCCAATTACCTACTAAACATTTATTAAAGGACTTTAAATTTTATACTGAAAGACCAATTAAGCTAACCAAATGACTTTATAAGTGAAACCATATTTTATTAAAAAATCTATTAAAACACATAATAAAAAGTCTACTAAAGATATACATAATAAAAGAAGTATACAATAAAAGTATATAATAAAAAGTATGAAATTTCAAAAACTGAAGCATATACTTACCTCTAGGCCAATTCGTAGCCATAAAGGATTATATGACAACAGCCAATTCAGGACTTTCTGCCGTTCTCCTGAAATGCATGTGAGAAGCAAGTAAGTTCAGACCACTAATCAAACAAAGACAATAAATAAAATTTTATGGAGAGAAATCAGTGGAAAATAGGGATAATCACTTATACGAAATCAGTTAATTTAAATACAAGCCATTCTTAAATATATATATGATCGTATTAAAGTACATGAGATTTTAGGCAGCAAAGTCAAATCATGTACATATTTGACTCTGAAATACAAAATCTTGAGTGTTTTTAAAGAATTAATCTCAAGTGGTGCCCGGGTAGCTCAGTCAGTTAAACATCCGACTCTTGATTTTGGCTCAGGTCATAGTCTCAGGGTTCTGGGATGAGCCCTGCATCAGGCTCTGCGCTCAGTGGGGGGTCTGCTTGAGGATTCTCTCTCTCCCTCTCCCTTTGGCCCTCCCACCATGCATGCACATGCATGCTCTCTCTCTCAAATAAATAAATAAATAAATAAATAAATAAATCTTTAAAAAAATATAAATAATCACATCTTTAGATATAAAGAATCTTTATAAATAAAGATTTTTATAATCTTCTTACCCACATCTTTCCAGAGGTGTCTATCTTTTCTAACAATTAACCGCCTAGCTTCAATTTCAATTTCAAGCTTCTTAATAGCTTTAACCATTTTTTCAGAAGTAAATAAGCGACATGCTGCACGACGTAATCTATTCAACCTGCACCGAGCAGTGTAAGCTCTGAGAGACATTTCATCTTTTGTAGGAGCTCTAGGTACACTGATTTTATGTTGACTCTCCACTCCCAAAAGAAGAGTAGCAGCATTTACTGGGCAAAAACAAAAGGAAGAATGTTTCTGGTTAAACAATATATACATATATCCTTAAAACCAGCAATAAGTGCAAGTTTAAGATGGCTGAAACAGGGTCTATTCTCTGCCCCTTCCAAGCCTGCTCTTTTCTTTCCTATCTCGAAATATGAGTGTCACCATTCACTCAGTCCCTTAGACCATTCTATCATTGCAACTTGGGGCTCTACCTGCAAAATGGATCTCAAGTCTAACCACCTCTCACAACCTCCACCACTATTACCCAAGTTCACACACTATCATCTCTAACCTATGCTAATGAAATAGTCTCCCAACTAGTTTCTCTGTTTCCATTCTTTTTGATAACTTAAAAAAAAATAAGTCTCTAAAGAATGTGACTTTAAAAAATCAATTAAATTTTGAAATGCAACTTGAATTTTTATAAAACACATTTTCTCTCAAGAAGAAAACTAAAGGGGCGCCTGGGTGACTCAGTCGTTAAGTGTCTGCCTTCGGCTCAGGGCGTGATCCTGGAGTCCTGGGATCGAGCCCCACATCAGGCTCCTCCGCTGGGAGCCTGCTTCTTCCTCTCCCACTCTCCCTGCGTGTGTTCCCTCTCTCGCTGGCTGTCTCTCTGTCAAATAAATAAATAAAATCTTTTTTTTTTTTTAAATAAAGCATTTAAAAAAAAAAGGAGGAAAACTAAAAATCAGTCTGTGTTTACTTTTGGAGAAAAAGAAAAGCTGCCTTAGAGATCATTTTGCCAGAGGGCCTTTTAATGTAAACAAGCTATACACTATTCTCTAACAAATACAGACAGGCCACCCTGACACTGCAACAATGGAGAAACTATCATCTTAAAGACAGCCTATATAATGGCTTGGCAATTTAAATGTTTACAAAGATGTTTCCTTATCTTGAGTTGAACTGATCCCTATAATTTCTATGCAAGAGTATCCCAAGTTTCTTTTTCTCTCAGGAAAAAAGCCTTCAAATGTCTGAAGGACAGCATGTTTCCATCTTGTTCTACACCTGCGTCTCCTCAGAACATGCACTGAGATGTTTGCCATACAAGACTGTTAGATTTATTCACCAGGACATTATACTCTTTTAATGAGGTGAAGATTGAATTGGATTTCTTAGTAGCCATGTTTCACTGTTAACTCAAACTGAATCTATATTAAAATAAAACTCATTCCCCTGAAAGGCTGGAATTGCATTGGCTGATGAACAAGAATGGAAAGCAAAAGGAAAAAGCAAAGTTTAGTACTTTCAGTAAAGAATTCCCTAAAAATTCTCACCCACACAATCTTTAGCATTCATGTCAATGAATTAGTGAACCATTAACTATAATATATATGCATAATTTAAAAATGACAATTCATGTTAAGAACTGTTAAAACAAGAATATTATTTAATTTAAACATTAATGTTTACCTTCAGAAATACTTGTTTTTACAGTGAAGTCATCAGGAGTTAATATAAAATTTAGCCACCAAGTGAACCCCTGCTCCTGCTTTTCCTTCCAGCGTTCATCATAAAACATGTTTTTTGCAGCAAATGGCATTGGGTGTCTAGGAATATCTAAGAATACAATTGGTTTATTGCGTAAGAAATTCTCTTTTAAATTATTATGCAATATATAGCAAAAGACCATTTTTACCAGCAAAACCACCTTTAAACACTGAACAATATTTGCTTTTCTACTACTTGCTGAGAACAGTTGAAAACGTTTAGATATAAAATACAATCAAAGTTTGAAGGGAAAAAGTACCACTGTACCTCCTCGTTATTTAAAAATCCTAAGTCAACATGAGTTAATTTCACTGAAGTCTGAGAAAATATTCTGTTATTTGAATACACATATTTACAATTCTGCAAGGCTTCAATAAAAAGCATCAATTCATTTCCACTTGAAATGCAATTAATGCTTCATTCCATGTCAGTTTTTCAGTGACTTGAAAAATAATGAACACTTACCTGTTTTTAATGGTTTTATGAAGGTCAAAGTAGACTGTGCCACAGCAACAATGGGTTTTGTCCTTTTGCTTGTTTTAGAATTAGGAGTTCTGTATACCAATGAATCTAAAATAAATTAGAAAGCAGAATAATAGCATCAAAAATGAAATAAATTCCATGAATAAACTGTCCTAAAGTCAAATTTGGGTTCTTCAATATCACAGTCATTTAGCAAATACTTAATAACTACTACGTGCCTGGTATACTATGAACTTGGTGGTCAATAAAACCTACATGTGGAAGTTACAGACCAGAAGCTATACTTTATCTTGTGTCTGCAGAAGCTGTGATTCACATTCAATCACCATTTATTGTATGTATATATCGCAGATTCTGTGTAGGTACTGAGAATGCAGAATTGTAGATATGGTCCCAGCCCTTGGAAGTTCTCGGTCTAGTACAGAAATTTAAAAGAAATTATAATACACTACTTAAAGGAGAACTACATTTAAGCAGCTATGAGAACAAGAAGGGAGAGCTAACTTCACTTAGAAGGGTAGGACAGCCTTCTTAAATGTGAATACACTTGAGCTGACTCTTAAAGTGGAAGTTAGCCATGCGGAATGTGGTTGTTGACAGAACTGCAATGTGGCTGGAGTAAAACATACCTATCAGAAAAACAATAGAAGAAGAGGTTGAAAAAAGTAGAAAAGAGTTCAATCTTAATAAAAATAGTGGCAGCTAATGTTTGAATACTTTGTTTCAGGCACTATCGCAGTCTTTTAATATAGAATTCCCCAGGTAATAATCATCCCGGCAAACCTCTAAGAAGTGTACTATTATTATCCGTATTTTATATAATTAGGATACTGGAGCTTAGAACAATTAAGCTACTTGGTCAAGTTAAATCTTTCATTGGCATCAAACTGATTAATAGTGCAGGCTCTGGGGCTATACTGCCTAGCTCTGCCACTTACTAGCTTGTTAACTTTCTTACCTATTGTTTTCTTATTCCTGACCATGTATCCTCTTGTTAACTTTCTTACCTATTGTTTTCAAGTTAACAAGCTAGTAAGTGGCAGAGCTAGGCAGTATAGCCCCAGAGCCTGCACTATTTATCAGTTTGATGCCAATGAAAGATTTAAATCTAGGAAGTAACACCATTGTTTACATTTTAGAAAACAGTGACCAGTAGAATAAAAGGGGTCAAGACTAGAGATAGAAAGCTAAGAGGAAGCTATTATGGCCCAACTTAGCTATTGTGAGAATTTAAATTAAAACAGAAGCAGTGGAGAAAATTAGAAGAGTTATTTTAATAGAAGATACAAGCCTTAATAACCACTGGCTAAGCGAGCGGTAAAGAATGAGAACTTCAGAGGATTTCCAGGTATCCAACCCAGGTGACTGAGAGAGATAGTAGGTGGTATCTACAAAGGAAACTGCAATAAAAGTCACGGCGGCAAAGTGGTATAGTTTACAGGTTAATATAGGTTATAGCAGAATAGCAGTCCACTCCCTCAAAAGCAGGTTTCATACCAGATGATACACCTACTAAATATAAAGAAAGAGCTAAGAAAAGGCAGAAGAGAGCAAACTATGATCCACAGGCAAAATCCAGCCCACTGCCCATTTTTACGTGGTCTATAACCTAAGATTAGTTTTCATATCTGTAAATAATTTGGGGAAAAAAAAATCAAAATGATTGTATTTTATGACACATGAAAATTACATGAAATTCAAATTTCAGTGTCCATAAATAAAATTGTATTGGAACACAGCCACACTTACTCATTCACACATTGTCTGTGGCTTTTTCCTTCTACAGTGGTGTAGGCTCAGTAGTTGTGATAGAAATCATTTGGCCTTCGAAACCTAAATATTAATTATCTGGACCTTTAGAGAAAAAGTTTGCTTAGTTTTGATTTAGAAGGATTACAAATCTATACCAGTTGTGAAAATAAGGAACATAGTCAAATTGTGACATATTTATGAGGTTATAAATTTCTTTGTATCTGAACCTTTTAAAAATAAAAATAAGAGGAAAAAGTCCTCATTCTGAAACACCACAGAAGCTAGTACCTCTACATGGAATCATTTTATTCTGTGGGGATCCTTTCCTGGAGCCATCTCACAGCGCCTCACCACTCAGAAAGGCCAAATTATGTGCCTCCCTTTCTGTGCTTCCATGATTCCCTGTGCATAGCTCAGTCAGAGGACTGAGAGCAGCTTGAAGACAGGAATTATACCTTTTCTCCTTGTACCCATAGAGCCTAGAACAATGCATAGCACACAGTAGGCACCTTATCAATACTGAATAAATATATCTTGGAAAATTGACTTCTTTCTTTGCTCTCCTGGGTTTGCCAGAATAGAAAGAGTTGGTTATTCTTAGTGAGTGTTACTCTCTCATATAGGCTCATAAGTCAGATACTCAATGTGACTAATTTTCTTTAAACCTTGCAAAGAGCCCCAACTAGGTGGCCACCTTAAAGAAACTCATTATTCATCATTTATTGTACACCTTGTACGAGATCAAAACAGATATAGGTATGTTCCTTATTCTCAAAGAATTTGTTATCTGGTCAGATAATATCTATAGGAAATAAGAAATACAAGCAAAGAAATAGAGTTAACATACAAGATGTTATATATATGCTGAGTTCAAATTTGCTTAGGGAACATACCTAGAGGGAAAGCCATCAGGGAGTTAATAAAAGTTGACTATAGTACTTGAAATAAGTGAAAGATTTGAATTAGTGAGAAAACAATAGGTAAGAAAGTTAACAAGAGGATACATGGTCAGGAATAAGACAAGGATGCCCAGTCTTGCCACTTTTATTCAGCACAGTATTGGAAATCCATGCTAGAGCAATTGGGCAAGAAAAAGAAAGAAAACGAATCCACATTAGAAAGAAGTAAAATTGTCACTATTTGCAGATGAAATATTATATATAGAAACCCCTAAAGACTCCATCACAAAACCGTTAGAATAAATGAATTCTGTAAAGATTCAGGATACAAAAATCAATATACAAAACTATAAGACATTGATGAAAGAAACTGAAGACACAAATAAATGGAAAGATATTCCAGACTCATGGATTTAAAAAATTAATGTTGTTAAAATGTCCATACTACCCAAAGAAATCTACAGATTCAATGAAATCCCTATCAAATTTCCTATGGTATTTTTCACAGGAATAGAACAAATAGTCTTAAGATTTCTGTGGAACCACAAAAGCCCTCAAATAGCCAAAGCAATCTTGAGAAAAAAGAACAAAGCTAGAGGCATCACACACCCTGATTTCAAACTACATTACAAAGCTACAGTAAACAAAACAGTATGGTATTGACATAAAAACAGGCACACAGATCAGTGGAGTAGAATAGAGAGCCCAGAAATAAATCCACACATACATGGTCAACTGATCTACATTCAAAGGAGGGAAGAATATACATTATACAGTCTCTTCAATAAATGGTATTGGGAAAACTGAACAGCCACATGCAAAAGAATGAAACTCTACTACTATGTTATATTATGCACAAAAATCAACTCAAAATGGACTAAAGACTTGAATGTGAGACCAGAAACCATAAAGCTCTTAGGAAAAAAAAACAGGTGGTAAGCTCCTTGACTTGGTGATGAGTTTTGGATCTGACACCAAAAGCAAAGGCAACAAAAGCAAAAAGAAACAAGTGAGACTACATCAAACTACAAACTTCAGCACAGCAAAGAAAATCATCAGCCAAATCAAAGGTAACATACTGAATGGGAGAAAACTCTGATAGGGGGTTAATATCCAAAAAATAGAAAAAGAACTCAAACAACTCAAGAGCAAAAAAGTCCCCCAAATAATTCAAATAAAAAAACGAGCAAAAGATCTGAATAGACATGTCCCCAAAGAAGACGTAGAGATGGCCACCAGACACATGAAAAGATGTTCAACATCACTCATCATCAAGGACATGCAAATCAAAACCACAATGAGCTATCATCTCACATCTGTTAGAATGTTTATAATCAAAAAGACAAGAAATAATAGTGTTGACAAGGATGAGGAGAAAAGGGAACCCTGGTGCACTGTTGGAAGGAATGTAAATTGGTACAGCCAATGGAAAAGAGTATGGAGGTTCCTCAAAAAATTAACACTAGAGCTACCATACCAGCAATTCCACTTCAGGATATTTTTATGAAGAAAACAGAAACACTAACTCAAAAAGAGACATGCGCTCCCATGTTCACTGCAGTATCACTTACAACAACCAAGATATGGAAACAACCCAAGAGTCCCTTCAATGGGTGAATGGATAAAGAAAATGCTATATATATATGGAATATTATTCAGCTACAAAAATGGATGAAATCTTGCCACTTGTGACAACATGGAAAGACCTTGAGGGCATTATCCTAAGTGTAGGTCAGACAGAGAAAGACAAATACCATATGATCTCACTTGCATGTGAAATCTAAAACAAAAACAAAAGCCAAGTTCATAGATACAGAGAACAGATTTGTGATTGCCTAAGGAGGGGAGTAGTAGGAGTGAGGAGGGTCAAAAGTATAAACTTCCAGTTATAAAATAAATAAGTCATGGGGATGTAATATACAGCATGGTGATTAGTTAATAATACTGTATTGCCTATTTGAAAGTTGCTAAGAAAGTAAATCTTAAAAGTCCTCATCACAAGAAAAAAAAGTTGTGTAAATATGTATGAGGTTAACAACAGCAAAAAAAAAAAAAAAAAAAAAAGGAAGATAAATGGATGGAATGACAAGACTAGCATGGCAAAGAATGTTGTGGAATGTAAGTTAGCAGACTGGCAACAGAGAGGTCAAACGACCTTAATCGGCAGAATAACAAGCCTGGAAATGATCTGATAACAGCAGAGAGTCACTGAGGTTCCTGAGCAAGGGAGTGGGAAAGCCAGATATTGGATACCACTCTTTGCCTCCATCTATCTTGGCACATCAGAAATTTGAGGCCAATGGAACCCAATCACTATCATCTTTGGTCGATGCCCAAAGTAAAACCTTTACATTTACTTGTTCTTTCTCTTAAACCATAACAGTATAGCAAAATATGGTAGAAAGAACATTTATTTTGTAGTAAGAGAGACTCGAGTTTAAATTATAACTCTACTTCTCTACTTTTGTAGTTTCTGTGACCTTGGGCAAGTTATTGGCCTTTTTGAGTCTGAGAGGAGGGAGCTGGAGAAGGAAGTCATTCTATATAGATGGGACAATAAACCTGAAATACCCCGAGGACAGAGCATGTTTGAAGATTCAAGGATAACAAAGAAGCCAGGGTGGTAGGAGCAGAGTGAGCAAGGGGGAGAGAGAGAGAAGGGGGGGGGGGGAAGGAGATGGGTGGTAATACAGATCTTATAGGGCCTTGTACATCATTGTAAAAACTTCGGCTTTCAGTGAAATGGGAAGCCATTTGAGGGTACAGAACTGGAGAACGTCAGAATCCAACTAATTTTTAAAGTATTACCCTGGTTACTATGTGGAAAACAGACTATAGAGAAACCAAAGATGAAAGCAAGATCTATTAGTAGGCTCTGCAATGACATGGACTAAATCAGGAGCCAATGGAAATGATAAGAAGTGATCAGATTCTGTATTTAGAAGAAAGAGAAGATAGGATTTGTTAATGGACTGAATTTTGGAACCAGACAGACTGAATTTATAAAGAAAAGGTTGGAGAGAAATACACTTAAGGACATTTACAAGGTTTGGGCCTGAGATGAGAGGTCCCAACAGGTGTATTGTGACAGGAGTAAAATGCCAGGTAGGTGTATCATGGGAGAGGGGATAGCAAAGGTTTGGCTTTGGACAAATTAAATAAAGATGTTCACTAGACAGTGAAGCAGAAAAGTTATATGTTGGATAAATAAGTCTATAAATTAGAGGTCCATCCTAAAGATATAAAATTGGGAGGTCTTCATGTATGGATAGCACTGAAAACTATAAGATGGAATGAGATCACTAAGGAATGAGTAAGAGTATGAATATGAAAAAGGGGGCGCCTGGGTGGCTCAGTCGGTTAAGCAGTTGCCTTTAGCTCAGGTCATGATCCCAGGGCCCTGGAACTGAATCCCCCATCGGGCTCCTTGCTCAGCAGGGAGCCTACTTCTCCCTCTGCCTGCTGCTCCTCCTGCTTGTGCTCTCTGACAATAAATAAATAAAAACTTAAAAAAAAAAAAAGAGTATGAAAAAGGGTCAGTGACTAAGCCTTCACTGACTCCAAGATTTAGAGGTTGGGGTGCTAAAGAGCACTCCACAAGGAAAACTGAGAAGGAACCAGTAAAGTAGGAAAAGAACCAGGAGAAAGTGGGGATGGCAGAATCAAGTGTTCCAAGAAGACAGAGGTTCAAAGTATCAAACAGTTTGCTCCTAGTTCAAGATGAAGATTCATACGTATTTATCAGATTTAATAGTGTGGAGGTATTAATAACCTCGACAAGAAAAGTTTCAGTAGTCAAAACCTGATTGAAATGGGTTCAAAAAATAAGAGACAAAGTAGAAACGGCTAATTCAAGCGACTTTCGAAATGAGTTTTTTACATTAAAAAAGTACCTTTTAATTCAAGTATCATGTTTACACATAAAAGTATACATATCCCAGTGAACAATGACAAAGTGAATACTTGGTTTCTTTTAAGGACTCTAGCTCAAAAGAAAGCAGAAAATGGAGCAGCGGCTGAAGGAGGGACAAATGGTATTAATAAGTTTTTGTTAAGAGATGGAATAACAGCATATTTGTATCAGAAATGACTCAGTAGGGAGTAAAAAATCGAAGATATGGGAGAGAGAAGACAATCGCTAAAGCAACATCCTTGGGTAGAAGGTCACAGGATCTGTCGTACCAGTGAAGAGCTCAGCCACACTGAGTGCATAGACACTTCACGCTTTAGTAGGTGGGAAGAAAGTAGTGGATGAAACACAAGTGAGGGTGGTAAATGTCGAGTGTGTTAAGGTTTTCTTCAATACTTCTACTGACTCAATGAAGTAGGAAGCAGATCATCAGCTTAGACAAGGTTCAGAGGACTATCTCTGGAGCCTAACTGCCTGGGGTAGAACCCTAGCTTTATCATTTACTACCTCTGCGATCTTAGGCAAATTATTCAACTTCTGGATGCACTGGTTTCCTTATTTTGAAAATGTATTGATAACAATTATTTTGTGTAACTGTTACAAGTATTAAAGGAGGTAAGAGTAGGGGCGCCTGGGTGGCACAGTCATTAAGCGTCTGCCTTCGGCTCAGGGTGTGATCCTGGCGTTATGGGATCGAGACCCACATCGGGCTCCTCTGCTATGAGCCTGCTTCTTCCTCTCCTGCTCCCCCTGCTTGTGTTCCCTCTCTCGCTGGCTGTCTCTGTCAACTAAATAAATAAAATCTTAAAAAAACAAAAAAAAAGGGAGGTAAGAGTAAAACACTTACAACTGGGTCTGACAGAAGACATGCTCAGTAAATGTTACCCACTATTCTCAATCATGGGAGAGGAGGAAACAAAAGTGTTAGAGGTTTCAGGAGGAAAGAAGGGAGGGATGAGACAGTCTGTAGCAAAGTGATTAAAGTCAATAAATCCAAAAATAGCCAAACAGAGTTAAGGGCTTATTTGAGATTTGTGGTCATTAATTTAAAGACCAACCAGCAAGATTCAGGCACAGCGCAGGTAGAGTTTGATTGAGATTGGAATTTGCTAGACAAATATAATGAGTGGAAGAGAGATGAATGGAATGATTATGATGAGTCACGGAGTCCAAGCTGTATAAGTAGGAAAGTAAGGACATGTCAGAGTGAGGACTGCTGAAATCATGATGGATTAAAGAACTGTATGTGTAGGAAGGGGAGAAAAAATGTTGGAGTTGGGTTTCAAGAGAAAATGCTAAAATCATAGAGATGGTGATTAGAGACGGAGATGTTTTTAGGATGAAGTATGTTGAACTAAAAGGCCAGGGTATTGGAAAGACCCTACAAGGATTTTGAAATGATAAAAAATAATGATGGTAGTTTTGGAGAAGCCAAATGAGCCCAATGTAAAAATCTTGAGAGTAATCTTTCATTATAACAAGGAGGAATATAGGTGGAAGAGAATGAAAAATGAACTTCAAGCTATTCTATTGCTGTTTGCTTTCTTTTCATTTGTTTTCAAGGAAAAAGAAGAAAAAATAGTCTAGAAGCAGATGTGAGAAGGAAGGTGGACCACTACCCCATCAAGAGGCCCAAGGTCAAAGGAATAGGAAGGAAAACGGACACAACTTGGAGCGCTGCAATGAAAACGGGGTTTTCAGGGGACAGCCAGGTTTCAGCAAGGTAACAGAATGAGGGAATGTTTATAAAAGACAATGCTAATGAAGGACCATGAGTTCAGAGAGCACAGACACTTTAAAGGGCTGGAGAGATAGAGAAAATGGTTCAAATTAGGAGATATTCAAAGAGAAATGAGATAATAAATGAGAGAAAGGAGATGAGTGATACTTCGTGGGAGTTCTAGGATTCTTTCAAATTACCTGCTAAATAAGTAGTGTGCCTGCCTTGACCTTGACTGTCATGAGGTAATTTGGGTTAAAGGGGCATGATGGAATTAGTCCTGTTTTTGAGGCAGCCTTGATGGTAAGGCTGTGAGTAGTGGGGAAGGAACAATGATGTTTTTCCTGGAGGAATCCAGAGCTCTGGGGCCCTATCTTAATTCCTAATTAATGGTCAAGTAAAGGCTGAGGGAGAATAATGCCAGGAGGTGCAGAGGGTATGCAAAGGCCTCTTCTGCATTTTTTCAGATGGTATGATGGGGGCCGGGCACCTCACTGGATCCTCCAGTCAGGGCCTGGACTAAGGTGAGACAAGTAAAGTACTTCCCCTGGGTATAAAACTTGAGAGGGTGCCAAATAACTCTGTAATCAAGATAAGTATTTAATGCATTTTTAAAAATTGAAATTAATGCAGAAAGATAATGCACAAAATATCAAAGTTTCAATAAGAACAAGATCAAAACTATTTTAGAATTCGCCCCCATCTTCTACTAAGCAAACTGGTAAATGAAAAGTGCAACTTAATTTAAGCTAATCGATAGAAAATTTACTAAAACAAAAGAAACAGCAAATATGCAACCTATAGGCATACTTTCATTAAAGATTTTATAAATGAGACTCACCAGTTTTCTTCTTCAGGTTTAATTTCTCTCTGTTCATGTGTTTTGAGATGGGTATTATCACTTTTTTTGTTTTTTTAACAGTTGACGTTTTAGATTCCACAGGAGAAAAATGGATTCTTTTGATTTCTTGTACCTCTGTATGTTCTGTAACTGTAATTCTAACATTTGCATCGTTGCTGGTTCCCTCACTCTTTCTTTTACGGGCAACTAAAGTGGTCTTTGAGGGAGGAGTTATTACATTTTTATAACTCTTAGATTTATTGAATACTGGATCTATAACTGGAAGACAAGATTGAAAACTATCTTTCTCTTTTCGATTATCTGTTACTTTTTCAAATTCGCCTGCTACACTGTTGAGACCTCTTTTTGCCTTTGGTTTATTAGTCTCCTTTTGGTTTTCTCTGGTACAGGTGGGTTTCCTTTTAGTAACAGTAGCAGAAAGTATAGGGCGTCTTGTAAGTTTATCATGGCTGTAACTAGGAATATCTTGAATTGTAGAAAATTTAGGTTGATCTGTTGTAGAACTATAACAATTTGACTTCATTTCTAAAGCTTTGGGGTCCTCAAAAATAGCTTTGGGAGATTCTGAACCCCGACATTCAGGAATACGAGGTAAAACTCCATTTGTTCTCTGATCTTGAGACTGTGAGAACTGAGAATTTTTATTTGATGATGGTGATAATCTACATGTTTGCTGGGATATACATATATATGCCATATTATCTTTTACAAATTGATTTGGGGATAGAATTGGATTAATTGACTCTGATTCTAGATCCTGATTTAGTCCATAATTATCATTTATGAAAGAATCAGGACTTAAGATTGTCCGGTAATTTTCATGTACAGTTTTTGATTCCAAATGCACAGGACTTGAATTATCTTTCATAAACGTATCTGATGAAAGACATGTCACTACCTTTAGTTCATTATTAGCTTCATGGCTGTTTTTTACAAAGGAATCTGGGCTTAGAAAATTTCCTTGGCTTTGTGTAATGTTCAAAGTGGAAAAACAGGTTGGGGTAAGAATAAGTTTACTATTCTCTTCAGTTTGGCCATTAATATTATTTGTGGAGTTAAAGGAAGTTTCATTTACAACTTTCTCACTAAAATTAAAATCTTCCAAAATGCTGGCACCTTCTGCTTTCAACAGTTCCCCGTTTTCACATGCATGAAGAGATGTGTATGTTGTAGATCGACGTACAGAAAGAGGCAAGGAAGTCTCACCATGGCATTCCTTGAAAATGGGACTAATAGGTGATATCGGTATTTTATTTTCTTCAAGGATTAAAGAGTTGTTTTCTGTTGGAGAACAGCTTTCATTCATAGCCAAATTTTCACAAGCTTGTAATGGGTTCCTCACTCTGTCAACTTTTTGTGAAACACAAAATGTTTTGTTAACATTTTGAATACAGGAAATCCTCTTATTACTTGAAGAGGCTGACATTTTCTTCTTATTAATCGTATCCCAAAGACTCCTCTGCAAAAAATAAGCAAAACATACAGGTTAAGTTGATAGCTACTGAACATTACCTTTAAATTAGCAATATTATGTATGTTACCTCAAGACTTATCAAAATAATCTTTCGGAGGAGTTAAGATGACAGAGTAGGAAAGGGACCCTATTCTTTTTTTTTTTTTTTTTTTTTTTTTTTTTTTTAAAGATTTTATTTATTCTACAGAGAGATAGCCAGCGAGATACGGAACACAAGCAGGGGGAGTGGGAGAGGAAGAAGCAGGCTCATAGCGGAGGAGCCTGATGTGGGGCTCGATCCCATAACGCCGGGATCACGCCCTGAGCCGAAGGCAGACGCTTAACCGCTGTGCCACCCAGGCGCCCCTGGAAAGGGACCCTATTCTTGCCTCGTCTCTCAAGCACAGCTAGATAAGCAATCATTCTGAACACCCAAGAAATTATTCTGAGGACTGAGAAACAAACTGCATAACTGGAGGGAGAAAAGAGGTCACACAGTGGAAGGTAGGAGGTGTAGAGACATGATCTGGGGGAGAAAAGAATCACAAGTGCTGTGAAGGGGAGGGAGTGGTGGTTGAGTATTCACAAGTAAAAGAAAGATCGAAACCATATGATCCTCTCATAGATGCAGGTAAAGCATTTGACAAAGTACAGCATCCATTCTTGATAAAAACCCTCAACAAAGTAGGTATAGATAGAGCATATCTCAACATCATTATGGCCATATATGAAAGACCCACAGCTAATATCATCTTCAAAGGGGAAAACAGAGCTTTTCCTCTGCAGTCCCAAGACAGGGACCCACGACAGAGATGTCCACTCTCACCACAGTTATTTAACATAGTACTAGAAGTCCTAGCCTCAGCAGTCAGACAACAAAAGGAAATAAAAGGCATTCAAATCAGCAAGGAAGAAGTCTTTCACTATTTGCAGATATGATACTACATGTAGAAAACATGAAAGACTCCACCAAAAAATTGCTAGAACTGATACATAAATTCAGTAAAGTTGCAGGATATGAAGTCAACATACGGAAATCTATTGCATTTCTATACACTGATGAAGAAAGAGCAGAAAGGGAAATTAAGGACTCGATTCCATTTACAACTGCACCCAAAACCATAAGGTATCTAGGAGTAAACCTAATCAAAGAGGTAAAAGATCTGTATTCTGAAAACTATAGAACACTTATGAAAGAACTTGAAAATGACACAAAGAAATGGAAAAATATTCCATGCTCATGGGTTGGAAGAACAAATTTTCTTAAAATGTTTATATTACCCAAAGCAATCTACATGTTTAATGCAATCCCTATCAAAATACCACTGGCATTTTTCACAGAGCTAGAACAAACAATCCTAATATGTGTATGAAACCACAAAAGACCTGAATAGCCAAAGCAATCTTGCAAAAGAAAAGCAAAGCTGGAAGCATCACAATTTCAGATCTTTTTTTTTTTTTTTTAAGATTTTATTTATTTGACAGAGACAGAACGCAAGCACAAGCAGGCAGAGTAGCAGGCAGAGGGAGAGGGAGAAGCAGGCTCCTTGCTTTGCAAGGAGCCCAATGCAGGGCTCGATCCCAGGACCCTGGGATCATGACCTGAGCCGAAGGTAGTGGCTTAACCAACTGAGCCACCCAGGCGCCCCGACAATTCCGGATTTCAAGTTATATTACAAAGCTGTAGTCATCAAGACAGTATGGTACTGGCACAAAACCAGACACATAGATCAGTAGAACAGAATAGAAAACCCAGAAATGGACCCACAACTATATGGTCAACTAATCTTCAACAAAGAAGGGAAGAATATCCAATGGAAACAAGTCTCTTCAACAAATGGTGTTGGGAAAATTGGACAGGCACATGCAGAAGAATGAAACTGGACCACTTTCTTACACCATGCACAAAAATAAATTCAAAATGGATGAAAGATCTATGTGAGACAGTAAACCATCAAAATCCGAAAGGAAAAAATAGGCAGAAACATCTTTGACATCAGCTGTAGCAACTTCTTACTAGACAGGTCTCTAAGGCAAGAGAAAGAAAAGCAAAAATGAACTATTGGGACGTCATCAAGATAAAAAGCTTCTGCACAGTGAAGGAAACAATCAATGAAAGTAAAAAGGTAACCTAAGGAATGAGAGAAGATACTTGTAAATGACATATCTGATAAAGGGTTAGTATCCAAAATCTATAAAGAGCTTATCAAACTCAACACCCGAAGAAAAAATAATCAATTAGGAGATGGGCAGAAGACAACAACAGACATAACAGACATTTATTTCTCCAAAGAAGGTGTCTAGATGACTAAAAGACATGAAAAGATGCTCAACATGACTTATCATCAGGGAAATATAAGTCAAAACTACGATGAAATAGCACCTCACACCTGTCAGAATGGATAAAATTAGCACAGGAAAAACACATGATGGCAAGGGTGCAGAGAAAGGGGAGCCTTCTTATACTGTTGGTGGAAATGCGAACTGGTGCAGCCACTCTGGAAAACAGTATGGAGGTTCCTCAAAAAGTTAAAAATACAACTACCCTCAGACCCAGCAATTGTACTATTGGGTATTTACCCAAAGGACACAAAAATACCGATTCAAAAAGGCATGTGCACCTCAAAATTTATAGCAGCATTATCAACAATAGTCAAATTATGGGAAGAGCCCAAATGTCCATTGACTGATGAACGGATAAAGAAGATGGATATGTATACACAACAGAATATTACTCAGTCATCAAAAAGAATATCTTGCCATTTGCAATGAGGTGGATGGAGCTACAGTGTATTATGCTAAGGGAAATACGTCAATGACAGAAAGACAAATACCTATGCTTTCACTCATATGTGGAATTTAAGAAACAAACAGACGAACATGGGGGAAGGGGAAAAAAAGAGGGACAAGAGACTCTTAACTATAGAGAACAAATTGAGGGTTGCTGGAGAGAATGTGGGTGAGGGATGGGCTAAATGGGTGCTAGGTATTAAAGAGAGCACTTGTGATGGGCACTGGGTATTATATGTAAATGATGAATCATTAAATTCTACTCCTGAAACCAATATTACACTATATGTTAACTAGAATTTAAATAAAAATCTGAAACAAAAAAACACAAAAGACTTCTCAAAATTTTTACATGTTCTTATTTTCTTAGAGTAAATCACAGAATGATTAAAACTTATTACCTTTTTCTTTTTCTGCTCTTCTGCATTTCCTAGTAATATAGCTTGGTGTTTCAGAACATCATTTACAAGAAATGTCACAATCTCTCTTACTCGGCCTTCTTTTAATGGTGTCCAGTTAACAGAAATAACAATTTTTTCTTTAGGCTATAATCAAAGAACACATTTTGAGTAAATATAAAAGTTGTGATGCATAATAATCAAAACATTATGTACAGTTTAGAATACAGCAGATGACTAATAATTGTTAGTCACCAATGCTCTACACCCTAGTAACATCTAACAAGTCAAATATATTTTCCTACCCGATCTAATTTCATTATAAGGAAAAAAGCCGCTATTAATAACAAGGTTCAACAAGAAAATAAAATTATAATAAAATCTTAATTGCATCCACAGCCTGGCAGGAATTCATCAAATGCAAAACCCCGACAATGACAAAACAAACTCTGTGTCCATCGTTTTTCAGGGGAAAAAAGACAAGTTTTGTTGCAAAGTAGAAACCATAAAACATCATAAACAGCTAATTTAAAATAACACTTTCAAAAAGTGAACTTTTACTCTATAATAAACAGCAAATTCTAAAAAAAAAAAATCAAAAACCCATAAAACAACTCTAGTCCACATAACAAAAAGAAATAAAAAGTATTACACAGATGGAAAAAAAATCTATCTTCCCATAGAACGAAAAGCAGGCATTCATAAAGTAGAGGGGAGGGACAGGTTCTTAAGTGTAACTGAACCACTGCTGGCACACAAGTCAATGGACCTCAGATTAGGGCCTCTTCTCACTACCTTATGAAGCAGTTGTATAGACAACTAGTCAGACTTCCTCAGCTAATCGTCTATTTGCACACTTTCGGAGATTCTCAATGGGAAGGGCACAGCAGTCAAAATAAGCACGTAAATTCTTTAGTTTTTGGTAAGAGGGATGGAAGCATTACTATGGCCAATGCAATGCAGAAAAGCTACCCAGGTTGTTCTTGAAACAACAGTTGTAAAATTAAATTTGATTCACCATTAAAACTACACTGTAGCAAAGGGGCAAAAAAGGTCAAAATATTAAAGCATGTGCATCACATGCTTGTTTTTTTGCTGTAGACATATTCAGCCAAAACAAAGCTCACTATTTCACTGCATAAGTAGTTACCTTGACTCCATTTGGAGTCAGTTTCCCGGATACATATGTAAACTAAAACGCATATTAAGATGACTGATAGTAAAAGCTGCTCTAACCAAGTTACTCCCGGCAATCCTAAAAATAAATAGATAGATTAAAATGCTTCTAAAGATGCACCGTGCACGCGTAGTGATATGCTGTCACCGCCCAAATTAGCGCCGACCCTACCCATCTATAGAGCATGTGGAATAAGGACTAGCCCAGAGTCAGTGAAAGGAGGTAAGGGGTCCTTCGTTTGTGGGTTTCTTTTTCAAGTCGCACCCCTGCAACCAAAATGGGCACAGGAGAGCCGGGAGCCGGAGCGCGGGCCCGGGCACGCCCCGCCCACCACCTACCTGCAGCTCGAACCAGCGCAGCGAGACACTAAAGCCCTGCTCAGCGGCTGGGAAGTGGGAGATCTTCACTTCAGTGATCTCGTCGTTAGGGTTGTCCAGGACCAGAGGCAGCGTCCGCGAGTCTCCCAAGCGCACATCTCCGAAGCAGAGGAAAGGCGACCTGCAGAAGTGGCTGAGAGACAGGACCGGCGGGGAAGCTGCGGCATCCTCGGCCGCGTTGCCCCGCAGCCCCGCCGGCGGCCTCCGCTCGGTGGGGCTCACCTCCCAGCTTCGCCCCACAAGCCGGGTCGCCATGGCAGCTTCGAGACGCCGCCCGGAGATTCTGGCGCAGCTCCCACAAGGCTGCTGCGGAGCGGGGACCCCGGCCGCGGCCGCTCGGAGGCGGCTGTGGAGGTCGTACAGCGAATTCGCCCCCCTTTCGTTTCCAGTCGCCGACACGCCAGAAAAAAAAGAAGCAAACGCCACAAATTCGCAAACTCCAAAGGGGAGCAAAACAAGTGTGGCCCTAACTTCGGTTTAAACTTCTCGCCTCCACCAATGGGCGCGCCAGGGCACCGCCCACTTCCTCACAAGGCCAATCAATGCGCAGCAGCCTCCGGCCAATGAGAAGACAGCGCCTTATTTAAACGATTACATGGGCCGCCACTGGCTCTGAGCGAAGGAGGCGAAAACCTTGGTGGAGTCTTGGCGACACCCGGAAACCCGTGGTTTAGACTCGAAATTCGCTTATTTGTAAACAGGTTGGGTTAAAGGGGAGAGAGTTAACAGCATTTCCACAGTAAACGTAGCAATCATTGCGGGTGACCGAGACAACCCTAGGTAAAACCGTTAAGTAGACAAAACTTAATTCAAACCATTCCTCTCAGCTAATATACCCCACTCAGAATTATATTCATTAGCTTTCCTTTTGCGGTTTCCTGGGGGAGAGATGGGGGGGGGGAATGAAGAAAATTAAATTTATCGTTGTGTGAGTCTGCTTATTTCTGTGACTGTCTATACAAGTTCTCAGTCATTTTACATGCTGGTTCTTACCTCAGGATTCTGGGAGCAAAACTAGATAAACAAAGAAAACTGAGATTCCCAAGAATTCATAAGTAATGGTTTTGACAGCCAGTGCCCTTGACAACTTCTTCGTTTTTAATTGTAGGTATCTAATAATAATGATTATGGCTTGCATATTAGTATTACTATATACAAAGGATTGTTTAAAGTCCTTTACACATTTACTTCAACTTTCACTTCAGTTGAAATGGCTACTATTATTTGTATTTTACAGATGAACAATACAGAGCACACAAGACAGCAAGTTGCAAAGCTAGGATATGTACACAGGCAGTTTGCAGTCTTGCTCTTATCCACGATACCATACCTGCCTCTAAAGATAGTAAGAAACTAAAATATAATGTATGGACGTGTGTATGGGTACACAAAGTATACACAAAACAAAGTCTGAGTAGAAAAATGAGAAAGGGGAGATACTAAATTATATTCATTGACACCCAAAATAACCTGACGTTGAATCCTGTTAAACGATTTTTAAACAAAATTGTTTATTGAGGTTTTTTTGTGGGGGCGGGGCTGGGGGGGGCTTTAGGACTGATCACAATAAGAACACTACTAGTTTTTTTAAGCAAAAAATGTTAATATGAGTAACAATGATTTTCAAGTACACTTAACTTATATTATTTCATATCGTTAATGTTATTCATCAATTAACATTGCAAATATAAGCCCTCTTAAAGCTTAAGTCACTGAAATGTTTTTTTCAACTCTTTTAACATGGTGATAGCACATTTTGTTTATGTGTTTTCCCTTCATGGTTTTTCATGAAGAAATGCTATTAACTCACTTTTTTTTTTTTTTTAAAGAAGCACAATGAACTGTCCTATTTTTTATTTGCCCCTCCACTTCCATTCCCCACTCTTTTACAGACTGTTCTTTGCTGTGGGATTCTGATCTACATTCTGTATATGCTACATTAATAGCTTTTTTACTCTGCGGCTTCTGTTTCGCTTCAAAGAGGGAGGTCACTAAGGGAGAGGAGGGAGGTGAGGGTACTTACTTCCTCCCCTCTCTCACCTTGGGCTGACTACATCTCAACATTAAAAGCAACACATAGCTGAATAGGTGCCCTCTCCACATGGGTCTTTCCCCTCATCCCTTTGGATCTAGGGGTGGAAATACCATAGCTGTTAATAGTTCCAGGGTATTGCATTATTGCTTGTTTCCCTACATCCCAGTCACATCTTTGCAAATGCAGGTGACCTTAGAACATGGGTTTGAACTGCACTGGTCTACTTACAGGACTTTTTACAGTACTGTAAATGTATTTTCCTCTTATGATTCTCTTAATAATATTTTATTTTCTCTAGCTTACTATATTGTTTAGGAATGTAGTATAAAATACATGTAACATACAAAATATGTGTTATGTCATTGGTAAGGCTTTTGGTCAACCATAGGCTATTAGTAGTTAACTTTTTTGAGGAGTTAAAAGTTATGCACATTTTCAACTACAGGAGGGGTCAGTGTCCCTGACACCCACATTATTCAAGAGTCAACTGTATTTCGCAGCCTCTCTCTCAAATCTACACCTTGGGAAAACTGGCGATTTCCTTATGACCATTTCATAAAGGAAGGAAAAGCCTGGTTTATGGATGGAACTGTATGGTAAGCCAGAGGTTCCATTTGTTTATGGTCTTTGCATTCAATTTTTAAGGAGGCATGCAGAGTATGTTCTGCATTCCCATGCTGTTAAAATGTGTTCAATAAAACCTAGATATGCTTTATTAGGACCAAAGAACTTTATATTTATTTTAAATATCAAAATAACACAAAGAACTAGTTCAATATACAATACACTTCCTAGTCTTCACAGAGAACTGAATTTTTCTATAAAGACATTTGTACTTATGAAACATGAGACAGCTAAAATATCTATGTAACTCACAAGATACTTCACACACAGTTGACAAAATAATGAATTTTGATATTTTAGATTTTTCTTTGTAATTGCTTTTAAGTATCCTTTAATGATTAAAAACAAAACTTATGATTTGAGACTGAAGGCTAAGTTCAAAAGCATTTCCACTTTAATGTACATCATAAATCCCCTTAATTAGAACACTAACTACACAACATGGAGCAGCTAAATGCCCACCTCTGTATTCATTCTTTTTGGCAGCCACACTCATCTATTGTAATACAGTTGTATCTATAAGGATAGGAAAAGTCCAATTGTTGGAAGAAATAAAAATTTTGTAATTACACCACAGTACACTGTCCAACTTTAACGCAAGCAGGAATACCAAGCAAAGAGGCAAAATAACAATGAGAAGTATACATGCTCTTCATTCAAGAAATGTTTTAGAATCTCCAACAATAATGCAAGCACTGAAATTACTTTTTTACTTAAGAATTAAAAAAAGATATGCCCATCTTTGTATGACCTCTATTCTTTCAATATAATTCTTATTTTCTCTTTGTATAAATGGCTGCAGAGGCTAAATTGTCTTGGGATTCTTCAATAGTCATAGATTTAAAATCAATACATAGCAAGTTGAATGAAACATTAGAGTAAACAAAACATAGTCACTCTCTCTACCAAGACCTTCTTTCTCTCATCTTCCACACAACCTAATCCTCTAACTTCTATCTTATTAATGCTACTTCCAAAGAGAAGAGCAAAATGCATGCTAATATTCTAGGATAAAAGTATCTTTAGGTTGAAATAACATTAGAGGAAACAAAGGGGTGATTCCCCCCAAAAGAACACAGACTTTACCAAGAGGGGGATGTGCAAAAGAAAGGGGAGGATCTAAGGAAGAATTGCCTATAGTTCCTAGAAATTATCTAGAAAATTATTCTCACATTATCCATTATTCACCCTAATCACAAGTAACATTTATCATAATACTACTTAAAGTTTTAAGAAATGCTACTTGTTCCTTATTAAAGAATACATTTTTAGTCACTTCAAATTTGGCACTGAGTCTTAGAATAATTCAAATATGACTTTAAAAGTCCTAATTTTTCCTGAGTTCATCAACTCAAATTGTAGGTTGGTTGGGATGTTGCTGCTCCTAATGAGAAACTCATCTAGAACCATCACCTCTAGTTCAGTTTTAGGCAAACTGAAATGAGAAGCCATTCAATGTAGAGCTGTGTAGTTGTAGGAACGGATTACTTTTAAAAAGGGAGGGGAAGGTGAGGGGGAGGAGGAGACAGAGAGGCAGACACACTACTCATTTTATTTTATTTGTCAGATTCCTCTAATAAGCATCTAGAGACAGGCCCTGGAGTGGCTTCACAGTAACTATAAAGGCCACAAAAGAGATTTAAAAAAACCAAATGTTCACACTAGTACTTAGTGCCATTTCCCTAAATAATCATAAAGTAATCTAAAAAAAGTGTTGCCTGACCAGCAGGCAGCACAAACATAAAACCCATAACAACAACAACAAAATCAAAATCATTTATTAACCAGTACAATCTAGCCAGCAGAATCAATTTTAAGCAACTACAACACAGTGAAAAGGCACAAAGCATTCAATTCAGAAAAGACTGGGTATAAAAAGGACACTGTCAAAGAGCGAATGCTCTAAATCTGACTTTTCATCAATGATATGTTAAAATGATCTGGTAGGAAGAGAACTCAAACTTATAAACACACCAGTTTAATTGTGTTTCTGTTTGCAATTAAAGAGTGAAAAGCAATGAATGATATTTAATTACTTATTAGCCCTTAACAGTTTATAGTCACTCTGCAAAGATGTCTTGACACTTTTAAAGTTGACAGAATATTATTAGTGTACCTATTTCATGACCTACAATCACTTAAAAGGAAGTCACTTAATAAAGCACCAGTTTAAAACCCTATTTATGCTACTCCTTTTCTCCCAGCAATAAATGACTAAATTACTTAAAAGTATGCAAAGATCATTCATTACCTTTACAGTTGTTGGTTAAATCTTGCTGGCATGAAGAACAAACCCTAATCTTTAATGGTATCTTAGGCTGCAAAAAATAGGTGGGGTTTCTTATAAAAATAACTTCAACTTGTCTTAAAAAAAATTCTAAGGCAAAATTATTTTAATAGTGTAGTGTAAAAAATAAGCTTATTATTTAGCATTTAATAGTGTCCACTTAAAGGTAACATTCAATTAATTAAACTGAGGAAAACTGAGTATTCTTACTTGTAATTGGTGTGTCAGTAGGACTATTCCCAGAGTATTTTCTTCTGTTTTTATTATACATATAAACACAAACATTTAATCTTAGTATTCAAACTAATGATTTTTTTAAAAATCCATAATACTAGGACTTCAACTGTGCTTCTTTGGACAAATATTTATTCAAACAACAAAGAATTTTAATTCTTTTAAACTATTTTAATACCTACTAAAAATCTTTGGTGCATTTAAGTAAAAACTGATTAGGTTAACAAATTTCTACACTTGATAAATTATTCAATTTACATATTAAGTGCTAACTGCTATCAGCTAAAAAATTAATTTAAAACAATAAATTATGTTCATAAAATAAAAAATTCTGAATGAGGCTAAACTTAGTTGCAAGATTCAAAATTTTAAGTATAGTTACAAAATTAATGGATTTTAGAGTTAATGGAACTTTTGTCCAAATACTCCAAATTAAATTACAAAAGGTTAACTGAAAAAAGTAGGCCTCATTACATATTTTTTGTGCCAACTTCAATGACTTATATACATTCAGTTTGCCCAAATCCATGAGGTTTTCACAATTTTAAAATTTCCTATATTCTAATTTTGGAAATTAGAGGCAGCAGATTTGTGTGTTTGTCCACCCGCTGAGATAATTTCTTCATAAGAATTAGACTAGTTCCCAGACTGTTTAAGATTACATGAGAAAATGTCGTGCCTGGCACAGAATAAGCATTTATTAATGCTAGCTTTCTTTCCCTATTAGTAGCTCTGACATTTATTAATGATGTGAGCTTAACTGAGTCCTTTATCTTAACCTCAGATTCTTCATCTCTAAAATGGGAATATAGCATGTCCTTTCTCTTTCAGAGCTGGTTATGAGGTTAAATAAGATAATTGAGAGCATTTTATGAAAGAGTAAACCAATATTCAAGTTTATCTATAATAACAACTAAATATAATTCTATTCCACTTTATATAAGAGATGTATTCCAGAAAAGTTTTATACTGTAAACCAATTCCTACAATCAAATTATATATGTAAAGCACTAGGAAATTATTATTAATAGAATCTTAAAGTAAATACCTTCAAAAAGCAAAGTATTCTTTTCAATGTGAAAATGCAACACCCTCTTTCTTTCTTGCTACCAAGCATATAATATACCATACACAGACACATACATACCATCTGCCATAAATAAGTCCAAACTTTTCTATGATAGTGTCTATGTAAGGCAGGGTATACTTTTAGGTATTATTTCGTCTCATTGTAGTAAGTTTTTAGTTAAAAGTCTTGCTGGTCTTTATGATAAAAATCATAAAGATCTATATTTTTAAAAGTCAATTTGAAAGACTAACAGACTAACAGTACCTCATATAGTCAAGTTCAATCATGTAAGTACCCCAGATATAACATTTCCACACAAAAGAACCTTTTAAAAAGAAGAATACAGTAATTATATCTATTGATCCTAGATCCTAATTACAACCAAACATTGATAACTGAGGCAAAACTCAGGTTGGTTTTGTTACTTATATGAGCTACTTTGGTTAACTGCCTCAATCTCAACATTTTTTTTTTCTTTTGTTTTATTTCCACTAGTATGGTGAATGTTCCTGTAAAGTACCTTCATTTCTTAAGTGCTTCAGCAAACAAGTTTCCCCATTTATTAAGTGGTTAAATTTTATTCATTAAAACTTCATTTTTTTATTTGTGATTTTTTTTTCACAAGGGCTGGGCCAGACTTTACAGTTTACACAAAAAAAAGTGCTTAAAGCAATTAGGAGTGTAAACAAAACTGAACTAGAAAACTCTTAAAATTGCTATTTTCCAGTAGTTTATATACAAATGACATGCTAATAATAAAATCAACCCTGCCTATTCTAATTCTTCAAGCAGCTCTACTAGGAAACATTATCCTAGCTTAAGTTTAAATTGACTTGAAAGTATGGAAAGTGCACATCTTTAAAGGTATTTTATAATTCTGACTTTTTCCTCAATTTTTATCAGTGAGGTTTTTGCTCTAACTGCTATTTCCTTTCACCAAGTCCTCAAGTCTTATCTCCTACAAAAATAAAAAACAAGGATATTACAGACATTAGGCTTATGTGAAAACCAAAATAAAGGTCTAGATTACATGTAAATCTGTATACAAGTAGTGGTTCCCTTTAATTAAAGTAAACATTAAGTTTAGTTAGACATGAATTTTTATAATTTGTTTGGCACCTTCCCTAACAATTATATATGAAATATCTAGGTTCTGTTTCCCACAATTTTGTTAGCCAAAGTAAATGAGACCAAAAGTAGCTTGTTAATTAAATTTCATTGATAGTTATAATTGCCCCTCCTTTAGTGAGATGAAAATACATGCTACGATGTAATGTTGATGTTTCTTAAATGATAAAACATAAAAGATGAACTTACCTTCGAAGCTATCTAGTTAAAACTGTCATAATTTGCCTTTAATACCTTTTCAACTTATATAATTTAATGCCTACACATTAAAAATTTGCATTTCTTATTCATAATAATTGAAGCATAGCCAAAAACCAATCATTTGGATAATTATTTCAATTCTAGGTTTCATTTAACAAGCTAATCTTACGTTAAGTTAGCTTTTTGGCTTTGAGTTTGTCAAAAGACCAAAGGATTAATAATAACCTGAAATTAGGGCCACATTAAAAAAAAACAACACAGAAATATCCAAGACTTCCCTATAAATTTAAATTCCTAGTTTCAGTTTTTTAAAATGTGGAAGAAACAATAATGAATTTTAAGTTAGGATAAGGAAGAGTTGCAATTATTAGTGTACTCTTATATTCTTTCTTAAAGGCTACATGGTCCTTAAGCTTGTTTAGAAGATGGTGAAGGGAGAAAAAAGGATTGAAACTAAAGAAGAATAAAAACTTCCATGGATAATTAAGAACAAAACCAAAAACAAAACCATAAAGTCAACAGCTAGTAATTTTGAAAAGTCTGAGAAACCATTAAAAATTAGCACTAAGTCATCTTTAAAAATCATAAAAATGTTCATTTCAAATATTATACCTCAAAATGTGTCCAAATATTCATATGTTCAGTAAACAGAGATACATATTTTTCTTGATTTTTCTGAGGACTGGAGAAACTAGAGAAAATGAAAAAATAGCAGCCTTACTAATTTAAAAGCCATCAGTCTAGGCTACCATTAGCACATAACCATCAAAAAGTCTGTGGAATGTTTAGATTTACTCATGAATGATGCTCATTATTAGAAATACTTTGTACAGCAGTAGCATTATCAAGGCCTAGTAATGTTCCAAGATAAGACTGTTCTCTAGGATCTAGCATTTGTTCAGGTCGTACTGGATGAACTATATTTGCAGGTTGAGGAGTGAGAGTATACTTTTCCAGAAAAGCTAAATCAGCTGCTCGGGGATAATCAGTTGCTTGTGGCTGTGGTGACAAGATCTCATGAGAAGATGGTGGGAGTGTGGTTGTATGACGCACCAGATCATTCTGAGTGTCAGGCATCTGAACTGGAACCAATGTTACTGGAACACATACTTCAGCAGACACATTCTGTAACATAGTCTTTGCTTCTGACTGATAAACTTTGGGCTGGTCCATATATTGTTTTGTTTCTGTTTGAAAGATTTTATCATCAGATGAATATTCTACTGGCAAAGATACAAGTTTTTCCTCAGAAGTACTGAGAGGATCGTCAGGAGATTTTATGCCATGAACATGGTCAATGTGGTATTTCAGCTTGTCTTTCCGCTTAAATGTTGCATTACAGTGCTGACAGTTGAAAGGTCGGGCATCAGAATGAATAACCAGGTGTTTTGTTAAGGTTTTCTTAATTCTAAAAGATTGACTGCAAATTTGACACTTGTATGGTTTTTCACCTGTATGAACAAAAATGAAATTAAGTGTAAAATGCATTCGCTTGATAAGACAATGATTTAAAGTAACAAATTTTCCACACGAATACTCACAAGAACTTAATAACAGCAGTGATATTATATGTTATCACAATAAAGGGAATGGGCTCAAACATTAAAAAGATCCGGGTTTGAATTCTAGCTGTACCACTTACCAGCGAAATCTGGAGCAAGACAGTTTCTGAGCATTGTTTCTTCACCAGTAATATGGAATAACAATAGTACCTACCTCAGAGTTGGTAAATGCATTGAATGAGAAAATGAGTAGTGTTTAGATCTGTACCTGGCATAGTATTTAACGGACCCACTATTATTATTGTTTTCTTTTATTCCTACTATAGCCCCTAAAAAAGTTGTAAAACCAAAACATCTGATTTCTTCCCACGAGAGAAGGGTAAAAAGTAAAACAGCAACCCTGATTAACCGAGTTCTTAGAATCAGACTAAATACTAGTGATACTTACATCTAGTCTGAGGTCAACATAGGAAGCTGGACTAGTTTTCACTTCTTCCTGAGTCAGGTTTCCATACTGTAGTTTTGGGTTTTGGTTTTTTTTTTTAATATGAAACATTATAAATTCCTAGGTTAGCCAGTGTTGTAGGCAGAATAATGGCCTCCCAAAGACGTACGTGTTCTAGGGAGCTATAATTATGTTATTTTCCATGGCAAAAGGGACTACGTAGATCTGATTAAAGATTCTGAAATGGGAAAATTAACTGGATTATCCAGGTGGGCCCAATTTAAACACATGAGTCTTCAAAACTGGCTGCTAACTGAAGAAGAATGGGTCAGAGAGATGCAACAAGAAGAGAATTCGACCCCTGCATTGCTGGCTTTCACAATGGAAAAAGGCCAGGACCAAGAAATATGGTGGCCTCCAGAAGCTGGGAAAGACTCAGCTTACAGTAAATAATAAAACTAGAACCTACAGCTCAAAAAACCAGTTCCACTAATAAGACAGTTGAGAAGGAAACCGATTCTTTCCTAGAACTGCCAGAAAGAAACGCAGCCCTACCAACATCTAGATTTTCGCCCATGGCAGATTTCTCACCAACAGAGCTATAAGATCATACACAATTATACTGTTTAAGCCACTAAGGTTGTGGTAATATGTTACAGCAGCAATACAAAACAAATAAATCCAGACATACAACTACAACAGACACAAAGGCACATATTTTTAAAGCTAAATGAAAAGATTTTATATTAATTGCTATATGGGTTTGTTGATAGCACTGTTTTCTTCATCTTTCCATTTAAAACAAAGCTAATTCTCCCAGAAACTTAAGAGAATTGCATCTTCAAGTTGAGCCACTAATATCAAACAATTATTTGTTAAATATTATTGCTTAATTGTTATTTTGTAGACCACTAGAACTTTCAAATCTCAGTGACAGAAAATTTATACAGACTGGAATGCTGGTTTCTGATACGATTAGATTTCTACTCGGTTCTGGACTAATATCATTACTGATGTCACTAAAGAAGAAGTAAGACATGAAGTAATATATTATATAAAGGGTTAAAATTCCTGAAAAGATAGTATTTGCAACTGTGTATAGAACACACTGCATCCAACATTTGATTTCACCTCAAATACCTAGAATCAGGGACAATATGAAAAAGGTTATGAAAGACTGTTCTGAAAAACAAAATTACACTTCCAAAATGCAAGAACTATAAAGTTCTTTCTATAATTCCTGGCATCAAAACCAGTCACACCAGCTTTAAATGATTTTTTTTTTAATAAAAACCCTAGCACAGCATTATTAATACCACCGACAAGCACAGATTTTACTTTTAAAGATAAAAGTTTTGGTTTTAAGTGTTCTCCTTTGGCACAGTACTAGCCATGATAGTTTCTTAAGCACATTCATTAAAAAGCTTTTATAAAGGACTTCAAGTCCTAGTCAATCAGTTCCAGTGTTCCATGAATACTTTTAAGAATATAGTGAAAAGGGTCAACAACTATGAACTTAACAAAAAGAGGAATACATATTAAAGAAACATACTTTCTTTTTTTAAAGTTCACATTGTTTTTTTTTTTTTTTTTTTAAGATTTTATTTATTTGACAGAGAGACAGCCAGCGAGGGAGGGAACACAGGCAGGGGGAGTGGGAGAGGAAGAAGTAGGCTTCCAGCAGAGAAGCCTGATGTGGGGCTGGATCCCAGGACCCTGGGATCACGCCCTGAGCCAAAGGCAGATGCCCAACGACTGAGCCACCCAGGCGCCCCAAAGAAACATACTTTCTACAGCAAGTCTTTCTGTACCAAAATTACCATTTCACAATAATTCATACAAATTGGATGCATCTCAAGATCATAAATCAGAGACCTAAGGAAACAAAGGAAAGGTCTCTTGCAAGATATACAGAAAGGAGTCTATTTTTTAAGAGTAGAAGTAGATAAAACAATTCTCAAAGAAATGTAATCTACTTCTCAGCTAAAATCATAGAAATTTATGAGTTTTTAGAATTAAAAACTGTTGGGGCGCCTGGGTGCTTCAGTCAGTTAAGCATCCAATTCTTGATTTCGGCTCAGGTCATCATCTCAGTCATGAGATCGTGTCCCTCATCAGGCTCCATGCTCAGCGTAGAGTCTGCTTGAGATACTCTCTTCCTCTCGCCCTTTGCCCCTCCCCTGACTCATGCTCTCTCTAAATGAGCAAATAAAATAACATCTTTAGAATTAAAAAATGTCTTCCAGTGGATCAGTTATGTTTAGATATTAAAAATTAGTATATGAAAATATAACTTGAGAACTTTAACTCAGACTTGATAGAGTAGTTTATGTCACACTATATCTCTTGCTGGTGAAGGGGAAAAGATAATAAGATTTTTAAAAACTCAATCTACTCTTTAGAGGCACTGTAGTACAAACAAGGCAGCCAGGACGTAAGAGGCCAAGATTCTGGAGACACAGGAAGATATGGAGGTGTTTTCTTTTCTCAGTGTACTTTCAGATTTAATGTATGGGGAAACAGAGGCCAAGTGGCAGCTGAGGGCTTGATGACATTCCACTGGAATGGAAAGATCAAAGCTGGAGTTTGGAACTACCAAGGATTTAAGGGGTCAAGAGCCTGGAAAGAACAACAAAGAAATGAACAAAAATACCTATATTTGCCAACTCCCAAGATGAACATTTGCCGGATAAGACAGCAAAAAACCAGAGGCTGGGATACTGAAGGTTTGAACAGATATTGCAGCAATCCCAAGGGTACTGAGGAGACAAAGATTAGAGTTTAAGTCTCACTAACGTGGGAAACTCTGGTACAAAAATCATTCTTCAGTTGAGACCCCAGAATGATGATGAACTAGAAGAAAGGTAGAGTAGAAATAGACCAGAAGAGATCAATACCATCTCAGTCTATCTGCTTGTGAGAAAATTAAATACATCTAGGAAAAAATACAACTTCAAGAGCCTCTACAATTTTTCATTCATAAAATCTAAAGTTCAATTCAAAACAGTCAGGCATATCAAGAAATAGAACCAAATGACCAAATGCCAAAAGAGGGAGGAAAAAAAGATAACAGATATGCCTAAAGGTGAAGAAAAATTATGAAGACTGGAATGTTAAAATGAGTATGATTAATATATTCAAGAAAATACAGAAAAGAGAATTTCACCACAGAATTAGAATCTCTGGGAAAAATAAAAATTCTGGAACAGATAAATAAAATAATTGAGGAATTCAGTGGATGGATTCAGTAGCAAATTAGACACTACAGAAGAAATAATCAGTACAGTGGAAAATGGATCAATAGGAATTACCCATATGGAAGCACACAGAAAAACAGGATTGAAAATACAGAAAATACACAAATATGCCTCGGTGGCTCAGATGGTTAAACATCTGACTCTTGATTTCAGCTCAAGTCATGATCTCAGGGTCGTGAGATCAAGTCCTGTGTTGGGCTTGGGGCTGGGTGTGGAGTCTGCCTAAGATTCACTCTCTCCATCTCCCTCTGCCCCTCCCACCAGCACTCACGTTCTTTCTTGCTCTCTAAAAAAACCCAAAAACCAAAAAACCCCCCGCAAAAAAACAGAAACAGCATGAGATATATATATATATATAAGACAAAGTAAAATATCTAACATACATAATTTGGAATCCCAGAAAAAGGAGAGAGTACAGAGCAAAGGCAATATCTGAAAGAAAAAATGGCTGAGAATCTTCTTAAACAATAAAAGACATCTCAAGTCACAGATGCAGTAAGTTCTACAAACATCACAAAATACGAAAAAACCCTAAAGCCAAAAAGCACATCTGGACACACTATAATACAACTACTAAAAATCAAAGATTGAAAAATCTTAAAGAGCAACCAATTAAAAAGAGACATTTCCTTTAAATGAGCAACAATAAGACTAATAACAGTATACTGTATTTTCAACAAAAACGAAAGAAGTTCAAAGAGGAAAAAAATGACATATTTACAATGTTGAAAGAAAATTAACTACTAATACAAATTCTATAGTCTAGAAAAATATTCTTCCGGGCGCCCGGGTGGCACAGCAGTTAAGCATCTGCCTTCGGCCCAGGGCGTGATCCCAGCGTTCTGGGATCGAGCCCCACAACAGGCTCCTCCGCTAGGAGCCTGCTTCTTCCACTCCCACTCCCCCTGCTTGTGTTCCCTCTCCTGCTGGCTGTCTTTATCTCTGTCAAATAAATAAATAAAATCTTTTAAAAAAAATTCTTCATAAAGAAAAATAAAAACAATTTCAGATAATCAAAACCTAAGAGAACTTTATCCTGCAGATATGCACCAAAGGAGTCCTTCATGTAGAAGGAAAAAATTCCAGGTGGAAGAATGCAAATGCAGGAAGCAGTAAACAGTAAAGGGCAAATACATGGTTAAAAATAAATAATATGGGTTATTTAAAACAAACCAAAAACTAATGTCTTCTGTGGTTTGAAGTATATGTAGAAGTAAAATATATACCATGCATAAAGGGTAAGAAATAAGGGTATTGTAAGGTCTTTGCGGTTGTCTAGAAATTGATAAAGAACTAACTTAAGATAGACTCTAATAATTTATGAATACACATAGCGATCTTTAGGGTGACTACTAAAGAACAATGCAAGAACATATAACTGACAAGTTAACTGAGGGGAAAACGTGTAATAAAAATTCTTCACGATTACAAGGAAGTGAAGACAAGAGAAAGAAAGCATCAAGGAACAGATGGGACCAATAGCATGATGACAGATTTAAGCCCAAATAAATACCATGTAAAATTTTAATGACTAAACATCCCAATTAAAAGAGATTATCATAATAGATAATAAATGATGCTTCAAAGACCCACATCTTAAATACAGGTCCCCAGAAGGATTGAAAGGAAAAACAGAAAAAATATACCACTGACATCGGTAACATAAAAATACTTAAAAAACCCCCAAAGATTTAGGATTTAAGCAATACAATTCAAAATAAGCCATTAATGAGAATAAACCAGAACAGACATTAGAAAATATCATAACTGAACTATAATGGAAACACGAACCATAAAACAAAATGTGGAATCTAACTTGAGCAGTATTTAGAGGGCAACTTAGAACTTCAAAATACATACAAGAAAAAATAAGAAAAAAAAGAAATGCTAAAATTTAATAAGTTAGGCATGGATATAAAAAAAGCTAGGGAAAAACAGAAATTAAACCCAAGCAAAATTAAAAAAAAAAAGCAGAAATGAAATAAAAAAACATGTATAAAGAAGGGAAAAATCAACAAATTCCTACAGTCACTGAAAAGATACATAATATGATAACTTGAATTCTGATGGTAAATTTCATATTTTAGAGTTCTTTAAAAAATAAAAAATCTGACAGCTCTGTAACTATTAAAGAATCTTTCATTGAAGTGTTTCTCCAAAGAAAATAAATTCAAAGGGATTTATCAGTGAATTCCTCCAAATATTAATAAGGAAATAATGCCAACTTTATATAAGCCCCTCCATTTCATTTAAAAAGATGTATTATTTCTGAAATCATTTTTTGAGGCCAGCAGAGTCATAATAACAAAACCTGTCTGAGACATTACAAGGGGGGAAAAAAAGGAATATGTCTAATCAAGATAGACCAAAAAAAAAAAAAAAGATACAAAATACAAATTAAATTCAACTATATAGTAACTGGATAATAAATGACCAATCTGTGTTTATTTCAGGAATGCAAGATATAATTTAAAAAATCAATATAATTTATCTCATTAATAAAGGAAAAAGATATGGTCACCGCAATAAATGCAGGGAAAAAATCTGTTAAAATTCAACACCTATTCATGACACTCTAAATAAATTAGGAATCGATGGTAATTTATCCGATAAACAGTATCTACAAAATATATAGCAAACAGACTTTTTAAAAAGATTTTATTTATTTGAGAGGGGAGAGAGAGAGCGCAAGAGAGAGCACATGAGCAGGGGAGGAAGGGCAGAGGGAGAGGGACAAGCAGACTCCCCGCTGAGCAGGGAGCCTGACATGGGGCTTGATCCCAGGACCCTGGGACTATGACCTGAGCCAAAGGCAGATGTTTAACCAACTGAGCCACCCAGGAGCCCCAGAAAACATCATACTTAATTATGAAACACTGAAAGCTTTTCTTTGGAGATTAAGAATAAGACAAGGATGTCCACTACTCAGTATTTCTATTCATGTACCACTGGTGATGTCAACCAAAGCAATAAGGCCAAGAGGGAGAGAAAAGGATTTAGAAAGGGATAAATTAAATTGTCACTATTCACAGATGGCCAGTTTGTATGTCTGGAAAATCCAAAAAGAGCTAAACTATAAAAATTAGTAAGAGAACTTAGCAAAGTCATTGGATAAAAAGTTAATATACAAACTCAACTGCATTTCTATACATCAGAGACAAATACAAATAAAAATAGTTCATAATTTTGTACAAAAACATCAAGCATCTAAGTATAAATAATCTAATGAAAATGTGTGAGATATCTGCACTAAAAAGCTATAATATCTTTTTTTAAGCAGGCTCCGTGCCCAACAGCAAACTTGAACTCATGACCCTGAGATCAAGAGTCACATGCTCTACCAAATGAGCCAGGTACTCATTACCCAAAAACTGTAACATCTTTGAAAAACATTTAAAAGAACTTAAGTTAATGTAGGCATTGTTCCATGTATTGGATGACTCAATATTATCAAGATAATCAATTGAGGAAAAATTGACTATATATTCAATGATATTCTAATAAAATTCCCAGTAGGTGTTTGTGTTTGGAAATTAATAAGATGTTTCAAAATTTGTATAAAAACATAAAGGAACAAGAATAATAAAGACACCAAAAAAGAACAAAGTTGGATAATTTACAGTACCAGACATCAAAAGCCACAGTAATTTACATATATAGCAATGGTGCAAGGATATACAAATAATACAAAAGAACTGAGCAAAGCCTAAAAACAAACCACACATACCTGATCATTTAATTTAAAACAAATACACCAACGAAATGCAGAAGGATGGTCTTTCCAATAAATCATGCTAGGGTAACTAGATAGCTACATGTAAAAAGCAAAAAGCAAAAAAGGAACTTTGACCTTTACCTAATAATGAACAAAAAAGTAAATTACAGAAGGCTCATAATCTAAATATGTAAGTTAAAATAGCTCTTCAAGGAGGTAAGAGAAAAAAATATTAACAACCTTGGAATAGGCAAAAATTTCTTAAAGAGGACAGAGTAAGAAATTAGAAAAAAAAACAAAACCCAGCAGTACATGACTTCTATAAAATTCAAAAATTTCAGTCATTGAAAGATACCGTTACTAAAGTGAAGAGGAAAGCCATGGAGTAGAATGAATCTGCAATTTAGATATCCAACAATGGACTCATATCCAGAATACAGACGGAACTCCTATAAATCAGTTAGAAAAAGACAGACAACCCAGTTTAAGAAAATCAGCAGAAGAATGAATCAGGTATTCCAAGAAAGAGGATATTCAAATGAATATATACGAAGGGTGCTCAATATCATTACTTTCACGGAGATGCAAATCAAAGCCACTTTGAGACAGTGCTACATATCCATCAGAATGGGTTAAAAAAAAAAGACAGTATTGGGGCACCTGGGTGGTGCAGTCGTTAAGCGTCTGCCTTCCGCTGGGGTGTGATCCCAGCGTTCTGGGATTGAGCCCCACATCAGGCTTCTCCACTAGGAGCCTGCTTCTTCCTCTCCCACTCCCCCTGCTTGTGTTCCCTCTCTCGCTGGCTGTCTCTCTCTCTCAAATAAATAAATAAAATCTTAAAAAAAAAAAAAAGACAATACCAAGTGTTGGTGAAAACGTGGAGCAACCACAATTCTCATAAACCATATACTTACTGGTAGGAATGCAAACTGGCACAATTACCCTGGAAAACTGTTCAGTAGTGTCTACTAAAGTAGAACATATGCATATCTTACCAGCCAACAGTCCCGTGGCCAGGCATATACACAAGAGAAATAAATGCATATGTATAATGAAACATCATGAACAAGAATTTTCAGAGCAGCTTTATTCATTAGATCCAAGTAAATACAAACCAAGTGTCCATCAAAGTACAATGGATAAATAGTGGTATATTTCTATGAAAATTAAAAGAAACAAACCCATTTCCATGGATGAATCTCATAGGCATCATACTGAGTGAAATAAACCAGACCAAAAAAGAGTACATACTATATGATTCCATTTATATGAAGTTCAAACAGGCAAAACTAATTAGTTCTGACAGAAGTCAAAATAATGATTATTTTGCAAGGTTATTCACTGGGAGGGACCAGAGAGGATACTTCTGCAATTCTGGTACTGGTAATATATTAATACTTTATATTAATCTGAGTGGTGTTTACATAGATATATTCATTTATAAAAATTCATTGAGCTGTTGTTAAGATTTGGGTACTTCATGTATAGCTTAAAAAATTCTACAAAGTCTAAAATCAGGCCCTAAGTTTATCGGCTTTAATGCCTATTTTAAATAAATGCACTACATTTCAACAAGACTACTATGAGAACAGATATAATCACTACTCTAGAGAATTACAACAAGCAAAACACATAATGGATGAGAGTAAGCCATTTATAGAAGAAAATCCTGTATCTGTATTCCAACCAATTTCCCTAATTGTGCAGTTTGAAAACATCAGATAGATTAGAGGTTAGTCATAGGTAAACATGATAAATTCATTCACTCAACAAATACTTACTAAGCACCTACTATTTCCAAGTCCTGGGCTAGGCACTGATCATATCTACTCATTTGAACCAATTAAGTATACTGACCTGGCCAAAACTGAAACCAATCCATTAATTATAGCTTGCCTAGAGACAGAATATATGAACAGAAAAGAAAAGGTCTATATGGAATCTAGTTAAGGGGATTCCAAAAAACGTGAATCCGTTTCTTGAAAAAAGCAGTACAGAAAATGCACTAAGGATATCCTGGCTAGGGAAAAAGAATCTGGGGAGCAAAATTATTCTGGTCACAAGAGAGGTGCACTATTACAAGGGTAAACATGATTCAGTATTCTTCACCATTTCCTTGATAAACTATTCCATAAAATTACTACCTAACTTTACTCTATAACCATATTTTAGCAATTTTTCTGGTTAATAAATTTAGAAACTCTGCTTCCTTGATTAGAGAAAAAGGATACCTTGGATAGTACACTATTCAGTCTCTAGAAGGTGAATAATAAGCTGACATTCTCGTGAATCTATTTCCAGTGGTTACTATGAAGAACAGGTCCTAAGAGTATTTATAACTCTCAGTGTACAGATATAAAAGTGAGTTTCTGGACCTATAAATCTCAGGAATGGACTTGGGAATACGGCAACCAGTTTGTGGAAGGGTCCCACTGTGAAGTCCTGTCTGGGTAGCTTGCTGGTTACTTTAGATTAGGAGTTGGCAAACTGTAGCCCGGAAGCTGAATACAGCCTCTTGCCTGTTTTTGTAAATAAAGTTTTATTGGAATGCGGTCATGTTAATTTGATTACACATTGTCTACAGTTGCTTTCATGCTACAGAAGCAGAGTTGAGTGACAGAGACTGTCTGGTCCACAAAGCCTTAAATGTTTATTATTTTGCTCTTTACCAAAGAAGTTTTCTGACCCCTGCTTTACTTGATTTCTCCCTCTCATAACTGCCATACTCTTTGTCTTATTCTGTAATACAGCTCATTTCTGCAATTTTCAATGGGCAGAGTGACCTGTCCCTAATTTCAACTAACTGAGATATTCAGAGATGGAAATTTCACATTGTCATTGGTCATTGACTAATTAGTATAAGTTAATGTTTTCAAAAACTTAATGCAATTGTAAAGCAAGCCCTTATTAAGTTTCTCCTCTAAAATAATTCCTGCACTTTTACAATTCTTAAATCATCAATGGTCTTGAATTAACTTTCTTAAGTTCATCATCTCTTTCAAACCATAAGTTTATTAAGCTTATTATTAATAAATAATATGGAAGATCGCATTAATATGGTTTCTTCATTTTATATTCCTATTTATGTACCCCCAAATTATGACTTTTTCCTTTGGAGGGGGGTGTATTTTATTTTTAACAGCAGCACTGTATAAGTAATAAATTCTTTAGTGTAATTCTTTGGTACTGAAATTGCCCAAATTCAGTTATTTTCCATTCTGATATTTATGAAATCAATTATTTTTCTCTTCTAGAACAGCAGCTTGACAAATCCAAATAAATAAAAAATGAAACAGCCATAAATGCATAAATAAGCTTCTTTTTTAAAAAGAAAGAGAGGAAAGGTTTAAGAATTGTTAATTTCTATGGGAAGTCAAACAAGGACTATGACAACATATAAGAAAGAATCCAACACAGTCTATATTTCAAAATATGGTAGCATTACCAAAGGGGAAAAAAGAAAGGTTTGGAAAATGATATCTTCTGGAAAGCAGATGAAGCAAATCATTCTACTATAACTACCTACAAATCACAACTCACTATGTGAAAAAGAAAGTATACAAGAGTAACTTGGTAAGCAAGACAATCAAATCCTATCTGATTTATTCTTTTAAAAGAGAAAAAAAAGGAATGTCTTCAGAGAGTTACACAGATATAGAGCAAACATACACATCCAGAAAAGGGCAAAATTAGGGCTGAAAGTTGAGTAAATTTCCTATGGAGAAAAATTTGCCCAAATTTTACAAAATAATATTCAAAAATATTGAAGCTTATAGAGAATTAAAGGGCAGAATATTGCTCATTCATGACGTCGATTTTAATAAAATAAGTAAAAATCATATGGAGAAAAGACAAGAAAATTTTAACGAACAACAAAGTTTAAATGTCCATATTTTACTCCTGAATAACTGCACAAAGATATAAATAAAGTACCCATTAACTTTTACCTGAATGTGTCCGAAAATGCATTTCCAGACTTGATTTGCCTTTAAAAATTTTCTTACAAACATCACATTGATGAAAGGTTGCTTTGTATCTAAGAGACATAAAAAGGATCTAGTTTTCAATATAACTTTAATAACAATGAAAATAGGTTACAACATTTACAAAAATTACGTAATAATTCTCACATTAATAAAGCACAGAACTCCAAAGGAATGTGGAAATACTTTTTTAAAAGTACCAACCTTAACTCTGGCTTTTCCTCCTCTAGTTACATTCAACAAACAAATCTATAAAAAGAGGTCTTTAGACTTTAAACTTTAAACCACTTAATTTTAAGATTTAAATCATTGGACTTCCGTATTATTATTATTTGCTATTAAAAATATCAAAGGAAAAATTATAGGGACAGAAACAGATCAATGATGGGTTGAAGAAAGAAGAAAGGAGTAGAACAAAGAGGTCTGGTGGAAATTTAGGGGTGACAGAACTATTCTGTATCTTGACTGTGGTAATGTTTACATGACTACATGCATCTGTCAAAACTTGCAGAACTATACACTACAAACAATGAATTTCTCTGTACGTAGAGTATACCTTAATTAAATTTAAAAAATAGATTCTGGGGCTGAATGAAGAGAAACGGCAGCAATCTCAAAATGTGCCTTCATCAAAAAGGTGACATTGCTCTAATTGGTTCACTTAATAACACAAATAATAAATATTACAAACTTGAACTTAAATTTTAAACCTAAATTTTAAAAGAATGAGATACCAGTCCTTTATTTTTATTACAGATTAAAAGACATAAAAAGCTATAAAGTACTCAAAGCTACCTTATCAGGAAGTAGAGTACAGTACCTAAGAACACGTGTTTGTGATTTAAACAATCCTCGTCTCCAATTTCATTATGAGGATTAAGATATTTGTAAAATGATTAGCATTTAAGTGGTGGTTAGTAGGAAAGCCTATCCTCTCACCTTGGAAGTAATTTGTATCTGATGAGTACTTGCCAAATAATTAACTCAAACATAGGCTATTAAACTGTTCTGTAAAACAGTTTGCTTTTAAGATATCTACTCAGTCTTACTGGAATGTTTAGCATATCGTTACCAATATTCAATAGCAATAGTACACCTAAGGTTTCAAATGCCACTCACACTTTTCAAGTCATTCAACTCAACATTTACAAAGTGGCTACAAAAACCCTATGCAAGGCCCTGTCTTCCAGAAATTCACTTCTACCTGATGAAACAGACATTTAAAAAGATAATCTAGATTTAGTGACTTGGGAATGTCACTGACAAACTTAGCAAAAGACTTGTAACCAGGATACTTGGTTTGGCTTATTCTGTTCAGATCCATAGTAAATACAAATAGAAATACAAACAGGGTCACCATGGGCATCCAGAAAGACACAGGGGTACTCAACTAGGGGCAATTTTTGCCCTGCATGAGGCATTTAGCAATGCCTGAAGACTTTTCTGGTTTTCACAACTGAGGGTAGGTAGGTGCTACTGCCATCTAGTGGATAGAAGCCAAGAGTACCAATAAATAAACATCCCACAGAGCACAGGACTCTCCAACAAAGAATTATCTGGCCCATAATGTCTACAGTGCTGTGGCTAAGAAATCTTGGTCTATACTATGAGCAGAGTGAAGTTTTAAACATACATATGCTCAAAACACTCTAAGTGCCTCACAGTGAACATAAGACAAAGATAAATTCTACAAAGACCTCAATGGGTCAGACCCTATGTATGTACCTCTCCCTTCTCACATGGATACTAGACTGTAGATTTTCAGGATAGGAGTGATAAACAGCTCCAAATAAAGCTGAGATGCCCAGTGTGAAAAGGATTTAAAAATGTCTATTGGAGTTGACAATAAGGAACTTATACTGGCAGTAATTCAGGTATAGTCAAGTTAGAGGTCGTATAGCAACAGCTTGTTACAGTGAATGGAAAGTGGAGAAATGGATATGGATACTGAAATAGAGTCACCATTTTAAAATGTTTTAAAGTGAAGAAGAAACATTAGAAAATAATGGGTAGGAGGAGGGGTGCTAACCTTCATCACTCCACATTCTTTCCCTGGATAATCTGCTTTTATGTATTCACATATAAATCTTTATCCGCAGGTCAGACTTCACTCCTGAGATTTAGACTTAGATTTGCCTATCACATTTTTTTTAAAGATTTTATTTATTTATTTAACACAGATAGAGACAGCCAGTGAGAGAGGGAACACAAGCAGGGGGAGTGGGAGAGGAAGAAGCAGGCTCATAGCGGAGGAGCCTGATGCGGGGCTCGATCCCATAACGCTGGGATCACACCCTGAGCCGAAGGCAGACGCTTAACCGCTGTGCCACCCAGGTGCCCCTGCCTATCCCATTTTATGTTTGAGTTTCTATTAAGCATTTCAAAGTCAATACACACCAAACAATTCATCATCTCCCTCTATAAACTTAGTCCATCTTCTATATTCTCTCTCAGTGGCTGGTTTATCAACCACCCACTTGAAAAGAGGAATTCCTTAAAAACAGGAATTATCCATGACTAGTCCCATTCTCTCAAAAAACTAAGTACTTTTCAAATAAGTACCTTCTACTATTTATTACTAATGCTACTCCCTAGTTAGGCCCTCACCATCTTTTTCCTAAATTCTAACAGCTTTAAACTGGTTGATTTACTTGCCTCGATTTATCCACCACAAATCCAGCCTCCCTACACCAATAAGAGTGACTGACCCCAAAAGAAATCCAACTGTGTCACCCTCTTGTTTAAAATCGTCAATGGCTTTTTATCACATAGGAATAAGTACTGGTTCCATAAAATGATATGCAAGGCTTCATATTCTAGCTCCACCATTAGCCAGCCCTTGTAGAAAGTGGAACCTAAGGTTCTGGTTCCATAATTACCTAGGCCAGCAGATAGGCTCACAGGCTCTTGTGGCAGTGAGGGAATCCCAAAATTCTTTCATAAGGTTTACAAGGTCAAAGTTATTTTCAAAATAATACTGCAACATTATTTGCCTTTCCCATTGTGTTGACATTTACACTAATGTCATATACCAAAGACATGGCAGGTAAAGTGCTGGTACCTCAGCTCTAAACAAGGTAACCAAAATCTACTAATGGTCATTGTGCTCCTCACTCATGCACTCACAAAAGAAAAGAAAAATGTGGTAAAGGAGTTAAATTACTAATTTTACTAAATTTCAACCTTTCAGACTGTGGCCTTTGTAATGTTCTCTGTGATGAAGTGGCAACTACACAGGCACTTCTACTGCATATACCAAAGTACGTGAGTCTGAGCTGTGAGCTGAAGTAGCCACTTTCTTCACGAAATACCATTTTACTTGAAAGAATAAGACAAGCCACAGTTACAGACTTGAGTATTTGGCAGATATTTTCTCGAAAATTAAAGGAATATTTGTCATCAATGATAAAGTTTGAGCTTTCGAGCTAGAATAAAAATTTTGGAGAACGTGCATCTGCCCTTGTGAGGCTGACAGTTTCCCAATACTCCTTTCTGAGAGATTGAAGGCAATATTAACAAATGTGATTTGTTGATCCTCTACTGTGAAATGTGCTAACATTTAGAAAATGGGCATAACTTAGTGAACTCATATTTTCCAAATGACAAATGCATCACATTACGATTTATGCATAGGTAAAAAAATTCATTCAAGTACAAGACCAATAGACTGTACAGTATGAAAACTTCATCAACCTTGTTTCAGACTGCACCTTGCAACTAACTTAAAGAAACTAGCACTTAAACAGTTTTGGTGTAGTAGCAATGACTAATAACCACAATTATCTAAGACTGCTATCATAATACTCCTCCTTTTACCAACTACGTACAGAGAGAGGCTAGATTTTCTTCATTTACTTCAAATAAAATAATGCATGGCAGCAGATATGATAATCCAACTGTCTTCTATTAAGTCATTGGAGAGATTTACAAAAATGTAAAATATGCCACCCTTTTAAAATTTTTAAATTTGTTTTGTAAAGTAGCTATTCTTTACAAATTGCTTTTTATGTGAGCATGTGATGGGTATATTACTATTTTTAAGTGAATTAATAAATACTTAATTTTTTCTCAATTGAATTTCTAATACGATTTATATAACTTAAACAATAATATAATTTTTATATTGTAATTTATATAACAAGAGCTCCTGAGATACTGAATAATTTTTAAAGGGGGTTGAGAAAAAGTTATAGAATCTCAGGAACAAGTGAGTCTGCAGTTCAGTCTATCTTCCACCCATTCATACAATGTGTTGAAATTCTTATTTCCTTTAAAAAAAAAGATTTTATGAATTTATTTATTTGAGAGAGAGTGAACAGACATGATTGACAGGAGAAACAGAGGAAGAGGGACAAGCAGACTTTGCACTGAGCAGAGAGCCTGATGCTGGGCTCGATCCCACAACCCTGAGATCATGACCTGAGCCAAAATGAAGAGTTGGATCCTTAAGTGACTGAGCCACCCAGGTGCCCCCTTATTTCCTTTTCTATACAGCATCATGTGTATCTTTCTATCCTAGCACTTAGCAGGATTCCTATCACCTCATGAATACAAGAATTCAATGACTACAATGAATACATTGGTGCAATGAGTGAATCACTGAACAAAATCAGTGAAAGAAAATAGAAACCAGGGGCGCCTGGGTGGCACAGCGGTTAAGCGTCTGCCTTCGGCTCAGGGCGTGATCCCGGCGTGATGGGATCGAGCCCCACATCAGGCTCTTCTGCTATGAGCCTGCTTCTTCCTCTCCCACTCCCCTGCTTGTGTTCCCTCTCTCGCTGGCTGTCTCTATCTCTGTCGAATAAATAAATAAAATCTTAAAAAAAAAAAAAAATAGAAACCAGTATATGAAAATATAAAAAATGGATACAAATCAGCACTTCCTACTCTTCTTCAAAGTGGCCTATCACTTACTACATTTAAAGATACTATGTATATCTTGTTGGTCATGCTCAGTATATCAACCTAAGTTTCTTGGCACCTTGGACCGTGTCTATTACTTAGCATTTGTTCCAAACACTTAGTCCAAGAACATGGATTCTTTGAATATTTTACACTCAAACACTCAACTTAGTTAAACCTGATTATCCAAATTTCATTAAAAAGTTGGTGTTCAAATGAAAAAAAAAAGAGACAAACAGACTCTTAGAGAAAAAATTGATAGTTATCAGAAAGAGGTGGGCAGGGGGAATATGTGAAATAGGTTCAGGATTCAAAACTACATTTATCACAATGATCACTTCACTATATTGTACAACTGAAACTAATATAATATTCTAAGTATATTGGAATTTAAAAAAGTTGGTGTTTAGGACAACACATGCCTTCTTCAAATAAAACACCATTTTAAATGCTCAGTGTGGTTAAAAAGAAATCTAAATTTGGGGGCACCTGGGTGGCTCAGTCGTTTAAGCGTCTGCCTTTGGCCCAGGGTGTGATCCCAGGGTCCTGGGATCGAGTCCCACATCAGGCTCCCTGCTCTGCTGGGAGCCTGCTTCTTCCTCTCTCCTACTCCCCCTACTTGTGTTCCCTCTCTCGCTGGCTGTCTCTCTCTCTGTCAAATAAATAAATAAAATCTTAAAAAAAAAAAAAAAAAAGAAATCTAAATTCTGACTAGAAACACGTCTCAATAATTGCTCTTACTAAGTATAATATATAGGCAGCACATTTATATTTTTAGGTTAAGAGCCACAGCAACCAAAAATAAATGAAGTGCCCAAAGAATTTCAAGATTTTATATGAGTCATTAACTTCAATGTCTACCACCTCTAGCCTTAAGTCAACTGAAAACAAGTAAAACAAAAATGTTTCATTCAATTCCATTAGATCAGCAGAGTAGCTATAGAAGCCAGAGAAAGAGAGCTAATTAACCTACCCCCAATTAAACAAAATAAACTATAAGACAAGTCATAACTTTCCTCTAACCTACACTTACCCAGTGTAGTAATTATGGGAAACTGCTTTTTCACTTACTTTTGCCACACTTTCTCTCCCAGGTGTACACTTTTGTAATGAACAGTGAGATGATCCCTACGACCAAAACATTTTCCACATTCTTCACACTGATGAGCCTTCTCACCTTAAAGACCCAAATATTTTGATTATAATATGCACTTCAGTTTTTCCCCCCAGAAATATATTACCAAACAGTAAGATAACATGGTGGGAAGTATACCAGAAAAGTAAAGCCACCCTTTAATCTGGGCTATCTGCTTTATATTCCTTACTCAAATACCTTTCTTCAGTGAATCTATGCTTATTTTCACGGATGCAAGCCCTTTTCCCTCACTTGGAAAAGGAACGAATAGGCTTTTTGCTGTAGACTTCAAATCTTACCTTTCAGTGTAACAGAGCAAGATCAATGAAATTACTTCAAAACTCAGTAACTTTTTAGGAATATACTAAGTCTAGACATCAAACACTTCAAATGAAAATAAACTGAATCAAGAAGCGGCTGTTGTACTATTGATAAAAGGACCTGAACATTTCAGATCTTTGCACTTTTTTTTTTTTAAAGATTTCATTTATTTATTTGAGAAAGACAGTGAGTGAGAGAGCACAAGCGAGGTGGAGGAGCAGGGGGGAGAGATAAGCAGACTTCCCGCTGAGCAGGGAGCCCAAAGAGGGGCTCGATCCCAGGACCCCGGGATCATGATCTGAACTGAAGGCAGACACTTAGCCGACTGAGCCACTCTCAGTGGCACCCCTCTTTGTACTTTATTTTTAAAATATTTTTCATCTGTGGGGATTTCACACGTTTATTTGTAATGAGCCAAAATACAAAAATGAAGTAAAATTCTAGATGAGTCCCATTTCTCATTCTCTATTCTTATATTCAGTTACGAAGGCTTGGCCTTTAAAAACCACTGTCTCAACTTAATCCAGTATGCAATTAAAGCATGTGATCTCTAGAATTAGGAACTTAGAATTCTCCTCCTAAAAATGGAAATGCATAATTTCAGTGAAAAAGTCATCAGACCATTAGCATCTCTTAAAAGTGTTGATAACAACTGCAACCTACAACCTCACTGGGATCATTTAAGAAAATAATTGTATCTGTTGCATACTTTATATTTAGATTATGTTTATAATAATAATCACCTGTTCTATCGTGCTCATAGAGATGGCTCTTTCCCATTATTGTGCTCATATAGTTGGCTCTCTTAGCACTTCCTGAACATCAATCTGAGAGGAAAATATGAAAGAAAGCCCCAGAATATAAAAATTATAAATATGGTATAAAGATCTGAAATTGATCAGGATTATTAAGATACTCTTTTCCAAAGACAGGGTTTCAAAAATTCACTATTACATAAACTTTAACACCCAATTAAATCATTTCTCTCCAATATGTTTTGCTAATTTCTTTAAAATCCAATCAAAATGAGAAATGTTATCTTGGCATCTCCCTTTACAGAAATGTCAATACCAATTATTGTACATATCCATATAATATGCAAAATGCAAATTTTGAGAATTTGCTTAAAACAAACATCAAAATATAGCCTGTAGACATAAAAGGCAACCAAATGATTAAAATTACAGTGAACAAAAACATGTCATAAAATTATGTCCCTTTCAGATATTTAAAAAAAAAAGTTTTCAGAATCAGCATTATCAATGCCAAATTATTAAAATTATAGCCAACATAAACATGATGTAGTATGTCCTCTAGCACGTGCTTTTTTAAAGGATTTTGTAAACACCATTACAAAGTACACCTTACCTGAATGTATTTTTTTGTGCTTTGTAAGATGGTCATGACGAATAAATGTTTTCCCACATTCATCACATTCGTATCTTTTATCATCGTGATGTACTCGTAAGTGAAGTCTATAAAGAAAAAAAAAATTAAAGACCATAAAAACTGGTAACACCAAAGGAAAAATCTTGATTAACTCTAAATAAGGGAAACTGGGTTCTTTACTCACTCACCCTCGTACATTATTTGCTCCACTTCTATGACTTTCATCTCTCCCCACTCTTTCACTACCTAACTCCATCCAGGGTTCCTACTCACCTCTTTCAAAAAAACACCTCAACATTTGCACATACCCTATGTCTACATGACCTTCCTTCCTGACTTAGATCCTAAATCTACTTCACTTAACATACTAAATGTCTAGGGTTGTTATCTGACTGGTGGAGTTTCAGAGATAGCAAAAGTAGGAATGAGTCGGAAGGAATTAGAATCAGACAAATGGAGTAAGTGAATTAAACTGGCGATACAGCAAATAATTAAGAATTAACCCGTTTCTGCATGACTGATACCACTTACAAATCAATAGATGAGAATTTAGCAAATTTTATAAGTAATCAACTTTCTGACAATTACGTTTTCTTCACACTAACCAAAGTAGTTCATTTTATATTCACCCAAAGAGACAGATATTATAAAAGGTTTAAATTATTAAAATTCATTTAACTTGAATTGTTTTTAGCACCATAATCCTCCATCTATATATATCTCAGTGAAATAAATAGCTTTCCCATTCAAGTTGCCAAAACAGATACTGATTCTGTAACTAAAACCAGTAAATTGACTGAACTACATCTAAAAAGGACATATTCTGTTTAAAATTTTTTAAAAAGAGGTAAAAGAGGTAAATAACAAATGAAAGTTTAAAAAGTAAAGCCTTAAGATTAAAAACCCTAAGAGCATTAATAAACGTAAAATGTACACGTCTCACAGTAGGTAGTCACTTATTATTTATTCAGGAAAAGGCCAACTTTTCATAAACTACAAATGTGGTCAGGGATTCAGCTATAAAAAGCTACACAGGTTACAACTAATACACAGAAGACTTTCCAAACATGAGAGTTCTACAGTTTTCAATTTTGCCATATTTCATACATATTTTTTGATAATCAAGAGTAATGAAATACACTAAGGGTCAAATATCGAAGTTTTAATGAGTTTTGATTCAAAGAAAAGTAATGAAATAAACATTTAAATGACAGTGACTTGGACAGTAAAGCATTTAGCAAACTTGGTGATGAAATATTTAATATTTTGTACTGTAGAATAAAGACTATTAAAAGTTGTAATGTGGGAGAAAATTCTGTAAGTGAAGTTTTTTTGCATAACTGTGCTAAGAAATGTTTTAATTCAACAAACAACTAATGCAATGATAAAAGAGAATTAAAATAATTTATCTCACCTAATATAGGGGAAAAATGGCTTGACTCACCTGTATGAACTTCCATGACGGAAACTTTGCCCACAAATACTACAAAGATGAGGTTTTTCTCCACTGTGGATTCTCAAATGTTCTTTCAATGTAGTCCTGTGTTAAAAAATATACATTTATCTAAAGACTTTTTAATGTCAATTTTTATATTAAACATAGGTTTCCAAGGGTGCCTGGGTGGCTCCGTCAGTTAAGCGTCTGACTCTTGATTTCAGCTCAGGTTATGATCTCAGGGTTGTGAGATCAAGCCAAACTGTGCTGGGTGTGGAGCCTCCTTAAATTCTCTCTCCCCCTCTTCCTCTGCCCCTTCCCCTTCTTGCATTCTTTCTCTCTCTCTCAAACACAATTTTCAGAGGTATTCAAGCTAACAAATATTATGACAATTTTCTCTTTCTCCTACAGTATTTTTGTTTTTTATTGGATTAGTCTCACCAGCATATAACCATTCCTGTTTTGTCTCTCTTCTTTAAACACACACACACACACACACACACAAAATTAACTAAGGCTTCCTTTGCCATCAGTTTGCTCAAAGAGTTAAATATACAGCTTAAGCAGCTATCAAGAAGTACAATGAAAAATGCTCAACTGTTACTATTGCATTAAGCAAAACTGATGTGAATTTTAGCAGAGAGAATTTAATAATATATAAGCAATCCAGTTTATCAGTATTATTCCTTTCAAATATGTGCTCAGTATCTGAAAAGAATGTTTTAAGGCAAAGAAAGCTTTACAGGTACTTAAAACTTCCAGATGCCAATGTGAAAAAGGGAAACCGTATAAAGAACACACTTACTGTCATTCTTAAATCCTCCAGTCCTACTGACTGGGATGGACTTGTTAAAATAAAAAACAAACAGACACCAGCCTTGAAAATTCCCTGAGCAGACAAAACCAGTTTAGTCCCCAAAATAAAGCCTGATGTAGCTTATTTTGCAAGGATAACTTGCCCTGGGTCATTTGTTTATGCCTCTGAAAATCATATAGGCAAAACTTAACACTGTTTCCCAAGGTTGATGTGAGGTAACCATTAACCAATTCCCTATCACTTAAGAAAATCCTAAATTCACAACCAACCACTGTGAAGAATAAATAGTCAGGGCTTTCTCATTGTGTAAGCTGCATGTAACAATATACCCGAGTCTCATTCTGTGTTTTGGTTTGAGTGCTCCTGGTTCACAAACTGTCTTTTTAACATATATACAATAAGCTTTTACTAATTATTACTTTGGTGATTCATTGGTTTTACTTCTGAACTTCTGGCAGGCTATTGTATAACCACTGCTGCTCCAAATACATAGATGGCATTCCTATAGTTTGATTTCCTACATATCTAAAGTGCTGAGTAAGGATAGACAAAGTTATTCTGGGAGAAAAGAAAGTAGGGCAGGCAATGTGTCTGACCTCTGCAGGCTTCTGACTGTTTCTACTACTTCGTTTTTATTTTAATCCCAAATCTAGTGAGTCAGTTAAGGCTGAACCTAAAATGAGGGCAGATCTATGCCAGTAGATGGTGCTCTTCTACAAGGCCCAGCAACACCTGACAGGTGCGTCTGCAGGTATATTCTGCTTTGTGGAAATTATCCCTAAAGCTATTCCTAGACCCCTACCTATTAAGTAATTAAAAGTAAAAAGATGGAGCTTTTTGTTTGTATAGAAAGACCTTTAAGAAGAAAAGAATGTATAATGCATAAAATAAACTATCCATCCGTAAGTTTTCATGTAAATATAGCATACTGATTTTCCTATTTTACCACTGTATCAATCTGGTATTTTAAGAACATGGCATTTCTAATGTTTTAAAATTATGGAACTTTTATATACTGAAGGATATAAAATGTATACATATTGTTTAAAGAATGCTATTTTACACTTAAATGCAGGATAAGACCTAGAACATTGCTATACCTTAGAATGCCTCTACCTGTTCCCCCTTGATCTCTCAAGATAACCATTTCTGTTAACCATTTCCTTTCTTCTTTTTTTTTTTTTTAAAAGATTTTATTTATTTATTCGACAGAGATAGAGACAGCCAGCGAGAGAGGGAACACAAGCAGGGGGAGTGGGAGAGGAAGAAGCAGGCTCATAGCGGAGGAGCCTGATGTGGGGCTCGATCCCACAACGCCGGGATCACGCCCTGAGCCGAAGGCAGACGCTTAACCGCTGTGCCACCCAGGTGCCCCCCATTTCCTTTCTTCTTTGTTCTACCAGCTAGTAGTATATATCACTAAACAATATACTGTTTTATTTTTGAAAAACTGAGTAGCAAGCACAAATCTAATACTGCCACTATTAGCTAAAGAACCCACAAGATAGTATGAACAGGGTCTCTGTATCAAAGTCTGGCTGTAGCTTGCCTGAGCACTGGAAAGAGCCCTTTCCAACATGTTAGTGGGTAAAGTCATAAACAAATACTGGAAAAGAGGGTTCATCACAATCAGAGCATCTGACAACCTAGAGTGGATCAGGTACTAGAAGTCTGAGAGAAATACAACCAAAGTAAATAGGCTGCTGTATACATTTTGCTTCTAAACTTACGATGAACTACCTCTAATTCTCACAGGTCAAAAAAGAACATTTCTGTGAAATGGAACGAGTATCCTTAGTTGAATCAAGTAGCAAGGCATAAATGTAATAGTAGGAACCTCACTAGCACACAGGTACTATACAGTGGCAGAGTGTAGATAAGAATTTAAATCAGGGAAAAAGAAACAGGGAGCTGCTATTCGATGGGTATGAAGTTTCAGTTATGCAAGATGGGTAAATTCTAGAGGTCTGCTGTACAACACTGTGCCTTATTACAGTAACAATACGGTATTACTAACTTAATACTGCAACTTAATAACAATACTGTATTGTGCACTTCAACATTTGTTAAGAGGGTAGATCTCATGTTAAATGTTCTTACCACAGAAAATAAAAAATAAATTTTGGGGTCAGACCTACTCTCGCATTCTGTCCCCTAGTTAGAAGAGGAAACATGCCAGCAGGGATCTTAGCAGTGACAACCCTCAATCTGTCACGGGAAATTACTACTACTAGTGTGGACTGACTACCCATTGTTATACATATGTTGCACATCTGACAACTTGGAAACTTCATGTACCATCCTCCTATGAATTCCCTTTAACTCTTTCCAGTATCAGAATTTCTATTTCCTGTAGCCCTTGTATTCCTCTTCATCAGTTTACTTTCTCATTCTGGTGAAGCATACCCTTTAGTTGCTTCACGAGAAAGAGTACATCAAAGGCCAACTTTCTGATATCATGAAAAATGTCTTAATGATCCTCAGACTTGATTGCTGGTTTGACTAAAAACAGAATTCTAGGCTGGAAATAATTTTAACAATCTTCAAAGTACAACTGTATCATCTTATTTCTAGTGTTGCTGTTTAAAGAGATGTCCAAGTAATTCTAATTTATAATTCAGCATATGTATCTTTTTTCCCTGAACAATTAGAAGCATATAGAAGCTTCTCTTTGTGCCCAGTGTTCTGAAATATCATAGTGATGTATCTTGGAGTAGGTTTATTTTCATCTCATGTCCTAAGCATTTGATGGGTAATTTTATTCTGGCAACTCATGTCCTTCAGTTCTGGGAAATTATCTTGAATTATTCAGTGACGATTTTTTCCCTTGCTATTTTCGTTGTTCGCTCTTTCTTTCTGGACCTCTTGACTGGTTCTCTAATAGTCTATCCTTATTTTACACTTCTGTATCTTTTTGCTCTACCTTTTGGGAGATTCCTTCAACTTTGTTCTTCAATCCTTCCATGAAGGTCTTTGTCTATCATGCCTTGAATTTCTGGAAGCTCTGATTCGTTATAGCACCCTGTTCTTGTCTAATGGATTCTAGATCTTCAACTGGGGAAATTCATAATATGAATATTTCTCATGAAGCAACCAGTTGTTTACTTCTTTTTTTGTAAGTTTTCTTCCTTCTGAATAATCTGTTTCCTTCAAGGACTTTTTTTCTTCCTGATTGTGTTAGAATCTAGCTTCCATGTTAAATGTTTTCCTTCTTTGTTTAATTCTTCTATCTATCCATCATTATATGTGATAGACTAAAAAGTAGATGGCACAATCAAAGAGCATGCATAAGTGGGCCTTGATGACTAGGCTTCACAGTAGGTAACCTGAGTGTACTATGTGTACATTTCTGTTCTTCCTGTTCTTTGTAGCTTACTGTCTTTTAAATCAGTCAATCAATCAATAACCTTTAATGCAGTTTTAGTGGGGTTTCAGAAAGAGACAAAGTGGTATCCAAGCGAAATTTACCATCTAAACCTGCAAATTCTGACTTCATATCATCTTCTAAGCATTTTATGTTATTTCTTCTTCTGTCCTTAAATTTCAAATTAAAGTATAATTTAAATATCTTATATCTGGCATTACCTAATCCTTATAAACTATATTCATTAATTATTTCTATATAACAGTTACCAGGATTTTTCTGGGTGTATAGACAATTCCTCACCTTTCTCGTACTGATTTTCCACAGATAAAGCAAGTCCATTTTCTCTTTCCACCATGGGTACATTCTATATGGCGTTTCAAATTTCCAGTGTCATTAAACTGGCGACCACATATATCACACGGAAAAGGACCTAAAAAGGAAAGAAGAGTGTATATTCAAAGTTTAAAGAATAGATACTAAGTTAAATTTAATAGGTGTGTTATGAATGTATATCTACCACTGTAAGTACATATATTATAACACAATGCAGTAATTCATTTATAGTATTCTCTTCTCTTCTAGATTGTTTATTCCTATTAGGCAAGTTACAATCATCCCTAAGTGTCTAGGGCTGAGTTTAGGGTGTGGCATCTAATATAATAAATGCTATATAATCTAATGACCAGTTCTAATGGAACTGAAATGGCCAGTACCTAGTTTGAAATCAGAATGGAACAAAGCAAAAAATGTTATATACCAGATTTTGGGGAAAAGAAGGTACTGAGAAACTTTGGAAGAATAAACGAAGGACTTCAGAGAGTTTATAAACTGGAAATGAACTATTGTTCCTCAAAACTACAAATTTTTAATGATGTTGCCTAGATTGAAAATACTGTAGACTCTACTGTGAATTCTAATGAGAAATTAATCATAATAGAATAATGGAAAGAAAATGACATTGGGACACTGAAATTCAGAAGCATATCTATAAGCAGAATTTTTCAGTAGCCACAGTAGTTTTGAGGGAGTTTCAACATGTTTTTGAGAGATGACCTCAAAATGTATTATCTTTAACATATTTTCATTTAAAATCTCTAATATTTCATCTTCCATGAGATCTGAGCCTTTTATTCATTTATTAATCAATGCAACAAGTATTTATTGATTCTTAATTCATATCTAGCACTGGGTTAAGTAAAGTAATGCTATGGAAAACCCCTCCACCTCCTCTTACATTCCTCTCCCCCCAAAAAACTCCAAGAAGTTGGAAAAAAAGAGATTCCGCATTTACACAGTTAAACAGATGAAGCAAATAAAAGTGAAAAGCTCCAAGATGAGTATATTATGGCAAATGTATGTTAGGCAAAGAGTGAAATAACCGTATCCATTCCTAAAGGCTCCAGCTGGGTGAAGAAAGAAAGGAGCATTCTCTTTCATGTTCAGTTACTTACCAGTTCTTCAAAGGAAATGCCTATGTTTTCCCCCCTATATTAGATACCCAGTTTTGTATGCAGCTAAACCTCCCTGAACTTGTATTTATGAAGCTATGCTGGGAAGTTACAAAAGCAGTTCTCATGCCAACTCTCTAAATAGGATAAAATTAGAAGATCTGACTTTAAAGCCAACTATGATTTTTATACTTATATGCAGAGATTAATTATCTCCCTGATTTTGAACAATAAATTTTTATTAATATAGTTTAAAACTACAGTGGTTTTCGTCAGCCATATGATATTATTGGTTCAGATTGTGCCTAAAAAGCTTCTGCTTTTAAGCCCATCTATAAATAGAGGAGTTTGGATTCTGTACCATTTTACAGTTCTGCAATCCCCAACGACTAAAAGTCAGATAATTCCCATGTTTACGACTTTGTATTTACTCTTAATTAATTTGAACTTAATTTGTTTTAACCTTTTCTATAGCACAAAGGTTTTTTTTACATTTTTATTTCCTGCCATATCAATTACCCCTGCCAGCTTTATGTCATCTATAAATTTCATAAGAATGAAGTATATATTTTTATCTAAGTTGTCAATAAAAACATTGACTAGGACAGGAAAAAGGCTGACAAGGCAGCTATGCTCACCACTATACCACCAATGCTGCAGAGCAAATAGCCTCCACTTTGGATGACAGTAATTCCCTATCAGTATTAATTGTCATAAATGTACCTAATTGTACTACCATCTAGCACACAAGTTTCCACCATGGCCATAAGCATTAGAGGATTCGTCAAATACAATACTGAATTCCCCATACACTAGGTTTATTTCATTCCCTGGAAAATGAGTTTTTTCCAAAATACCTTCTTCAAGCATAGACCTATCCAACGATCAACCGTGAATAAATACAGTTTATGACCACAGACACATCTGCCACCAAAACAGAAAATAAACATATTTACTCATCTGCAGGAACAGCAGCAAATCCAGTGTTCCTCCCAATTTCTCTGACTTCCTTCTCCTAAGTGGTTCAACAGCAGCAGACTCCTCCAGCATGATGTGATAATCAAAATTGCTATGACTGGAGTGCCTGGGTGGCTCAGTCGGTTGAGCATCCAACTCTTGTTTTTGCCTCAGGTCGCGATCTCAGGCTTGTGAGATCAAGCCCCACGTCGGGCTCTGTGCTCAGCACAGAGTCTGCTTAGTATTCTCTCCTTCACCTTCTGCCCCTCCCCACCAAATAAAAAAATAAAATCTTAAAAAAAATTTTTTAAAAAAATTATTGCTATGACTGCTCTTAGAAAAAGTAATTTGCTTACCCAGATGGAACTTTTCTTGATGCTTTAACCGTGCAAATCGTGACTTGAAATGTTCTTCGCAATAGGTACACTTAAAAGGCTTATCTTGAGAATGTAAAATCATATGTTCCTCCAAGTGTGGTCTTCGAGTAAAAGATTTCTTACAAATCTAAAAGAAAATGTACACAAAACGTAAGGGAACCTGAATTAAATATTAAAATACCAAGCTCATGATATGAATAAACATAAATCAAGAGAAATTTCTCCCAACAGAAAAGTTACCAAAAGTATAATCAAATTCTCGTTGTGCAGAAAAAAATGCCTTAGAGAAATTATAGTATGAAATTATTTTAAATTTGTACTAAAGGCAGCTGAATTTCAACGCCTTACATTTCTAATAGGCTAATTTCTAGGATTACACAGTAATCTTAGTACCTTAATTCTAGTCAACATTTCTAAAATCCATTAAATTTATATTTTAAATCACTTATATGTCATGAATAAAATGTTTTATTATTGTTGCCATATATTTAATTAGAAACAGGAATAAGAAACCACAGAAAAATAATTTTAGAATTTATCTTTTGAAGTGGTCAAGAGAAAGAGATATAGGTTTTTAAAGAAATCTGGAAGACATGAGATTTAAAAAGGTGGAGGTCAATGTAGGTTCTTCATTGTAACAGACATACCACTTTGGGGGGATGATGATAATGGGGGCAACTATGCATTTGTGGAGGCAGGGGGTATATGAGAAATCACTATACTTTCCTCAAAAATTATGCTATAAAACTTAAACTGCTCTAAAAAAATAAAGTCTTAACTTTTTTTATTATAAAAGGGGAGGGAGAAGGGGCTGCTATAACGACGATGATGACAACAACAACAAAACAATAATATATCATGTACTATACACCAGGCACAATGCTAAATAATTCATGGTTTATTTTACTTAATTCTCACAATAATCCTATGAGGTAGTTATATTTATTATCATTTTACAGCTGAGGATGATGAAGCTTAGTAAGGAGAAGAAAGCGACTTAGGTAGATCCAAATAGTTAATAATTAACCTCAATCCCTAGAAGCTGAAATCACAGAAATGGTGATAATTTTGCTGTATACATAAACTGAAGCCCTATAAGTAAGAAGACAAATGATGGCCTGTGACTCCTTCAAACAATAGTTACCTATATAATGAAAAAGTACTTTAGGGGATGTGGCAGGATATCTAAAAATTCTTTGCTATTACTGGAAAAACAGAAACTAGTCCCCATCCCCTTAAATCTGACCTGGCTGTAGTGACTCGCTTGAAAAACAGAATGTGTTGAAATTGATGCTGTCTGATTTCTGAAGCTAGGCCATAAAAAGTCTGATAGTTTTGGGATGTGTGGGTGGCTCAGTTGGTTACGGATCTGACTCTTGATTTCAGCTCAGGCTGTGATCGTGGGTCGTGGGATTGAGCCCCATGTTGGGCTCAATGCTTGGTGGGGAGTCTGTTTGAGATTCTCTCCCTCTCCCTCTATTCCTTCCCCCTTCTTGCGTGTGATCTTTCTCTAAAAATAAATAAATTTTTAAAAAATAAAAGTCTGATAGCTTTTACTTAGGCTTCTTGGAGCTTAGCTACCATGGTAGAAAGAAGATTAAGTAGCTTCATGAAGAGACTTTTGTGGAGAAGTATCAAGGTCCCTAGCCAACTGTCCTCGCTGAGCTCCTTGTTGTCAGCCAACATGAAATTCCAGCTGTGTGAGTGAGCCACTTGGAAGTGGCTCCAAACCAAACCAGACCACCTATATCAGGTGAAAACAACTGAGTGGCTTCAGATGACGCCATGTGGAACAGAATCACTTAGCAAAGCTGTGCTCCAAATTTAGATTACTGACCCACAAAATGGTGGGATATAATAAAACGGTTGTTAAAGACCACTAAGTTTTAAGACAGATAACCGGAAGTGGAGGGAAAATTCTAACACTTTAACTCCTACTTATACAGTAATGTCAGTTTACATACACAACTATAAGCACATGGTATGGTACTTACATTAAAAATAAAAACTAAGATTTCCATTAGGTCCACCATCTAAAAACTAACCTCTATGGGGCTAAATTTACATATATTAGGATAACTTTGTATAGAAGAAAGATTCTAAAAGTGAGATAAGCTAGGTTTATATTACTTTAAAATCTAACTACTTTCCCCAAAGGTAATATTACATTTATTTTGGTTTTCTACTACAAATTAAAAGCTCTTACATCACATTTCCAACTTTCACTCTTGGTCTTCTTAATGGAAATAAATTCTTGTGCATTTTCAGGATGAAATCTGTAAGAAAAAACAGAGTATTAGGAAAAGACTGTATTAGTTAAGTCTATATTCCATATGATCTGTTGACAGTGATTGTAAGAATCAGGCACTGATTCCTTTCATAGAGACACAAGCACATGTAAATACCTTAAGAATATAGGTATTGTTAACATTTAAAAATGTATATGTCTAAATTTATGCAGAAATAGTCAAAGAGAAGTCTAATATTTCAAATACATTCAGGAACCTAGCTATTCACAGATAATCTTCAAGGTAATTCACTTGATTTTTTTTTTGATCCAAATTTCAGTAAATTTCCTTTCTTAAAATTAAATATTCAATACTGTACTAAACATGCTTTCTCTCACAAATTTTTATATACTAAAGACAAAACTGAGAATGAGAAATAAGTTTCCTAAAGTTCTAAAACCATGTATTTGGAAAATAAACTTGCCAAAACCCAAAATAAAAAACAGGATAACCAAAATGCTGTCTTACTTCTATACTTCTCACTTCAACATCAAAAAACTTCATCTCAAGAGCATTAATAAAAAACGAACTAACATTTGCTGTTCTTAATAAATTTGTAATCAAATATATTTGCACTCAAAATGGTTTGCAAAATATTAAGCAAAGAAAGAATCGGAGACAAGCACTCCATAGATGTTTTTAGCTTACTCCATATTTAAATTAGAAGACACAATAAAGTATATTATGGAAGCAAGATAATACTTGCCTCTTAACATGCTTGGCTAAAGTCTTCTTGCTTGCATGAAGTTTATTACAGTAAGGGCACTTGTGCTCCTTCTTATGAAATTCTGTTTCATTACTGTGCTTCTTTCTGTGAACAGTTAGGTTAGACTTTGTCGAATAGCGCTGGTGACAAATATCACACTCAAAGGGCTTCTCACCTGTGTGAACACGTGTGTGGCTCTCATATTTCCCTACAAAAAGAGATAAATTAAAATTAAATTCAGTACATTTAGTACGCAGTGACTGAAATTTGACAGTGGAATAAAAATCTCATGATTAATAACATTTAATACACACACCCCCACACAAAAATAGAATAAAGTTTACCTAAATATTTATGTCTGATAAACTTCAAGACTTACTACTTTGATCTCACTGCTTTCCTTGAAAAGTTGGGTCATTAAAAAAAAAATTATTCATGTTTACACATTTTAAAAATCAAGACGTTGGGTAAATTTGCTTAAAATTCCATTGGCAAATTCTCTGAACTTAAAAAAACTTTAAAGTGTATTTTTTAATTTAACATTGATCTTCATCAAAAGTCCTAGTCATCACTTAAGATTTACTTGAATTGAAAGAAATTTTCAGATTTGACAGTCCTTTTAAAAATACCCTAAAAAGGCAAAATAATATACTTCTGTATTTTCTGATATAGGAAGTTTTATCTATCTTCCCACAGAAAGTAATCTGGAAATGGTACCACATATCTAGAATACTCAACAAAACCTATACTTCACTACAGCATATTCATGTAAGATCTATCCAACTTATAAGACATTGGAAAACAAGTATATCACCTGCACTTGATGCATGCTTAATAAGCTAAACTGCTAAGCCAACATATACGGGCAGTATCAAAGAAAGCACGAAAAGGAAAATATGAACTGGTATAATGCTTTGACACCCAGAGTCATACTAAGTGAAATTTGTATTATAATCTGAATGCATATCTAAATTCTGTACAAATGTTACAGGTTTCTCCAGCAGGGGGAAAAAAAAAAATCAAGAAATTTTAACATGAACTTTCCAGGGAAAAAAGTTACAATAAAAAATGAAATAAAAATATATATATTTGGCTTAATTTTTATTTATTTTCCTATTTGTACTAAAATTTTTTCACATCATTATTTAGAATGGAAATTTCTAAAGTCCAGAGACAGAACAGCATCACAGGTAAGGGCACAGACCCTGGGTCCATGCACCTAGATATAAATGCCGGCTCTTAAAGTAACAGGCTATGGGACCTTGGACAAATAACCTTTCTATGCCTAAAATCTTTCTCAAGTGAAAATATGAAATGAAAATATTTACCTCATAGGATTGTCATAGGAATACATGAATCAATACACATTAAAGCACCCCTAACAGTGTCTGACACATGATAAACTATCAATTAATGTTTGCTAGTATTACTCTGGAATCAAAGCTGTGAATGTGCACGGCTAGCAGCTTAAAGCAGAAATTTCAACGAAGGATACTTTTGAGCAAAAAGCAGTAAAATAAGAAAAAATACTATTGGTAACAGCAGTTTTCCATCAAAAACTTAGCTTTGCTCTGAAAAATAAATGTATAAATTTTTCTGCAGGCCAAAGCTAACGTAGAAGTGTAGCAGCATTTCAGTCATATATTTAGAAAAAATTATCTATGTATCATGGAAATTAGAAAAAACCCAAAATATTCCAAACCACTAAAGAAAAAAGATAATCGTAATTTTTTTCTACTTAGTAAAATAAATGAGTTCACCAATCTATTACATATATCTACACATGATTAAATTTAATAAACGTGGTATGTTACCTAAAAATTAATCCCACTGCACTTACATAAAGAATAACCCAGGAAAGGGAACCAAAATATTTACCTTAAGGGAAGGGGAAGGCTGACAATTACAGGCAAAGAAAAACAGAAATATGATGAAAAATCCACTAGATATTTATGTATAGACCACACAGATGATGCAAGTTGATGCATTATTTACATACATATAGTCAGAAAACTCAATGGTCACCTGTTAAATTAGCTGTGTGATCTTAATTAAGCTAATAATTTAACCTCTCTGAGTTTATTAATACTGCATGGGGTTGTGAGAAGTACACAAGTTAATATACACATTCTAGCACTTAGGAAGCACTAATAAATATTACTCATTTATTACTTTTATTATGTGGTTATTAGTCACAGTGCAGACATATAGGTATACTTCAAATATAAATATGGACATAGCTGATTTATGAATATACATTATAGTAGATCAAAGTGGAGTTTCAGCTCTCTGAGAACACTGTAAGAACTTCACTTTTGCCCTCTGCCATTGTTAAAATGGCCTAGTATCTCTGTCCTCTCTTTGCCACTGCTGGGGCATACTCTCCATTTACACATGCATACACATACCCTACCACCACCACTTCCTTTGCTGTGTTCAAGGGATGAGATTTAATACTGGAATTTATTGAGAGAAAGGTGTTCTTGTGTGTCCCAAAGTGAAATCTGAAACATCACAAATAAGTAGGTTCTACAGAACAAGACTTGAGCCATGTTATGGTTTAAATCAGTGTTTTACAAACTAAAGGTCATTAGCGTTCATGAAATAAATTCCTTAGGTTGTAACTAGAATTGGGGGGAAGAAAAGAATAGAGTAGAAAATACCAGAGTATATTTACATTAGTTTTGTGCAATTTTTTGCTTCAATTTATGTATGAGCACAAGTGTAAATATGTATATTATATAATAAAATATGCATCTCTGACCTTGAACTATCCAAAACATTGATTTATATTACTTTTTGCAGGGTATAACCAGACCATTACTGTTATAATATCTTTAGAAAAATATTTTCTGAGTTGATCTTATTTTTTTCTATTATTACAATATTGCATGCATGCATTAGATTCCCTAACCTTTATTACCATCAATTAGATATAAAGCACAGAATCCAAACATTATCAATATGTACTAAAACCCCACAATTTTAATTTAGAAGACTGAGGTCATTGCATGGAATTAAAAGTTTTCCTTGATTGTGAAGGTTTTCACATTTCATTTTTATTAACCTTACTTTTCAAATTATGTAAGTGACACATACTTGTGGTAAAAAAAAAAAAGTGTAAACAAATCAAGAGTATGTAGTGTGATTTTTAAATGATTAACTTATCAGTATTTTTTTTTAGAATAGGCCCACTTTTAGCTGGGCATTAACTGTTCATGTTTAGTTAAAAGAGAACCAACCATCTAATGCTTAAATCCCACTTTTATACACACTTAAACAAAAAGAGCAACTTTTTCACCAAATTTTGCATTTCTTATGAAAATGCCTTTGCTGAAAAGATGTTAATCATTAGTAGCATTTTCCCTTTAATTAAATTCTTTTTTGCCTGCAAATACAAATTAAGTTACATGTAGTTGAATAGTAAAACCATCAAAATAACAGTTAAATTAAAAATCAAAAGCACTTTTAAACATTAAACTTCCATTCCCCTACAGACAAGTAGACTTAAGATTTAACCAAGAAAAAATTTTTAACAAGTCAAAATTAAAACAAAATTAATTTAAATAAATTCAGCAGAGTCCAAAGAGACCAGTGAAAATACATAAATTTGAACAATTCATTATGACATTAAGAATCTCTCAAGTGAAAAAACTTTTTTAAGTTATTAATTCAATTTTATGCACACAAGCATTGCAAGGCCAGTTATCTCTACGGATTTGATTTTCTGAACAATAGAAGAGACACAACTTCTGTGGAAACACTGAACTCTTAAGAGTCAGGTAGATCTCCAGGGGCCAGTGGGGAAAAATTTTAATCTCTAAAGAAATTCCATGTTTAAAAAAACTAGTAGCAGTGTGGGAGGTACTCAGCATAAATATACAGTTAACATCTACATCTGCTGCTTCTTTTTTTATGGGATGAGAGAGGATTCAACAAAAAATCAAAATGTGCATTTCAAATAAATTTTCAAAAAAAATAGTATTCCTTCAGAGAATAATGTACTATGTCCAACCATTCTTGATTACCAAAAGAAAATGCACCATATTAACAAATTTCATCCACAGAATTTTTCTGAGATAAATCCCAATATGAATTGTGTCCCAAACTAAAGAAATTTTCACATGAAAAAACTTGACCTTGTGCTTAAAAATTTACTATTCCCTCATACGGGTTATGCAAAATTACCATTGTCAGATTCCACAAGCAGCTTTTACAAAGAGAAACATTGCCAAATTAGCTCATTATATATCTGATATTGCTAAATCTTCTATTATTCCTTGAATTTATTCATATGGCATACTCTAAAGAATACTTAACTAAAATACTTAACCTTAAGAATTGTGTCACTGTTATAACTCTTCTCTATTAGGAACAAAGTGGAATCTCTGTCAGGTTGGTCTAGAGAGTCACATTTTTTAAAAAGCTATAAAGCATTTTCTACCTCTAGAAGAGATTATAAATTTAATCCAAGGAAAGATTTTGGTTCCCAGTAGGAACAATAAAAAAGATAAACTACCCAAATTTTCTCTCTCATCCCATCTGTCATCTTTTCCCTATTTTTGCCTTTTCACCCACTAGGTTTTTTCACCCACTTTAACCTTAAGGGGGAAAGGTCAAAGGACTCTTTTTGCATGAGAATACACTGAGAGGAAGACAGCTGGTAGCCTAAGGAAAAATATAACTGGATCAGGAATCCCACTCCAAGCAACTATTAAACACATCAGAAAGGATAAAAGAGTCAAAGTAAGGGAATCAAATTAGTCAACTACATATTGTGGAGCTAATGGTTCCAGCAGGTCTCACAGCTTATTCATTAATTCTCATGACCTACTCCAAGACAACAAAGTTAGAAGCTTATGAAGAAGCCCAACTGGCTTCTTACAAGTCCAAAGTTAAGTCAGACACCAACCTTTCAATTTAGTTCACCCAAATAGGAGCTTACTGAAAACTTGCTATTAGAAATGACCTAGGGTATCAACAAAGGACAGTAACCAAAAGATACAAAATTTTCAGGCTTAAAATCTAATGAGAAATCATGATAGGAATATGAATCATATGATAGGAATATGAATCATATGATAGGAATATGAATGCTATAAGGCCTATTGGAAAATGGTCCTTGAACTGCTTTTTTTTTGTTTTTGTTTTTTTTAAGAATAAACAGGATTTCTGATGGAGATGAGAAAGGAGGACCTTTAAGGAACAGAGGTCTTCTCCTTCCACACATTTACATTCTATCCATCACCCAGTCCACCAGTCTATATGCAATGCAACTCTCTGATCTACCCTCTTTCCAAAGCCCATTCTCAACAGTACTCATCTAACTAGTCCAAGCCTACAATATATACTTCTGGTCCTTTCCAATTTCATTCTCTATGCTGAAGCCAGCATGACCTTCATAAAACTTCAATAGGCTGTCGTTTCCTCTGTCAAAGCTTTTTCAAGTTTCTATCACTCACTGGATAAAATCTAAACTTTCTATATAGCATAAAAACCATGCAAAATTTGACCTCTGCTTCTGTGCCAATCTTCATCTTATCACTTTCATTATATCTCCTTGCCCATCTTGAAATCACCCACCCATCAGCAATTTCCAGAACACAACATACCTCGATGTCTTTGCACATGTTGGTCTTTTGCCATGTAAATTCTTCCTTATTCTTTAGTTCTCAGTTCTAATGCTACCTGCTCTATGAAATCTTTACTGATTCCTTTAGTCCTTTGTACTTTTCCCGGTAAGATTATCTTTACTGCAATATGATTGTGTTTTTGCATGGACTCATTAAACTTTAACATTCTTGAGAACACAGATGATATAACTTTCTATCTGTTTATTAGTATTAGAGATAATAACTATATTAGATTAATTAACAATAAGAGCAGCTAGTATTCCTTGAACACCTAAATTTCATACAGTATTTTGAATGATTCACAAGACTATCCCATTTAATTCTCCTAATAACCTCCACGAGAAGGTACTATTAGCATTATATTAACATCATCCCACTCTACGTATGAGGAAACAAAAATACAGACAGGTTAAGTCACCTGCCCAAGACCTGGATTCAAAAATGCAGGTGGTCTGACATCACTCTAGCTCATGCTCTTTTAATCAATATGATATAATCTCAATCTTCCTCTTTCTCTCTCTCAGTCCTGAGGGAAAGCAAGCAGCCCCGTGTGAGACTTAAGCAAAAGAAATGGGTGGATAAAAGGAGTAAAACGTCCAATGCATTCAGAAAGGTAGGCTGCAGGTAAGTCTACAATGTGGCCTATTGATTCTCACAAGTATTTGGGCTGCCCTCGGTTAAAAAAGCTGCAAACTCCTTCTGCTTAGTGTATCAGGAACTTAATCTTGTTTTCCTAAATTGTGTTTTCCTAAATTGTGTACAAAGAACTGTAGTGTTTTTTTTGGACATTAAAAGAAGTACCACAAAAGTGTCTTACGATAAAATTATTTGAGGAAATGCCAGACTAAATGAAATTACCGAGTTTCTTTACTAGAGAATTTGACAGAGTAATTACAGACTATGAATTATAGTATACAGTTTTCCAATCTTACTTGAACATAGAACTCTTCTCTCTTAAAGTATCTCACAGCCCTAAGGTTCAATAGGACAGTTCAGAAATCTAAGTGTTGGGCCTACAATGCCATCTGTGACCTGACCCCTGTTCACTCATCTCAAGTCAAATTGGTCAAATTAAAGGAGAACAGAAGAGGAATGTACTGAGAATATAAAGTCGAAGAAGTAGAATCTATTGAAAACATAACGTGCTCTCAGGTATCCGAATTCAAAAATATAAACAGCACTTGTTTATAGCTCTACGAGAGATAGAGCATTTATCCAGCCTGAGTTTAGCAAGTTCCTATGCTCTTCCAATTGAGTTATTCATGAAAAGTTATTTTATTCATGTTTGTACAGAGTCTCAAACAGTAAAAATAGTGACTAGTAATTATTAAATTGGATTGTCAAAAATATTTTGATTTGGACATTCAAAGGCATAATAAAAAGCAAAAAGAGGATACCACTTATGCTATAGTGTGTACTGTCCCATATTTTGAGAGCAAATGATTACTAATACCTTATAAAATCAATTTCCACCTAAACCAATAATATAAGTAACTCAACACTGCAAAATGCATGGCGATATATTAAACTGCATAAATAATATTACAAGGTCAAACTGCACTTAAATGTTCCTTTTTACATTATATGTGGTGGAATATATTTCACAATTTCATAACTTTGATTTATATAGAAATAGCTTAATTGCTGCAATTTAAAAGTTCACAGCAGAACAGTCCGTGTAAAACACCTCCAAAAATTATTTGAGTAGCAAATATTAGACCTCCTGAAATTACATGTTCACTGACATATTTTTAACTTAAGGTTATAGACCACATTTCCTGCATATAGTTTTCAAAAATAGGAAAAGTTGATTTATTAGTTATTATAATAATCAAAGACTACTACTAATCAAGACATTTCCTAAAGTCTCTACCTACAGAATAAATTATATCCAGTTCAGTTTTATTCTTAACTACAAGCCTAAACTGAAACATTCCAATTCTAAACAGTACTAGAAACTACAGAAATGTCTATTTCTAACACAGATATAGCCATGTTCAAGGGGAAATAGTATACAAATTATTAAACTGAATATTATAATGTAATTCAATTTTCTATGACTCAAAAATAGCACTTTTCTATGAAATTAAATCAACATATATATCAAAGCACTACATTCATAATTATTAAGTCTGGAGTTTTTTCATAGCAAACATCTGAACTAATGATCTGTCATCTGTTAATAGGACATGAGGTAGGGAAAATAAAAGCTAATAAAAATAGTTAAATTCCTGAATCGAAACTAATTTAAAATAACGGGATAAAATATGTATTGACTATCAAATACCCACCCTAAATAAGTATTCCTTTCAAAAGTTACCTTCAAAGTTTAGTTTTTCATTATCACCTTTAAAATATCAGAAAAAGTTAAGTTATTAGAGACAGAAAACAAGCTTTCTTTTCTTACCTATGCGGTCAAATGTTTTATCACATTTAGGACACTGCAATATTTTTTTGTTACTGTTCTGAATGACTACAGGAGTTAACCCCTCATGAATATTTCCTACGGAATCACCAGCCTCAGGTTCCTCTTCTGCATCATTATGATCTTTTTCACTTTGTTCTTCAATGTCAGAGTATTCATCTGACATTTCCTCCTCTAGTTCATCTTCTTCAGCATTATATTCACTTCCAGGGTCCTCAGAATCATTTCTGTCTGACTTTTCCTTATCAAAATTTTCTTGATTCAAATTGTCTGACCCATCACCACTTTCTTGTTCATCATCACTGGTGTCATCAAACTTAACAGGGCACTTCCGATTTCTTTTCGATCTTCTTGTAGAAAAACTTCTCTCCAGCATTTTTAACCCATGTTTTTTCCCTAATAAAAGGGACCTATGGGTTTTGGCCAAATGATTCTCTAAAGACTTTTTGTAACAAAAATGTCTACTACAGAATTTACACTGATGATTATTTGATAGTCTTCCAGCTAATTCACTTAGTGTTTCTTCTGGTGATGACTTTTCAGCCAGCTCAGACTGAAAAGTGGCAACATTTTCATTATTTAGCAACTTAACTGCATCTATAATGTCCAGAAATTTTGCTGCCTCTAAAACAAGAGGTATTTCATATTTGTACACAAAAAATTCTGATGTGTAAAGAAATTCAAGCAAATGCTGAAAAACTGAGTGTGTTACGTGATCCAGGGTGACAACATCAGTGCTTGGATTTTTGCTCAAACACGCATGAAAATAACTACTGCCGACAGCAACAACAACTTTATGTGCACTAAATTCTTTTCCTTCTACTATGATAAGTAAGTCACAGAAAGATGGTTGCTTTTGCCTATCATCATTTAAATACTTCAGCAAATTCTTGTTATACTGCAAAGAACTCAAAAGTTTTCTCTGATCTGGAGAGGGAGGAAGTTCCTGGTAACAGTGAAGAGCTTCAGGAGTTGGTCTTTCTGTGGAATGAGTATAGGTTACTTCGTCACACTCCACTGCAACATTGCCTTCTGAAGAATCTTTATGATAGCCTAGATGGATCTTCTCGTCAAGATTTGAAGTAACCTTTCTCCTTTTCTTCATTGCAGTACAACAGTTTCAGAACAAGAAACTTCATAAGTGTCTTAAAGGATTTATTTTAAAAAACAAAAAACAAAAAACTAGATTGTCTTGGTTAACAGCTTCTGGAGGGGCGTGCCCGAGGGTTTCATGGTCTGCAAAAGAGTAAGAACCACGTAAAAAAAACTCCATGGCAAAGCAATCCTAAATTATTCACGGCATTCATCTACTAATCCTTTCTAAATCAGAACTGAATTATGATAAACTCACACCTTCTACTCATTCGTGGCTAAGATTTTAGGGTGGAGAACAAGGAGGGCCGGGTTATAAAAGACAGCCAACAAAAGAATAAATTTATAGGAAGCCGAGCACACCTTTCAGGCCTGATTCACGAACGGGGTGGGAAAAAGGAGGGCAAAAAAAAGGGAGGGATCCCTCCAAGATCACCGAGGGTGCAGGTTGCGGCGCGCTACATTCATGGTTTAGAGGCGCTGGGTTGGTGACAATAAGGCCGTCGCGGCCGCGAAATCCATGTCTCTCCATTATATGCCTTTTCCCAGGGCGGACAAGGCACACCTCCTCAGGGACAGAGAGCGTCCCACGGCCAAAACCACCCCGCAGGAGACGGCCCCAGGAGGGGCGCAGAGCAGGAGGAGTAGAGTCAACCACAGGGACGACTGAAGGAAGCAGAAGAGCCTTCGCAGGCCCTGCCCAGGCGGAGACTGCGCTCGCCGACGCGAACCCGCTACCCTTCCCACCCCAGTTTCCCTGGGCAAACGCCCCACAGATCCATTACCGGGAACCCAGGGCTCCCCCGCTGGCTCCCAGCCGCTGAGCTCCACTCTCGGCGCGCTCGCTCCAGCGCCTACCCACTTCCGGGTTCAGCCCCCCACCTCACCCTCCCTCCTTCTGCTCCTTCCCCTCCCAGAGCCTCGCCGCCTCCACAGCCACGGAACACGTCAACCGCGCGCAGCCTCCCAGCCTCCCGGAGAGACCAGCGCGCGGCCCTACGCCGACCACTGCGCATGTGCGCGCACCCGTCTTTGCGCATGCTCTGTAAATTCTCCTTGCTCCCTAGGGGACCCTAGCTACGCCCCAAATCCGTTACTCCGGGTTTTCGCGGTGGTTTGGTGGCCTACTGTGATTGAACCAGACGAAGCTTTGCAGGAAGCCTTGCTGGGAATGGCGGGGGGTGGGGTGGGGAGACTGATGAGGAGTTTAGTAGAAACAGGCAGAGGCACGATAGCGAACGGATTTCATCCTCGCTGATAGATTTAATAGTTTGTGATCGACCACGCAGCAACGGATAGAAGCCAGTCTTAGCAAACACACGGCATCTAAAGAACGGACATTGATGTCCTGTCGGTTTTTTTCTGCTTTAAATGGCTAACGTGGTTGCTGCTAAAATTATTTTTTAACTTCTTAATGTACACAGAAAAACATTGGAAAATGTACATGTTAGTGTACAGCTGTTGATACAGGAAAGGCAGCAAAAACAACAACAACAAAAAAGAAAAATCCACAAGAACAACTTTTGAAGCCCGGTACCTAAGATTTTGCATTTCTAACAGAGTCCCAAGGGATGCTGATGTTGCTGGTCTAAGGACCACATTTGTAGTAGCAATGGCCTAGATCAGGTGATTTTACAGAAGCAAGGAAAAAAAGATATGAGGCCAAATAGAATGGGTAAACAGACTGGTGACCCCACTCCTTACTCCACTCCACCCAAACACCCTCCCCTCCCCCCACCCCCCCCCGCGCGCGCACACACACACACACACACACACACACACACACACAAGGTATAGCTGGGAACCTAGAAGGGCCACTGCTCTCAGTGGAAGAACTTGTGGGGGTGGAAAGTTTCTCCTACGAAAAGACGGAAACTTGAGGAAACTTGACTTACTCAAATTTTCTTTGATTTGAAAACGGTTAAAACTTTTAATGAAAATTCCTAGCAAAAGCACTCACACGAATTCCAGACAAGGATTCCTATCACCTGGGTGATTCATTCCCACAAAAACCAGCCTCTAAAATGAGAGTAAATCAAAAACAAGAGAGTAAAAGAACTATAAAAACAATGTCAACAGGCTTCGGATGCACAAAGCCTGAAGAAGCTGGATTTTTCAAAAACAAAATAAGTATATTTAAGATATTTTTTAAAATAAAAGAAGGAATTGAAAGGAAAATGAATAAGAAATTATTAAAAATAACCAAGCAGATTAAGAAAGTAATTTAGATATGAAAGCTATCATATTAGTACTTAGAACATAGATGGAAATGTATTATTATGAATTCTAATATTAAAACAGAAGAAAGGTTAAAACAAAGTAGAAAATGAATATATCCAAAGAAATGGAAAAAGAAAACTTTACTGAAATGTAAGCAAGAGAAATAAGAGCAAAAATCTGAATATTAGAATACTTGAAAAGTTGAGATATTTCTGGCAAGATCTGGTAATTAAGAAAAGAGAAAATACAAATATAAACCTAAAGGTTTATTAATAGTTTTGTAAATCCTGTGGCATGCACATACTGTCACTGTTAACAAAGTGACATTCAGATGAGTTCTTTAGAATTTACCTTAAAAATTCCAAAAACATTCCATTATTAATAATGTCTAAATATGCAAAAGAGTTTAGCTGTTCTGGTAGAATTTGCTAGTCTTTAACCTGTTATTCCCTGCATGCTTAAATGAAATGAGCTATAAATCTATTTGATGGATCGCTAAATCTTAGAAATGTAAAGAGAATATAACTGAATGCAATAGTGATGAAAATGATGGCTATAATCCTCTAACAAAATACCAACCTGTACTTTAAAAATTGACAGAACCGAAATGAGAAAGACAAATCTAGATTCATATAGTAACTTATAGTAACTGATTTTATCAGAAGATAAAATTACTAAGAAGTATACCATTTTTTAAAAAATTAATAACAAAATTGACCTAAATGACTCACATGAAATAGTGCATCTAACAGTGACAGTATACATATGGAGCACTTATATAAATCGATCAGGTAAAAAAAAAAAGATCAGGTATTAAGCCATAAAGGAATTATTAACATATTTCAAAGAAATGCAGTGAGATTATCAATGAATAGCAACAATAATGATGATAATTTAACTTACAAGTAACCTGTGTTTCAAAGAAGGTATCATAATGGAAATTACCAAATAATTTGAACTGAATGATAATGAAAATGCAACATATAAAGTTTATATCTTTAAATTCACATATTACCCCCCAAAAAGCTGAAAATTAATGAGCATCTAATTTCCCAAGAAGTTAGAAGTTAGAAAAGTAAATTAAACATAAGAAAAAGAAAGCAAGAAAAAGGATAAGATAGGAATTAATGAAATAGAAAGGAAGCATACCTACAGATCAGCAAAACCAAATGTTGGTTCTTTCAGCAAAAAAAAAAAAAAAGTGATAAGCCTGTAGCAAAAATAACTATATATATATACATATACCTGTATCAGAAAGGAAGAGGACAGGGGCCCCTGGGTGACTCAGTCACTTGGGTGTTGGACTCTTGATTTCAGCTCAGGTCATTATCTCTGGGTCCTGGGATCAAGCCCTGCATCAGCCTCCCCCCACAGCTAGGAGTCTGTCTCCCTCTCCCTCTCCCTCTACCCCTTCCCCAGAAAAAGAAAGGAGGAGGACATTACACACCCTACAATTATTAAAAGTTAATAAGGATGTTATTCCAATAAATTCAATAATATAAAATGGACAAATTATTCAGAAACCAAAACTTTTTATTTTAAGAGACTTATATAATTGATATGTTACCAGAAAGGTCAACAACAAAAGAAGGAACAAATAACATGATGTATAAAAAAAGGTATTAATACAGATTCTAGTCACATTAAAAATATAACAAAAAGGTACTATAAGCAATAACAAATTTCAAAATTTATATAAAATTGACAAATTCCTAGGAAAATATAAATTATCAAAATTGAATCAAAGATTTAACTCTCTTATTTTTAGTAAATTCATTATGAAAAGGTTTCCATATAATATATTCTATCACTTAAGGAAGAAATATTACCAATTTTATACAACTCTTCCAAAAAATGCATTTAAAAAGAGGAAGGGAGCAATATATACCTTACGTTATGGGGCCAACATAACCATAACATCAAAACCTGAGAAGGACATTACAGGAAGTGAAAATTACAAGTCAAACTCATTCAAAATCTTAGGTGCCAAAATCTTAAACAAAATCAAATCCAAGTGTTGTATATTGTGTATATACATGTGGGGAGTGGGAGAGAGAGGGAGGGAGAAAGAGTTATAATGCAACTAAATTGAATTTAATACAGGAATACAAGAATTGTTTAAATTTGGAAATGAACTAATGTAATTCTTATTAACTGAATAAAAGATAAAAACTATTGACCATCTCAATAGATGCAGAAACATATTTAATAAATTAAACACATAGTCATGATTTTAAAAAAATATCTCAAACTAGGAATAAAAATATCTTCTTAGTATGATAAATGGAATCTACAAAAACAAAATAAAACAAAAAACCAAACCAAAACAAAACAAAAAACCTGCCAGCACATACTATACTTGACCCAAAAAAATGTTAAGATTTCCACGGAGATTGAGAATGCACAAAGAATGTCTTTTGTCATCACGTTAATTTGACACGTTAGTGGACATCTTCACCCAGGAGAAATAACCTTGGATAAGAAATAAAAGATATAAGGCTCAGAATGGAAGAATAAATTATTATTTACTGAAGACATGATTAGACATTTAGGGAAAAAAGCTATGGATAAATTATTAGTACAAAGAATTGTAGAACACAAAGTTAACATGCAAAATAAAATAATAATATACGAGCTGTGATGGATGATCATATCTGTTAATGTGGTCAAATTGGTCAAATACCCTTCCAGGTGTTGTTGTGCTGGTATTTTTTCAATGTGATTAACATTCAGCAGACTTTAAGTAAATATCCTCCATAATGTGGATGAACCTGTTAAAGAAAAACCATTCCTGACACTTAAAGAACAGTAACTCAGACTTTATTCGGGAGGTCTACCTCAATGGGGTTTTGTGGTAGGGGACAGAGATTGGCCTCAATTTCAAATAGAAGGAAAAGTGGGAATTTACAGCCCAAGAGTAGGCTAGGGGAAAGGGCATGTCAGTGGGTGGAAAATTATTAGGAGGAAACATTGGGGTTAAGGGCGGATTTTGGCCACCTGACCTGATAGGATTCTTGCTGAAGGCACACCATCATGTTCAGTCATCACTTGGGGTGTGATGGAGGATGAGAAACAAGACAGTGGATAGTAAAGTTGAGGGATTCTGGCTAAGCTGAGTTAGTGGGTTCTTGCTAAAATTGAACAATGAGGAAACCTACACAGAAGCTCAAAAGTCAGGGCCTGGTTGAGAGAGAGCTTAGAGGAGCCTCATTAAAGTTTGGTCAAAGAGAGAATCTTTGTTAGACCTCATTTAATCAGTTGAAGGCTTTATGAGCAAAGACTGAGCTTTCCCTAAGGAAGCAATTCTCCCTGAGACTTCAACATAGAAACTTTACCCGAGTTTCCAGCCTACCGCCCCAAGGTATTTGGACTCAATACTGAACCATCAACTCTTACCTGACTTTCTAGTCTGCAGGCCTGCCCTACAGATTTCAGACTTACCAGCCCCCACAATCAAACATGTAAGCCAATTTCTCTCTTTTAAATTTAAATTCAATTAATTAACATATATTATTGGTTTCAGAGGTAGAGGTCAGTGATTCAACAGTCTTACATAATGCTCAGTGCTCATTATATCACATGCCTTCTTAATGTTCGTTACCCAGTTACCCCATCCCCCATCCTCTCCCCTCTGGCAACCCTGTTTGTTTCCTATGATGAAGAGTCTCTTACAGTTTGTGTACCTCTTTGATTCCATCTTGTTTTGTTTTTCCCGCTCTTGCCCTATGATCCTCTGTTTTGTTTCTATAAGCCAATTTCTTAAAGCGTCTATCTATCTTATTGGTTCTGTTTCTCTGGAGAACCCTGACTAATATACCATCAGTGAACAATAAAGAAATAAAAAAAATTAGGGGCACCTGGGTGGCTCAGTTGGTTAAGCATCTGCCTTCATCTCAGGTCATGAGCCCAGGGTCCTGGGATTGCGCTCTGCATTGGGCTCCTTGCTTGGCAGGGAGCCTACTTCTCTCTCCCCTTGGTTATGTGCTCCTTCTCTCTCTCTCTCTCTCTCTCAGACAAATAAATAAAATCTTTAAAAAAATTAAATTTAAAATAATGTCCTTTAAATTTCCTCAATTATATCGCACCAACTGCCATTTCTCCAAGGTGTCAGAAGCTTTTGTTAGAGGAAGTAGGTGATGGTCATAAGGACCCATGAGGAAAGAGCAGAGGTAGAAAGCCACAAAAGAAATGATACCTACATTCTCCAGAATTTCTTCCCTGTGTTTTCCTTTTGCTGATCTGTCATGGTCTTAAATCAATATCCTTTAACAGATTGTTTCACAAGTTTATGTGAGAAAGTGAAGATGTTTTTCTTCATTTATTCATTGAATATCCATTGAACAACTAACTTGTACCAAGAATGTAATATTTTAAGTAAACTTAATCATAAAAAGATGTTTTTCAACAGCATTAAAAATATAAAATATCTGGGAATTACTCTAAAAGGTTGTGTTCAAGACCTTTATACACAATTCTCTACAACAGAGCTGACATTTTCTTCTGTATAGGGCCACATATTAAATATCTTGGGTTTATAAGCTACAGATAGTCTCTATCCCATTTTAGTCCTCATTTTCTTGAAAATTCTTTAAAATATAAAGTTTAATCTTATCTCATGGACCATACAAAAACAAACCATGAGCTGAATTTGACCTATTGGCCATTGTTTTCTGAGCCCTTCCCCTAAAACATACCTCAGAGAAATTAAAGAAGACCTAATAATTGAAGAAAGAGGCCTTATTCATAGGTTGGAAGAATCAATACTATGAAGATGCCAATTGCCCACAAATTGGTCTATAGATTTAAAGACATCATTAAATTGGATTTCATCAATATTAAATGCTTTTTTCTCCCCAAAAGACAAGAAAATAAAAAGACAATTCACAGATTAGGAGAAGATATTCAAAAACATACTTAACTAAGGACTTACATCCAAAATATAAAAAACCTTTTACAACTAATGAGAAGGAAAAATATACATAAAATGAGCAAATGAACAAAATATTTGAACAAGATAAGCACATGAAAGACCTTTTTTGTCCTTATACTACATCTTAAGGAGGATGTTAATTAAAATCACAGTGAGACACCACTATATAGCCATCAGAATAACTAACCTTCCGAAGACTGATGATAGCAATTGTTGGTGATGATGTGGATCAACCAACAATCCCAGACATTTTTTGTTGGAATGTAAAATGGTACAAGTTCTTTGGAAAATAGTTGGGCAATGTTAAACATACACACACCATTTAAAAGCATTATATCCACTAAGTCTTATATACAAAAGTTCATAGCAACTCTACTTGTAATAGTAAAAAAAAAAAATGGGAATTACCCGACAATGCATTAAAAAAAAAAACAAAACAACATTCACCACAATCAAGTGGGATTTATTCCCAAGATGCAAGGGTGGTTTCAATATTTGCAAATCAATCAATCTGATATATCACATCAACAAGAAAGAGGATAAAACCCATGTGATCATTTCAATAGATGCAGAAAAAGCAATGGACACAGTATAACGTCCATTCATGATAAAAACTCAACAAAGTAGGTTTAGAGGGCACATATCGCAACATAATCAAGGCCATATATGAAAAACCCACAGCTAACATTATCCTCAATGGTGAAAAACTGAGAGCTTTTCCCCAAAGACCAGAAACAAGACAAAGATGCCCAGTCTCACCACTTTTCTTCAACATAGTACTGGAAGTCCTGGTCACAGCAATAAGACAAGAAAAAGAAATAAAATTCATCCAAATTGGTCAGGAAGAAATAAACCTTTCACTATTTGCAGATGACATGATACTACATATAGAAAACCCTAAAATATCTACCAGAGAGCTACTAGAACTGATAAATGAATTCAGTAAGGTCACAGGATACAAAATCAATATACAGAAATCTTACATTTCTAACACAAATAATGAAGTAGCAGAAAGAGAAATTAAGAAAATAATCTCAATTACAATTAAAACAAAAATAATGAAATATCTAGGAATAAAGTTAACCAAAGAGGTGAAAGATTTGTACTTTGAAAACTAATCAACTTCTTGATGAAAGAAATTGAAGACGCAAAGAAAAGGAAAGGCATTCCATGCTCATGGACTGAAAGAACAAATATTGTTAATATGTCCACACTAACCAAAGCAATCTACAGACTTAATGCAATCCCTACCAAAATACCAACAGCAATTTTCACAGAATCAAAACAAATAATCCTAAAATATGTGTGGGACCAAAAAGACCTAAAATAGCCAAAGTAATCTTGAGAAAGAACAAAACTGGAGGTATCATGATCCCAGATATCAAGACATACTACAAAGTTGTAGTAATCAAAAAAGTATGATACTGGCACAAAAAGAGACAAATATATCAACAAAACAGAATAGAGCTCCCAGAAATAAACCCTCATTTTTATGGTCAATAAATCTTTGACAAGGAGGCAAGAATATATAATGGGAAAAAGACAGTCTCTTCAACAAATGGTGCCGGAAAAACTGGATTGCTACATGCAAAAGAATGAAACTGGACCACTTTATTACATCATACACAAAATTAAATTCAAAATGGATTAAAGACCTAAAACTGAGACCTGAAACCATAAAACTCCTACTAGAGAGCACAGGCGGTAAGGTTTCTGACATCGGCCATAGAAACATTTTTCTAGATACATCTGCTGAGCAAGGGAAACAGAAGCAAAAATAAACTATTGAGACTACATCAAAATAAAAAGCTTCTGCACAAAAAAGGAAACAATGAACAAAACTAAAAGACAATCTACTGAATGGGAGAAGATATTTGCAAATGACATATCTGATAAGAGGTCAGTATGCAAAATATATAAAGAAGTTATATAACTTGGGTCACCTGGGTGGCTCAGTCCTTAAGCGTCTGCCTTGGGCTCAGGGCGTGATCCCAGGGTCCTGGGATCGAGCCCTGCATCGGGATCCCTACTCCGCTGGGAGGCTGCTTCTTCCTCTCCCACTCCCCCTGCTTGTGTTCCCTCTCCCACTGGCTGTCTCTTTCTCTGTCAAATAAATAAAATCTTAAAAAAAAAAAAAAAGAAGTTATATAACTCCACATGAAAAAACCCAAATAACCCAAAAAAGTGGGGTGAAGTCATGACTAGACATTTCTCCAAAGGAGACATCCAGATGGCCAATAGACACATGGAAAAATGTTCATCATCACTCATCATCAGGGAAATGGAAATCAAAATCACAATGAGATATCACCTCATACCTGCCTTTCAGAATGGCAAATTTCGAAAACACAAGAAAAAACAGGTGTTGGTGAGCATGTGGAGAAAAAGGAACCCTCATGCACTGCTCGTAGGATGCAAACTGCTGCAGCCACTGTGGATCACAGTATGGAGGCTCCTCAAAAAATTAAAAATAGAACTACCATATGATCCAGTAAATTCTACTGCAGGGTATTTACCCCAAGAAAATGAAAACATTAATTCAAAAAGGTATATGCACCCCTATGTTTATTGCAGCTTTATTTATAATTGCCAAATTATGGAAGCAAGCTAAGTGTCCACTGACAGATGAATGGATAAAGAAGTGCTATGTATATACAATGGACTATTACTCAGCCATAAGAAAAAGAATGAGATCTTGCTATTTGCAACAACACGGATGAATCTAGAAAGTATAATGCTAAGTGAAGTCAGTCAGTCAGAGAAAGACAAATACAATATGATTTCACTTATATATGGAATTTAAGAAACAAAACAAATGTACAAAGAAAAAAAGAGACAAACAGACTCTTAACTACAGAGAATAAACTGATGGTTACCAGAGGGGAGGTGAGTAGGAGGATGGGTGAAATACATGAAGGGGATTAAGAGTACACTTATCATGATGAGCACTGAGAAATATATATAATTATTGGATCACTGTATTGTACACCTGAAACTAATATAACACTGTATGTTAACTGTAGTGGAATTAAAATTTAACAAAAACTGGAATTAACCCAAATGTACAACAACAGGTGACTTCATAAACCAGTTATAAATTCAAAATATAGACTACTATTACTTTACAATGAAAAAGATATCTATTGCTACAAATTAATGATAAAGGTAACATAGATGAGTCTGAAAACAACTACATTGAATAAAAGACAAGATGAATAGTCTACAGAATTCCATTTTTCAAAATTCTAGGAACTGCAAATTATAAAGACACAAAGCCAATCACTTTGTTGCTTGGTTACAGCAAATGGGGTCAGTTTGTGATAGATTAAAATAGACACAAAAGAAAGTTTTTGTTTATTATTTTGATTGCAGTGATGGTTTCACTGGTGTATACGTCTGTAATAACTGATCAAATTATACACTTTAAATGCATGCAGAGTATTGCATGATAATTAATCCTAAATAAAGTCATTAAAAAACAAAGAATGTCACACAGACACATGAATAGAGACATACAAATAAGCAATAGAAAAACAGAAAGCCCAGAGATTCAAATTGACAGATGAATTTAGTATATAAAAAGGTAAAATTTCAAGTCTATGAAAAAAGATGGACTGTCAAGTAAATGAGAATAAAGAGGTGGGCATCGAAAATAAAAGTAAGTGTATATAAACATCTAAGCAGATCAAAATAAATTCCAAATGAATCAAAATTTTCAATGTAAAGATTGAAACCATAAAAGTACTACAACAAAACATAAACTTCTAATAACAGCAAAATGGGAAGGGTCACTCTAACCATGAATCAGAATTCAGAAGCAATTAAGGGATAAAATTATTAAATTAGCCATATAAACTTAAAAAATTTTTGCGTGGAGCTCAAACCAATTCTCCCGCTGTGAACAGCAAGGTCAAAATGCAGTTTTAATGAAAGCTTCTGTTTTGAATGCATGGGATAGCTACTGAAGTTGTGTGTAAGGAACTGTGAGGTCACAGTCTGCAAGAAAAAGAAGCTCAAAGAGATGATCCTGTTATATCGGGGAGTGTCTCCCTCTGAGCAGTTACTGATTGAAAAACAACTGAAAAGCTGGTAAGATGAGCAGAGCTTGACAAACTCATGAAGCAAGAAGATAAAAATTGAAATTTAAGGATCACCAAAAAATGAAGTGCCCTAATAAATACCCCATGTTTTTAGCTGGGACTCTAAAAAGCCTAACCTATGATAAAAAATGTACCCAAAATAGACAAAATCACAAGACTAAAGTCCTTCATATTTTTTATTCCTTACTTGAGAAAGGCAATCTGGAATTGTTTCTTCTCTCAGCCTAGCTGTTGGCCAGAAGCAAAACTAAATCTTATTTCAATGAAGATGACATCATCCAGACTCTTAACTTGTTAATTTTTAATATACAATATCCAGCATCAAATCAAACACATACACACAAATGGATGTTTCCAAGAAAGGAAGGAATAAAACAGACAAGTAGACAGAACAGTTCCACAGGAGATCAAGAAAATAATGGGTGAGAATTTCCCACTAATGAAAAAGATCAAGCCAGAGAGTCAAGAAACAATAGGAACTCATGCAGGATAAGTAAAAAAATAAAAAATAAAATTGGACGGCATCATATTGAAAGTCCTGAAAATCAGATAAGGAAAAAAAGAAATCTTAAAAGCATCTAGAACAACAACTACAAAAAAGGTATTGGTATTACAAGAGCAAAATTAGACCAAGAGCTGACTTCTTGATGGAAACCTTAGAATCCAAAAGACATCTTCATATCTTAATGACGCTAAAATAAAATAACTGCCAAGCTAGAATTATATAGCCAGTGAACAAATCCTCCAGATAAGAAGGGAAATAAAAACTGGTTGGAGTAAACCAATCTTGAGAGAATTCATTAGCTGCAGACTCATAGTTACGGAAATATCAAATGGAGACTTTTAGGCAAAGAAAAAAATTATCATAGAGGAAACAAAGTAATGAAGGAAAGAATAAAGAACAACCTGAGTAAATGTAAATAAATACTGACTCTGAAAACAATAATAATAATGATTTGGGATTAACAAAATAATATAAAAAGCAAGATACATTGAATGGAATTAAGAGATTCTCAAGTCCTGTGTTGTCCAGCATATGTTAAAAAGTTCTAATTTATATATAACTTTAATAACTCAAGGATGTTTGTTATGATCTCTGAGGTAACTACTAAAATCAATATTAAAAGGACATTTGATAAGCAAGCTAATAGAGGAGGGAAGTTGAACATTGAAAAAAGAATCCAGAAGCAGAAAAGAAAGGAGAGAAAAAGAAACAGAGCAGGTGCAAAAATAGAGAAATATAGTAAGATGGTAGATTTAAAACTAAATGTAATAATTAATTATTCAACTGTAAATTAACCAAATTATCCATTTAAAGACAATGATTGACAGATTGGATTTAAAAAAAAAAAAAAGACCAAACCTTGCTACATGATGATTACTAGAGACAAATTTAAATATAAATTTAAAGAAAAGTCAAAAGTAAATATTTGGAAAATGATGCAAATGAATAAAAAATAAGGAAGGAAGGAAGGAAGGGAGAAAGAAAGAAAGAAAGAAAGAAAGGAAGGAAGAAAGAGAGAAAGAAAAAGAAAGGATTTTGTAAGACTTATGAATCAAAAATAAAGCACAATAATACAACTTTAGAAATGAGCATTGGATTTGAATAGACATTTCTGTAATGAAGGTAAAGGCCAAGAAACATATGAAAAGATGATCAACATCATAGTCTTTATGGAAATGCAAATCAAAACTACAATTAGGTACTTACCACTTCACACCCAATAAGATGGCCTTAATTAAAAAGACTGAACAACATACATTGGCAAAGATATGAAGTTGGAACACTCATACATTGCTGGTGGAAACATACAATGGGGCACCCACTTTGGAAAACATTCTCAAATGTCAGTTCCTCAAAGAGTTAAACATTAAGTTGCCATATGACTCAGCAGTTCCATTCATAGGAGAACTGAAAACTCATTTTCACAAAAAACTTGTACATGAATATTCATAGCAGCATTATTCATAGTAGCCAAAAAGTGGTAAAAACCCAATGTCTATTAGCTGATAAATGGATAAACACAATGTGGTATAGTCATACATTAAAGATTATTCTGTCATAAATAGGAATAAAGTACTGATACATGCTACAACATGGATGAACCTTGAAAAATTACACTAAGTGAAAGAAGTGGAACACAGATGAGCACATATTCCATGATTGTTTATATGAAATATACGATGGAGTTCACAAAGACAAAGATTAGTAGTTGTTAGGGGGTAAGGAGAGGGGCAAATGGGGAATGACTGCTAATGGGTACAGGTTTCTTTTCGGGGTGAAGAAACTATTCTAAAACTAGATTATGGTAATAGTTGTACAATTTTGCAAATGTCCTGAGACTCATTGAATTGTACACTTTAAAAGGGTAAACCTTATGGTGTATAAATTATATCTCAATAAAAATGGTACATTCATTTTTGTAATTGCAATAGCATGTAATAATTTTTATATGTAAAAAAGAGTACTTTTTGTTTAGGTGGTATGGTCAAGTGTTTAGAAAAGAATTATACTGAGTGAAGACTGGAAGACATTGCACCAAAATATTCGTAGTAATCTTCTCTGAGTGGTGGGGTGATGTAAGATTTTCCTCTTTCTTTCTTTCTTTCTTTCTTTCTTTCTTTCTTTCTTTCAATTTATTTATTTATATGGGGGGGTGGAGGGCAGAGGGAGAGGGAGAGAGAGAATGTCAAGCAGACTCCCCACTGATCTTGGAGCCTGACCTGGGGTTTGATTCCATGGCCCTGAGATCATGACCTGAGCCAAAATCAAAAGTGCACTGGGTGTTATACACAACTAATGAATCATCGAACTTTACATCAAAAACCAGGGATGTACTGTATGGTGACTAACATAATATAATAAAAAAATATGATTATAAAAAAAAGATTGGACACTTAACCGACTGAGCCATGCAGGTGTCTCAGATTTCCTTTTTCTTTAATTAAAAAACAAAATACAAAAAAACCAAAAAAAACCATTTCACCTCTTCTTTGTAAACATGTGTTTTTATAATAGAAAAACAAATTTAAAAAACACCATAAAGAAAACGTGTCACATAATGTCATAGTACTCGTGGACTCATATAGACTTTAGACTCCAAAGTCAGAGCTTTGTCACATATGTTGGGCAAGGAATAAGAAAGGTTTGTCACCTTATCATGAAAACATCATGATTCTAAAAACTTCATGTAGTCTTAAGGAGTTCTCTGCTAAGTAGAGGGAAAAAGTTGTTTCCAACTTTATTGAGGTAGAACTGATAAATTGTAAGATTTAAAGTGTACAACATGATGATTTGATATACATGTACATTGTGGAAGGATTCCGATCATCGTTAATGAACACATCCATCATCTCATATATTTACTTTTTGTGTGAGAATATTTCAGTCCTACCCTTTTAGCAAATTTCAATTATTCAATACAGTGTTACCAACTATAGTCATCATGGTATAAATCAGATTCTCAGACCTTATTCATCTAATAACTGAAAATTTGTACCCTTTACTAATCTCTCCCTAATTCCCCTAACCTCTGAGCCCCTGGCAACCACTTTTCCACTCTCTGTTTCTATAACTTCAAGGGTTTTGTTTTTTTATTTGTTTGCTTGTTTGTTTTAGATACTGCAGGTAAGCCACAACATTCATTATCTGTCTTTTTCTGGCTCATTCAGTTAGCATAACACTCTCCATGTTGTTGCAAAGGGCAGGACTTCCTTTTTTTTTTAGGCTGAATTATATTCCATTCTCTCTATATATGATATATATATATTATATATATATAATGTTCTTTATGCATTCTTTTGTTTTCATACCTTGGCTATTGCAAATGATGCTGTAATAAACGTGGGAGTGCATTTGTTTCTTTGAGATAATGGTTTTATTTCCTTTGGATATATTCCCAGAATTGAGATTGCTAGATTATATGGTAGTTCTGTTGTGAATTTCTTAAGGAACCTCCATACTATTTTCTGTAGTGGCTGTACCTCTTTACATTTCCACCACTGTGCAAGTGTTTCCTTTTCTCCACATCCTAAGCAGCATTTACCTTTTATCTTTTTGATAATAAACATCCTAACAGGTATGAGGCAATATCTCATGATTTTGATTTGCCTTTCCCTAAGGATTAGTGATATTGAGCACCTTTTCATGTACTCATTGGCCATTTGTATATCTTCTTTGTAAAAATGTCTGTTTAGGTTCTTTGTCCATTTTTAAATTGGATTGCTTTTTGCTAGTGAGTTGTATTAGTTCCTTGAATACTTTGGATATTGACCCCTTATTGGATATGTGGTTTGCAAATACTTCTCCCTCTGAAGGTTGCCTTCTCATTTTGCTGAAAGTTTCCTTTGCTGTGTAGGAGCTTTTTAGTTTGATGTAGTCCCACTTGTTAATTTTTGTTTTTGTTGTCAAATGCAAAAAAAATCATTACCATGACTAATGTCAAAAAGCTTACCCTCTATATTTTCTTCTAGAAGTTTTATGGTTTCAGGTCTTACTATTCAAGTCTTTAATTCAAAATGGATTGAATTGATTTTTTTGTGGATGGTGAAAATTAGAGTCCAGTTTCATTCTTTTAGTGTGGTTTTCCCAAAACCATTATTGAAGAGACAATTCTTTCCCCATTGTATATTCTTGGCTCTTTTGTAAAAAATTAACTGACTATATACACATGGGTGTATTTCTGGCTTCCTTTTTCTGCTCCATTTATTTATGTGGCTGTTCTTATGCCAATACTAGACTATTTTGATTGGTGTAGCTTTATAACATAGCTTGAAATCAGTAAGTGTGATGCCTCCAGCTTTGTTTTTCTCAAGACTGCTTTGGCTACTTGTAGTGTTTGTGGCTCCATACAAATTTTAGGACTTTTAAAAAAAATTTCTGTGGAAAATGCTGTTGAAATGCTGATAGAATGCACTGAATCTATAGGTTGCTTTGCATAGTATGACCATTTTAACAATATTAATTTTTCAGCCCATGAACACAGAATATCTTTCCATTTGTTTGTGTACTCTTTACTTTTTTTCATCAAAGTCTTACAATGTTTCATGCACAGATCTTTCACCTCCTTGGCTAAATTTATGTTTAAGTATTTTATTCTTTTGATGCTATTATAAATCAAATTGTTTTTTACAATTTCTTCTTTTTTTAAAGTTTTACTTATTTATTTGAGAGAGAGAGAGAGAGAGAGATCATGAGTGGGGGAAGGGGCAAAGGGGAAGGAGAAGCAGACTCCCCGCTGAGCAGTATTCCTGGAATACATCCCACTTGATCATGACGTATGACCCTCTTAATGTACTGTTGAATTTGGTTTTTCAATATGTTGTTGAGAACTTTTGCATCTGTGTTCATCAGGGAAACATTAAACTTAAATTATATGTTAGGCCAGATGAAATTAACAGACATATACAGAATATTCCATCCAACAGCAACAGAATACATGTTTTTCTCAAGTACACATGGAACATTCTCCAGGACAGAGCCCATGTTAGCTTACAAAACAAGACTCAATAAATTTAAGAAGACTGAAGTCATATCAAGCATCTTTTCCAACCAAAATAATATGAAACTTGAAATCTATTACAAGAAAAAAATTGGGAAAAAACCCTATAAACACATGAAGGCTAAACAATATGTTGCCAAATAACCAATAAGTCAACAAAGAAATCAAAGGGGAAATAAAAAAATACCTGAGACAAATGAAAATGAGAATGCAATATTCTAAAATCTATGGGATGTAGCAAAAGCAGTGCTAAGAGGGGAATTTATAGCAATCTAGACCTACTTCAGGAAACAAGAAAAATCTCAAACAAACAATGTAACCTTACCCCTAAGGGAACTAGAAAAAGAACAAAAAAGCCCAAAGTTAGTAGAAGGAAGGAGATATGAATGATCAGAGCAGAAATAAATGAAATGGAGACTTACAACACACACACACACACACCCCAAAGATCAATGGAACTAAGAGTTTGTTCTTTGAAAAGAAAAACAAAATTGAGACACCTTTAGCAAGACTCATCAAGAAAAAAGGAGAGAGGGCCCAAACAAAATCAGAAATGAAAGAAAAGAAGTTACAACCAATACCACAGATATACAAAGAGACTATAATTGTATGTCAACAAATGGGACAGCCTAGAAAAAATGGATAATTCCTAGAAACATACAATCTTCTAAGACTGGGAAAGAAAGAAATAGAAAATCTGAACAGACTGCTTACTATTAATGAAATTGAACCAGCAATCAAAAAATTTCCCACAAACAAAAGCCCAGGACCAAATGGCTTCACAGATGAATTATACCAGACAACTAAATAAGAGTAATACTTACACTTCTCAAACTATTACAAAAAATTGAAGAGGAAGGAATATTTGGGAAAGAAAGACCAAAAGCAACAATGACTAGAAAGGAACAGAGAAAATCTCCAGAAACAATGACAAAACAAGTAATAACATGGCACTGAATTCATATCTATCAATAATTACTCTGAATGCAAATGTACTAAATGCTGCAATCAAAAGATATAGGTGTCACAATCGATAAAAAAATAAGACCCATCTATATGCTGCCTACGAGAGACTCATTTTGATCTACAGACACCCGCAGATTGAAAGCGAGGGAATGGAGAACCATTTATCATGCCAATGGATATCAAAAGAAAGCTGAAGCAACCATACTTATATCAGACAAACTAGATTTTAAACCAAGGAGTGTAACAAGAGATGAAGAAGGGCACTATATTATAATAAACGGGTCTATCCCACAAGAAGATCTAACAATTATAAATATGCCTTCAAGTTGGGGGCATCCAAATATATAAAACAATTAATAGCAAACATAAAGGAACTCATTGATAATAATATAATAATAATAGAGGACCTTAACACCCTACTTACAGCAATAGACAGATCATCTAAGCATAAAATCAACAAGGAAACAATGGCTTTGAATGACACCCTGGACCAGATGGACTTAATAGATCTATTCAGAACATTTCATCCTAAAGCACAATACACTTTCGTTTTGAGTGTACATTCTCCAGAATAGATCATGTACTGGGTCACAAATCAGGCCCCCACAAATACAAGAAGATTGATATCATACCATGCATACTTTCCAACCACACACTATGAAACTTGAAGTCAACTGCAAGAAAAAATTTGGAAAGATCACAAATACACAGCAGTTAAAAAAAAATCCTACTAAAGAATGAATGAGTTAACCAGAAAATTAAAGAAAAAAAGAAAAAATACATGGAAGAAAATGAAAATGAAAACACAATGGTCCAAAACCTTTGGAAAGAAGCAAAAGTTGTCATAAGAGGGAAGTACATAGCAATACAGGCCTACCTCAAGAAGCAAGAAAAGTCTCAAATACACAACCTAACTTACATTCAAAGGAGCTAGAAAAAGAACAAGAAATGAATCCTAAAGCCATCAGAAGAAGGGAAATAATAAAGAACAGAGCAGAAATGAATGCTGTAGAAGCAAATAACAACAACAAAACCAGAACAGATCAATGAAACTAGGAGCTGGTTCTTTGAAAGAATTAATAAAATTTATAAACCCCAAGCCAGACGTATCAAAAAGAAAAAAGACTCACATAAATAAAATCATGAATGAAAGAGGAGAGATTACAACCAACACCAAAGAAATAAAAACAATTAGGATATGAAAAATTATATGCCAACGAATTGGGCAATCTGGAAGAAAATGAATAAATTCCTAGGAACATATAAACTAGCAAAACTGAAACAGGAAGAAAGAAAACTTGAACGGACTGATAACCAGCAAAGAAATTGAATCAGTAACCAAAAATCTCCCAACAAGTGAAAGTCCAGGGCCAGATGGTTGGTTCCCAGGGGAATTCTACCAAACATTTAAAGAAGAATTAATACCTATTCTTCTCAAACTGTTCCAAAAAATAGAAATGGAAAGAAAACTTCAAACTCATTCTACAAGACCAGCATTATCTTGATTCTAAAACCAGACAAAGACCCCACTAAAGAAGAGAATTACAGGCCAATATTCCTGATGAACATGGATGCCAAAATACTCAACAAGATCCTAGCCAATAGGATCCAACAGTACATTAAAATGATTATCCATCCTTTTTCCTGGGATGCAAGGGTGGTTCAACATTTACAAATCAATCAACATGATAGAGCACATTAATAAAAGAAAAGACAAGAACCATATGATCTTCTCAACTGATGCAGAAAAAACATTTGACAAAATACAGCATCCTTTCCTGATTAAAACTCCTCAGAATGTAGGGATAGAAGGAACATATCTCAATATCATAAAAGCTATCTACTAAAAGCCCACAACAAATATCATTCTCAATGGGGAAAAACTGAGAGCTTTTCCCTTAAGGTAGGGAACATGACAGGGACGCCCACTCTCACCACTTTTGTTCAACATAGTATTAGAAGTCCTAGCCTCAGCAATCAGACAACAAAAAGAAATAAAATGCATTCAAATTGGTAAAGAAGAAGACAAACTCTCTCTCTTCACAGATGACATGATACTTTATGTGTCAAACCTAAAAGACTCCATCCCCAAATTACTAGAACTCATACAGCAATTCAGCAATGTGGCAGGATACAAAATCAATGCACAGAAATCAGTTGCATTTCTATACACTAACAATGTGACTGAAGAAAGAGAAATTAAAGAACCGATTCCATTTACAACAGCACCAAAAGCCTTAAGATACCTAGGAATAAACCTAACCAAAGAGGTGAAGGATATATACTCTAGAAACTACAGAACACTTATGAAAGAAATTGAGGAAGACACAAAGAGATGGAAAAACATTCCATGCTCATGGACTGGAAGAATAAATATTGTGAAAATGTCTATGCTGCCCAGAGCAATCTACACTTTCAATGCAATCCTTATCAAAATACCATCAAACAAACAACCCTAAAATTTGTATGGAACTAGAAAAGACCCAAAATTATAGGGGATTGTTAAAAAAGAAAACCAAAGCTGGGGGCATCACAATGCCTGACTTCAAGTTATACTACAAAGCTGTGATCATCAAGAAAGCATAGTATTGGTACAAAAAAAAAGACACATAGATCAGTGGAACAGAATAGAGACTCCAGAAATGGACCCTCAACTCTATGGTCAACTAATCTTTGACAAGTCAGGGAAGAATATCCAATGGAAAAAAGACAGTCTTTTCAATAAATGGTGCTGGGAAAATTGGACAGCCACATGCAGAAGCATGAAACTGGATCATTCTCTTACATTATATACAAGGATAAACTCAAAATGGATGAAAGACCTAAATGAGACAGGAATCCATCAAAATCCTAGAGGAGAACATAGGCAGTAACTTCTTTGACATTGGCCACAGCGATCTCTTTCAAGACATGTCTCTAAAGGCAAGGGAAACAAAAGCAAAAATAAACTTTTGGGACTTCATCAAGATAAAAAGCTTTTGCACAGCAAAGGAAACAGTCAACAAAACTAAGAGGCAATCCATGGAATGGGAGAAGATATTTGCAAATGACAATTAAGATAAAGGGCTGGTATTCAAGATCTATAAAGAACTTCTCAAACTCAACACCCAAAAACCAAATAATCAAGTCAAAAAATGGGCAGAAGACATGAACAGACAGTTTTTCAAAGAAATCATACAAATGGCCAACAGACACATGAAAAAATGGTCAACATCACTAGCCATCAGAGAAATACAAATCAAAACCACAATGATATACCACCTTACACCAGTCAGAATGGCAAAAATTAACAAGACAGGAAACAACAAGTGTTGGTGAGGATGTGGAGAAAGGGGAACCCTCTTACATTGTTGGTGGGAATGCAACCTGGTACAGCCACTCTGGAAAACAGTATGGAGGTTCCTCAAGATGTTAAGAATAGAGCTACCCTATGACCCAGCAATTGCACTGCTAGGTATTTACCCCAAAGATACAGATGTAGTGAAAAGAAGGGGCACATGCACCCCAATGTTCATAACAGCAATGTCCACGATAGTCAAACTGTGGAAGGAGCCAAGATGTCCTTCAACAGATGAATGGATAAAGAAGGTGTGGTTCATATATACAATGGAGTATTACTCAGCCATCAGAAAGGATGAATACCCACCATTTGCATTGACATGGATGGAACTGGAGGGGATTATGTTATGTGAAATAAGTCAAGCAGAGAAAGAGAATTATCATATGGTTTCACTCATATGTGGAACATAAGGAATAGTGTGGAGGACCACAAGGGAAAGAAGGGAAAACTGAATGGGAAGAAATCAGAGAGGGAGACAAACCATGAGAGACTCTGGACTCCGGGAACCAAACTGAAGGTTACAGAAAGGGAGGGGGGTGGGGAGATGGCGTAACCCAGTGATAGGTATTAAGGAGGGCACGTGTGGTGATGAGCACTGGGTGTTATGTGCAACTAATGAATCGTTGAAGACTACATCAAAAACTAATGATGTACTATATGCTGGCTAATTGAACATAATAATAAAAAAATAAAAATTGAATTTATTTAGGAAAAGATATTTTAAACACATACACACAAAATAAATAAATGTTGGATCACTATGTTGTAAACCTGAAACTAATAATATTGTATGTCAAATACACTTCAACAACAACAAAGGAAATTGGAAGGAGTATTCAGTGAAGAAGTTAGAGAAATGTATTTACCTAGCAAAAAGGCCAATGGAAAGTTTTGATATGCAGAGGAGTACAGGGTAGTTGGGGCATAAACAATAAGGTTAAAACTCATGTAGCTGATGATATTACAGAGGCCCAAGTGAGCTGAAAGTTGTTAGTAGAGAAAAGGGAAAAATAAAGGGTTTTGAAAAGTATTAAAAGTAAGTAGGACAAAATTAGCCAAAAAAAAAAAAAAAAAAAAAAGAGCGAGTGAGAGAGAGAAACTGTCATCGTTTTGAAATCAACCTAGTGTTTTTAAAATCTGACTCATATTTTAATTTGAAACTGGGTCACCAGTACAATATTTAATATTTGCCAAATGCTTACCATGTACTGGATTCTGTGATTACAGCTTTAAATATATCCATTCTTTTGGTCTTCACAAAATCCTGTGGTGTAAGTAATCCACCATTTACAAGCTGTTTTGTTTCATTTCATTTCTGTACCTCATTTTCCTCATTTGTAAAACAGGGATCATTGTAATAGGACCTAAAGGAGCAGTTGCCTGAGACACTGAAATGTGTCTCGTGCAAGGTAGATGGTCCATAAAGCTGAACCATCATTATCATTACTGCTTTTTATACTATTATTACTGCAATGCCTATTTTTTTGCCATTTCACAGATGAGACGAGAAATTAAAAAAAGTTGCCCAACGTCGTGTCGCATGGCTTATTTGTAAACGAATACAATTCCAAATGAAATCTCCTCACACCTCTCTAACCTCTGCTAAAATATTTGAATGCCCTACCTTTGGTTTTAAGGTACACGCCAAAATTCTGAACAAAACCTGTATAATCCAAACCCCACTTGTGCCTAAATCTCATGCCATGCTTCCCTCTGTCTGTGCTCCAGTCACAAGAGCCTTGGTTTACTCCTTGCAAATCAACTTAACATGTTCTCTCCTCTCGCTTGGTTTTTGTCCGTCGTCCATCTGTGGCACTCACAGTCTTACACATATTCATCCTTTTATGGACACAGGTGTGTATCTTCTGTAGGGAAGCTTTTGTTAATTTCTCTGACTAGGCTGATAACCTAGTCAATATGCTCTCATAAAACCACACACCTCTCCTTTGTAACATTTAACATAGCTACAATTTTAAGTTTATTGGTGTGCTTTTGGTTCATAGGTTTCCTCCACTAGACATGAGACCATCTTCTTTCTTTGTTCTCTACTGTGGGTCAAAACTACTGTTTAACAAAGAGGGGTTGAAAAGGGAAAAAAAAAGATAAGAAAAGAAAAAGAAAGACATGAATTGGAAGTAACAGAAAGAGACAAAAGGAAATAGTAACAGTTTAAAGAATAAAATCAGTACGATAACAGTTTAGGAAGTGGAAGTTAATATATTTTTAAAATAGATGAACAAAAAGTAATATTTAAGTATGATAAATTATAAATATTTACCAATAGGTAAAAGAGTGAAGTAAATAAAGAACTTAGAAGAAGGAGAAATAAGGTCTGGGACAAGTAACAACGAAACACTGAATTAGGATAAGGAAGGTGTTCAAGAGGAGTGAGAATAAACATTACCGGATAGGTAATGTCTCGGCTGCTTCCACACAGGGCCTTCAGAGATGAGACACGATCAAAGGAAAAGAAGGAAGAAGGGAAGAATTAGTCCATGGGCTATAAGAGCTTTAGGTAACAGACATAAATACTGTGTTTGCTTTCTCTTCAGAGAAAGATTTAGGTTGATTTGTGAAGGACACCAAATGCTTGTTTGGCAGAGCAGTAACCCAGACAGAAAATGTTATTTTCTAGCATCATTCTCTGCAAGAAAGACACCTGTAAATCCTCTAAAGAGCATGTTAAGGTTAAAAGGTAGCCACAGTTGGATTATCAGGCTTTTGTTTTGCCTGGAGTGTTTAAGGTGTGTACGATGAAGGCTAGAGAAGAAATATGGAAAGAGAAGAAATTTTCCGAGGTCATGTTGCAATAGAGAGAGAAAAGCCAAAGAGGGAGGAATTTTTTTTTTTTAAATTGAAGTATAGTTGACACACAATGTCACGTTAGTTTCAGGTGTACAACATAGTGATTGGATAAGTTAACAAGTACGCGATGCTCCCAAGTGTAGCTACCGTCTGTCACCGTACAACGCTCTTACAATACCATTGACTATATTCCCTTTTGTCCCATGACTTAATCAGTTCAATAAGTGGAAGCCTGTACCTCCCACTCCTCTTCTCGCATTTTGCCCATGTCCCACCCTCTTCCCACCCAAGAGGGAAGGGATTTCAAGGAGAGATGACCGTTAAGAAAAAGACCTCAGTTTTAGGTGATAACCTGTGGCTGATTTGATCGTGTGCCCCTGATCAATAAGCAACAGAAGAAGATAGTGCAAGGGGTCAATAACCACGGAATTGACATAGAATAGAGTGGAATGAGTTCAGTTTTGGAGTCAAACTGATCTGGGTTCAAAACATACCTCTTACATCCTGTTAGTGTCAGCTTTTATGCTTCTCAGACTAGAGTGAAAAACAGAGAGATGTAATCAGTCTTTCAGTCCTCCATAGAAACTAATAATTTTACTAACAGTAATTTATACTTTCTACATTGAAAAAAAAAAACATTTTGAAGTAGGAAACACTTGCCTGATGATATGGTATATCTAAAATAATTCAGTTTTAAATACATAACCAAGGATAGTCTTCTAGAAAACATTTAATTTATGTTCCAATTTTATCTTTTACTTTTCTTTTTAAAATTTTCGACTTTTTTTACTTTTCCAACATTTAATGTACTATTTACACAACAGACTCTGAAACTCAGAGCAACTTCCTGGGGACCCAGAGGAAATGAATAGTGGTTGATATACATTACTGCAGGTCATAAAACATACTTGCATTAAAAGTTTTTAGGTACAAACACATTTGAATAAACAAACCCGCAATGCAGAAACACACTAAATTTTAATGGATAAAGATTTTTTTCCACTGGAGGGTGCAATTTGTCAGTGTATCAAGATTTCCAGAGTTCCTCAAATGAGTGTACTTTATAAATAATATGAGAGAGCTGATTATTTCCAAGACACTAATGTAGAATGCTGAGTAGATTTCATGAAATTTTAAATACGTGAAATTTCACTAATAGGAATCTGGGCTTTATTCTACAATATACTTATGATTTAATTAGAATGAAATGATTTATTAGCTGAATGTATTTCATTCTTTTATTCTCTTTTTTGGATACTATGCATGACTTTCTTGGTTATTAATACTGCAAAGTGTATGCTAATAATTCATAATAAAGAAAAATACAATCCTGCTTATATTATTATGAAGTTTTGCAGTTGTTTTCCCCACAGTCTAAGTGTTCATTAAAATTCTCTACAAAATATAAATCACTTTCCCGTTATTAGATTGTACACTCTGTAATAATGTGTGGTCTAAAATTAAATGTAAATTTAATAAACATACTACTCACATAGTATATATACAAAAGTATATATATATACCTCACATAGTATAAGGCTATTAGGTAATGTGTGCCTTAGATATGATACTAATAAAATATGAATTATAATAACAGCCAATATTTATTGAACACCAGCTAGGTGTCAGGTTCTCTCTTAATTAACTTTCCATTTTTAACTTACTTAATTTTCACAACAACTTCAACAAATAGGCACCATTTCCCCCATTTCACAGATGAGGAATCTAAGGTATCAAGTGACTTGCCCAAGTTGATTCCATTAGTACCAGAACTCAGCATAGGCGGTCTAAATCCATGGCCCAGGCTTAATTACTGTGTAATAACTATGTGAAATTCATTGGTGCCAACCACAGCTGCTTAGATAGTAATGTCTTGATTTTTATTTTAGACACTTGCAGATAAGCACTTTCCATTCTGGGGTCAATATCTTAAAAATATCAATCCAATGTTGTGTTTCTTAACTTGGCCTAACCTGTTAGAACTCCTGTTAATCATGATTTAGATCAACGAGCTGGTGGTACACACCCTTAATCGCCTACCTCGGCAGCCCACCTTCCCTGTCAGTAACAGAAGAGCAGTATTGTGTTGGCACATGTCACTCAGAGCAAAAGATTGCATTGCCCAATCTCCTGCAGTCTCAGAGATGCATGGCTGCCCGACTAAGTGGGTAATGAAGTGTTATGTAAGTGTTGTGTAGGATTTCCAGGGAGTCTCCTTAGAAAATAAGGTCTGTGTCTTATAAGACTTACTCCTCCTCACTCTTTCCTACTGCCTGCAGTGCTGGCATGAAGAGCAGCTGGAGCATAAGCAGCCACTTTGGGCCTTGGGGCAAGATGAATGACAGAGCAAGAGGGAAGGCATTCTGTTGCCTCTAAGCGTCTATTTTGAATTTTTCTGTTATATGCAACTGTATTTAATTATATTAACAGGTAACAGATTTTGATAGGGTTTAAGAATCCATTTTCTCTTTTAATCTTGTCAACACCAGACCCCTGACTAACTCAATAGATGTCATCAATTATCTTTTCAGACTATATTAGTTTTTAATATTTTATTAAGCTAGTAATATAGGTTTACTTATTTTTTTACACCATAATTTTCTTAAAGATCATTTCTACCTATAGTTCAAAATTAATTGTACAAATTGTTCTACTCAGGTTAACAATTTGTGACCTGCTTTTAAGTTGTCAATTATTTAAAATATTTTATATTTCCCTTTTTTATAACCAGGAAGAATACTATGGTATACTTTTCTTGAGGTCAAATAAATTAAAAAGTATTTTATGAGATTAGTGTCATGGTTTGGCAGTAAAGAGTAAGTATGACACAGTCATTTTCTATAAAGGAACCCATAAACTTTATCTTCTGGCATTTCCTCTTTGCTCAGACACAAGCCTATCTTCTGCTGTCCTCTCTTTGGGCGCCTGGGTGGCTCAGTCGTTAAGTGTCTGTCTTCAGCTTAGGGCATGATCCCGGAGTTCTGGGATCAAGCCCCACGTCAGGCTCCTCCACTGGAGGCCTGCTTCTTCCTCTCCCACTCCCCCTGCTTGTGTTCCCTCTCTCGCTGGCTGTCTCTATCTCTGTCAAATGAATAAGTAAAATTAAAAAAAAAAACTTGCTGCCTGCCTCTTATTTAAGGGAAAAGAATAATGAGGTTTGTCTCAAGGTCCTCTCCTTGTGGTTTAATCAAAGTTTTGGGGGAAAAAACCCATAAAAACCCCTCTAGATTAGATGACCAGAGGTCTATAGGAGTTATGAAGATTATACAGGTTTTAAGATTTTGCCATATGTAACAATAACAGTAGCAACATAGTATGCTTGTTAATAATACCATCTTACATCATTCATACTTATGTATTTGGCACAGCACTAAGTGATCTGTATGTAATGTCTTTTAATCTTCACAATACTCTGAGAGGTACTAATACTTTACCACTGATAGAACTGAATCAGAATGATACTAAATAACTTGCTCAAGATCACTCAGCTAAAGTGGAAATATTGAAACTTGAACCCATGCTTTTTGACCTTGCAATATTACTATAAACTATTAACACATTCCAGGGTGCCTGGGTGGCTCAGTTGGTTAAGCATCTGATTCTTGATTTCAGCTCGGGTCATGATCTCAGGGTCATGGGGTCAAGCCCAACATCAGGCTCCACACTCAGCACAGAATCTGCTACAGATTCTTTCCCCTCCTCCCTCTCCCTCTGCCCCTCCCCCAGGTCATACTCTTTCTCTCTCATAAATAAATAAATAAACTCTTTTTAAAAAAAGTATTAATACATTCAGAGAATTGTTATGATTATTGCATTAAATTAGCTGAATCAAAATTACAATTGGAGAAATATAAAAACTATTAAATATAGTTTTTGATATATGCTTTTCAGATCCTCTTTCTTGGTATTAAAATGTAAATTTATGTACATCACCATTTGAATATTTATTACATTAATAATTTAACATTTTAAACTTTTTTCTTACTACATTAAATAATTTCCAAAAGAAAGAGTCATAGCTTTCTTTCAAATTCTTCATTTTTTTTTTAAAGATTTTATTTATTTATTCGACAGAGATAGAGACAGCCAGCGAGAGAGGGAACACAAGCAGGGGGAGTGGGAGAGGAAGAAGCAGGCTCATAGTGGAAGAGCCTGATGTGGGGCTCGATCCCATAACTCCAGGATCACGCCCTGAGCCGAAGGCAGACGCTTAACCGCTGTGCCACCCAGGCGCCCCTCAAATTCTTCATTTTTAAAAATTTTTCTATGACATCACCGTATAAATCTTGGGAAAGAATCACCAGGTGGCAAATTACTCAGTTCGATAAGGTGCTGATAATGTCTAGTTCTCTTTAGTTATAGTTGGCCCAATAGGTAAATAAAATTATCCACTTCCACATCTACCAAGAATACACAAAACAAATGATATGTAGAGCTGAAAAATCCTTTAAAATAAATTAAATATTCCCTGTATTTCTAGAGGGAAATAAGGTCCAGATTCAGCAAAAAACTTGACCAAGGTAATTACTCAAGCAAAAGTTAACAGTAAAATATAAAGACCATGTACTTCAGTGTCAGGAGATATTGGTCAAATCTTGGTTCTGCAATTCATTAACCAAGAAAACTTGGCTATGTTGCTGAACTGCTGGGAGGGATCAAGTTTTTAATGGAATTAGCTAATGATAATATCTTCTATAAAATTGTAGTGAAGATCAAATGATAAGATACAAATGGTAGTGTTTTGCAATCTAAATGTTATATAAATGTTGGCTGTTATTAATTGGGTTTTGCTTTCTATCATAGAGAATAGATACTATAAAATGTATACATCATCAGCAATTTAGAACTGGTTCCCATACCAAGGCAAACACCGAAGAGCTTCTTTAAAAATTTTTTGTAAAGAGTTGTAGACATTAGATTTCTCGGGGTGCTGGCAGAGTAGAAATATCCTAAGCTCACCTCATCCCATGGATACAACTAGATAACACCCAGGTTGGTGTAAATAACCCAGAAAAATGGCCAGAAGACTAGTAGAACAGACTCTCCATAGCTAAATGTAGAGAAGAGGCTACATTGAAGAGGGTAGGAAGGGTGGAGATACAATCTGGAGCTAAATGGACTCACGGGACTGTCTGAGGGAGGGACACTTCAGGCGTGCAGAGGGGAAAGGACCATACCCTACACCAGGCCCCCCAGGCAGAGGGGACCCACACAAGGAAGATGAATCCCAGGACATTTGACTTTGAAAACCAGACGAGCATAATTTCATGAATTCTTACAATCAGTAAGGCTTAACATCTGGAACTTTAAAAATCAGTACGCTCAGCTCTGGGAGTCCTGGGAGGGCAAGAGGTAATGGAGTCCATGACCTTAAAGACACAGCACAACAAACAGCCCCATGGAAATATAGCATAGAAGCAGTAGTTTGAAAAACATCTGGTGTATACAGGGGATTTGTTTACTAACTTACTATTTATCAGAGCATGTGCTGCAGGGCCAGGTATGATCGGGAGACTTCTCCAGGAACAAAGGAGTTGGTGGGTGCTATTTCCATTCCTCACCCACCAGCCTAGACAAACACCTGAAGAAACCAGCATGTTGCCAACATTCTTTACCTCACTTGCTAACTGTGCACCCCGGTCCTTCCCTGTGTTCTCTTGTGTACACGTTCCTCCAGCCAGGCCTCAGATCCAGCTCTTCTCCAAGAGCATACCCATGCAAACCTTGCTAACACCTCTCCCCCTGAACACTTCTGGGCATACCCCTGCTCCAACCCAGCTGGTGTTGGCAGGAGTTTTGGGCAGCTGCAGGTCCCCTCCTACAGTGGAACTGTGCTGACCTTGCTGGTACTTCCTGCTCTCCTGCAGACTTGCCCCCTCCACCCCTGAGGAAGGCGTTTCTAAAGTAGCTCTGGGTCCCATCCCACAGAGACCTGCTCAAATCTTGCTAACATCATGCCTCCTGCCCCCATGTTCTCCTGTGGACATATCTACTCCAGTACATCCTTGGACAGAGACCATCCAAAGAGGTGTCAGAAGCCTGGCAGTGTGCAAGCAGCCCTGACAGGGGCCAGCACCACACCGGAGTGACTCCTGCTTTGGGGAGAGGGGAAGATAACCACACACACCCTAGTTTCACTGCTGCCCTAGCAGTGGGTTGGGGGCAGACATCTGGTCTGTCTGCAGATCCTACCCACCAACAAAAGCTTTTCAGGGGACAAAATAGGGAAAGTACATGGCAGTTCAGTGCTCCTAGATCTCTGGAAAATGCCTGGTCTGACTCAACTCAAGTTCAAGGTGGTTCCAGACTAGTCCTCTAATAACACAGGGACCAAACCCTGCTCACAATAGGCAAAGAGAGCCATTGCAGACAACTGGACTGAAGGCTAAAGTGGCTCAGCACATCACACACATGGGAGACACCCATGAAGGGTCAGATTCTGGTGAACAGGGGACACTGCACTGCAGGGCACTACAGAATCTCTTCTTCTTAAGACCACTACTTTCAAGACCAGGAGATGTAGCTGACTTTTGTAACACACAGAAACAGACACAGAGAGTTAGATAAAAAGACGAGACAGAGGAAAATGTCCCAAATGAAAGAACAGGACAAAGTCACAGCAAGAGAGCTAAACAAAACTAAAATAAGTAATATGCCCCATAGAAAATTTAAATTAATGATCTTAATATACTCAATGGACTTGAGAAAAGAGTGGAGAGCTTCAGTGACACTCTTAATAAAAAGATAGAAAACATAAAAAAGAACCAATCAGAGATGAAGAACTCAATAACTGAAATTAAAAATTGCAGTAGTTGGAATAAATAGTAAACTAGAGAAAGCAGAAGAACAAATCAGAAACCTGGAGGACACAGTAATGGAAAGCAATCAAGCTGAACATGAGAGAGAAAAAAAAATAATAAATGAAAATAGACTTAGGAAACTCAGTGATACTATCAAGCATAATATCATTCACATTATAGAGATCCCCGAAGGAGAATACAGAAAAAGAGGCAGGAAATTTATTTGAAGAAATAATAGCTGAAAAGTTCCCAAATCTGGGAAAGGAAACAGAAATCCAGATCCAGGAGGCGGAGAGAACTCTGAACAAAATCAACCCAAGGAGGTCCACACCAAGACACATAGTAACTAAAATGGCAAAAGTAGTTATAAAGAGAGAATTTTAAAAGCAGCAAGAAAAAAAGAGAAGAGTTACATACAAGGGAAAAAACAAGGGTTATTAGCTGATTTTTCAGGAAGAACTTTGAAGGCCAGAAGGGAGTGGCAAAATATAGCCAAAGTACTGAAAAAAAAAATCTGCAGCCAAGAATACTCTATCCAGCAAGGCTATTATTCAGAATAGAAAGAGAGATAAAGAGTTTCCCAGACAAACAGAAGTTAAAGGAATTCATGACCACTAAATAAGCCCTACAAGAAATGTTAAAGGGGACTCTGTGTGGAAAAGAAAGGCCATATATAAGGACTAAGAAAAGTAGGAAGCACAAAAGCAGTAAAAATAAGGATATCTATCAAAATTTGTCAAGAGATTCACAAAATAAAATGATGTAAGGTATGACACCATGTAAAGTATGATACCTAAAGTATGGGGGAGTAATGAGTAAAGAAGGGGTTCAAACTTAGGGGCGCCTGGGTGGCACAGCAGTTAAGCGTCTGCCTTCAGCTCAGGGCGTGATCCCAGCGTTATGGGATCCAGCCCCACGTCAGGCTCCTCCGCTATGAGCCTGCTTCTTCCTCTCCCACTCCCCCTGCTTGTGTTCCCTCTCTTGCTGGCTATCTCTATCTCTGTCGAATAAATAAATAAAATCTTAAAAAAAAAAAAGAAGGGGTTCAAACTTAAGTGACCATCAACAATATAGACTGCTATATGCATAGGATGTTATATACAAATCTAATGATAACCACAAGTTAAAACTCAGTGATAAATGTGCAAAAAATAAACAGCAAGAAATCCAGCATATCACTTAAAAAATCCAGCATATCATGAGAGTAAAGAGAAAAAGAAGAAAGGAACAGAAAAGAACTTAAAAAATCCCTATAATACAAGTAACAAATGGAAGTAAGTACATACCTATGAATAAATGAATGTAAATGTACTAAATGCTCCAATCAAAAAACATAAGGTGATGGAATGGATAAAAAAGCAAGACCAATTGACATACTGCCTACAAGAGACTCATTTCAGACCTAAAGACAAATGCAGATTAAAAGTGAAAGGGAACTTAAAAAAAAAGAAAAAAGAAAAAAAAAAAAGAATCCTTTGGACACCTAGGTGGCTCAATTGGTTAAGCATTTGCCTTTGGCTCAGGTCATGTTCCCAGGGTCCTGGGATCCAGTCCTGCATCAGGTTCCCTGCTCAATGGGGAGTCTGCTTCCCTTTCCCTCTGCCCCTCCCCCTTGTTCATGCTCTCTCTCTCTCTGTAGCTCTTGCTTTCCCTGAAATAAATAAATAAAATCTTTAAAAAAAGAAAAAAGAAAGAAAGAAAGAAAAAGAAAGGGAAGGGGAAAAAATGGAGAGTCCCATGTGGTGAGGAAAAAGGCTTTCTTCCAACAGCCATGTGAATGCAGTACCCAGACTTCAACTCTAGGCAACAAGTTTATTGCAATCTCTAGGGAGCCTTAACCAGAAACAGCTGCTTTTGGATTTCTAAACATAAGCTGATACAAGATAATAAATGCTTGTTGTTTTAAGCTGCCAAGTATTGGAGGACTTTGTTACATAGCAACAGATTATCAATATACTTGTAAATCACCACCTAAAAGTGTCCACTATTGAAGAAGCATTAAATAGGCAAATGATAACTCACTTGTCATCAATCAGCCTCTGTCATCAGCCACTCCAGTGCTAGTAAAATGGTTGCAGGAATAGAGAAAGCATGGGCACAGGATTGAAAGCTATTCATGGTCCCAACAACATGAGCTCCCATTCACTAAGGTTTATCTATCCAGTTACTGCTGCTCCTGGAACTCCAAACTGACAGAATGGAGAACAACACTGAAACATTCTATGAAGAAACTAACTAACCAGCTGGTAAGATAGCAACATTAGATGTTTTTCAGTGTCCAAGCTTAGAGATTTTCCTGTTATCTTTATGTTATTGATTTTTTTAGTTTGATTTTTGTTTTTTGTGTTTTTTTTGGGTTTATGGTTAGAGAATAATCATTTCAATTTATAGCATAGGTTATGGTCTATCTTGATATGCGTTCCATGTGAGTTTGTGAAGAATGTGTATTCTGCTGTTGTTGGGTAAAGTTCTCTATAAATGTAAATTAGACCACACTGGTTTATTATGTTTTGAGTTCTCTTATTTCTTTGCTGAATTTCTGTCCATATTTTTGCATCAATTTTTAATAAAGGGGTGTTGAAGTCCCTAACTATAATTACAGACTTGTCTATTTGTCTTTTCATTTTGATCAGCTTTTGCTTTACTGATTTTGCAGCTCTGATTTTTGGTATACACACATTTAAGATTGCCTGTATTTTTATTTCTGGTATGTATAATGTTTCTCTCTCAGGGAATTTTCTTTTCTTTGAAGTCAAATTAAAAGAATATTAATATAGTCACTTCTGTTTTCCTTTAAGTAATGTTTGCATTAGATATCCTTTTATATCTCTTGTTTTCAATCTGCCTATATTGTTATATAGAGAGAGTATATAATTAGGCTATGATTTTAGATTCACTTTGTGAATCTCAGTCTTTTAATTGGTGTATTTTTCTATTTATATTTAATATAACTGTTGATACATTAGGGTGTAAGTCTGCCATTATAGTTTTTGTTTTCTGTTTGTTATTTCTCTTTTTCTGTCTTGGTGTGGGTCATAATTCCATTTTGATTTATCAATAGTGTTTTTTGTTCGTTTAGGTTATTGCATTTTTAGTTCTAAAATTTCCATTTGGATCTTCTTTATGTTTTCTACTTCTTTACTGAGACCTTTTCTTTCTTTACTGAGGATTTATGTTCTTTCATTTGCTTCAAGAATGTTTGTAATTGCTCATGAAGCATTTTTGTTCTGGCTGCTTTAACAAGATTTGTCAGATAATTCCACCATTTATTTCATCTTAGTGTTGGCATTCACTGATTAGTATTATTATTTTGTTCATTCAGTTTGAGATCTTTCTGGTTCTTGCAATGAGAATAATTTTTTAAATGGAAACCCAGAAATTTGCATATTATGTTAAGAGATTCTGGGTCTTATTTAAACTTTCTGTGTTAATTGGATTCCTCGGACACTACTGCATGGGAATGGGAAAGGTGTATTATAATTACTATCAGGTGGGCAGAAATCTAGGTAACTCACTCAGTCTCTGTTGACGCCCATGAGTGCTGTACCTTTTTGGCTGAGAGATGAAGAAATGTCTTCTTGCTTTCACGAGGCCTTCACTAACATGATAGCAGTGGGAGGGATCTCATTAATTCTGGGCAGGGGCAAACATTCTAACTTTTCTGTAAGGCACCTATGATACCATCCCATTGGGGAAGGATACTTCATAACCGCTGAATGTGGTTGGAAATACAGGCTCCCCACATAGTCTCCATTGGTAATATGGGGAAGGGCCTGTTACTACTGAGTGAGTATAAATCCTAGTTCCGAGCTTAGCCTTCTCTGACAATACCCCAGCAGGAGAGTTGGGGTGACTTACTACAGCCTGATGGAATGAAAGTCTAGGCTCTCCGTTTGACCTTTGCCGGAATCAGTAGAAGTGGGACCACAGTTTTTTTCTACGGTATTTGGCTACAGTTGAGTGGTTGTTTAAAAGTCTTCTGTCTTGCTAGGTTGCCTCTTCCCTGGTCTTTTGGCTAAAGAGGGCAGGATTTTGCTGGAGCTCTGTTTGTCTGCATCCATTGGCATATCTGAGTTGCTGGTTTTTTCAGTTCCAAGTCTGGGGTATATGATGACAAACAAAACAAAACAAAACAAAACAAAACAAAACAAAACAAGACACCCAAGGAACTTAATCATTGTCATTTCTTGAGCCCTGAGTACACCATCCAGTCTGCTTTCTTCTATCTTTCAGAGTCTCTTTATGTTTGCTTTACACATAATGCCCAGGGGTTTAAGTTGTAATTAGTAGAAAGAATGGGGGAAAGTATGTGTACTCCATTTTCCCAGAATAGGTCCCAGGAATATTTTTATATTTTTAAATGATTAAAAAAAATCCAATAGAAGAGTAAAATTTCATGATACATGAGAATTATATGAAATTTAAAATTTAGGGTCTATAAATAAAGCTATAGCTTTATTTGTCTATAGCTGCTTTTGTGCTACACTGGCAAAGTTTGAGTAGCTGCATCAGAGACTGTATGGTTCACGAACCGTAAAATATTTATTATCTGATCCTTTATAGAAATTTGCTGACCCTTGGATCACCTAATGGAATGAATTACTAGCATTTTATTAACAGAACTGAGTAGAGTACCTCCTCAAAAAAAAAAAAATAATAGGAAGGGATGTGTAAATTCAGATAGACTCTGCTCAGTTTTATGCTATGGTGAACACAGGTTTGGTTGAAATGTTGGTCAGGAAAGATGATGCTATCGTAGATTTCCTGCACTCCTCCTACCTCGTATCCCTATTTTTTTACAACAATCCTTATCTCATCAATTCTAAGAAGTACTTTTCCTCACATTTGAATATCTCTGCTGTGACTTACAACCAGTATCTTGTCCTAGTTTAACTGGCAGTATTTTTTCTTTCTTAGTCATGTATAAAATAATGATGCACCGTACAACTGATGATGTCTTAGATTTGAAATACAAAAATGATCTGGAACAATTACGAATAAATCCTTAAGCAGTTAAGAAAACACACCTTTTTGAGTTTAAGTCAAAAGCTACTCAGGTTATATTGAATGAATTTTCCTTACACATTGACCTCAAAATCACTTTTTAAATTCTTTTCGGTGCAAAACATTTTTCACCTATGATTTTTTCCAATTAGATGTTTTTCTAGCAAAGTCTGGTACAAATATTCTTATATATTTTTTTCTACTGTCAAAATGTTCTCCAAGAAGTTTGAATGTCTCTAAAAAACATTTTTCATTATGATTGTACATCTTTTTGTGTATTGGAATTCTGTTTTCATGTTGTAATTGTATAACCAAGGTTGTCACTGTCATAATGTTGACCAATTCTTATCCTAGGAGTCATAAATAGTAAGTCCAAAACTAATTTGGAAAGGCATGATGTAAGGGGAAAAAAAAACCCAATAGTACTATTTCCCACTTATCTAACCTTTCAAGGGCACTTAGCAGTTAGAAGAACATTATAAGTACAGACAGATTTCATGATTAGAAGGTTCATTAGTAAGAAGGTACAGAATACTAATCACAAGACTTTCATTTGCACTGACAAGGTCTGACCTAGCTAGCATTCATCAGTGACAGTGGAATTGCTCCCTGGTGGTATCAACCACAGGCAAGGCGGGGAAAACATGTTCTTCATGGAGGAATTCATCAAAAGTAAGCAGAGCTGTATCACACACCATTGCTTTCAGGAACTCCCTAGAGAGTAGCCAGCATCTTATCTGAGTCAGTTTGTTTGGTCTATAAAATGCAAAGTGCTCAGAGGAAGTTTGCATGTTAAAGAAAAACAGTTTGAACTTTGGAACTCTGGACAAACAACCACCACATGAATCTGTATCTTAAATAATCTAATTGACCATGAGTAGGTGCTTTAGTCAACGTTAAGTCCATAGGCATAGGAGTATACTCTGCGTTTAAACTTGCAGTAATTACAAACGTTATAAACTCTTATAGATATTTCCATTTTGAAATACTGTGACACCAGAAAGATAACTACATTAATATCAATCAAGATTGCATATTTTAAGCCTGAAAGTATATTTTCATATAAATATAAATGTATATTTAATGGCTCTTTTCCCAAATGTTACAACTTTCAACAAAATATGTCCTTATCATGTAAAAGCATTTTATGAATAATGATTAAGTTCTCACAGCTGTGCTTGGTGCTGTGATGGACAAAACTGAGCAGTGCTAGTATTTCCATCTACAAAGGGCTTACTCCAAATCTGTTATAAAATTAGCAAATGAAATAATTTAAAATTATACAAAACAAAATATAACTGTGTGGGAAGTACTCAGGCTCTGGTGCCTTTGAACCTTTTTAATTACCTGTCTCCCCTAGACCTCAGTTTCCTTAACTATAAAATAAGAGAATATTACTGAACATACGAGGTTGGGATAACTGTTAGGTAAATGGTGATTACTGTAAACAACTCCAAATAATACAGTAAATATCTCAAATGCAGGCCTATCTCATTTTATTGCACTTTGCCTTTTGTGCTTTACAGATACTGCATTTTTTTTTTTTTTTACAAGTGGAAGGTTTGTGCCAACCCTGTGTTGAACAAGTCTATCAGCACCATTTTTCCAACAGCGTTTGCTCACTTCATGTCTCTGTGTCACATTTTGGTAATTCTTGCAAATATTTCAAACTTTTTCATTATTATTACATCTGTTGTGGTGATCTGTGATTAGTGATCTTTGATGTTACTATTATAATTGTTTTGGAGAGCCACAAATCACACCCCATTTAAGATGATGGACTCAATAAATGTGTGTGTTCTGATGGCTCCACTGGCCATTACCCCATTTCTCCCCCTCTCCTCAGGCCTCCCTATTCCTAAGATACAACAGTATTGAATTTAGGCCAATTAATAACCCTACAATGGCCTCTAGGTGTTCAAGTGAAAAGGAGAGACACACATCTCTCACTTTAAATCAAAAGCTAGACATAATTAAGCTTAGTGAGGAAGCCATGTCAAAAGCTGAGATAGGCTGAAAGCTAGGTCTTTGGCAGAAAACAGTTAACTAAGTTGTGAATGCAAAGGAAAAGTTTTTGAAGGAAATTAAAAGTGCTGCTTCAGTGAACACACATATGACAGAAAGTGAAACAGCCTTATTGCTGATGTGGACAACGTTTTAGTGGTCTGGGTAGAGGCTCAAACCAGTACACATTCTTTCCAGCCAAAGCCTAATTCAGAATAAGACCCTACCTTTACTTCAATTCTACGATGGCTGAGAGAGGTCAAGAAGCTGCAGAAGAAAAGTCTGAAGCTCCAGAGGTTGGGTCATGAGGTTTCAGGAAGGACGCCGTCTCTGTAACATAAAGGTGCCCGGTGAAGTGGCAAGTGCTGATGTAGTCGTCCAGAAGTTCTAGGTAAGAGACCTCAGGAAGGTTGCTATTCTAAGCAACAGATTTGCAATGTAGAAGAAACAGTTTTACATTGGAAGAAGACACCATCTAGCACTTTCATGGCTAGAGAGGAGAAATCAGTGCCTGGCTTCCAAGCTTCAAAGGATAAGCTGATTCTCTTGTTAGGGGTAATGAAGCTGGTGACTTTCTCTAAAAGCCAATGTTCGTCTACTATTCTGAAAATCCTGGAGCCCTTAACAATTATGCTTAATCTACTCTGTCTGTGCTTTATAAATGGAACGACAAAGCCTAAATGACAGGATGTCTGTTTACAACATGGCTTACTGAATATTTTTTCTTTCTTTAAATTATGTTCAGTTAGCCAACGTATAGGTTTACTGAATATTTTAGACTCACTGTTGAGACCTGCTGCTCAGAAAAAAATTCCTTTTAAAAGATTACTGCTCCTTGACAATGTACTTGGTCACCCAGATCTGTGCTGGAGATGTACAATGAAATTAATGCTGTTTTTTTCATGCCTGCTAACACAACATCCATTCTGCAGCACGTGGATCAAGGAGTAATGTTGACGTTTAAGCCTTATTCTTTAAGAAATACATTTCATAAGGTTATAGTTGCTTCTAATGGATCTGGGCAAAGTAGTAAAGTGAAAATTTTCTGGAAAGGATTCACTATTCTAGATGCTATTAAGAACATTTGTGATTCATGGGAAGAGGTCCAAATGGCAACATTAACAGGAGTTTGGGAAAGGTTGATTCTGACCCTCATGGATGACTTTGAGAGGTTCAGGACTTCAGTGGAGGAAGTAACCACAGATGTGGTGGAAATAGCAAGAGAACTAGAATTAGAAGTGGAGCCCAACGTGGTGTCTCAATCGGTTAGGCATCAGCCTTCGGCTCAGGTCATGATCCCAGGGTCCTGGGATTGAGCCCTGCATCTGGCTCCCCACTTAGCAGGGAGTCTGCTTCTCCCTCTCCCACTCCTCCTGCTTGTGTGTGCTCTCTCTCTCTCTGTCACATAAATCAATAAATACATCTTAAAAAAAAAGAAATGGGGCCCAAAGATGTGACTGAATTGGTGTATTCTTATGATAAAACGTACACAGATGGGGAGTTGCTTTTCACAGATGAATGAAGAAAGCAGTTTCTTCCTCCCTTCCTCTTTCTTTCTTTCTTTCTTTCTTTCTTTCTTTCTTTCTTTCTTTCTTTCTTTTCTTTCTTTCTTTTTTATTATGTTATGTTAGTCATCATATGGTACATCATTAGTTTTTGATGTAGTGTTCCATGATTCATTGTTTGTGTATAACACCCAGTGCTCCATGCAATACATGCCCTCCTTACTACCCATCACCGGGCTAGCCCATCTCCCCTCCAACCTCCCCTCTAAAACCCTCAGTTTATTTCCTGGAGTCCATAGTCCCTCGTGGTTCATTTCCCCCTCTGTTTACTCCCCCTTCATTTTTCCCTTCCTTCTCCTACCGACCTCCCTGCTATTTCTTATGTTCCATAAATGAATGAAACCGTATGATAATAGTCTTTCTCTGCTTGACTTATTTCACTTAGCATAATCTCCTCCAGTCCCATCCATGTCGATGCAAATGTTGGGTAATCGTTCTTTCTGATGGCTGAGTAATATTCCATTGTCTGTATGGACCACATCTTCTTTATCCGTTTGTCTGTTGAAGGGCATCTCTGCCCCTTCCGCAGCTTGGCTATTGTGGACACTGCTGCTATGAACATTGGGGTGCATATGGCCCTTCTTGAGATGAAAACTACTCCTGCTGAAGATGCTGTGAAGATTGTTGAAATGACAAAAATATTTTAAATATCACCTAAGCGTAGTTGATAAAGCAGCAGCAGGGTTTGAGAGGATTTACTACAGTTTGAAAGAAGTTCTTCTGTGGGTAAAATGCTATCAAACAGCATCGCATGCCACAGAGAAATCACCCATGAAAGGAGTCAACTGATGTGGCAAACTTCATTGTTGTCTTATTTTAAGAAATTGTCACAGCCACCCCAGTCTTCAGCACCATCACCCTGATCCATCAGCAGCCATCAGCTTTGAGGAAAAACCCTCCACCAGCGAAAAGATTATGACTCGCTGAAAGCTCAGATGGTGATTAGAATTTTTTAGCAATAAATCATTTTTAAAATGAAAGTATGTACATTGTTTTTTAAAGACATGTTCCTACTGTGCACGTGATGGGTTACAGCACTGTGGAGACGTAACTTTTCTTTTTTAAGATTTTATTTATTTATTTGACAGAGAGAGACAGCGCGAGAGGGAACACAAGCAGGGGGAGTGGGAGAGGAAGAAGCAGGCTCTTAGTGGAGGAGCCTGATGTGGGGCTCGAACCCAGAACGCTGGGATCACACCCTGAGCCGAAGGCAGATGCTTAACCGCTGCGCTACCCAGGCGCCCCTGGAGACGTAACTTTAATGTGCACTGAGAAACCAAAAGTCAAAAGAAATTCTTTTGACTCACTTTATCGTGATATTCACTTTATTGCAATGGTCTGAAATTAAACCTGCAATATCTCTGAAGCATGCCTGTACAGGCCTACTGAAGTGGAGACTAGGGCTGGGCCTTAAAAAGTCTCTATTTCATATGCTAATAAAATTATTATCGTCTTACATTGGAAGTTTTCTGAAATTGATGTTAAAACAAACGGTGAAAAAACAACTAAGGATTAAATTATGATACAGTTAACATTGACTACCTGTCTGTCAATTTATGAAACACCTACAGGTAGGTGATTTTTAACTTTAATTTCGATTTTATTACTGATTGAAATGTCTTCCCAACAATTAAACTCTGGTGCAGGATTAAAACAAAATGTTCCTTTCTAAACAAAATATATTTAAACGCCACAGATTTCTCAGATTTGTCAGAAGAAATTGTGAAGCTTTTTCTTAATTTTTGAAGAAGTGATATAGTTATGAACTTGAAAATGGGAAGAATAAAAAGGTATGTTATGAATAATATCCCATTCACTCCTGTCCCTCAGCCACCCAGGTGTTTTTTCCAAAGTGAAAGTTAATAAAGGTAGTTGGTATATTTTGATCCTCGGCAACAAGCTATGAGATTTTTCCCTGTGAATACACTCTTCTGAATTTGGGTGGCCCTGGGAATATTTACAGCTAAGATGTCAAGCTGTAATCAGTATCTACAATTACCTTGCATTTCCGTCTCTCTAGAGGAACAAACGCCTAGCTCTAGTTTCTTTCTCAGGTTGGTACAGTTCCGTGTGCTGTGTTCCCGTAGTCTTTGGGGCAAGGGTTTTCAGGTAAAGTTTCTGTGCTCTTAACAACGACAGTAAAAAATGAAATCCCAAAAGGAAGATAGAAGAAAATTAGGAATCTGATGGGACAGCAGCCAGGAAATTTGACCATAATATTACTAATGTTTTATGATTCCTTATTATGTGCCATATTAATATATTAAAACTTTTACTTAATATTTAATTCTTATAATTGTCATAAGTAAGTACTATTATTATCATTTAAAGATGAGGAGATATAGATTTAGTAACTTTCTCAAGGTTATACAAAAAAAGACAGAACTAGTGTTCAAAGCAGAGTGGTCTGGCCCCAGAGGTAGCACTGTTTTATAACTAAACAAAACCCCCACTTGTGTACCTGAAGATAGGCAGGAGGCCAGAGCTCCATGTTTCAGCGTCATTTCCTACATCAGAGATTGAATGTAGTAGCAGTAGATTAGCTCTGGATCTTACTACACAGTGGGGGTAGGGGAGGAGAGAGAGAGAGAACGTCCAGTGTACAGATAACCTTAGTTTTCATTGCTTACTGTTAGAGATTAAGACTGCACTGAAGGAAGGCTGGGGGAGCCAGAAATGGAACTTTTTCAGGGGAAAAGGAAAATTTTGGGTAAAAAGTAAAATGCACTTGATAGCATTGACTGTTCAGCAGGGCATCTCCCTCATTTCTCATCTATCGCTCTTCTATCTATCTATCTATCTATCAATCATCTATTTCTATATTAAAATGCATGGTCAATGAGGGTAAGGACTATGTCTGCCTCATATATTACTGTATACTTGATGCCTAATCCAGGACTTTGCACAGAGAAACTATTTCTTGAGAGAGCAAATCAATGTTGTTCCATTTGTCATTGAAGTAATTTCAACTTTGATTGTACTTATAGTTTTATGGAGAAGATTGATATTAATAAAACAATAATACAAACAAATGTAAAAGTACAACTCTCATTCATGGTACAAAGGGAAAGAATATTTTTCCTGGTGTTTAAAGAATGAATATAAAAAGGGGGCTTTGGTTTATGTCAGTGTTATGGGTTGAATTGTGTTTCCTCAAATTCATATGTTGAAGTCCTAACCTCCAATACCTCAGAACTTGACCTTATTTGGAAATAGGATCATTGCAGATGTAATTAGTTAAGATGAGGACATACTGGAGTAAGATAGGCACCTAATTCAATATGACTGGTATGGTTACAAAAAGGGAAAATTTGGAAAGAGACAGGCACACAGGGAGAAAGTGATTAAAGATGAAGGTAGAGAATGGGGTGGTGTGGCAGAAGCCAAGGGACATCAAAAATTGCCAGCAAGCCACTAGAAGTTAGGAGAGAGGTATGGAATAGATTCGTCCCTCATGGCCCTCAGAGGGAACCAACACTGCCAACACAGTGTAGTCTCCAGAACAGTGAGACAATATGTTACTGTTGACTCAGTTGTGGTACTTTGTTGTGGCAGGGCCCACGAAACAAATATAGTAGGCCACAAAAGCCTTCCTGAGGAAATAACACTTGGCAATAACACTGAGCACTGAAGGATGATATACCAGAGCATTTACAGGCAGAGAAAACAGCATGTGTAAAGGTCCTGTAATAGGAGGAAGCCTATGTGACTTATCCTTTGCCATATAGATTACCACTATTTTTCTCACTTTTTCATTTGTTTTTCAATCGGTTCAAACATAAAATGTTTCTTTATAGTGTTTGTTTTGGTATTAGTCGTAGAAAGTTTTCCCCATTTCAAAATGATGTCATTGCATCTATATTCTTTTGTTTTACCTTGATTTATTCTTCCATTAGAAATTTATCTTGCTGCATAGTGTTAAGCAGGGAAAATTTTTTTGAAAAACTATTTTCAATTCTCCTGTGGCATTTTCTCATGCTGTCCACGACCTTTATTCAGTCAATTTCTCTCATCGCTTAGTTCTTATTTAATAAAGTAAATGTTTTCTTTAATTTCAAAGATAGTACAAAGCTCCTTTTCTCCTCTTTATTCATTTTTTAATATGGAGACTAGTATTTTCCAAAAAACTCCACGGTTAGATTCTTTTCAGACTCCCTTACTGTCCACCTACATTCCGTTAATGTCCCCTTTCAGATTTCACTTTGAGGGGTCGCTTGATATAAATTATCCCAGTTAAGCAATGTAATATATATTATCATATGTAATATATATAATAATGTAATATATATCATATTTTAATATATATAACCTCAACATTAAAATGATTTCCACAAATATAGTTATAGCCGCCATTTATTGAACAACAAAACATGGACATCACGCTGCTTTGCATATTTTAATTTATCTGGAGCAACAGTAGAGTGCAGTAGTTAAGAGCAAGACGACAGACAGACTGTTTTCCAGTCTTGACTCTGCAGTCACAAGCTGGGGACACTTGTACAATTTACCCACTTCTCTGAACTTTGATTTCTTCATCTATAAAATGGTGTCATGAGGATTAAAAGGAATACTTACAGTAGTCTTCCCTTAATCCCTGGTTTTGCTTTCCATGGTTTCGCTTTCCCTGGGGTCAGCCACAGCCTGGAAGAAATTCTCCTCTTTCTAATAAACCATCAGAAGGTCAATAGTAGCCCAACAGAACGGCACAGTGCTTACGTCATTGTCCTCACTTCATCTCATCATGAAGGCATTTTATCATCTCACATCATCACATCACTGACTACAGGACAATAAGATATTTTAAGAGAGAGAGAGAGAAACCACATTTGGATAACTTATGATAGCATATTGTTATAATAATTCTACTTATTATCATTGCTGTTAATATTTTACTGCGCCTCATTTATAAATTAATCTGTAGTGTAGGTATGCACGTATAGGAAAGAACATGGTATACATAGAGTTAGGTACTCTCTGTGGTTTCAGGCATCCACTAGGGGTCTTGGAATGCATCCCTTGCAGATAAGGGGGACCACTGTATACAAGGTGCTTAGAAAAATGCTAAGCACACAGCAAGCACTGTGTGACAGTGACCTGTCTGTTGTTTTTTACTGAGTGGTGGTGATTTGATTCTTACGGTATAAGGTACTGATTTAAATAGGTTCGGAGATGTTAAGCTTGTAGAGTATCATGTCATTGCCTAGCATACAGTTGTTACTCATTAAATACAGATTTAATGAGTGAAGTTACAGGGATAGAGTTAGATTGTGAAGACAGAGCTGACATCAAAGCTTGTGCTTTTAATCATTATTCCTCAAAACTCTCTTCTACTTACTTCCCACCAATTAATATTATTTTCTCCCAAAGCAGTTGCATGATGACTCTCTCTAGCTTCTTTTAATATCATTTTCAAAACATTCTGTCAAAAATGCCTCGAAATTTGTCCCATAGAGATAGCTTCCTCCCCAGGTTTTCAGTGCAATATGGGATTTTCCAATATTTTAATGTTGTTTTCCAAAAAATCATTCCAGTTGGTGTCGTGGTGTTAGAAAGAAAAAGGAAAGTTAGATTATCTGCTTATTACCAGTTTACTCAATATTCTACTATAATATTATTTTTTTTCTATATAGGATTTTTATCAGTTACCAGAACTTGAACTGGGTTAATATTTAGAGCAATTAACATTTTTAGGTGATGCTGATACTTAACTAATGATGGTAGAATCTTTCTGAATGTAACTCTTATTGGACCCAGCCATACAGCTTGTTTACATCCTAGATTAGCAGTCAGCAAACTTTCCTGGTAAAGGGCTCCGGGAGTAAATATTTTAAACTCTGTGAACTACATGATCTCAGTCACAGATATTCAACTCTGTCATTGTAGTGTGAATACAGACCTAGACTGTATGAATGCAAATGAACATGGCTGGGCTCTAATAAAATTTTATTTATGGACACAGATATTTGAATTTCATATAACTTTTGCATTTTACACATCATGAAACACTATTCTATTCAAATTTTTTCAACTACTTAAAAAGGTAGAAACCCCTTCTTAGCTTGCAGGTTACATAAAAATAGGGGGCTGTTTGGAGTTGGTCTGCAGACCATAGTTTGTATTCACCTTCCTCCTGCCCTAGCTGACCACAACCCACCTCATTCAGAGGTTCCCATTTTATCCCTCAGACCAGCTAGATTCACCATTCTTTTTTTTTTTTTTTAAAGATTTTATTTATTTATTTGACAGAGAGAAAGACAGCCAGCGAGAGAGGGAACAGAAGCAGGGGGAGAGTGAGAGGAAGAAGCAGGCTCCCAGCGGAGCAGGGAGCCTGATGCGGGGCTTGATCCCAGGACTCCGGGATCACGTCCTGAGCCAAAAGCAGATGCTTAATGACTGAGCCACCCAGGTGCCCCTAGATTTACCATTCTTAAGTTTAAACTACTAATCTGATTTTATCATTTCCTTATGATACTTCATTGATTCTCCAAACTCCTTGGCATGACATTCCAGGTCACGAAATCTGCTGTCTTTCAGACTATCTTTCAATGTTTTCTCTTAGCATACCTTGGTCAAGTCAGTCCCAGTTATTTGCCAATTCCACAAATATGTTAATATAGTCTACTCTCTCCTGGACCTTGAATACCTTTATATTTTGATACTTGGCATATTTTTACTTATTCTTTAAAAGTCTATTTTAAATGGCATCTCAAAAATAAAAAATAAAAAATGAAAATAAAAAAATAAATTGACATCTCTTCCATGAAGTTGTTTCTAAATATTCAGGCAGAATTAATTACTTTTGCATTCATGCTTTCATAGCACTTTGAACATGTTTTAAAACATTTATCTCATGATGTTATAATGCATTGTATTCATGATTTTCTACAACAATTTTAGTATGAACTCTTAATGTAAGAGACTTTATTTTTATTTTCTCAAAACCTGGTATATATTTGCAACTTGATGAATGACTTTGAATGCTCCCACAAAAGAATTAGATTTGAATGTCCACGTCTGCCACACTTCACACAAAATGTGTTTTACAAGTAACAAAAAGATACACAGGACATCTTAGAAGGAAAGTAGTGCAAAGCAAAGGATCACTTGGCAAATTAAAATTCACTCTAAAATTTGTTTTGAATTTTTTTCTTAGTGGGTTTGAATTTTTAAGGTTTACCTGCAGTTGCTCAAACGATCAAGGTTTTAAAGAAATAACAGCTCTTTGTGCTCATAGCTTCTACTACCACTTATAGGAAGGCCCGGTGAGATCAAAATTCTAAATCTGAGGTTTGGGGAGGTTTTTTTCAGTAATAAGTACTTGGGCACAGAACTATTCTCAGAGCTCATCCCAAATGTCCTAGGGCTGCTAATGATGAAAAAGCTTCAGGCGTCTATTGATCCAAACTCTGAGCCTCCTTTCTACTCTCGTCAGCTTCCAATTCATACCTCCCCTCTTCTGCTCCACAGACAGCCTAGATAAATTTATTTAGAGATGTAAGCATCATCCCAGGGAAGAAAGCCACAACACATGCATTTGATAAAAAGCTTCCTGGAGATTCTACAGGCTCGAGCACCTTGTGATTATTCACTTTGGATCGCAGCTCAGGCTCCTCAAAGACCAGGGTCAGTGCATGGATCCCTCTGTATTCCTTTGCCCTCCTTTGTCATGAGCAATGCACACAAAACTCTATGTAAGCATTATTCATGTCAAGATATAAGAAAAAAATTACTATAGGGTGCTAAAGTTTTCAGTCCATTAAGGATTTTAGAAATTAATATTTATACCATTAATGACAACCACTCAGAATTGTTTATGTTCTTTTCTTAATAATGTCACAATGATTTATGATGTGAACAGAATATTTTTTTTCATATTGTCTCTCCTACCTGAATCCCAGGCTCTGTTGCTATTTCTACTTCTCTGTAGTGGTGATAACTGAATGAAGGGAGAGAGCAAAAAAGGCTTCAGGTGTTTGAATTTCTCAGTAGATATCTGACATAGATTAACTAGAACCAGGACTGCCATCCGAAATCAGTAAATCAGTTTTTAAAAAGATGTCTTTATATATCTTTAAATGAAATACAATAATTTCTAAAGGTAATTACAGGGTTTGAAAAAAGTGAGTTCATTTATGCCAATAAATTAATCAAATAATTGCTTTATCTTATTATCTGACTTTTTAAATTTATAATATCTGTGCTCTCTCTATAATTCAAACAAATATCTCAACTAAACTTTTGCAGAACTCAGTAACACAAATGAGGACATTTAAAAAATGTCCATTACATTTGCAGTGAGACTTTTCTTCAATGGGGACTAATTTTTTTTACGTGTCATAATGTACAATGATTTATTCATTGGATTTTGTTGTTTAAATTTAAAAGCCTCTTAAGGATACTCAGGCTTGTCACAGATTCTTAATTTTTTTCCCCTTCAGGCTCATTATGGGCATTTGCTCCTTTTGGCTGCCTGCATCCACTCCCTCTTCCTTTGATAGCAACATTCTCAATTTCTTTGGAGGACTTACCACTTTGCCATTTGCTGTAGCTTGGCAGTACTACGTGCAAATCAACGTGCATCGTCCTACCTAAGCTGTGCTACTCCGATTCTCTCTCTCTGGACTTGACAGATGGGAAAATTATATTCATTCAGTGATATTAACCCTGATAAAATTATGTGATTTTTATTGTCTTGACTGTGTGCTACCATGGTTCCATTCTATTCAAACCTCTTCTCCTGAGTTCATACCTGTTCTATGAGGCATTAAGTACTCTGCCATTCAGTTCTTTGTTTCGTAAGGTAATCTTTTACTTATAACCTAAGAACTCTTTCTTAGATTTGAATGTAGCCATGGAAAATATTTATTGAGTCAATACCTTTCTTTTTTTTTTTTTTAAAGATTTATTTATTTATTCAACAGAGATAGAGACAGCCAGTGAGAGAGGGAACACAAGCAGGGGGAGTGGGAGAGGAAGACGCAGGCTCACAGCGGAGGAGCCTGATGTGGGGCTCGATCCCATAACGCCGGGATCACACCCTGAGCCGAAGGCAGACGCTTAACCGCTGTGCTACCCAGGCGCTCCGAGTCAATACCTTTCAATGGTTCACATCCTGGCTAAAAACGAGCATTAATAACTGTAAGAAGGAGCCCACAGTTGAATGTATCTCGATTATTGTCACATATGCCTGTTCTGGTGAAGCAGATTCTCTTACCTGTCCATCAATTGCTTTATTCCAGCTTGCTCAGCTATAGTCACAAGAGAACTTCAAACTCTAGACTAAGCCTTATAGGGCTGCTGACATTTTTGTTAAAGCAGTAGACACTGGGAACTGGAATTAGTCTGGTTGCCCTTAGAATATTCTCTCACATGATTATGAAGCTTGTTCTTTCATTTAAACTCCTATTATACTTTTTCCAGCACATTTGAATTTCTGCCTGAGCTTGCTGATTTGTTTATTTTTCCCCCTCTGGGCCTGAGTCCTTGTTTTGAACACAACCCATGAGCCTAGAGTTCTGAATACCCTAACTATATCATGTCAATTTCTCTCCACTGTGATCTAGCCCAGTGCCTTAGAGCATGACCACTGGCTGAACTTCTGTTCTAAATAGACCAGCTTGAAACCTCCTGACTCTGGGTATGATTTTTTATTTCATGCTACTGCTGTACCATGCACTCTACCACATAAGCTTGTGGAAACGTATGCTCTATGTATTTATTTGCATCCAACCCATTCCCTATACCTGTGCATGTGTGTATGCTTTCTGTAGCAAAATATTTTTTATATATGACAATAAATTTTGTATTTTTGTATTCTTTCAAATTTTCACATTGCCTAGCATTGAGACTCAAAGTAATTCGATATTTCTTTGGCTTTACTGTCTTCATTAAATATCCCAGTTTGCAAGGCCAGAAGGCTGGGGATCATCCTTTATGCCTCCTTCTCCCACACTCTTACTCTCTATCAATAGCTAAGTCCTGCCAGTATTTCCTGAATTGGCCCCTCCTCTATGAGAGTGTCCAGCAGTCCAGTTCAGATCCTTGTATGTCAGACAGGAAAAATGTGCTGACCTCATACTTTGACACTGTGCCTTCAATTATTCCCTTTCAAAGCTATCCTCCTCCAATTTGTATACCATATTACCCCCCTTAAAAAACTCTTAGATCTTGGGACCCACTGAAGTAGATTAGTTGTATCAGAATCACCTAGGAAGCATTTAAAATGCAGATTCCTGGCCCTACCGCAGAGAACCTAATAGAGAATAGTCAGCTGGAGACAGCTGCTCCACTTGATGGTGTCCAACCTGCTTACCTTTGCTTTTCAAGACTTGACTACTGTATTTCTAGCTTAGCTTCATTCCCTCTCATTCTCCCACATTCATTCGACACTCAAGTGAACCATACATCTATCTCCACACTCGTTATAATGCTTCATGACTCTATGTCTTGCTTTATATTTTTTTTGTCTAGGACACGCCCACCTCTCTTCCACTTCCTTATTCAGGTCATTAATTCTGATTCGTAGTTTAAGCTTTATCTTAGAGGCCACTTTCCCAAGGAAAGTTAGGGGCGTTTTCTCTACACCTACTGCTTTCTTGCATAACTCTTTTATTTGGTGTGTGACACTATACTCGAGGCAGATTTCTAATGGCTTAAAGGGCCCACCAAGAATCAGTCTTTCTTGCCTTTCTGACATCTTCAACCAGTCTTCTCCTTGCTCAGTCTGCAAGCGAGTGGCCTCCTTGCTGTTCCTCAAACCCATCAAGCATGCTCCCACCTCAAATGCCTTGATGATATCCTTACCTGGAAGTCTCCTCCTAAAGGGTTAGGGTTAGGGATAGGGTTGCCACATGCATGGCTTATTTCTCTACTTCCTTCAGGTTTCTGCTCATATCTCAACTATTGGCAGGTCTTCCTTGACCCGTCTATATAAAATAGTAATCCTCCACCTGCATAGCACATGCTGTCCCTCATATCCCAGTTAATTTCTTTCTATAGGGTTAACCACCTGAAATATGTTACATATTTATTTTTATCATCTTTTTTCTACTCCTATGAGAGCAGTAATTTTGTCTGTTTCATTTGCTGCTGTATTGCCAGCACCTATGACCATGTGAGCCAGGTAGTCAATGTTCTTTTTTTTTCCTAAGTAAATCTGTTGGATTAATGAAAAGGATCAGGCTAGTAACAAGGAGACTCTTCTGTATAAATCAAGTCTAGATCTAGTCAACTAAAACAATGACTTCATTATGAACTAAAAAGGAGATAGAATGAATGAAAGGCATTTACTTTTCTAAACTTTTGCATGAACAATTTGTCTTCCATATTTAATGTGTGGTGATAACTAAGGTATTGATGCAGTGCATTCTTGAAGTTGATATTGATCTTTTTAAAGCAAAGAAGTTGAATTATTATCTACTCTCTGTTTATCTATCTAATCTATCACCCATCTACCATATATCTATCATCTATCAACTGTAACTATTATTTAACTAGTTATATATTCTACAGAAAATAGCTTTTTTACAAACATTTACACAAAATTTTGAAATTTCAACTTTATCCACTATTTTGGATGTTACCGAGTGCCTGAATTAATCACACTTTTTTATTTTCTGTATTTCCAATGCTTTGACATCTAGGATCTTTTCTGACCTTGCAAAGACTGAGGGACTGTCCTGCCCAGGAATAACCAATTCCTAGAGACATAGGACTCCCCTGCAAACAAGTCTTTTATATGTAAACTAATTAATTCAGACCACACCCCCCCCACCACTTGCTTTATCGGACTCTTATACTACCATTCTTTTGCCCAAATCACCCGTGGGTCAGGTATCAGACAACTAGAGACAGCCTCTACACCCCAGAGCCTGCTAAAATTATTCAAATGAAACCTGCTTATAATGTCTCACCTGTTCCTTCCTGGAGAAATCACAATAAAGGCTTTTGCCCACATTTTCCTCCCCCCTCCCTCTGTTTCTTGACTGACCATGGTGCTTCCCTATCCGTCCCTGCATAGCTTGGTGTTTCCCCTGCTCTTGGGCATTGTGAATAACAAACTATCTTTTCACTGGCAATCAGCTACTAATCTATTGGCCTCACCATACATGAATAATCTTTTTAACATGCTACATGTTTATGTGTCTTTGCTTGGATTTCCTACAATGATGCAAGGCTTAAGTGCTAATGTTTTATTGTAGGTTTAATCCCAGAGCAGAAGGAGTGAGGAAAGAGGTAAATGAGAGAGAGAAGAGGATGGGAGAAAATATAAAGTGGTACTTTCCTTAATTGTCCCTTGCTTCATCAGTCACACACAAAAAAGCATTATTTTATTCTGTCTCTACTGGCGTCAGACTTGGTTACTAGTACTCTCCTACAAAATTATGCATTGAATCTAGATTTCCATATTTATTCACATAGAATTATAAAAAGTAACCTCTTAAAATTTAACATCATCCTCTTTTTAATCATTATATCTCTTATCACTTATAATTTTGTTGTTATTTGTGCTTTTTGACACCTGAGACAAATTACTGAATGTTTGTGTTTTTATCATCTTAATGGAAAAAATTAGAACCTACCTCATAGTGTTATGGTGGAGACTAAATGACAGAACGCATACAAAGCCTTAGAAAGTGTCTGATATATAAATGACTCAATATGTATTACATATTGTACTACAATGTATGTATTACATACATAGTGTATGACTATTCAGATATGGGAAGATTCAACATTGAAAATACATGAAATTATCCCCAAATTAAGTTATATAATGACTATTCTATAATCTTTCTTTAATAAGACGAAAAGCAAAGGTCATAAAATAAGTAAATGTGTGTAAGACAGTAAATTTTTAAACAAAAACTTAAAACTATAAAGAAAAACTACAGGAAATTTAAAGGACAATGAATCTATTGGGAGCAAATGTTTCCCATACTTAAAACATCTGACTAAGAATCAAGATCCAATATTTATAAAGAAATGCTACAACCATATAAATAAAATGAGAAAAAGAGCTAATAGAAAAGTAAACAAGATATGAGTTGCAAATCACTGAAGAGAAAATACAAATGTCAAAAAGTTGCTCAGTCTTTAAATACGAAAAATATGCAAATTAAAAATCTCAAGTTTTATTATTAATTTAAAAAATCTATACAAAAGCAGAATAAATAGTATGATGAACCTCTGTATGCCCAATAGCCAGCTTCAAAAATTATCAACAAATGGCCATTCTTGTTTCATATATTCACTCCCCTCTCCACTGAAATTTAGATGTAACTTTTACCCTTTGATATTACTGAAGGTTGAGGAAAGTATAGAGAAATAGTTTCCTTCACACACAGATGAGAAGAGTTGAAATTCTGTGAAGTATCTATTAAATTAAAAAATGAACACAATGTAAAACCCCAAATTTCTGCCCTTTTGGCATTTGCCCTAGAGAAACTTTTTTTTTAAAGATTTTATTTATTTATTAGAGAGCGACTGCATGCGAGAGAGTGGGAGAGAGAGAGCGAGCTGAAGAGGGGAGGGGCAGAGGAAGAAAGCAGACGCCCTGCTGAGCAGGGAGCCAGATGCTGGGGCTCAATCCCAGGACCCCAGGATCATGACCTGAGCGGAAGGCAGCCGCTTAACCAACTGAGCCACCCAGGCACCCCTAGAGAAACTCTTTTAAAAAACTCTTCTGCATTTGTACAAACAAGTGTGTAAAAATAATTCTTATTGAATTAGTATTTGCATAAAGAAAGCTGGAAACAACACTGATGCCCAGAAAAGGATAAATAAGCTATGGTACAACATATGTTAAAACAGCTAAGCTATGGTATGGTACATCCGTACTGTGGGATGCCATGCAGCATTAAAAAGCATGAGCTAGATAGATTTTATAATGTGTCAAAATATCTGAGACATATTGCTGAGTGAGAAAAGCAAGCTGCATGATAACACACATAGTATGATATCATTATTTAAAAAATGAGAAGAAAAATGATTTTTACATCTATCAACTATCATCTGTATGTCTATCAAACTATGTTCTAGAATGGTATAAAGCAATCATCACAAACAATGACAATGGTAGACAACTATTAGACATGACCCAAGAGGGGGATGAATCCAGTCCAGCCTGAAAAAAATCTGCACCAGGTTTGAAAAGTCACCCCATCCTCCCGTGTAAGATGCTTAGAAGCATAACTGCTTTTTGAATCTAAGTCCCTGTGTTTTCCAGTGAAGGAGCTGTAAGAGGGGCAGAGGCAGGGATGGCATCAGGAGACTCTGGGGCACCTGCTGTTTTCTGACTCACACAGGGAGTCACAAGTGGACTTGGACCAGAACCACCAGCAACACATCAGAGCATGTTCTCCTACTAAGACCATGGCGCTTATGAAAATTAAGTACTTTCTCATCTTCTACCTCAGTTTCTCACTGCTCACCTACATAAAAAGTAAGCTTTTTCCATTTATTGAACTTTTGGCACCTTTCCTGACTTAAATATTTCTAGCAAATAGTTGATAATGTTGCCTGTTCTACAGAATACAACTCTTAAAAAAGAAGTACAGAGAATTTGATACAAGCAAGTGTCCTGTGTTAAACAAGTCAGTGGTACCGGTCAGTGTGAATAAAATTGTGATTCTATGATTTCCAATAATTAGACATAGAAAATATTCTTTTTTAACCCTTTCAGTGGTGGTGAGCAGGAGGTTGAAACGGCCACATAGAAAAGAAGGTATTTTATTTTGTTTACACTTTTACAAGAAATAGATTTGGCACTTGATAATTGATATCCTTTAAAAGGAAGTTCATCAAAAGCTATCTTGTATTTTATTCCCAATACTATGTATTTATCTTCACTTTTAAAGAACTTTGTGTTGCCACCTTTGCTCTCATAATCAAGGAGATAGTCTCAATTTTTCCCAAAGGATAATGGTTCAAAGCACCAAAGAGAAATGGGCTTCTTTTCTATTGTGTTTGTTTCTGTTTTATAAATGAAGATATTATATTCCACAAACTTCCCCAAATAAAAACAGAAGTAATGTTTCTAGGTATCTTGTCAGATGTATCCCGGTGTGGAATATCAAAGGAGCCTGAATGGCCTCAGCTGTGCATGTATGAAGGACAGTAGCCATTGAATACATTGAAAATAAAGACAGGCAGAGTGTGTGCTTGTCAAAGGGGCTATGTGATTTGTGTCTGTTGAATCTGAATATCAATAAGGCAAAGCATAGAGCAGCTGCCATTGAACAAGACGACTTGGCATTGACGCACAGTGTTGTATAATCTGGGTCACCTTCTGTAGCCAGTGAGATTGTTACTTGTACAGTTTACATCTGAGCGCATATTAGAGGTTGGATAGAGACAGGAGTACATTCTGTACGTAGGTAGCTCAAGGCAGCTACAGAAAATCCAGGTCAAACTTTAAATAAATGAACAGTAAAATTTACCTGATTGCAATACACATGTGCGCGCGCACACACACACACACACACACACACACACGGGATTTTGTTTTTTTGGTGATGTATTTGTTGAAAAGAGTTGTTATTTAAATCCTTATTCATCCTCCTTGAAACTTCAAGGGGGCCCCATGCAATAGGAAGTGAGGAAGGGAAATGTTATGTTGAGCAGTACAGGTGGGAGAAAAGAGGAAGCAACAGAAATAAGACACATAAAATGCAAGGTGAAGTGAGTTTACAGTACATTTTATAGCAAAGAACTTTGTAATGCCAATGCAATACGTATTAGAATTTCTAGCACTTGCTGCAGTTAGCTTTCAAGGAGATGAATATGTAAACTCTAAAGCACGCATCTCTTTTTTTAAGGGTCTTATAATTATGAACCTATAATTACATACAAAGAACTCTCTCTGAGTGGGCGATTTTATTGCTACACTCTAAGTAATTGTAATTTGATTTATTCTCTAGCGCACTATTTCTATAGTTTAAAAAACAAATTTGAAGCTTCACTTTGTTTACTTTTTGGGCAGGCCAACTTCTTTCTGTGTTAATATATTTGCTGGCAAGACACGATGATATTGCCTGCCATGTGAAAATGCTTCAGACTTTTTTTTTGTTGTACCTGATTTTAAAACTTTCACAACCTGGCCTTAGCCTTCTTTTCTACCCTTATCTCTTAGCACTCTTGAAAATGTTCCAGTCAAATGAACAAAATAATAGCTAATCGTACAAGTTTTTAATGTGTTAACATTTTATATATGCTATATTCCATTTAATTTTACAACTCTATACATAAATACTGTTATAATCATTGGCATTTTATAGAATGAGACCAAGACTCAGATCACTATATCAGTGTAGCCTTTGGTACATCAGAGAGCTGAAATGTTCACTGGAGATACAGTCTCTCAAGTATAGCCCCAGATATTTAGTATGTCTGTGTAGATCCTAGGAGCCTATAATTGATCAAGCTCTTGATTTCAAATGCAGGTGATCACAAGTTCTGCATGACCCAATAAATCTCTCTTGAGAACTTTATTGAGAACATGATGATGGTAGGAATCATTAAAATAGTAAAATATAAACATATCTCTCTCCTCAAAGGGATTATTTAGGAGAGAAGGTAAGCAATATAAGCCTTGCAAGCGTCATTCCCATTTAATATACTTAACCTACCTATCAAGTAGAATTTGTCATTAATTCGTTTTATAGCTGAAGAACGAGAGGCATGTACAAGTTGATTTACTTGCCCGAGGCCATACTGCTAGTGAATGGTTGAACTGGGACTAGAATCCTGTGGTCAGCTCTGCATTCTGTGCTCTTAGCTTGTATGTAGTGATTCCCTTGAAATGATAAGGTGGAAGAGCCTTAACATGCTGCTCAGAATATAATAAACACACAGAAAGTTTTAGCTATTAGGATAGAATTAGTTGAATGGATCAATGATTCTTCCTCTTGAATTTTGAAATAAAGTCCCTTGAATTTGAGAAAAAAGAGTCACCTTTGGCTACAAACTATAAATTTATTTTACTTATTTTTTAATAAAAGTGGTGCCTTGCTCTCCTACCAGGGGCATGCCAATGTCCTACACTCTTTATTTCCTTCTGGATGAGCACACGGGACATGGAGAATATTAGAGCAAGGTTCAGGAAGCGACGTTCACTTTTGCTTCCTCAGCATGTAGACATTCCCCTTTACACAGAGTTGAAATGAATTTGCTATTACTCTCCCAGTTGTTTTCTTCTATGTTCCACAATTTGCAAAACTGGTTCTCGTGTATGGAGTCAACTGAATTTTAATAATTCAGGAAGATCTATTATTTTTTTTTTGCTTTTGATGTATTAAGAGAGAATTTTATTGGAATAAGACTTTCTTATAGTCCATTACTGGGGGCTGAGAGCACCTTGTAATAACTCTCTATGCAACCTTGACATAGGACTCTGTTGTGAAGGGGTTTAAAGAAACTATCACAATAAAGCAACCATGAATCAGAAAAGTCATTTATGGCTATATTTCACTAGTCTTTTATACATTTGGAGGTAAACTGAACATTTTCTATGTAAATGCCACATTTAGACTAATTTAAAAGTCATTGTTTTAATCCATCTTCAAAGCATGGTCACAGTATGTAAATAAAACGTGGTTTGATGGAATGACTATTAAAGTTATATAAATAACTTCCGTGACTTTGGGGTACTATCCAGTCTTCTTGAAACCCTTCAGCAATTATTAAGTAACCGAATTTGAATAGAGTTATTTTAAAGAATACTTTCTTTTCAATCTGTCTCAGATATAAAGAACAAATAGAATCTATAAAGATATGGTCTGATTTATCCAATCTTAATGTCATCATCAAGAAAGACTTGAATTTGCTCAATGAGTCACAGAAAGCTGATGTTATTCATTAGGCAGTAATTACCCACTCTCCTTTAAAATTCTACATGTGTGGAGACATTTAAAAATTTGGTATTCACTGTGTTAGTTAATATCTTGCAACAGCATGTTGTAAATTGCCTACATAATTATTAGAGAAAAAGATATATTTGCTTCTTCATAAAATAATTATCTCATCAGCTTAAAATAATTTCTACTTCATAAAGGTTACTCACTGTTCCCTAAATAATATAGCAGAATTAATTTTAGCTTCTATTTTTTGATACTTATCTAAGGTGAATCAGATTTTTCTGAAGAATTATATTTTTTCATTTTTTTTTAAGAAAGGAGGGGAGGGGCTGAGGGAGAGGGAGACTCTTACACAGGCTCCATGCCCAGGGTGGAGCCCCACACAGGGCTCAATCTCACCACCCTGAGATCAGGGCCTGAGCCGAAATCAAGAGTCAGACGTTTGGCTGACTGAACCACCCAGGTGCTCTGCATTCTTTTCTCATTTTTGGTGATTTTCAAAAATTATCCTTAATTGTATTAAAATATCATATTTTGAAAGTCAAGTGGACAACAAAAATGAGTTTTTAGTTATCTTTTAAATGTTACTGCTCATTTCAAATAAATAAATAAAATATTAAAAAAAAAAAAGGTGGTGCCTGGGTGGCTCAGTCAGTTAAGTGTCTGCCTTTGGCTCAGGTTATGATCCCAGGGTCCTGGGATTGAGTCCTGCATGGGGCTCCCTGCTCCGCAGAGTCTCTTCTCCCTCTACCCCTCTCCCCTGCTCATGTGCATGCACGTACTCTCTCTCTCTCTAATGAATAAAATCTTTAAAATATATATATTTATATATATCTTCTTGGGAGAAACAATTCAGCCTATAATATTTACTGTGAATAAAACTCTGATATTTGATGAAACTGCTTGATCAATACCTCTTTTATTGGGTAAAATTAACTTCATATACAAATTGAATTATAAAAGGATTTTTAAAACGCGGTAAGTGGTCAATACAGTGTGCTCCTATTTTGCTCCTATTTTTCATCTTTCTTTACACTATACCCACCTTTTACACGTTCAACCTTCTGGTTTGAATTGAGCGCTCAGAATTTTCTCCTTCATAGATTTGCCCTATGAAATTAAGTTAGTGTCTGATTAATACTGAGAGTTGGCACTAGAATTGGGGATAAATGTGTTTCCATATTTTCTCAGGACAAATAGCTTAGCTCTTTACCTAAATAAATGTTCATTACTTTAAGCTGTTTTTCTTTCAGAGATTATATTTGTTACTTGGGGCACCAAAAGATTACAGTGCCTTTCATTATCAATTCAAAACACGGATTATAAATTACTGGGCATGCGTTATTTGTTGTGTTTATTAACATGCCATTCTTTATTTTCCTCTTACGTTTTCGCTATAACAGTGAAATCAGAGAAGGAAAGTCACTGAGTCATCTAGCACTAGATCTTATTTGTTGATATTGTTAATACTTCTTAATCAATCTTCTAGAGTTTCTTTCCCAATCTAATAAAAAGCAGTGATTTTTCCAGTTTTACAGCAATATGTTAGGTAGGTTGTCCAATATTCCCTAGCTTTTCCTTTGTTCTCAGCAAAGTTCTATTAAATGGAAAATCCAAGACAATAATAACAGTAAGGGACACAGAATAAGAGAAGACACTGTGGTAAGAATGGGCAGGACTATTTAGAGCGGAATGGTTTTGGCTGCAACCGAAAGTTTCTTGGTTCTAGAGGGAAATCAAGGTAAGATTAGTCATCCCTAGCCTCAAGACAGGATAATGAATAAATGTTAAAAGTTTTTAATTCAATCACTTCATTTATTCCACAAATATCTATGAAGTCCATATGACTGATACTGTTCTAGGCTTTGAGGCTGCAGTAGTCAACAAAGAGACCATAATCCTTGCTATTGTAAATTATTGTGCAAATAAATAAGCACAATATGTAATTGTGAGCTGGTAGTAGTGCTTTGGAGAAAAGCAAAGGATGAAAGAAAGAGAGCAGGTGAGACGTGAGGATATCTGGGTGAATATTTCGGCAAAGAAAATAGCAAGTACAAAGGTCCTGAGGCAGGAATGTGCCTACAGTGTTTGAGATATTGCAAGGTGTTCAACATAGCTGGAGTAGATTAAGCAAAATAGAGCAAAATAGTAGGAGAGGTTTCAGTTATATATGTCTATTCTTACAGTGATCCTACACAGTAGCTATTCTGAAGCCAATTAAGACACCTAAGGCCAAGATAGCTCATGTAAAATATTTAAAACACAGTTACAAGGTGATAAAATTAAGATTTAAACTCAGGTCTGTCAGGTTCTAAGCCTCATACTAGTTCACAAAAGCCAAAAGGTAAACATTCAGGAATTTTGCATGTCTCTTATTAAACCACTCTAATTTGCAATGGTGGAAGTAATTGCATTGGAGAAATTTTGGCAAACACAACAAATCAGGAGGTTTTTTTAAAAATTATTATTCCTAGATAATTATCTATTTCACCTTTAAAACTTTTCCAAATTAAAAGCATTTACAGTTTCAACTGCTATCCCACTCTTGTGACTAATTTCTGCAGAGGCAGGAATTGCTCATCTGTAACCTAGATTACTCTCACTGTCGTCTTTTTGGTTCTTTACATAATTATCCTGATAATTCCTGATGAATAATTCTTTTCTCTAAATTCAAAATTCTTTAACCCTTTAAAATAAGCCTACTGTAGGCAAATTAGTGAGAGCAGGCAGCTAATGAGATTGCGTCTATGGTTCAATCTCAGGACAGTTCCGTCTGCTTCACGCAGAGACCAAGTCTATTCAACAAGTAATGGTCTGGCCAGTCAGTGTCAGATCTGTAGTTCTGAGCACAAGGAGAGGGAGAGAAGGAAAACAACTCTTAGCAAATTGAGTATCACTTTTGGAAAAAAAAAAACCCGTGAGTTAGCAGCAATAAGTAGATGAATTATTGTGATTTCTTATCTTTTATAATTTTAGTTATCTTTCCTTCTAAATGTAGTTGAAGAACAATTATTTATATTTTTAAATACACAGCAGCATCAATTTTTAAATATGTAGAGTTAGGACATTCAGATTCAGGCCCTGGTCCATCATCAGTTAGTTGCCTGTCCGTAAATGCATCATTTAAGCTCATACGCCTCTAATTTTCCTCACTTGTAAAATGAAGGGGTTAGATTATATAATTACCAAGTTTCCTTTGAGATCTACATTTTAGGATTCCATGATTATTTTGAATAATTGAATCAGAGTTTCATAAGCAAAGGGTATTTTTAGTAATCTCACCCTGTATGAACTACCTTTCACTAGGTTATGTTGCAGCAACAAAGTCAGCATTTGAATGGTTTAAAACAACAAAGGTTTATATTGTGTTTCCATAGTACAGTTTGACTACAGCTCTACTTTATATGTCTTTTTCATTTGGGGACACAAGTGGAAGGGACAGTCCCTTTCCAGGAAATGGTGTTTTCTGGCAGAGGGAAAAGAGCAATGGTAGAACCATGTAAAAGGTCTTAAATCTTTACCTCATATGTGACTTACATCACTTTGGCTCACATTTCATTGTCCGAAGCAGGTCATATAGCTAAGCCTGATGTCACCGGACAAAGGATGTATTAAGGCAGAAAATATTTGAAACAAATAATATAGTCTGCTCCATTTTTTCTGTTGTTTCCAACTTGCAGGAAGATATTTTTAAACAAATTTTTTAAGTAACCATGAATATTCGAAATGAATGAATAATAAGATGAATAATAAAAATTTAAATGACATTGACAAACATTTCAACACATATTTATTAAGCAGTTAATATGAGTAATGTGTTGACTATAAAAAAGATGACTATTGTCCGGGCATATCCATACTATAGTGGAGCAGACAGGTGTGTAAAGGCTGTTCACACATTGTCTAAGGGAATAATCACACTTTGAGATATTCAAATGTCCGTGCACTGATCTGGGCGTTCTTTCTAGATGTAGAGATAGAAAATTTAGTTCAAAAAGTCAAACTAGTCTTATGATGTGAAGAAATGTTTTCTGAAAGGAAATATAATCAACTTGCCTTGAAATCATTGGCCCTAATAAAATTATACTTTGATGTTAATTTCAACTCAAATTTAGGGAATAGCATATATAGTTTGTATGTTATAAATTCCTATTTCTCTTCATCTTCATTTCTTTTTTTAAGATCTTATTTATTTATTTGAGAGAGAGCTTAAGCGGGGGTGGGGAGCAGAGGGAGAGGGAGAAACAGGCTCCCTATTGAGCAGGGAGCTGGATGTGGGGCTTGAACCCAGGACCCTGAGATTATGACCTGAGCCCAAGGCAGACGCAACTGACTGAGCCACCCGGAGCCCCTTCATCTTCACTTCATTTATCATTAGAACCTTGAAAGGAAAAACCGTTTCCCCCTCTACTTACTACCTTACTCATACCCAACACTTCAATACTCCTGGCCACCAAATGTGTGGGTTTTCCTAATTCTCTGTGGATACCAACTGGCTGTCCTATAATTCAGTTCAATTCTGACACTATTTACCTGGCGTCAACGCAAACCCCACAGATTAAGGGCTCTGTCTCACCAGACCTCCCACCCCCACCATCCCCACTTCATACGCAAGTCCAGGTTATCACTCATGCTTCTGACAGACTGACTATAAATCAGAGGTTTCCACAACCACTTTCTCAGGCTTGATAAGTTGTTAGAGTGGTTCACAGAACTCAGAAAAAAAAAAAAAAACCAAACAGCTTGCTTACCAGATTATGGATGTATTGTACAAGGATACAGCTCTGGAACAGTTAGATGGAAGAGATGCATAGGGGAAGGTATGGAAGGTGGAAAAGGGTGCAGAGCTTTTGTGCCCTCTCCAGACACCGCCATGTGTTCACCAACCCGGAAGCTCTCCAAACCCCTTCGGTTAGGTTTTTTTGTTTTGTTTTGTTTTTTAATCAAGGCTTCATTACATGGTCATGATTGATTAAATCATTGACCACTGGTGATTCACTCAACCTCCAGCTCTTTTCCCCTCCCCAAAGATCTGGTGATGGGGTTGAAAGTTCCAACCATCTAATTACACGGTTGGTTCCCCAGGCAAACAGTCCCCACCCTGTGGCCATCTAGGTGCTTTCCAAAAATCACCTAAATAACGAATAGTGTTGTGCTTAGGCTCACTACAATTAACAAGACACTCCTTTCACCTTTATTACTCTGGAACTATTTCAGAAACTAAGGACAAAAGACCAAATATTATAAAAATGATGCTCCGATGGCTTTTAGGAAATTATGAGTTTTAGGAGCTGTGTGCCCAGAACTAGGGATGAAGACTTATTTCACAATATCACACACCTCTACCAGAGGTTGGTTAAAAAAAAGAAGAAAAATAAAAAGCAAAACTTAACATTTTGGGTATCAGTGCCTAAAAATTGCATCAAATACACTATTATAAGAAGCTATTGTTAAGAGATACACAGAGTAAATTACACATATTAAGTTTATTTGAGAAAAAAAATCTATTTGAATCAGGCAGTGCCAAATGGGAAATGGTTAGGAGCATTTCTGTGACAAGAGGTAGGGGAAGGACTGTTATGGAGAGCAGGTGGAAGCAAAGTAAGGCCAATGCTTAAGCTGTTGCTTTTACTTAGGAAAGCCTAGTGGGCTGTTTGTGATTGGTTGTCCTTAGGTTTTGATTTCTTAACCTTGAGGCGTTATAGGTACAGGTCTGGGTTTGTTTACGCAGGCTTGTTAAGGCATTAGGGCCACTTCAGTGTAATGGCCTCCATGTTTAATTAATACTTTCTGGACTAAAAAGCCTTTAATCTGCCTGTTATATTACTGACTATATCTTTACATTTTCTTCTAAGCTAATCATAAATTAAAGAATTATTTTCTCTATTTATAAACTTAAATAATTATAGAAGTAAATAGAAATCTTCTCCTAACTAACCTCATTATATCTAATTTATTTTGCCTCCTGGCTTCCTTTATGGAACACTCTATGGAGCACTGAAAATAGGGTATGTATGTGCATTTAATTTTCTGCTCAGTGGCAGCAGCTAGCTGACTAACTGTTGGAACTGCTTGAGGTCCTGAACTCAGCCCTAGAACTAAGGAGAAGTTTGCATGAGCTTGCTGCTTTCTCTAGGCTTGGAAGAGCAAGAATAGATGCAGATAGTGTCCATATAGAAGGACTCAGTGTCAAAAGCAGAAGCAACTAAGCCCTACCCTCTTATCCTCATATTCCTTGTGTTTGGATCTAATAAATCTCCAGGATCCTGTTTATTTTTAAATTAGGGGAGTCGATAATTCCTACTTTCCTTGGATGTCAGATACAATTAAACTTTGTCACCCATCTTCTCCAGGCATTATACTGAGTAGTTTACATAGTTTATCTCATTTAATACAAAGCTCGTGATAAAGATAATTATTCTCGTTTTGCCTAGAAATCTAAGGCTTAGAGGGGAAAAGTAAAACCATTCACTAAATAGTTCATTCAAATATCTAGAAATTTTTTTTTTGTTTAATGTACTTTTCAATATAGCCATATCACACATTCAGAATTTGGATATATTGATTCCAGTATTCACGAGACCTCTTAAACATTGCACAATTTAAAACTTTTGGTCCCCCAGAATTATATAGCCTTTATATAGATATTGTAAAAGAATTCTGCCTCCAGACTTTTGGCTTTATGAAGGAAAACATTAATGTAAATATAACTGGCAATCATAAATCGGAAAACGTAATCAAGGGAGGGAGATGCAAAGGGGAAGTTCATCAATTAAGCCTGTAAATAAGTTCCATTTATAAGTAATGAGCTACAGCTTAAGTCATGAGAAAGAAAGGTATTAAATAAAAATTATTTATCGTGTATACATTGATGTGAAATGCTGGGATCTGGGAGCGAACAATCAAGAAAGAATTCTTGAGCCATCTTTGGTGCAGAAAAGGTGGTTTTATTAAAGCAAGAGGACAGGACCTGTGGGCAGAAAGAGCTGCACTGGGATTGTGAGGAATGGCTGATTATATACTTTCAAGTTCGGAGGGGGTTGGAGATAGTGTAAGTCTCTAAGTAATTTGGAAACAAGGTTTCCAGGACCTCGAGGGGCTAGCTGTTAGGATAAGGTCACTTACTACTGTCTAATAAACCCTTAGTGACGAGACATATATTGGTAAGTCATATGCTTGGAGGATGATTGCTAACATGTATCTTGGGGGGTAGAGATAAAGAAAGTTTCCAAAAGGATTTTTATATGTTAAAATAGACTTCCAGGATCCTGGAGGTGGGGCTAATGACAAGCTAAGATTGCCTTTTGCCCTTAGCAAAGTATTCACATTGCACCAGTTGAGTTCCTGGAGGAAGGTCACTCTGCCTGTCTCAAGTACTTACCAATGGGCTGTAAGTTGTAAGGAAATTTAATTTTTTGCTACATTTCTTTTGCTTTTGTTCTCCACATCATTCTTCACCAGTGCATGCGCTACAAGTATAATCCCAAATATCAACATACTGTATATCCTCGAAGAGAAATTTGTTGTGAGAATAATGACAGAATTTCAAAGAACCATGAACTTGAGGAATAAACTGGCTTTAAAAAAATCCAAATACCACACTGATCATGTTTTCTACCAGGCACATTTCTCTAAGGCATTTTTATTTACTCTAATAGGTAATCATTTTTTACTTTAATATTGGAATTGCTTAGAATATAGATTGTCATAAAGATATATCTCATTAATTCTTAGAGTCAATTATAGTCCCTGCCATCAATATAACCATTTGTTTTTTAAATGAAGGGTAGTTTTCATGTTCTTTTTCTTGTAAATATTTCACTGAATTTTCTTATTTAACTCTACTTGTTTTTGCTATTTTATGGCATAGCTTAACCATGTCTGGTAAACTATATCAGTGAGGTTTTGTGTACAGTAATGTTTTACACAATTTAATGTGTAAAATAAAACCATGGGGGGTGATTTAAGTGGTGGATTTTTATGGGTTCCAAGTCCAAGTGTTATGATTCAGTTATTCCTGGGTGGGACCCAGGAGTCAGTTTTTTTTTTTTTTCAAACAAGCCCCACCTGATTCTGATGCATGTTATTTACAGACCAGACTTTAAGAGACACTAATCCATAGTTTAACAAAATAGGAGCTGGGAGATTATTGATTCTCAAAGTGTGGCAAAGGCGGGTATGAGGGAAGAAGTGGGGGAGAGTAGGGGAGTAATGGGTAAGAAAAAGGCAGGAAGCAACCAAGGGCGCAGTGCATTTGGGAGCTACTAACAGAAAAATGCCTCATTGGGGAAGTGATGTGAGATAAGGGGATGTGGGTGTGGTCCATGTAGGGACAGGCTTTAAATGTTATAATGAAGAGTTATACTCTTGTCAGAATTGCTCAAGTGTTTTCACATCAAGGCCCACAGAGAAAGGGTCGTATATGCTCACCGCACTGGCCCAGTGTCAGGCCTGCTGACAACCAAGGCTGAGCACCTGGCGCCTCCTGCAGCCCTGGCACTCCTGTAACCTACTCTTTGCATATATATTGGGGAGAGCCACTAAAGAAGATGGGAAGACACTGAAGGGCTTTAAACAGGAGTGCTGAATGCTCAGCCTTGGCTACAAGGAGGATGTACTAAGGAGGTGAAAGGTTGGTTGTAGGTAGAGAGGCTTAGCATAAAGTGATGGGGACCTGAAACTGTGTGGTCATAGCAAAGTGGAGGAACCAGGGGGGACTTAGAATATTTAGGGGGAAATCAGCTTAGCATTTGATGAGAAATGAGTGAGAGGGAAAGGGAGTATAGTGAATGATGATTTCCAAGCTTCTTAATCTTAAATGGTATGACATCATCTCAAATAGTAAATGCAGGGAAGAATGCAGGCTAAATACCTACAATTGAAATTTTTATTTTGAAATATAATGGGGACATTTAGGTGAAGATGTCCATTAGGCAGTTGGAGATACCTTTCCATAGTTCAAGGGAGAAACCCAATTAGGAGATGAAGATTTGAGTCCTCACTTGCTAATAACTATCATTGAGCCCATACTATAGACTATTTACCATGATAGGAACAGAAAAAGTCTAGAGAGAAAGTCTATAAAAATTTTTTACATTATGGATCAAAGCCTTAAATATGAATATTCATGTCTAATGACCCAGTAACTCTTCTAGGAAAATAATAATTGAAAATGAGGGCAAAGATTAACATGCCAAGGTAGCCATAACATTTGTATATATTGAGAAATTAGAAATAGCCCTAATGAAATCAATCAAACACATTTGTACTAAGAAAATATTTGAAACATAAATTGTGTTGCTTTATGCTCTAGTATCTAGAGTTACTTTCAAAGATAGAAACACAATCCAGTAACCAAAATTAAATTAAAGCAATTTAAATATTTTATGGGGTCTCTTAAATGCATGGAAATACAGAATATAATTCACACAAAAAAACTTCAAAAGAAATACTCTTTCTCCGTTTTTATGTTCTCAATATCTCTTGCCACTTCCCCGGGTCCAATCTCTCAGCCTTCCCAAAGATCCCTTTTCTTGAAGGCCTCATAAGTTACCCCTACTTTTTTCCTCTTTAAAACAAATATCAACCCTTTCTTATATAAGTCCCCTGTCTTGGATTCTCAAATCTGCTTCTCTCTTTTCCCACTGTATTAATTTTACATCAGAAGAACCCAGGGATAAAGCTGGCAAGGATAAAACAATTCATAGAGGTTGGAAGAGGGGTAGGGAAGATGAGCAAATAAAACCAAATTTACTCTAGAGGGCAAGGAAAGGCGGAAAGAATTCAACACTTACACCAAAGTTACCTTTTGTCTCCCCAAAAATATAAGTGAAAAAAAAAAAACACCACACAGAATGTCAAATTGTGTGTGATGCACAACATAAGTGTGATGTAAAAAAAAAACCAGGTAGGCAAAAAATCTTTAATAGTCATAAAATAGAATATCATTTATACTACATTTTATTTAAAAATAATATAGATATTCTAACAATAAATTTTAAGTCACAGAGCTCCTGCTAAGAGGAACTATTTATAGACAAAGATATTAAGTAAATATTTCCTATTTTTAAGATGCAGAAAATAGATGCTTATTAGAGAGAAATCAGTTTTGAAAATATGTAAGAAATGAGAAATAATTTCAATCATAAGCTGTATGACCTTGACCTGTTTTACTTAAACTATATTTTCTCATCTGAAAAATGGAAATGGTGATTATTTCTAACTGCATTGGAGTATTGTGAGGATTAAATAAAATAATATGTGTGACACATTCTGTTTTACCAGGAATTGCGGTCTTATCTTCAGACTGACAATCAAACTCAAGATTCACAGTAGGCTTCATCAAGCACTAAGGTTGGTTATCTTTAAGAAAGTTTACAGGACAAGCATCGTGGCACACACAACAACGTAGCAGTGATCTTGTGATCCCTAGGTATACAGCTTTGGATATCCCAATCATTCTGCACACTGGGTGTGTGTAGTCACAAGGAACAAAGTTGACTGGATACAACTTCAGCTCAGGGAAGCCATCAGCTCTGAGGTCCCTTCAGTTTTTATATTGAGCCATATGCATGTAACTGTTTAGTCAATCTCCTCAGGTTTATGCAAATAGCCCCCACACTGCAGGACAGCTCCATTTCACTCGTTCCCAATCACTCATTAAACAGACTTGACAATGAGTTTCAAGTGCTTGGTCTAGTACACAGGACTTTCATTTATCTTGTATCCAACATAGGTAATTTATAACCATACCTGAGTTGCTGCTGCAAGACTAAAGGTCAAACCTTCAGGCATGCCTGACTCTAAGGAAAAGGCCAAAGAAACATCTGTTAACCCTTCTTTTCCAGTATGTAAAATGCTGAGACACAGTAAGCAAATAAAAACCTTTAGTCACTGCATTTATCCTTTAAAAGCTGATAGATCAAGTGTTCATTATAATACCATAATTGTTTCAGAAGGAGAACAAGGGAATCTACTGCTTGGTTGGAATCTTCTCCTCTTTGATAGTTTTTTGAAATGATCATTGCTAAAATCGTTGCTAAAACCTATGCCTCTGTCACAATCTTTCACTTGTAATAAAATTTAAACTTACTCTGTCCTTCAAGTTGTACTGGGTTGCAGATTCATGATTATCATAGAAGACTTTAAAAATTCAGTGTCAGAGATTGAGGGATGATGACAAGATGTGGTCTTGAGAGCTGGTTGCTGAAACAGCTTGGGGATGAAGGCTACTGAAGTGTGAGGTAGTCCCTAACTGTGAAGGATTGTTCCTATCCACACTGAAGTCCCTCTGGAGTGGGAAGTTACTAGATGGTAGTTGGGATAATTGTTTGTAGGGAGTGAAAAGGTGAAGCTCCATCTGTCCCAACGGCATGGCTTCTAAGAAGATCATGCAAGAAAATGATAGCTAAGCTACCTTTAATAATAAATGGCCATGATTTTGGGGGTCAGAGAGTAAAAAAAGAGACCGTGGAGAAAATCAAGGATGAGGGAAGAGATTGGTCAACTTGGCAGAAGGTCAACTCCACAGGAAAACAGCCAGCGAAACATTCCTCTCTGAGGGATGTACAAGGGACTAGCGACAAAAGTGTCGAATTCTCCATTTTAACTCATCTGTGTTACTGCATCTTAAAGCTTCTCTGTGTCTCCAAAACTTCCATGAGATTTTATGACTTTTATAGCCTTGGGGAGTGGAATGGTGAATAATGGTGAAATTGAGCTATCAACAGGTATAGTGTGACTCAGACTTCCCTCTCTGCCAAGGCCAGTGTGATGGGAACAAGAGTTTTTTGAGAGATCATAGTCCAGAAGTTTGAGGTGGTGACTGACCGCAAAGTGAGGAGTAGCCCATGGTGGTAAAACACTTTGTGCACAGGTGGAGCACAGATGCATGACTCAGGAGACAAAGCTGCTCCCATTTCACTGCAGGAAGGTCATGCCAGGGGAAAGACACATGCTGATTAAGTAGTGAGGAGAATCATCTAGATAGAATAGAAACTTTCTCAATAAATTATAATTTTTAATAATTATAAATTTAATTTTGCTTATTCTCTGAATTAGAGGAGAATATTTTTGATATATATAAAGTTCTCTTGGCTCTCGGTGTACTTCTAGGACTTCTTAGCCAGTACTGTAAAGTCAGAGTGTTTTGTTAGAATTAATCTTCAGTGTTATCATATGTTATTAGTGCCTGAAGACCACCTGCATACCTTGGATGACCTCTTAATGCACCATCCAGGCTTATAGAGAAATCACTGACATCGTTCTTATTTTTAGTATTATAATTTGATAAAAATTTTATTTATATATATAATTTAAAACAAAGCCATATGGTCATCAAAAAAATTAAAATTTGATTCGATTATTCAAGCACATGAATCATTTTCTCTGGTCCAAGGGTAAAAGGAAAACTACTTTGAATTCTATTAATTTTCTTCATAGAGTATTGGACATTTATGAATAAAAGTTCATAAATACCAGAAAATTCTCAAAGTAAACTTACATTGATAGATTATTGTGTAATAGTTGTATGCTTCTGGAATTCCAAAAATTCACATTGTATCACATTGTATTCACATTCGTAGGTCACAGGACAAGTAAAATGAATTTCTGGAATATAGCCTGAATAAGCAGGAGTTAATTAAGAAATAATATATTATGGTATATTATATATTACATTCTATTTTAGAATCAGAAAGGCAGAGCTTGATAATAAAGAGGCTGAATTTGATAAACCCCAAATCGGAAAGGTATCACATAGGTGGTTCTAGCCCTTGGAACTGCAGAATATCTTCATCCTACTATAACTAGCCTAATATACCCAAATAGTCTGCTGCAGTACCTGAAATTTTCTCCTCAGAGTTTATTGCTTTTGTTAGTTAAGACTTCACAGAAGGTTTGTTTATTAAAAGGCAATTCTATATTAATCCACCAATTCATCAACATAGATTTACTTTCAGTTTATTAACTCAGAGACGTGAAGTAGAGGACCTAAATAGATCAACTGTGGAAGAGTTTGGAAAAGTTTTTAAGCATGTGAAATTGGTTATGGTGGCCCCTATAATGGGAATCCTGATTGATCCCAATGCAGAATGGGTATGCTGGCTTTTTACTGTGAGGAACAGAGGGACTAAAGAAAGACATTGGAGATAGTAACAAGGCATGCTAACTTTACCTATGGCTTGCCAAAAAAAGGAATCACTCTGCTCATGAAGGAGAAAGAAATACAACTAATCAAATGATCTACCTGGAATTGCCTTACTTCTTAGTTATATAAACTTAGATAAAAATGAGCAAGAAATCCATTGCATTTAAAGGTCATAGTCTGAAGGGTACTTCTACTTCTGAGCAAACGGAGTAACAGGGACCGGAATTATCATCCTGTCTGAAGCAATAAAAAAATTGACAAAATACATGAAACAATGGTTTTCAAGACATGGGCTATTAGGTAATGGACAATCCTCCCCAAGTACTGGGAAACAAAGAAAGCGAGCCCTACTATTGCTTAAGCTTACTATCTTTATAGAGTTTCCAGGCAACTGCATAGGAAGGGGGCACCTGGGCTGAGCTCAGTAAATTACTGAATTGAAGGGGAAGTTGAATGTTTGAGGACACACAGACAGACAGAATTCACTAAGTACAGAGTATTAGAGAAGATTTCTGCACAGACAGAATACCTGAGATCTGCAGAAGCTTCCCCTTGAATATTCAGCTGAGTTCTGATTAGCTCATACATGTGATGAAACTACCCAAGACCTGGAAAAGGATATGACCTGAAATGATTAGAGGTTATAGTGGCCAGCACTTACAGAGGGCTGATAGCAGCACCTGTACTTACTGGCCAGACCAGATAACCTCATGATTTATAGGACACTGGATAGAATAAACAGGGTCTTGCTCAGTATTGGTGAATAATTAGCTCTAGACTCAGCCTACTCTTGTCTTGCTTAACAAATCTTAAAAGTAAATAGGAAACAGATCAAACTATTTCCAAATAACTGCATCTTAGAACACGCCTCAAGAAAATACATAGGAATATAAAAATAACCAGCACTTAACAATGTAAAATTCACAATCAAATAAAAAAGGCATTCAAAGAAACACGAAAATAAGACCCAAATGAGGATAAAAGTCAGTCAATAAAAACTGATCACAAACTGACCCAGAAGTTAGGATTATCAGATAAGGGCATTAAAACAGGTGTTATAACTGTATTACAGATATTTTAAAAAGTAAAGTATAAATATGGTAGATATAAAAAAAGATTCAAATCAAACTTAGATTAAAACAATATGTGAAATGAAAAGTATATTAATGATAAATTAGACATTGAAGGAAAGATTAGTGAAATGAAGAAATAGCAATATAGACTATCCAAAATTAAACACACAGAAAATAAGGATTAAAACCAAAACAAAGTAAAACAAACAAAGAGGCAAAAAAACAACAACAACAACAAAAAAAAGAGCAAGTGAGCTGTGGAACAACTTCTGAGGTCTAATATAGGTGTAATTGGAGTCCTTGAGCAAGGGGATAAGAAGAAAAAATATTTGAACAAATGATGAGCAACAACGACAACAACAAAACCCTCAAAGAACTCAATATCCCCTTCCCCCACAAAAACAAAAACCCCCAAAACATCCCAAGCATAAAGAAAACCACACAAAAATACATCATAATGAAATTGCTCCAAATAAATGTCAGAGACAATCTTAAAGGCAGCCAGAAGGAAAAGAAGGCATATGACATATAGAGGCACAAAGACAAGAATGAGAGCATTTCCCCCTAGGTAAAATATAACTGGTAAGGCATCTCCTGGCAGGTTGATTATACCACTTTTAATATGGAGGAGATTCATTCCAACTGAAATGGACAATTATTCTACATTTGGCTTTGTTTCTCCTACCCACCATAGTTATCAAAGCAACACAATCCATAGACTCCTAAATGCTGTAGTCACATCATGCTATTCCATACAAAATCATTTCTATCTTTTCTGATTGCTATTCTATCTTATATTGGGAATATTGTTGATGTTTAGTATTATAGTGTAGTTCATAGGTTATAAACTGTCAGGATAAAATTCTGACTAGATGTGGAAAGAAATGTAGTAGGCATCCCTAAGATGGCCCACAATGATCTGCCCTACCCCACTCCACTCATGGTATTCATGCCCTCGTGAGACTCCTTCTCCTTGAGTATGGACTGAAACTCGTTCTTACGGAACAAATAACACAAAGGTAATGGGATGTCTCTTTCGATATTAGATTATAATAAACTGTAGCTTCCACCTGGGGTGCTTACTTTTGTTCTTTTTGTGCGCTCTGAGGGAAGCTAGCTGTCATACTGTGATCTTCCCTACGGAGGGGATCACATGGCAAAGATTTGCCTAAGGCTAACAGGCAGTGAGGAACTCAAGCCCTCAATCCAAAGATGTAAGGAACTCAACTCAAAACTACACTGGTGACTTTCGAAGCAGATTGTCCCCTTGTTAAGCCTCCAGATGAGACTGCAGTGCAGCCCCAGCCAACAGGATGACTATAACCACATGAAGGACCTTGAGTTGGAGGTTTCCAGCTAAGCTGTGCCTAGATTTCTGACACACAGAAACTAAACATTAATAGATGTTCGATGTGTTAAGCCACTAAGTTTTGAAAGTGATCTGTTATAGGACAACAGATGACTACTACACTCAGAGATCCTAGAATTGGAGAATGTTGTGTCAAAAATGCAGAAATAGGAAAATTAAAACCGCAAAAATCAATAAATAGTATTTAGTTAAGAGTTCATGGTACATATAAGACAGTTCATGGACTTGGAGCTTTTAAGTTTAAAGACTGATGAGAATCTCCAAGGTATGATATTACAAGAAGGTTTATAAAGTGAAAATGAGGATGTTGTTTAACCTTTATAATGATTGATTATTACAGGGGGGGTTTCCAAATTGCAGGGGATTGGTTAAAAATGGTAATCTTACACCATTTTTAGGAAGATGACTTAATTTTCTTGTATGATTATCAGAGACATTTACAAGAAATATCCTGAGTTTCACTTGTTTTTCAGAATGAGTTAAATTAAGTTTCACTTATGTGGTTTTCTTGCTCAGGGAATTTCCAAGTCTGGTCTCCATTCTATATTTAACATCTATGAATGATGAGCACATGAAGGGAGAGCGTTCTGGTGTTTTTTTTTTTTTTTTTTTTTTAAGAAGGGTTTTATTATATTAGGTGGGAGTCTATTGTTTTATTTTTGAAGTTTGCATATGGAGCAATGGTGCATATTGATGACCAGTAGGCACACATAGAATTACATGATTTTTGCTATCCAAAAATTTTGAAAAACCATTTTTATATTTAGGCAATTTGTCAATTTGTTTTATCTTCTCAAGACAAAAGTCAGACTTCTTGATAACTAGAACATGGGCATGAAATCTAGATTCTGCCAATCAGACAGACATGCATGAAACTTGGATTTGGAAGTGGCAACTCTGTTCAGTGGAACTGGTATAATAATATTCTGGCAAGCATGATGATAGAACTGTTTGTTAAGTTGGTGGAATTCTGGCATCTGATACTGAACGTAACTGAGGCCAAGCTGCAGTAGCAATGGAGTTTCCTTTAGAGAAGTCCTTGTGGTAGGACTGCCATTTTTCTTGGCTGCACGCTTCAGAGACAGGATGTCTGACTTTCAAGTGAAGCTCTGGACTATCCAATATTCTTTTATAAAATTCTTTTCTGTGTAAAATACCCAGAGAGGATTCTGCAACTAAAATCGTTTTCCCATAGATTATAATTTGTTGAATGTCCCATTGTTTTCCAGCGACTTGTCATTTTACTTCTACATACGTATATATGTACATATGTATGTACATATGTATATATGGTTCTAAATGAAGGCTCTTCATGGTTTCATTCTTCTTTTATCTACACCTGCACCAATACCACAATATATTATTAGAAATTTTTAAAATGCTTTACCTATCAATTTTTAGATTACTGAACTAAAAGTCTTACATGGTTGGCAAAGGATTTGGAAAATTATCTTTGTAATTTCATCTACTTTTGGTCTTTCTAAGCTTTGTTTTATGTGCATACAGTATGTTCATGATTATTGTATCTTTCCAGTGAGTTGTCTCACTTGTAATTATTCTTTTTTATTCCAATATATTTTCTATAAAGTCTGTTTGGTATTAATTTAGGTATACCAATTTTATTTTGGTTTATAATTTTTCTGGAGTGACCTTTTTATTCTTTCATTTCAACCTTTCTGTATCATCACATTTAGGGTAATTTCTTGTACATGAGCTATAGCTAAATTTTGTTTTTATATCTCATTTGAAATTTTAAATCATTTAAGTGGTGATTTTTTTAGTTCATGTATATGTATGATTATTAATATATTTGCATTTGTTTATATCATCTTATTTCGTGCTTTCTGTTTACCATGACTTTTCATAGTCTGATTTCCTTCCTCCTCCTTTCATGTACTATTTTGGGGTTGATACAATTTTCTTTATTCCTTCCCCACCTCCACTTCCTGATTTGACAATATATTTTGTTTCTCTTCTCTTCTCTTCTTTTTGTTATTCTTATAAATTTAACAGTCACAGTCTGATTTTTAAAAGTCTAAAGATAGGGGTGCCTGGGTGGCTCAGTCAGTTCATTGACTGACTCTTGATTTCCACTCAGGTCATGATCTCAGGGTTGTGGGATCAAGCCATGTCAGGCTCTGCATTCAGCGGGGAGTCTGCTTCTCTCTCCCCACTCATGCATACACTCTCTCTCTCTCAAATAAATAAGTAAATCTTTTTTTAAAAAGTCTAAAAAGTAAAAAATATCCCTGCACTCCTGTTGAATGAGTGTCTTATTTGCTTTATTTTTGACCATGCTGTTCATATATTTATTGTGTTACTGTATATTTTCCTTGCATCTCCTTGTTTTATACTCATAAGCTTATTTATGTATTAATGCTTTCTTTGCCTGTAAGCTTTTAACATATTATCTTTTCCATCCAATTTCAGTTTTTCTCTTTCTTGAGTATATGTCTTAGTCTGCTGTAGTACTGTCAGTAAGTAGGAAATATCCTCCTGAAAAATCATTACTTCCTCCTTAACTCTTGAATGATATCTTATCTTTGAAGGTATTATGTCTTTGTCTTCAGACCATTATTGTTTCTGTGGAGAATTCTGATCTCACCCTAATTTTCATTCCTTTGGTGTCTCTGTTTTCTTTCTGGTTGCATACTACAATCTCTTCATCTTCTGTATACTGTGATGTGCCTTGGTTGGGAATTTATTTATTTTTATTAATTTTATTTTATTTCATTCATCATATTTAAAACTTTTTGAGTTTTTTTTTTTATGAAGCTTCACAACTCTCATGGGTTTTGAGGAATCTAAACCTTTTATCACCTGAGTACTATCGCTTTCCCATTCTCTCTGTTCTCTCTGTGTACCCCTTTTAGATGATTATGGAGCTTTTTCTTCTATTCTTGTTTTCTATTAACCCTGCTAACATATTTCCCCTTTTTCTCTTCAGCTGTGTTTAATTTATTGAGTTTTAAGTGGTTACATATATAGTTATTTTTATCCAGTTATATAAAAGTTGCACTCATCAGTCTTTTATCTCAAGGTTTGGGGCTTATTCTCCTGTTTATTGCTTCTGTTAACTCATTGCCTTTGTTTCCTTTTATGACTTGTGATTTTTTTAATTGTGATCTTTTCTTTGAGGGGTTTCTTTAAAATTTTTATTTTGTTTATTCTATGAGAACATTTTGTGATCAGAATTATGGGCGCTTCCCTCTGAATACTTTTTTATTTGCTTTTGCCAAGAAGCCAAGTGTACCATTGATTCAGGATCAGTTTTTATGTTCCCTTTCATGTGTGTGTGTGTGTGTGTGTGTGTGCGCACACGCAGGGGAGGGGGACCTCAGGTCATACGCACACTATAAATGGGACGAATGCAGTCTCTCGGTTTTGATCCCTTGGAGATCTGATGTACAAAGGCTAGGAAGTCATTAGCTTCATGGTTGCTCCCCATACCCTTGATAGTGGGAAGGTTATTTGTTACGCCTTCTTTTCACTGAATGCCTTAGTTCCATATCCCTTAGCTCCTTTCCATGGGCATAAAAAACAAGCTCCTGATATACGAGATCCATACTCTACTCCTCATTTCTCTCTCTGTTGATGAACACCCACACAATGTTGATATACATAATTATCCTGCTGATTTGCAACTCCTTCTTTGTGTCACCTGGTGATCTCTCTTTCCTTCACTTACACATTTGTTCTGGTAGTCCTGAGTATTTGTAATGAGGGTATTTTAGGTTTATGTACATTGCAATCTTACCAAAAAAAAGTTAATTATCCATTCATTAAAGTAAAAATATCTGTTGAAATGGCAGGTTATTACTGTTTCTTGTGCCTGGCTCCTGGTAGTAAATGTAAACGCATTTTTAATTGTAATGGACTCTTATCAAGACAGAAGCCTTCTTTAAAATAAATACCTTTCAAAATAAGAGATGAAACTAAATACACCATGAACATTAATCATGTCTATTTTTATATATGCCAATCTCAAAATTGGCTACTTCTGTAAGCTTGCAACTAGTAGGTTCTAAGTAAAGGTAATAATTTCAAGAATCAGAATCACTTAACATCTCAAACATTAATAATTAATATTTAAATATCTGTACAATATAATTCATTTCTTGAACAACATACTCTTTAAAAACTCCATTTGAATGGGGTTATTAATAAAAAAATTAAAATATGTAGGAGGGTAGATATATATGTCTTTTTCTTCCATTTTAATGAACTGAGTTTTACTTTTTTTTTTAAGATTTTATTTATTTATTTATTTGAGAGAGAGAGAGAGTATGAGCAGGGTGGGGAGGAGCAGAGGGAGAGGCAGAAGCAGACCCCCTGCTGAGCAGGGTGCCCAACAATGACTGGGATCATGACCTGAGCCTAAGGCAGATGCCTAACTGACTGAGCCACCCAGGTGCCCCTGAGTTTTACTTTTTCTATCACTGTGGGCTAACAATCATAAAACACTTTCCAAGTAGTTTATTGTAGCTTTTCATTACATGAGGGAATTTAATATTAATAAGCTAATATTAATTATTATAATATATTGATTATTCTAATTAATATTAATAAATACAATTATTTTCTCAATATTATCGGATTTTATGGGTTTTTTTTTAAAGCTAATGTTCTTGATTATTGCAATCATCCCACACTCAACCTCAAATTACATGGTAAGATCCCATTTGAATGACTTTTATATCAATTCAATCATTAAAAATAGATGACATTGTCAGGTATTAGTTCATGCTATTTTATTTCTATAGTAAGAGCAGAATTAGCCAGAGATTTCATATCTTTTTCAAGAGGACTCATTTATTGTTCTTTCCTGTTCTCAGGCTCTATAGTGTTAAATTCCCAGACAGCTGGTCTTTATCCTTTAAATTTTAAATTACACACATTATTTAGATACTATATTTAATAATACGTGTATGTGTATGCATATGTAATATTGCAAGTCATTATTTACCACTCTTTTCTTTCCAATCTATATTCTTCTGGGAGGTATGTGTTAGATCAAGACCTCAAATTATTTTACTTGAGTATCTGAGTGGGGAGTAATTTTTTCATATTTGATATGTGATATCCTCTTAATTCTTATAAAACTACAAACATTTTTCAACCACTGGCAGGATATAGGATTCTTGATTTTAATCTTTTCCAGTGGTCTGTAGATGCTGTTCTGTTGCCCTCTAGCTTCTAGTCAGTCCAAGGTTTGCATGAATGCAACACTGGATGGTGTCATCTGGGTCTTGAATATCTGAGTTCTATAGGACCAAAGCTGGAAGTCAAGGTAATGTGTTAAATTCCAAGAGGCAGGTAAGAGCATGGATCAGATGTGAAAGTAGGGAAAACTGAGAGCGCTTGTGATGTCCAGGTTCGAGCAGCTAAACCTGGAGAAGTCACTTGGGGCTGAAGGAAGTGTTTTGTTACAGGACAGAGATGTCTGAGGATACAGAATTTTTGAGCCAAAGCCTGGGACCGAACAGACACCCAAGGACTTTACGATCTCACTGGATTTGTGTCTCATCATGGTACATTTTGTAGGTTGTATTTCACTGCTAATGGAACGGCTCCATCCCCAGCCTTCATATCTGTGGCACTGCAACATTTCCTACCTGCTCTAAATTTCAGTAGCTTTAATTTAGTCACTCTCCCTTCTTCCACCCACATGATTAAGATTTGTTAATGGAAATATTGTCGGACAGAACAAGATTGTGAATTAGATTTTCTTTTAAGTGTGACACATGGCTGAGGAACTAATCTCATTTCTGTCTGAGACCCGGTGTACCTAGGATGACCCTAATAACGTACTGCATCTTCATAAAGACAAAAGCCAGGCATATCATAAAGTGTGGCATTACATAGCTGGAAGGGGCTTCTTTTGTTTCTGCCTGCTGGCTCTAAGAAAGATGGCATTTGAACTCTTTTAGAAATTTGGTTTTCTCTTCAGACAAGACAAAATACATTCCTTCATGAATGCATTTTATGGGAATAATGGGGCTTTGAGATTATGAACACCAGACTGGAGATCTGGTTCTAGAACTGACTAAACTATAAAATACAAATTGCTTGATCTTCTGGCATTGTTTTTCCATATGCAAAATAAAGGTGTAAGTAATGTCCATAGCTGTAGTAAAAGAAAACATTTTCCCTAGAAGAGCAGAGTCTTTAGAGCCAGACTGTGGGGGTTGAATCCTGCCCTACCACTTATCAGATGTTTGGCTGGAGAAAATAACCTTTCCAAGCCTCAGTTTTTTTCATCTGTAAAATAGGAATAATAATTATACTTACACAAAACAGTTTTTATAAAGCTTAATTGACATCATAAGAGTAAATAATTTAAGACAGTGCTGAACAGTGCCTGGCACATAGTAAGCAAAGTGATTTACTATTGAGATCCCGCTTCACTGACATCGGAACCCCAGCCTGCAGGAACTGGTTTCTCCTGGTAGCCAAGTCCCTCTCCATTGATTGATTTATATTCTTTGTTCTTCATTCCCAACAGGTGAGTTTGGTTCCCTTAACTAGGTCTCCCCACATCTGGATTTTCTCATTTTAATATGAAGTTTCTCTGTGATTGGATGGCTGAATCCTGCAGTGTGATTCTCTACCATGAGCACTTGGGCCATCTGAAACCTCTCCAGTTACTTACCATGATCTCAACTATGTTCTTTATTTGGACCTTGCCTAGCAGTCCTCCTATTCAAACTGTGCTTTTTCTTTTTTAAATGATTTTCTTAATGCTTATCATCTGATCCTATGTTCCTTTCTAGACTAAGAGAATACTGGTTGTGCTATTACACAGGTATGAGATGTCTTTGGGAGTTAAGAGTCTACAAGATCTGATGATTAATTGAGTGTGTTGGTAAAAAAGAGGAAAGAGTCAAAAATGACACTCCAGATTCTGGCTTGGTCAATTATGTGGCCAGTTCTTCCATCAACTTCCTAGGTGAGATTTGGAATATGGCAGGAGGAGGTGTTGGGTGGGAAGTGCAGAGATAAGTGATGGTCAGGAATATTCTCATGTGTATAAACTGAATTAGAATGGAGGTGTCGAATAGGATGTTAGATCCACAAGTCTCAAGCTGAAGCAGAGTGGTGCCCTGGAGATTCAGATTTGGGAGACATCAACCCATACTTAACAAGTGAAGACAAGATGGTGGAGGATTGCATAGGCAGAGAGAGTATACCAGGGGGAGGAGAAGAGGGCCCTCCAGAAATATTCATTTTAAGCAATAGATTGAGAAAAGAAAAGAATGCACAAAAGAGCCCGTGGGGCTTATAGGGGTTCAGAGAGAAGTCATATAAAGGTGGAATTATGAAATACTCGAGGGGGGAACTTTCAAGAAGGAGAGACCAGAGAATTCAAATTCTAGGAATTCAAGTTAAGAAAATGACTCCAAGTACATTACCCATGACCCTGACTTTGGTGGTTCATGGAGGGTGAGGAAAGTAGTCAGATGGCAGTTGACTGGGTACTGAGTAAAAGCTGAGTAAGAAACACGGGTGGGCATAGACAACTGTTTTTGAGAGGCTGGCTGTGAAGAGGGAAAGACATACTTTAGTAGCTAGAGGGAAATGAAGGATAGATAAAGAGGGTTATATTACATGTTTTACTTCTTTGTAAAATATAAAACCAATTTTCTGGAAAGCAGTTTGACATTAGTTTATAAATTTGACCATAGTATAACCTACAACCTAGTAATTCCATTCCTAGGAATCCGGGCCAAAGGAAAAATCTTCATTGTGTATGTGCAATGGGAAATGTGTATAAAAATGTTCATACTGTGTTGTTCCTAACAACAAAAAATCTTGAAAAAAAATGTGTTGACCAGAAAAGTAATAAGCTATATTTATATAATGATTAGAGAATATTGAAATGAGTGAACTACTGTTATATGCAACTACATGCACGAATCTTAAAAATCTAATACTGAATAAAAGAGGCATGACTCCATAGACTATGATATGATATAGTTATGAAGCTCAAAATTAACCAAAAACTAAGTAAAATAAAGGCCTAAAAAGGGACTAAAGCACACAAGATGAGGGCAAAAGTGGCCATCGTTGAGTTAAATGTTGAGAGTAAAGTCTGAGTCAGCTGGTCTGTCTCAGACTGACTAATGGACAGAACAAAAAATCCAAGAGAAGCCAGACAGAGAAGTGAACATGTCACAGACCATAGTAAGAAAGCCTAAGATAAGATCTCACGGCAGAAAGTGGAGGATATGAACTTGGGGCATGGGAGCCTCTTTAGGTCAGCTTGAACTAAAATCTGTCAGTGTTAGAAACCACATCAAATTAAAATCAGCAGAACTGAACACGTTACTGAAACTAAATACCCCTCTAAGCAACAGAAGCAAAGCAGGAAGCGATGTTAAGTTCTTAATGGTTAAAGATACATTCTCAAGGCATACCTAAAATCACACGCATTTTCTAAATTTCTTATCTTTAATGAGGCTGCTCTAAATACAAACATTTTGTATGTTATTAACTTGGTCTCCAGCATCCTACTTGCTCATTATCAGTTATTTGCAAAATGAATCCGAAATCCAAATGGGTAGGCCAAGTATGCCTAATGAAGAGAAAACCTTGTTCATTTTTTTGTTTATTTTTACTCTGAAGTAAAAGAATTATGACTCCTAACATTAAATAGAATATAAAATAACAAATAAGAGTGCCATCTTATATTTTTATATAGCTCTGGATATTGTTTAAAAGTATCTATAATCTAGCTTTATTCTCCCAACACCTCTATTAAGTGGCAAGTCAGGCATTATCATCCCAAGGTTAAACATGAAGAAATTCAGACACTGGGAAAATAAGTGACTTCTCCCAGGGAGGCTAATAATAGGACCCAAACTAAAATTGAAATCTTTTGATTCATGTTCTCCTTGGATAAAATCTAAATAAGTCACTTTAGATCCCCCATGTCTGTTTACCTTCATCTAATAGGTAAATTTATTTTTATCATAACATTAAAAAAGAATATCATGTGCTTGGGAAAAACACTGAAAATATTTAAAAATGGACATTGTGTTTCAGAAAAATAATAAAGCAATACTCTAGAGATCTTTCAACAAATCTTCTGCATGCCTTTAAAAAACAGAAGTTATGTGTTGACCTGTGGTTGTGCTACTGGTGGATCAGGAAATACTAGGAGCTCCAGTTCGTACTATACAGCAGTATGAACTAAGACAGTCCTGTTCCAAAATTCTCAAAGCACAGCTCTCAAAAATGGAATATAATATACTCCTTAATAATTTTACCTAATTTTAAAAATTCATGTTCAATTTGGTATTTGCTCTTCTAATGGCCACATTAAAATATATTGATATGAATTTCATATGACATTAAATGTTTAACCACATTTGGGAGAGATCTGTGACAGAGGGGTGTAGTGAAAAAGAACATTAGGTTTAGTCAGTAAGGCAAATATATCTCTTGGCTGGGCCATATTCTTGCTTAACTTCTGTAATTCTCATATTCATCATTTATAAATTAGGGGAGTTCAGCTAGGTCGCCTCTGTGGTGGCTACTGTGGCTTGACTCGCCCATCCTTCATACCATCTTGCTTTCATGCGTCTTTTCTGTATTGCAGAAGCTGGAAAGCTAAAATCGACATTTCTCAGTTTCTGCGCAAGTAGGGTTCTAGATGTAAATTAGATGCCACCAGTTAAAAGCACCTGGAAGGCAGCAGTGAAGTGGAAGGGCCATCCTCCTTTTCTTGGCTATGTCTATGGGCTCACACAGCCATGAAGACATCAGGATTTTGACAACAGATTCCATTGTTCATTCTCCAGCTACCTAGATGTTGAGAGACAGTTGTGGCAAAGGCAGTGACAACCCTCCACATCTACTGTTTATTCACCTGCTTTGTGGTTGTCCAAAGACCATGACAGTGGTGGCAGGGACAACCAGGCAGTCCCAGTCCCTAGATCATAGTTATGGCCCTGTGTTTTAAACTCAACATTTCCAGTGGCAGGTTAAATAGTCATTCTACAGTGTTCTGGAAGACATCCCAGAAGTCCAGCTGGAGCCCACTCTGGAGCCCTTCCCACGATGTTCTCTATATTAAACTTACTTGTACTAAAAATATTTAGAGTAGTTTTTGTGCCTTTTACTGAATCCTGACATAGTACCTAAATTTGCTTTGTGTTCTAATGTTCTTTGAGTCTATTCTCTTCTTTTTCCTCATGTTTCCAATACACAGTCTCTAACTTTTATGGTAATTTTATGGTAAATCATTTCGGTTTCTCTCTGTGTAGACTCTATCTGTAATGTGATTTTAATACCATCCAATAATTACCCTTGTTGGTTTTGAGTATATGGGAGTCAAGTGTATAAACCTGTTTGGTAATGAACCAATAGCCTTTAAAGTAAGGAGAGTGGGTAACTATTGGGTGTAATTAAAAATAAAAAGTATACATATGTATACTCTCTGGTTTCTCCTAGTTTCTCCTGATTCTTGGTTGGAATTTTTTGAAAATTCCTCTGACTGTGTTTGAAAAAATCTTTTGTGTAATAGTACAGTGAATTAAAATGTCTGAAGCAGATTTTAAAATATGTAATTCAGTGTTTTTTGTAAAAGACTTTCGGTGGTTAGGATAATGACAAGATTTATATATATTATATATATATATTTAAAATATTTTTAAAAATCTGTGTGTGTCTGTGTGTGTATCCACAGAAGGGGGAGAGAAATATTACATGGATGTCTGCTAATAATCTGAAAGTTTTCACCAGGGTCCTTTTACAACTTTTACCTTGGATTAACTATTGTATCACCTGAAGAATTATGTGATTTTTGCAATCAGCTTTTTAATGTCTTTGTTAATCGGTTTTAACTGTACCTGAAAACTTTACATTCTTCTTGAACTTAAAAACTCTCAAATACTGTTAATCCTTCAGAATATGTTCCCCAAGGTGCAAGGTTTATATTTTAAAGAACATGATATAGAAAGATCTATATAATGCAGATGATGAGTTATTCATTTTAGAAACTGATCTTTGGGGTCTAATTAAGAAAACAAAACAAGAACTGAGCAAGTCTTTGGCTCAATTCTGGGAATATTTTTGTAACTGAATCATAGGGAGTGAAACCAAAGATGGTTAGGGGCAAAAAAGAAGTACAGTATTCAGCCTCGATATTAATAAAGAGTGTCTGAAAATGAACAGCATCTGGGAATGTGAACAGAGGACTAGGTCAGACCTAGGAAGACAACTGAAGGGGAGGGGGTACATGCAAGGACGTGTTTTAAACGAAGCATTTGGCCGGGGTGCTCCAAAACAGGAGCTTCAAATTGGGGTAAAGTTCAAAATGTACGACAATAGGTAGGCCCGGGTTGTCTGAAGGAAATGACACGTCAAGGAAGGGTAGGTTGTGAAAAAATTCCAACCAAGAATCAGGAGAAACTAGGAGAAACCAGAGAGCATATTTCAAGTGTCAGGAAAGAGAATCAGGCCGATGAAGGAGATAGATTTCCTATCTGATATTTACGGTTTTTCCAAAGCCTAGGGAGGAACTTATCCCACCGTGGACAGTGCAGGCTGACCAGGAAGTTGAAAGTACTGTGCCGAGAGACTGAATACATGTCTAGGGGCAAAGGGGCTGGCACATCCAGTGGGTAGCAAGTGAAATTTTTGGTAGGGTGTTATGCAGGGCATTCTGGCTATGGGAAGAGAATTCCGTGCTGAGAGCAGGGCTTGGGTGCAGACGTCTCGAGGGACAGGGTCAAAGAAGAAAGAAATTAGTCCAGTGCTAAAAATTCACTTGCACCAAAAGGAAGTAAACATCCAAATTCAAGTAGGGAGAGGTGCTGCTCTGTGCTTTCTTGCCATCACCCACAGTCATTTTCATTGTTAACCAAAGCGCACAGGTGCTCATTGCAGGGCAAATGGAATTAGCCATGACAACTCAGTAGAAGGTTCTGTGTTCTAGCCACATCGTGTTGTCAGTTAATCTTCTTTGCATCACACTCATAAGAGAAATTTGATTTGTATAGCCTGCTTTCTCCCTATAACTGTGAAATGTACCAATGAAGGACCTCTTACATTTATTTTATTTGGTTCAAGATTCTTTTGAATCCATGTGGTACCTGGAGGCCAGAAAAATAATAGCTAGCATTTATTAAGCACTTTTTATTTACCTTGGACTTTACATACATTATTTAATGGAATAGTTTTCATAGAACTCAGTAAGTTCTGCTAGAGCCAATGAGTAGTAAAGGATTTAGACCCACTGTCAGAATTGTGGGTTCTAGTTTTGGACCTCTCTCTAAGCGGCAGAAACTTCGAGCCAGTTACTTCCCCAGCCACCAGTCTTCACAGTTATGAATGAGAATTATGAAAGCTGTTTTACAAAATTGACAGGATAAAAGGGTTTTATATGTGCGTATATTTTTAAAAAATATATGTTTATATTAACACAATACAGTGTGCTAAACAGCATGCAAGTCCCTGGGGATACAAAGGAAAATAAGCTGTGGTTTCTGTAACTGAGGTCTTGAGTCTGAAGGAGACAAATGCACCTAAATAACCTTAGAGAAAACAGCAGGAACTAAAGGGCAGAGAGGAGAAGTTTGCATGAGGGTGGCTAATTTATATACTTACCTAGACCACAGTTGGTGCTCAATAAAAGCTGATTTTTTTTGGTTGTTTGTTTACATTGTTTGAAAATTTAAAAACAATGGGGGTGCCTCGGTGGCTCAGTTGGTTAAGTGTCTGACTCTTGGTTTCGGCTCAGGTCATGATCTTGCAGTTGTGGGATCGAGCCCAATGGTGGGCTTTGCGCTCATTGAGGAGTCTGCTTCAGATTCTCTGTCCCTCTCCCTCACTCTCTCCCTCCCTCTCAAATAAATAAATAAAATTAAAAAAAATAAAAGCAATGAACAGAAATGTCAAAAAATGATCACTGAGGGGTAGCTGATTTACACTAATGGATGATGGGTTCCTCATTAATCTAATAGTACTAGAAGCTTTATGGCGTGGTGGGCAAGAGCCCCCAGCTTTAGGTCAGGCTCTGGCCCATCTTACCTTAACTACATGACCTCGGGAATATTTCTTATCCTCTCTACCAGGTCCTTCCATTTACAGCTACAGAATCTTGAGCAAGTTACTTAAAACTCTCCGTTTTGCTATTTCTTATCTATAAAATGGGGGAGAACAACAGATTCTACATCATAAGATTTTTGTGAAGTTTAAATGAGCTCACCTATATAAGCTGCTTAGAAAAATACTGGCAAGCAGTTTGGACTCAATAAAAGTTATCCAGGATTGCTAATGTTACTTTCAGTATGGTGATGGTGATGATACTTCGGCGTATTTGTTTGTAAAATAGGGAGAATAATAAGATTTACCTTTTATTTGTGTTATAAAGAATAAATGTTAAAATGCCTGACATGGGGGCACCTGGGTGGCTCGGTTGGTTTCACGTCTGCCTTTGGCTCAGGTCATGATCCTGGGGTTCTGGGATTGAGCCCCGCGTTGGGCTCCCTGCTCCGTGGGGAACCTGCTTCTCCTTCTCCCTCTGTTGCTCCCCCCTGCTTGGGCTTTCTCTCACTCTCTCTCCCACTCTCTGTCCAATAAGTGGATAAAATCGTTAAAAATAATGCCTGATATGATAGGTCCTCAATAAATGTGAGCTGTCATCATAATGATTATTAAGAAAAATACTTCCCTGCATATGTTTAGCATTTCATATTACACCAGGTGCTTTTATATAAATATATAAATCTAAAAATGTAAAATATATATAAATAAATATGTATGTTAAAATGTACAGATGTATATTCCACTGATGTTCAAAATAACACAAAAAGATAAACAGGACAGATTGTTCTGTCCCATTATTACTCACATTCCGCTGTTCATTTGTTAGAATAGTTTGGACTTCTATGAAGATCTCTGAATGTCATCGTACTAGTGCCTTTGCTGAAACAGACATAAAAGTGATAGTTGGTATCTGCACTGGCGTGAGCGCTTCTCTATGTAAGGTATTCTGCATTCTTTCTTCCTTTTGCTTCTTCCATGGCTTCCCTACCTCCAAAAGAATAACACCACAATCCATATATTTAAAGAATTTTACTTCCTTGACTGTAGTGGTTCAAAGTGAGGATGACAGGAAGCTTTCAAAGCAGAGCGTGATATTTATAAGCATACTTGAATCAATGTAGGGTCCTGAATGTAGTTTTTAACACTCTTGTAGCACAATGTACATGTGCTGAACTAACATCATGTTTAAAAAAAGAAATGGAAAAAATCCACCCTTGTACATTGTTTGACAAAATGAAAATAGGTTAAACTAGTGATTTTAGCACACAGCTTTCTTTTAACTTTTTCATTTGGGCTGAGAAACACGTGTGCCATGATATGGTGTTTATATGGTTTTGAGTGATATATTTTGGTGTCCACAGAGGTTACCCAACAGTGTGGGGTTGCAAGAGGTCACTGCCCTATTGAAAACAAAATAATTAAATTTTCCAAGTCAAACTTCAAGTAAGATCCTACTCTTGAGAATCTCCTCTCCTCAAGAAATGAGAGGAGTCCGACTGGTTTGGCAATTTTCAGAGTAGGAAAATATAAATGAAAAATTGAGAATTTGGGAGCTAAGGAGAACACATTCTCTTCCTGTTGTCTTTCCCATCACAAAATCCTTATAGAATGTTCTAGTATCTAAATTGTTTTCCCTTTACTAAGTTGGAGACTGGGGGTTGTCTCCTGTCTGCAAGTTGTCAGACCCCTGCCATCTGCAAACTGCTGTTTTGCTGCTTATTAGATGTTATGTAACGGGGAAAGGGAATTCCCAAGATAGTGGTGAAAGGAGGAACCAGGATAACTGCTATATAATTAGTTTGTTGAGTAGACAGTCTAAGAGGGGAATGGATTCATAAATTTTTAAAATGTGTTTTCACTATATATTGAGAGGCACTTTAGAGTTCTACCAGAAAACTTCTAGATCAATGAATTAATATATATATATATATATATATATATATATATATATATATATATAAAACCCAGTGAGTGAAAAAGAAGTTATATTATATTTACTGTGGTTCACCTGAGAACCTGAGAACCATATTTGCATAATTTTGCTAATTATATAGTGACTTTTAACAAAAAATAATAATATAAATGTTTAGGGTGACTTGAGGTGGTAGGAAACATTATGTACTTTTATTTGCATTATGTCTGTTAATAATCCCTTGGCCAAAGCAAGTGACATAGCCAAATATGTCATCCACAGAGTAGGGAAATATATTCTACCCATGGCGGGAGGGGAAAAATGAATATTTTGCTAAATATTATCTACAACACCCACCCTACATCTGGCACAGAAATAAATTTCGGATGAATTAAACCTAAAATAAAAATATTCTTTGATTTTAATTTTTAAATTTTGACATATTTTCAGACTTCTAAAGTAGTTGCAAGAATAGTAAAAACTATAAAATATTTGAAAAATACTAGAGAATATTTTTTATAATCTTGGAAAGAAAATTATTTTCTTAAGCAAGACAAAAAACCCTGAATTCATAAAAGGAAAATACTATCAGAATATTAGTCAAGATGCTTTTGCCTGAAAGTTTCCAAAATGTAACTCAAATTTGGAAATTATGAATTGGCTGTTGGCAATCAGACCTTGGGCAAGCTACTTAAGTAACTTAAACTTTTAGTTTTCTCATCTGCAAATGAGAAGGCTCAGACATCACATGTCTGGACCATGTGCAGATCTCTCTTAACTCCCTTGACTATATCCTTCCTATGCAATCCAGTTTGATTATTGGCTGTTCAACTTAACAAACATCTCTGAAATAATTCATATGATATCCAGTGTATTGCCTTGGCTAATTTCAGATAAGGAACAAATATGTCTTTCCTTCCTTTAAAACAATTATGAAACAAACGTCCTTAAAGTAGTTTTTGTTTCTCCTTAAGTAAGGAGTCTTAGTTGTATTATCTAGGATATATGGTTAGCTGTAAGTAAGCTGTCAATCTCTGTTAACACTTCAACTGCATTACCAAAGTATCTTTAATCTCTATGCCAGTTTCAGTAATAGACTACAATATTGTGTAAAAATAAGTACAAACAGTTATTTAGAAAATGAGCAAAGTTTTAAATAGTTGGGCTTATTTTAGACGAAGTTGTTTTAATGACTAGAAGCTTTAGAGGTATTTTATTGTTGTTGTTAACTCTGTCAGATATTAAAGTTTCTTTTCCACTGAAATTAAAAAAAAAGTTTAAAATTATTTATGTAGTGATGTTCGATGAAAGTTTGAGTAAAAGCTAAGGATTTCCTAGTACTGTCTGCTGTTCTTTTCTGTAAATTACAGTTAAATTATCATATTCTAGGTTTCCCAAAAACAATATACTTAGGCATGTCGCTCCAGATTTGGTAAGATAAAAAAAATTTTAGTTTCCCTGAAAAAAAATGCAAAACTATAAAAATAAACTTTAGGATGTAAGGATACTGTTTATCAGTTGCTATTCAATAAAACACATACAAAAAAAACACCCCACCACAGAAACCAAAGTATGCAAACTTTGTCATTCATAACACACTATTCGGGTAGGAAAAACAGTATAGCTACAAAATAAAGATCATTATCTATTCAAATATAAGAAATGAAAGGGCTTTTATACTGTACTTCTTCAAAAGTTATACATAGCAACATTAATAGTATTCTTGTATTTTTTACTCTCTTCAGTATATCAATTAATGGACTTAAGGGAATTGCCCCATGTACAGCCATACCCTTAGTAAGTCCAGGGGAGGAGGGGTGCTTAGGAGCTTCCTATGTCACCATCATGGCCCAAAACTTATTTTTTTTTAAGATTTTATTTATTCACTCGACAGAGCTAGAGACAGCCAGGGAGAGAGGGAACACAAGCAGGGGCAGTGGGAGAGGAAGAAGCAGGCTCACAGCGGAGGAGCCTGATGTGGGGCTCGATCCCAGAACGCCGGGATCACGCCCTGAGCCAAAGGTAGACGCTTAACCGCTGTGCCACCCAGGCACCCCTCAAAACTTTTTTCTTAAATTGGGTATAGGGACACAAAGTTTTTTGAGCATCAGATTCACATATTCTATATATATATTATTATTTTTATATATCAAATATACCAAAGAACCCACTAAATTTTATATTCACTTTTATCTGAAATACTACACAAATATTTGCATAAAAAGTAAAAGAATCTTATAGCATGAAAAAGGTCCTGAAATAGAGATCTAATTTGACTCTAAAACACTATGCAGTTTTAATAAAATGCCCACTAATATTGATGCCACTTCTATAGACTCTAGAAGCTATTTGTCAACTGTGGCTTAAACTGAGAACATGAAATCATTTAGAGAAGAAAATGTTGTATTTCAACTTAATATTGAGTGTCAAACAGAAACAGAGTAAATTAATAGCATTTAAAAAAACACTTTTGTGTTCCTTTGTCAATATTTAGATGTATTAAAATTTTCATATTCTTTTAACAAGGTAAAATTCACTTACAGTGAAATACACAAATTTTAAGTGTATAATTTGATGGCGTTTTACAACTATATAGCTTTACATAAGCAACACCACAATAAAGATAACAGATGTTTCCATCATTCCAAAAATATCCCACATACTACCTGCCAGTCAGTCCCTACATCCAAAGGTGATCATTGTTCTGATTAGTTTTGTCTGGTTGTAAACTTTCAGTGCAAATAATGCAGGGCAAAAGGAAATTAACGTGTTAATTAGATTACAAAAATAAATTTTACTTCACAAATTCCTTTAAAAAGTTTTCCAGACCCCAGAGGTCCATGTACCACACTTTGAAAATTGCTGCTCTTTTAATAACAGCATATATCATTAACTTATCACTCTCAACTTAGATTTAATGTTGTTCCACATAAAATGGGATAACAATAGCAAAATTCTATTTACCTTCTCTGTCCTTTGTGCTATTTCTGACATGCATTTTACATGTATGTATATGTATACCCCACAACACAATGATTAATTTTGGTCTAAAGAGTCAGTTTTCTTTCAACAAAATCAAGAGCAAAGCATATTAAGCCTTTTGTATTTACCGAAATGTATTCTAATTCCAGTGCTCTTCATTCCTTCCTATAGATGCAAATTTGCTTCCTTTTTTTTTTTAAAGATTTTATTTATTTTTGATAGAGAGAGGGAGAGCACATGTGAGAGCAAGCGAACGCATGAGCTGGGGGCAGGGGCAGAGGGAGTAGCAGACTCCCCACTGAACAGGGAGCCTGATGCAGGACTCGATCCCAGGACCCTGGAATCATGACCTGAGCAGAAGGCAGACACTTAACGGACTGGGCCCCCAGGCACCTGATGCAAATTTTCTTCTGATGTCATTTCCCTTCAGCCCCAGGAATGAGATATGCTGCTGACTGATGAATTCTTTCAGCATTTGCTTATCTGAAAATGTTTTTATTTCATCCTCATTTTTAAAGGATATTTTCACTGGTATAGAACTCTAGCTTGACAGTTCTTTTCCAAATTCAAAGATTCCATTCTATCCTCTACTGACCTCCATGTTTCTAATGAGAAATTAGTCATCAATCCATTCATCTGCATACGATGTGGTTCTTCTCTTCTCCTCAATCCTTAAGCATCTTTTAAGATTTTTTAATTTATATTTTTTCTAAGTAGTTTTATTATAATGTGCTTAGGTATAATTTTCCTTGTATTAACTTTGATTAGGATTTGCTAAAATTCTTAGATCTCTAAGTTGTTGTTTTCTACCAAATTTGGGGAAATTTTATTCAAATTTCCCTGTTCTTTTTTCCGTCCCTCTGGAACTTCAACTACACATATGAGAGCCTGTTGGAATTATCTTATAGTTCACTGCAACTCTTAATTTTAAAAACATTTTTTCTATTTTCCAGATTGTGTACCTTGTTGTCTTCAGAGTCATGGATCCTTCCTTTTCTGGCCCCAATATGCTGTTAAGACCATCAAGAGTATTCATCATTTCAGATAATATAATTTTCAGTTTAGAAATTCCATTTGGCTTTCTTCATAGTTTTCATTTCTCTGTTGAGATTTCTTATTTGTTTACTCACGTTCATCCTTTTAAGTCCTTGAAAAATATTAAGTTATTGCCTACTAATTTCAACCTTTAAGTCATCTCAATATCTATTTCTAATGATATTTTTTCACGATTATTGGTCACATTTTTTCTGTTTTTCATATGTCTACTAATTTTCTATCATTTGCTGGATATTCAAATGATAAGTATAGGGCTTCCTGATTATGTGAGTTTCCTCTGAAGGATTTGATTTTTGTCTGGCAGGCAGTTAAAAAAGGTTTTTCCTTTAAATCTTGCATTTATTCTTTGTGGCTCTATTTTGGTTTTGAACAGTTTCCTTCTCCTATGACATTTTCCTTCCCCTATGGTGTGATCCTTACTCCTAAAGCAAGGCCTTTCTGTTTTCTCAATGCTTTAGATGTTTGGTGAAGTGTCTCTACTCTGGCTGGGTTAGAACTCCAACTGGCCAATTTTTGGTGTTTTAATTTATCTCAGTCTCTCAGCAGATGATCTTTGGTAAGATTCCCAAAAACCTGTGATGAATAATGGATCTTTTGGCTCATAATGAGTGTGTCCTTTTGTTCTCTGGTGCTCTGACCTGCAAACTCTAATTGCTTCTGCAGCCTGTGACTCTGATCTCATCCTCTGTAGCTCAGAAACATTACTACTTCTCTGATTATACTTCTATTACAACATTAAAGTAATTCTAAATATAAATCCCAGGAGACCATTGGTGTCTATTTCATTTCTAACAAAAATTATAGCTTTATACTGTGCTCAATGCCTGAAAATAGTTAGCTCATATATTTCCTCCCTTTTTTTTTTAGTTGTTTACACAAAGAGGATAGGTCCTATGCTAGCTACTCTGTCTTGGGCAGAAGTGGACATTAGTGAAAGGCACTAAAAATTATTAGACACTCTGTAGCAGCTTAATAAACAACAACAACAAAAACCAAATTGGTTTTAACAATGTGTGCAGGTGTAAGAAGAATGCAATTCAAGACTAGATAAGAAAGATATATGCACTGGGGCACCTGGGTGGCTCCGTCAGTTAAGGGTCCGTCTTCAGCTCAGGTCATGATCTAAGGGTCCTGGGACAGAGCACTGCATTGGGCTCCCCTCTCAGCGGGGACTCTGCTTCTCCTTCTCCCTCTGCCCTTTCCCCCTGCTCACACTCTCTCTCTAATAAAGAAATAAAATCTTAAAAAAAAAAAAAGAAAAAAGAAAGATACATGCACTATCTATATCACAGTGAGTGTGATCTTTTAAGTCAGTCTGAGTAAGCCCAGAAAAGCATTTGGTACCTGACTTGATTGAGATGGCCAAAGTAGTCTTTGCTCACACACAAGGTGGTATTAAATATTTCCTATGTGTCTCTGTGTTACCTACTATTTGACACATACACACTTTCGATTATCATACTGTAACTACTTGGGAAAAAGCCTGGAGTTGACTATAAATATCATAACCCAATTCAGCCAGACACAGTTTTAGAGAATTTCCTTCTTTCAGCTCCAAAGCTATGCCTGAACAAAGTTAAAATAAACAGAATTGAAGCAAAAAGTGTCGAGGGTTACAAAAATCCACAAGTGTGAAGAAAAGTATCATAAACAACATTTATTTTTCCATTCATATAGACTAAGAGTTGAATTATACTTTATGAATATAAACACCCAAAGACAATCACATGAATCAGTAATACATTTGAATCAACTGCCATATATTTGCTTAGACTTTTCTAAAGAATGTATTTAATTAAAAATCACCTTCATGTGAAATGAGTTAGGTTGTTCGGTTTGTACAAAGTTTCTTGCTCATATCAGAGAGATTAATTAGATACATTTTTGTGTTTGTTTTGGGTATACTCTGATGTACTGAAAATGGCCAACATTCCTTTGAATGCTTGAAATTATTCTTTTTCAAATAACATGTTTAGAAAATGATAGCAATTGTTTCTTGTACTAGACATTTTAAAAGGATAATCTTAGAGGTGAACTGAGGTTAATAGCAGTATACTGAGTTGAGGATAGTGTACAATATTTGTCTTGACTTCATGTAGTTGAATATTAGCCTTTGATTTGGCAACAATCTTTTCCTACTGAATATATCATTGCTTCAGGTTTTTATCTAAGATGGAATCCTAATTTCTAAGACCTTCGCTGGAGTGACAGAGGTTTTAAACATTATTGACATCATCATTGTGTCACTTTCTCAGCACAGGAGTTTTGTTCCAAAAAACTCTGACTGCAAACTATTTCAAAGTCAGTTTTACCTATGTGTCTGCTGGAATTTTAAAACCAAACCCCACAAAATCCAACTAAGATTTCCTACTTATTAACAGACAAGGCAATTCAATATGATAAGACGAAGTCTGAGGCAAGAAAGTAAAGAAATCTTTCAGTTTGGTTTTATTTATTTAGAGGAGTTTTTTACAAAACAGTGCCAAAACTTAGTAGCACATTGGAATTTTAAAATTCATTTCATGCTTGTGGAAAAAGAGATAAATTATGAGATCAAAATATAACTTTTTAAATACTATATACCACAATAGAACCTAATAATATAAGAAACTATTAAAATAAATTCATGTTATATATTTAATTTGATTTATACTAGGACAGACAACACTAGGCAAAGGCATATATTCAATTGGGAAATTCTCTGGAATGCTCAATGATGACTTTAAAATATGAGAACAGCAATATTTTAAATCTAATTTTCATTACCTTGAGTCTGAAAAGATGGAAATAATGAGATTTGATTGCCAATTTAAAATCTGATTTGGGGGGCACCTGGGTGGCTCAGTCAGTTAAGCATCCAACTCTTGACTTCGGCTCAGGTCATGAGCTCATGGATCATGGGATGGAGCCCTGAGTCAGGCTCTGCACTCAGCAGAGAGGCTGGTTGGGATTCTCTGCCTCTCCCTCTGCCCCTCTCCCAGCTTGTGTTCTCTCTCTCTCAAAAATAAATGATCTTTAAAAGCTGATTTGGTTGTCTAATTAATAATTTCTTTTCTCTATAAAGTATAAATTAAATAACTTGGATCTCTTTATTGCTTGTAGCGTTGCCCTCATTTCTCTCTCTCCCTCCCTCTCTCTTTCCCTTCCTCCCTCTTTCTCTCTCTCCATCCCTCACTCCCTCCCTCTCTCTCTCTCTCTTCCCCGCGAAATTTTTTTACTCTTTTTTTCTCCTTCGTTTCCAGCAACATAAGAACATCTAAAAGCAAAACTATTTGGGGAGGGGAGATGATAGCAAATAAATGAAAAACTAGCTTCTTGTCTTTTGGTGGTTACTATAGCAATAATCATGATGGGAGATTTTCAGCTGCAAGTGGTTTCTATAACAACATGATAGGGTGCTTTAGAAATAGTCCTGAGGTAAATAGATTCTTTAAGGGTCTCTTAACCCTTTTTATTCCACAAGATTAGCATCCTCTTAAAGGATAAATATTAGTTGGCTTATTTGATAGAAGCCTTAAAAATACTGTTTTTATTTTGTAAAGAGTAAACATTTAAGTCTTTTTAAAGACCTGGCTTTAGCTGATAGGATCTTAAGCTCCTTCATTTCAGAAAATAATTGATAGCATCCTTACTCTGTCTCTACATGATGACATCAAAATAGTCTTAAAGCTATTTCTTTCATTGTATTACCCTAAAACGTGGTCAGCAGTAAATATTCCTCATTATAACATATATTAATTCTCTCATGGATTACCTGACAGCTCTTGCTTTAGTGAAACCTTGTCCACAATATTATTACACCTGTTAGGTTCCCTGACAGGTGGTGATCTTTCTGCTCTAACAAGCGGAGCCTGCTTACTCATCCTTTGTTATGCTATTCAATGTGCTTCGTATCAGGCATGGTTCCTACTTAACGTACAATTTACTAGTTATTATAAGAGGAAGCTTATGGAATTGTTCTGAATTTATTTAAGTTTTAACACTGTAAAACATAACATGCAAAAAAATGAAGGCTCCCATTTCATACATAATGTCATTCAGGAGCCCCTTATAAGTGAAAGATCCATGGGGATGCATGACAAACACATCACACAAGAATGAATGTGGGAGGCTGGGTATGATATTTTAAGAGAAAAAAAGTGGAAACCTTAAATTTAGTCACACAATCAGGTAAATTTAAGGAGATGCAGATTAAGCTTGCTTGGTTCAGTTCAATCATCAATTATTGATTATCTACTCCAGGCCAGATACTGAAGGTACATATAATGATGAATAAATATGGTATTTATTTTAAAAACTAAATTATCATATCAAGTAAAGACACTTTGTATTATTAAACAAAACATTAAATTGGCTTTTAAAATTCATTGATTTGAAATTAATGAATTATTTGCTTGGATTCACCTTTCTTCTTTTGCCACTTAACCCCCACATATAAAGTGCAAAGGCATATCCACACCTTCCTAAAAGAAATGATTATTGGCATATTTGAGCAAGGGTGACTTCATCTAAGGGATGATACTTTAAGTTTTCACATGAAGTTTCACTTCTGTGCATTTTTTTTTTACACTGGAGCTATCCTTATACTTTTACTATTTTCTGTTTAGTGAAGCTGCCAGTTCCAAATATGACATATTCTATTTCAAGTCTCAGGAAGATGTCAGCAACCATGCTTCTCCCTCTGAGTTTTCAAACAATGCTGTGGTATTCTCATTTCCCTGGTGTTCTGTGCTCAGTAATGAAGCCTCAGAATTCATTACATATGCACTTGCCATAGCCTCCTGGGACAGAGTTTGCCAAATAGGTCCCTGGGAGATCAAGACCCATTCTCCATGTGTGTCATGGGGCTGTGCAGATGAGCTGAGGCATATCTGTATACACCAAGGCCCTGCTCAGAACAGCATGTGCCAGAACACACTGGGCAGGGAGCCATTCATAAACTCTTCAAAATCTTATCCAGACCAAAGGCACAAGAGCATTGTACTTGCTACGCTCAGGACCATGGGGCTTTTAGCTGAATAAAAAGCAAATGAAATATATTCACAATGTCTTCCAAGTTATCCAGTAACCACAGTAACCTGGGTTTTCCCCAAATCGAGCCCACAACGTAGAGTGACCTGGCAGAAACAAATCATTCTCTCTCTGTTCAAGCGTAGTGAGCCATATTGAACAGAATAAATTTCCTTGGGGTAAAACCAATTAATCAGCAAACAATCAGTACATATTTACTGCACCACTCAGGAGCTAGTATTCTAGGTGGGATCAAGACCCAGTACACAGAGCATATATACAGACATACTAAGGAAGCATATATTACAGTTCCTGAACTTAAACAGTTCATTTACTAATTGTAAAGACAAGTGTCCATACATGAAACAGAGAACAATTAAGGAAATACATAGATAAATGTAAAGTTGTGTCTTAACAATGATAAGCTGCTCAGGCCAAGAGATCAACAAGAATGCAAAGATATGGAAAAGATTCATGAAAAAACTAGACTTCTAAGGATATGCACAATTTGGATATACGTCATAATTAATAAACTCTTAGAAAGTACTTTGAAATGTCTTTATTTGTGGTTATTTCTACAATCATGTCATAAAAGAAGATAATTTAAATCCTCAAGGACTAAGGTCTTACTCATAGTTGTAACCACACATTATTTTTCTAGGCTTTAGTTCCCTGCACAAAAATATGAAGAAACCGTTCAGATCTACATTGTCCAATATAGTAGCCATTAGTCACGTACGGCTCTGAGCACTTGAAATGTGAATAGTTGGAACTGCGATATGCTGTAAGTGTAAAAGACACACAGGATTTCAAAGCCTTAGTATGAAAAAAAAGTAAGTGTCTCATTAATTTTTAACACTGACTACATAATGAAATGATACGCTTTTAGTTATATTTGGTTAAAAATACATTATTCAGGTCAATTTTACCTGTTTATCTTTACTTATTAATTTAATTTTTAATTATACATTTTACTGGAAGACCTAACGTTGTATGTGTTAATACGTAACATTACATACACATTACATTTCTATCAAATACTTGCTATTTAAAATGTAGTCTACGAACCAGTGGCATCAGCATCAACATCCCCTGGGAGCTTATTGGAAATACCTACTCCCAGGCCTCATCCCAGACCTGCTTAATCAGAATCAGCAATTTCATGAGATCCTCAGTGGTTCGTATGAATGATGAAGTTGGGAAGTGCTGATCTAGATACTTGCAAAGTGTTTCTTTTTCATGATTCTATTATCCTCCTTTTAGTTTTGATTTTTTCAAATAGATGTTTTGAAGTCTTCTTGGCACCCTAATCTGTCATATATTATTAACTGCATAACCCAGGGAAGTTATTTAACAGTCCTGATCCTCAATTCTTATAAAATGAATATAATACCTCCAACCCCGTAAGTTTTCTATAGGCAGTAAATGAGACACTAAGGGTTATGCATTTATCCCCAGGAACCAACAGATTGGAGACATTTGTGTAATGTCAATAATAAAATTGAAAAATTATTCAATTATCTTTCATTCTCATATTGTCTATACTATTTTGGTACACAGTGCAATGGGCTCAAGTTTAAAGGGCTGTTTTCAGTTATTTTACCAATTTTGTGTAGTTTTTTCTTTAACCTTAATTGTGTATAATATACTTACTTAACATTCTGGTACAAATGTAGTGGAAAATATTAGAACGTTCAAGCCCCTTTTTAGAATTAAAATGCCATGTGGCTAAATTATTCTGCACAATGGTTTTATAATTAATGTTGAAATTATATTTGTTAATCATTGATCACTTAAAAAAATGATGGCTTCATAGGGTGGGAAAAATACCTTTTTTATTAAGAACAATTTTTAGCTCTGCAGGTAGGATTTTCAATTTGTTAGAGGCAAAGGAGCTAGTAAAATGTAAGTCTATTCCATAAGTAAAAGAGGTCATTGGAAAGTCTGTCATTATTAAAGTATACATGGATTATAATAAGGTCAGAGAGTCTAGGCCTGATTAGCTCTAAATGAATTTAATGTCAAAGGAACATAATTAGACCCTTATTAACATTTCCAATGATTGACATTTAGTAAAAATGACCTTCACAATTTGCATTATTTAGTTATGTTGTAAGGATGACAAAGGGCAGGGCATCTTCTCTGGGCTAAGTCTGTGTGGTTGCAACGTGCATTTGGTCCATCACTCTAGCCCTAAGGACAGACACCAGATCCAATCTTGACCCTGTGCTTAGGTGTGTGGGCTTTGTAGAGGAGGACCCAGAAGGTTTGATTCTCACGAGAAAGCTTTGAAAGCAAAAGAAATCTTTAGAAAAGCAGGCCCCTGATTTCATCAGTGATAATGTTGATGATCGAAAGTTTTATGTAAAAGCACCTAGCAAAATGGCGGTCTTATACAGCAGATTTAAGATACCTTCATGGAAAAGTTTCTCAGTGAGTTCATGGACTCTATAGAGGAGATAATAGAAGAAGGATGTTGAGATACAGGCGACACCAACGAAATCTAGCCACAGTCTTCTCAACTGGAGCAGGGAAGTCATGTTTCAGAGTTTGCATGTGAGTTAACTGTGAGAAATAAACAGTTGGAAATACTGGGCTCCTGCCTGGATTAGGTGACAAGATTGTCAGAGAATGTGTGCTGACAATAGTATTGTACTTCCTGGAACTACAAAAACTAAACATTCTCTTTACAATATTGTGTAGTCTCACTTTCCTTGGATTTATTCCTCTATTAAATATGCATTTACAAAGCATCAAGTATGTGCATGGTACTTTGCTAGACAATAGAAGGGTCCCAAGCTTTGGACCCTGCATTAAAAGGAAATAATATTGATTAAATAATTACTTTATTCCAGACTTTTACAGGGAACTTTATGTATGGTATTTTTTTACCATAATAACAATAATGATAATGGCTGTTAATATTCACTCTGTGCCAAGCATTATTAGGCATTTTATGTACATTAACTAATTTAATCTCCACAATAAACCTATGGGGTAGGTATCATTTTTACAGAAATGGAAACTGAGGCACAGAATTGTTTAGTATCTTAGTAAAATGCACACAGTTAGGAAATCACAGAGCCAAGATTTAAACCCTGGCTCCGAAGTCCATGCTCTTAAACACTATGCATCTCCTTCCTCAACCGAGGCCCAGTGACACTGGTTTTGCTAAAACCACAGATATGGCAAATAGCACAACTAAAATTTAAACCTCTATCTGTGTGACCATTAAATTATACTCTTGACATTAAATGAAATTGGCCTCAGGTTAGTATTGAAGACCATTATAAGACAATGATTGCCTCATTTTTCAGACGCCATAGGGAAGCAAAAGAAAGGAATGGTCTTATAGAGCTCATCTACTTATTTCAACTGTTTCATGCGGATCCTATCATACCATACATCAAAGTCAGTGATTTATCCGATGATTTGCTTGATTTTGTCAAAAGAGGTGAAAGTAACAACTTCACAGCAAGGCTTAAATGAGAATTCAGGTTTTCTTGCTCACTCATTCATTATTCAACAAATTTCTAATGACTACCTACTAGGTGTAAGCCATTTTGACTACATCTCCTGCACTCACTTCTCTGGCAACCTGGCCCCAACCCTGGGATGAAATGCTGTTCTCTGCAGAAAGCCTGGCTGAAGAAAATTCAACAAGCCTCTTTCCTCTTATAAACTGAAATTCTTAGATCTGGAAATTTCTATTCCATCTCCAGTAGTATTGTTTATCCCTTTTATTTTAGTGACTCATTATGGATGTGATTTAAAACCTAGCACACACCAAATATTTGCTGTTTCAAATCCAAACTATGATTGAAAGCATTAGGTGGGTCACCAAAATGTCAAGGGCCATCCAACCTTTCAAATTTATGAATGAAATTGAGGGGACAGTAAATCTTGAATAAAGAATAAATTTTTCTTTGACAGCTCAATTAAGTCCTCTTTAGTAAGTCAATGGTGTGTCAATGTATAGAAATCAATTGTGGCTTTTGAAGGGTAGTTTAATAAAATATAGAAAACTGTATTCTGAAAATATCAAGGATATAAACAAAAAACCTACTCAAAGACACCAATTTGTTGTTTTAATAAAAGCAAATCAAAAGTGAAAATAAAGCAACTCATTAGCAAATGTTTACTTATAAATTCATCTATAGGAAAAGATCTTTTATATGGAAGAACATCAGAAACCATTCAGTAGATGCTGCTGGAAATATCAAATTTTATGTTCACAAGTCCTCTCTTTCCCATTTTTATCTAAATGAAATTAGATCAAATGCATATTAAAAATAGATTTAAAATAGAAAAAAACCTGTGCCTTCGCATGTTTAAAACATCACTCCGAACCACAGCTAACATATCCTTTTCCGCATCCCAGTCACTTGCTTCCCCAAGTCCCTACCCCTCTCTCAGTAGTTTGAGGGGAAAACACAGTGAAATGCATGCTCAGAGCAATGAGAGCAAACAGCTTTATTTGTACTGTTGGGAGTACACTGGCTAGCGTTTACTCTAACTCACACGAGGCATATTAAAAATTGCCATTTTAATTTGACATGAGCATTAACAACTGTTTCTTCCATCCCTTCTGCTAAGAGAGGATAGATTTGACTTTTAAGATTAGCATCAATAAAAATAAGAACAAGAGACAGAGGTGGTTAGAGAGTCACATGGGGAGAATTAGGTTAGTAAATCATAAGAAAAGACTAAGGATAGTCGTGATAAGAAGGTATTTAAATTCAAACACTGAAAAAAAAAAACCCCAAGGGTCAATAGTTATTCTAGTGTGCGTCTGTGCGTGTGTGTGTGTGTGTGTGTGTGTGTGTGTCTGTGTATACATATGCAAATGCAAAGTTTAAACAGCAGGGGAAATCTTTAAGGTAAGGATTGTGGCTTTGACAGTTAATACCCCAGAAATATTCATTGACCATTCGTGGTGCATAAGTAGCACTGAGGAGGGCACAAATATAGAGCAGATCTTCCGAGCAATGGAAGCCTTTCACAATTCTCACTTCGTGTGATATGTCTCCTAGCCAAAATTTTAAGTGGTACTGAAAATACAGAGTGAAATGTTAAATATTTTCTTGTGAAAACCAAACCCTGGAAAACAGATCTTTTCTAACTGACATTTATCTTTATTCGATCCTAAGCAAGTCTGGGTACTTTACGGGCAAAATATCTTTGGCATGTTGAATTAGCTCATCAACAGACTCCCTCTATAAGGATAGACTTGGGCTTGTTTTTTTTCCAAAATAAATTTCCTGTAGTGCAAATGTGTTAGTGGATTGTACTCTTTTTTGGAGGGTTATTGTTGTTATTGCTATATTTTGTACTAATCTAGTAAATTTTCTGTTAATGCAAAATTATCTCTAAACATCTTATAACAACAAAAGTTAACATTTATTGAGCACTTATAATATGTCCACCAACCATTTAAATCTAGTGATGTAATCCTCAACAAAAACTGTTAAGAAGTACGTTTTACTATTCTTTCCTTTTTTTGCAGCTGAGGAAACAGGCTGTGAGTGGCAGAGCTAGACTTGGTATAGGTGTGTGTTACTGAGGGGACTTTGCTCCTCCCCACTACATTGTCCTCTTTCCCACTGGGGCAAGTCTCCCATGGTTAGCTAATACAAAAGTTACCAAAAATAATGATAATAAAAAAAATTGACAAAAATTTCAGATTCTTGACTGATGCTTTTTAATTACCCATCTGTTTCATAAGTAAGTGCATTAAAACTATCAAGGACAAAGGAACAAATATTATTTATAATAATATCTGGGAAACTAAAATGCTCTTCCCTGAAATCACCTTGTAGTGTCTCTTTGCTCTGAATAAATATATTCCACCCTATAACTGAGCTAGATTACCAATATGGCTGCTTTCCAAGACACTGAATTATTAGATAATACACCCACCCACACACACACACTCTAAATACATTTAATGCTTGGCATTCATCTTCTCTGACACTGGTCAAATTAGTTTTTTGCTTCTTGAAAAATATGTATATGTATATAAATATAAATATATATATATAAATAAATAGTGCATATATGTGTGTGTATGTACATATATATGCCCTAACTGTACCAAAAGAACAAATACAACAAGAATTAAAAAAACCATAGAAAATATTTTATTTTCTCTCAAACAGAGATTTCCAAATTGCTATTCTCAGCCCCTAGGGCTGCTTGAAGGTATCTCCTTAAAGGACAGGAGGGCACCTGACTGGGCTGCAGGGTCTCCTTTCCTTCTTCAACCTGAGCTGGTCCACATTCTGATTTTGCATATTGAGGTTATTCATGATATCTTCCTTGAAGGAGTACTGCTGTACTTAACAGGAAGAAAAGACAAGTCTGAAACCCACAATTCTAGAACTTCTCATAATATCCAGTAGGTGGCAAACTTTACTGCAAGAAAAAAGCTTGGCAGACTATAAATTGGTCTGAAAATACCAATTACACTTCACATCTGGTAAAGTTTCTCGTTCTGGATCTAAGTTTCAAGTGGAAGCTGGGGACAAAATTCTCAATGGTCACTTCCCTTGGAATTAAATTCCTCCAAGTATAGTTTTAAGTAATTCCTACAAGGTTTTGTGTGTGTCCATGTACATTTTGTTCTAAAGATACTATCACAATGAAAATTATTTGACTGTCGACTGAGTGTTTGCAAAATATACTAGGTACAATATAATAATATAGATGACCGATTTTTTTCAATTAGGTGCACAAAACTGGAATAATTACAACCCTTACTTCAAGACACCATTGGTCTGTGCATAGTTTGCCTTCATTTCTTTAGTGGCTTTTCAGTTATTTTTTTAAAAAAGATTTATTTATTTATTTATTTGAGAGAGCTAGCGAGCGAATAAGCACAAGCAGGGGGAGGGGCAGAGGAGGAGGGAGAGAAGGAATCTCAAGCAGGCTAGCCCCCATGGGGCCAATCCCAGAACCCCAAGATCATGACCTGAGCCGAAATCAAGAGTCCAACACCTAACCGACTGAGCCACCCAAGTGCTCCTATTTTTAATACAGCAATAAATTGCAATTCATTTATATATTTGAAAAATATAATTTTTGAGAGGCAGTTGTCTTTGCTCATTTACTATAGTCAGCTGAAGTCTAGGTCATAGACTGCATTTCTAAGAGGGCCAGTAAGCATCTTGCCTATGGACACACCATAAACCCAGGAAGCACCCATGCAAATGGTGCCAATGTCACCATTCACCCCGGAGGAGATCCAGTAAAAGGACGTGCTTCATAGATGATCTTGTCCGGAACCAGTACTGAAAACAAGTTAAAGTGTATGTGTAAACAAAGTAAAGGGGGGGGGGGGGCGGTGTGTGTGACCTGATTATAAATTTACCCATTTTTGCTTTAAAAATATTTTTATCCAATTTATTCAGTAATACTTTAAAAGTCTCTAATGGTTACAAAGGAAACAAGAGTCCACTTTTTACTTCCCCATTCCTCCTTCTTAATCCTGCTGTACACTCCCCAGAAGCAACTACCTAAAACTCTTAGTTATTTCTCATGGTTTTTTATTTATATACTTGTAAATAATAGGCTGAGTATTCCCCTTGTCTTATTATTTATGTATTTACGTATATGTTCATGTATTTAGAGTGTAGGTGGCAGCAGGGGGCGTGGGCAGAGGGAGAGGGAGAGAATCTTAAGCAGGCTCCACAGCTCACGGTGGAGCTGGAGGCAGGGCTCAATCTCACAACCCTGAGATCATGACCTGAACCAAAATCAAGAGTCAGAAGCTCCCCTCCCTTGTTTTAGATACTGGCATAATCTACTGGATTACCTGCTATCTACATAAATCTACCTGCTATAGTAAAAGTAGATTTAATTTTCCTGCAGTTCTCAACCTCACACACCCACAGCCCCCAGCACACATGCAACTCTAGTGCTTTAGTTAAATCATTATTATCATTACTGTTATTCATAAAGAACTCCGCAACTACACAGTAAATTACAATTTCATTTCCCTTCTTGCACAGCCTTTTCCCTAGAATTAATACTGGTTAGAGTTAAAAAAAAAAAAAAAACAACTTGTTCTGTTTCATTTTCCTTTACCTCTCTATATGGTACTCTGCTTTTTTCTTCTTGGGGCTCTACCTTCTCTTTCTCCCTTCAGCACCAGTGAATCTCTATGCTGGTAGCATATCTGTGGTCCAGCGAGTGATTTTTGGTAAAATGTTTTTCTTCTTTCCTTTATTAGAGCCCTTGTATGCTAGATTCCATGTCTCTCATTTTCTTGGTTACACTCCCACTTTCATGGAGCTTATCTTTTAGAATCTTCCTGAAAAGGGAGCATGAAAGCTGAAATTTTAAATTTCTGAATTTCCGCAAATATTTGTCCGCCCCCCCCCCAACATTTGATTGATAGTTTAGCTGGGCACAGAATTCTAATTTAGAAATTATTTTCTTTCAGGATTTCTAAGGCATTTTTCTAATATCCCCTAGCTTTCAATATTTGTTGATAAATCAAATGTTACTCTAATTTCCGATGCTTTGTAAATGAGGTGCTCCCTGTCCTGCTTCAGGGAAATGATGTGCTTCGCTGTGGATCTATTTTTTAATTCTTTGTGTAAGGCACTTAGCAGAAAATTAAATCTATGAACTTGTTTGTTTTTAATTATAAGAACAATTTTTATATTTCTGTCATAATTTCAAGTTCCTTCTCCCTCCTCTCCTTGCCTCCTTTACCCCCACCCCATTTCCTTTCTTATTTTGAAACTCCTTCTTGGCTGGTCCTTTATTCCCCTATTGTTTCTACCTCTCATTTCCAATCTCTTAGTATTTTTTTCTAGTGTCTGATAGATTTTCCTCTTTATTATCTTTCAATCATTCAACTGGACTTTTTATTTCTACCACTGTATTTTTTTTCTTTTTTCTTTGTGTAGTTTTTTTTTTTTATTATTATTATGTTCAATTAGCCAGCATATAGTACATCATTAGTTTCTGATGTGGTGTTCAACGATTCATTAGTTGCGTATAACACCCAGCGCTCACCACCACACGTGCCCTCCTTAATACCCATCACCGGGTTACCCCTTCTCCCCACCCCCCTCCCTTCTGTAATCCTCAGGTTGGTTCCTGGAGTCTAGAGTCTCTCATGGTTTGTCTCCCTCTCTGATTTCTTCCCATTAAGTTTTCCCTCCCTTCCCCTGCGGTCCTCCGCGCTATTTCTTATGTTTCACATATGAGTGAAACCATATGATAATTGTCTTTCCCTGCTTGACTTATTTCACTTAGCGAAATAAGTCAAGCAGGGAAAGACAATTATCGTCAAGCAGAGAAAGACATCTACCACCGTATTTTTAATTTTAAATACTTCTTTTGTTCTCTAGTTTATTTTAATAAACACCTATACTTATTTCAATGCTGTAATATCCTTTCTTAACTCTTGAATGTATTAATGCTAAATTTTCATAAATTGTTGTCCACTCCTTAAATTGTCTTTGTCTCTTCCAAGTCACTTAAAAAAAATTTTTTTTGTGCATTTTGATCTTAATATTTTATCTTAGAGGTTGTCCTCTATGTGGCAATCTGATACAATCTGTTCATATTTAATAAAGAGGTACTATTGTTCCTAAGCTGATTAATGGGTACAAGGATGTTTGTTTTTCCTTATTCTTTAGAGTGTAATTGTAATTGTAATAAAATTTAAAGTATAACTAAAAATATATATATATACATATATATATTTCATAAATACTCTTATGCATGTGTTTATTGAAAAAGAGCTATTTGAAAGCACTTTTATTTCATGCTACAGAGCTTTCTAGCTTACTAAGATTTATTCTCCAGTGACTGGGCTGGCTCATTTCAATAGGTGATACCCAATATCAGCATCTGTAAATATTTTCTCTCAGGCTGGTCAAGAGAAATAATTGTTTCCTGCTTGGGGAGTAAATCTGGCTGCTGGCATTTTTAGAACTGAATTGAAAATGAGGTTGGGGAGTGTCTCACAGTTCTTTATGTAGATATTCACTTCATCCCCCTGCTATCAGACCAGACCCAACCACTCCCACTAGTTGTTTGTGCCTTTGAATCCCCTTCATGCGAGAAGGGCAGTCATGTAGTTTCCTGGGGTGAAAGATGGGATATATGACAACCTAACTGTGCTTTTGGTAAATTTTCCAAACAACCTCTCCATTTTCAGCCCTACTTGAGTACCTGGAACCTCTAATTCCTGAAACTTTGGGGGGTTCTACGGCATGAACTCTCTTGCTTCTAGGTTTCTGTCACCTGGGGTTTTGCTGATTCTGGTAAGCTAAGTCTACTACAACTCACCCATCTGCAGCCTAGCTTCCCTTTATGTATGAGTGTATGTACACGGGTACTTATTGCTGTCCCCTCAGCCTCTCTTCTAGCTCTTGTGAATATGACAATTTCATCCCTTTTTGTCCTTTTCTCTAGGACTGTTTTTTTTGTCTGATTTATTGAGGTATAATTTACATACAATTAAATTAACCCAATTTCAGTGGCAAATGCCTATGGCCAATAACTATTACACAATCATGACACAGAATGTTTCCATAAAAACTCCTTCCTGCCCCTTTACAGTTAGTTGCCTTCACCCACCTCCATTTCCTGGTGACCACTAAGTTGCTTTCCATCATTATAAGTTTGCCTTCTCTAGAATGTCATAAAATTGAGTCATACAGCTGATAGTCTTTGTGCCTGGTTTCTCTTAATTAACATAATACTTTAAAGATTCCTTCATGTTGTTCACTGGGTCAGTAATTTGTCCATTTTATTCTTGAGTAATAGCCCAATGTGTGATATATTAAAATTTATTTCCCAACTGATGAATATTTGGATTTTTTCCAGTGTTGGGCATTATGAATAAAGGCACTATGAATTTTGCAAGCAAGTTCTTGTGTGGACATTATGTTTTCATTTTCTTGGGGGAAATATCTAGGTGTGGAATTGCTGAATAAGTGTATGTTTAAATTAATAAGACACTTGGAAACTGTTTTCCAAGGTGGCTGCGCCATTTTGCATTCCCACCAGCCATGTATAAGATATTTGACTGATACAGCAGTACAACAACAGGAAAAGTCGTCTTTTTTAAGGTATGATACATTACTAAAGATAAAAAGGATATTTTTTTGAATATATGAGGGTCAAACCAGCAGGACGATATAACCATTTTAAATTTCTATGAACATAAGAACATAGCTTCAGAATATAGAAGTGAAAATTGTCAGAACTAAAAGAAATAGAAAATTCATATTCACTATAGGAGATTTCAATGCATCAATCTCAATGAAGAGAAATAGTAGAAAAAACCCCAATGCTATAGAAGTTCAGAATAACACAGTTAACAATTTGATATAATTGATATTTATAGATTTTTCATAGGTCAAAGAAGAAATCACCATGAAAATTAGAAAATATTTTTATTTGAATGATACTGAAAATAAATTTATAAGAAACACAGTAAAGCTGTGCTTACACAGAAATTTTTAGTCCTAAGTTAATAAATTAGAAATAACTGAAAGAGTAAATAGCAGTTAAACCCAAAGCAAGTAGAATTAAGAAAATAAAAAGGCAGGGGCGCCTGGGTGGCACAGCAGTTAAGCGTCTGCCTTCGGCTCAGGGCGTGATCCTAGCGTTATGGGATCGAGCCCCACATCAGGCTCTTCTGCTATGAACCTGCTTCTTTCTCTCCCACTCCCCCTGCTTGTGTTCCCTCTCTCGCTGGCTGTCTCTCTCTCTGTCAAATAAATAAATAAAATCTTAAAAAAAAAATAAAAAGGCAAAAGCAGAAATCTAGGATAGAAAACAAAGACACTGTACAGAAACTATACAAGTCAAAGGCCAACATTTGAAAACACTAATACAACTGATAACATGTAGACAAGAATGATTAGTTGCAGGAGGGCATGAAGGAGACTTCCATTTTCTCCACTTCCTGTCAATACAATACCTAGTATTGCCAATTTTTGTCATTTGGCCATTCTAGTGGCCATTCTAGATATTGTTTTTTCAATTTGTTTTCCTAATAATAAATGATGTTGAGCATTTTTCAATATGCTTATTTGCTATCCCTTTATGTCTTCCACGGAATTTTGGAAAGGAAGAGAATTAAACATTTATGTGAATATCACCACGTTTACATAAGAAACTCTACCCAGTAAGTATCCTAACTTCTAAAATAATGTAGTAAAGAGAAATGGACTTTAGAATCAGACAAACCAGAGGTTCAAATCCTACCTCTTTGACACTATGCAAATGACTTAGTCTTTACAAAACTTAGCTTTCCATCTGTAAAATGCTTTATACAAATATTATAAGAAATCCATTTTAAAAGTTGCATTGGAGGGGCCTTGGGTATAAATGTTAATTCCCTTTGCTGTGTTTCCACACAAATGCTTCATTTCATGGCATAAACAATAATGCTCGATTATTAAAGGAAGGAAAAAACCATCACCATCATCACTAACAAAACAAAAATAAATGGAAAACCTAAATTCATAAATGCCGTTGATGGTGAAGAGGGCAACAATAGTATTTAATTGAATTTTCTCAGTTTGGACACAAGAACTTAAAATGCTGCCAAAAGTTTGAACTTATTAAATATTTCTGCATATTCCTCCCATTTGCTGCCCCACACCCTCTCATGCTTTTATTATGGACAGAGAATGCCAATATCCCCCTTGCTTTAGTTCTCTTTCGCAAATACTATCCTTCCTTCACTCGCATTCATTGAAAAAGACATCTCAAGTACCTTTTCTTCATTGAGACTTTTCCTGGTAACACTTTTCCTGGCCCCTGTGATTGCACAGCCCCCTTCCGTGTTTCTGTTGTGACATTTTCCCCCTTCCTTCAGATGATAAGTATGTATTGAGTACCTGCGATGAGACAGGTGATATTGTGGACCCAGGAAATACAGAGACACAAGGTCTCCTTTCCTCCACCGAGTTAACATTCTAATGAGAAAACACAAAACAAACAAGCATATACACAAAGAAATAACAGCATATATAACATAGCAAATAAAACTTAGAAAAGGAGTTCAGAGAAAGCTCTCAGGAAGTGACACTGGAGCTAAGACTTCACATGTGAAGATGTGATAGGAAAGCCAGCATCTGAAAACAAAAAAACAAACCTAAAGTATAAGGATGATTAGTTGAGTTTTCTCATAGGGAGTAGAAAACGTTTGCTCTCTGAACAACCTTCCTGATAATATAGAAGCATATGTTAACTTTCTATGCGTAGGCACTAGAGGAAAATTGTTGGCTTCCAGGAAGACTCCATAGAAGATAAATATGAAAATCTTCTCAATCTTGTATGATGCACCAATTAGTCATTTATTTTCAGTATCTTCCCATCACCCTGTTGGTGGCCACACGGTGTTATGAGAACCACCTCTCTTTTTGCAGGAAAAGAGGGAAAGGATTTATCATTACGTATTTCTCAAAGTTTACACACTATTTTCTTCTGACAATAGTTGATTTATGTCTTATGTCCTAAGAGCAAACTCTCCATTTTGTACCTTTTTTATTACAAGCCTGTACTGTTGCCCGTTACTATATTTGTGAGCAATATTGTGAGAAAGGAAGTAAAAATAAGAGAATGATATAGTAGATGAATCCACATGCAAGACAGTGTTTTGTGGGATAATACACTTGAGTTGACAAATCAGAAAGCTTCTCCGTATATGTGATTAAGAAAATAGCAATGCTGGGATCATAATGTATGTATATTTGGGGAAAACTTCTATACATACAAATATCAAAAGAGTTTAGCAAAAAAATTAAAGAATTATTATTTTTCTGTTGGTTATTATTCCAATTAGAATTTCAAAAATGTATCCCTAGAACAGAGTTGCTTTTAGAAAAACGAATTCCATATATTTTACTACATATATTTCCTTGCAGAGGGATTTAATGTGTCATCTGTAAGATGTACATAATAACACTGTGTTGTTGTGAGGATTAGAAATAATATCTGTGAAATACCTGGCAAGCTTAGTACAAGAACATAAATGGTAATTATAATAAAGCAGTCATAAACCAAGTTGTAACATTCACTTAAATATTAGTTTCAGTTAGACTATATTCAGAGAAATTTGGTATCTCATTTCCCGGTATGCTCCAAAATCCTCCATGAGAGAATGTGATTTTCAAAAATAAATGTGTATAGGACAATTTAATAGCTGCTTCAATTCACCCCATTGCTCAGTGGCATTTGGCTCTGAGAAAGGGAAGTGGAGAAGCAAAGAATCTCAAACCAGCTATTTTTCTTATTAGCAACCACATGAAAAGATTTGACAAATCATCATTAATGAAAAACCTCATCATTAAACATCATCTGATAAAGCTTATCAAAAGAATGCAGCCAACTGTATTTTATTAATGAGTCTGAGATGGCATAGGAGCAGAAAGAAGATCTTTAATTTTATCCTTAGCTATTTATTTATTTGTAAACTTCATCCTGATATTTTTTTATTTCCCTGTAGGTTCCTTTTGCAATAAAAATGACACCAGGTGCCTCTCAAATTCTTGTCAAAACAATTCTATATGCAATGATCATCCAAAAGACAACAAGTGCCATTGTTCAGACGCGGCCATTGATTTGGACAAAGACTGTGACAACGTGAAAGATCCATGCTTCTCCAATCCCTGTCAAGGAAATGCCACTTGTGTGAACACCCCAGGAGAAAGGAGCTTTCTTTGCAAATGTCCTCCTGGTTTTAGTGGGACAACCTGTGAAACTGCCATTGTTTTCTGTGGCACAAACGCCTGCCAACACGGAGGTGTTTGCCATCAGGACCCTCTTCACCCTGTCTGCATCTGCCCCGATGGATATGCTGGAAGGTTCTGTGAAAAGGATCTTGATGAGTGTGCGTCCAGCCCTTGCCACAATGGGGCCGTATGCCAGGATGAAATCAGTGGCTATTCCTGCTTCTGTGTCCCAGGATATCAAGGCAGGCACTGTGACCTGGAAGTGGATGAATGTGTCTCAGATCCCTGTAAGAACGAAGCTACATGTCTCAATGAAATAGGAAGATACACTTGTATTTGTCCCCGCGATTATTCTGGTAAGTGTTACACATTTAAAGACCAGAGAATGTAATTAGCTTCCCCCCCTTTTTTTCTTTTTTTTTTTTTTCCATTTATTTGACTGAGAGCCAGCGAGAGAGGGAACACAAGCAGGGGGAGTGGGAGAGGAAGAAGCAGGCTTCCAGTGGAGGAGCCTGATGTGGGGCTCGAACCCAGATCGCTGGGATCACGCCCTGAGCCGAAGGCAGACGCTTAACGACTGCGCTACCCAGGTGCCCCACCCCCCCTTTTTTTAATATGACAGAAGCAGAGGTGACTTTTCAGGTCTCATCCAATTGCTTATGAAAATGGTCTTTAGAAAGCTTCTTAAACCATGAAAAGTCCTAAATGTTTGCCAGTTGTCACTGTTTTTGTTTATTTTTATAAATTCTGTTCACTGTGTCTTTTTTTTAATTATGTTCAGTTAGCCACTGTATAGTACATCATTAGTTTTTGATGTCTTGTGCAACGATTCATTAGTTACGTGTAACGCCCAGTGCACATTGTTGTTGTTTTAAATGGAACCCTTTCATCATTTAAATCTTGGATTCAGTCTAGAAGTAGTGGGCTCTATGGGGCCTCGCTTTCCAGGTCAGGGCCCTTCAAGTTTCCTCATGAGAAGGTGTCTTTTGTCCTAGCTAAAGCGTGCCTGCGAATGCCCAACGTCTGCTTCTGCAGCCTGCTGGGAAGGCAGGCCATAGAATGGATAGACATTAGTGGGTTCTAAAGTGCAAGCAACAGATCAGTGATAGCAAGGCTGCTGGAGCATGGTAAATAAGATAAACCACAATTTTATTAGTAAAGAAGTCACTTTTTTAAAATAAAGAAGTCACTTCTTTAATTTCTTGGAAATAGCAAATAGTAGTAGCACAAAGTTTCTGCTGACATGGTATTTGAGTACAGAGTAACAAGCTGGCCATTCATTCACTAGAAGGGTACATGCTATTTATTATTCTCCTGCTCAGTGTCTATGCTCCCCATCCTCCTGAACCAGTTACCCAGTTAGGTAATTTCTTCATGGTGACCATCCTTCTTGCACTGTTTTAATCTTTGGAGTCTCTACAGTAAGGGGGCAACTCATATAATCTATGTTTTCTCACATTCATTCATCCTAACCTGCTCGCCACTTTCCTGTGCTTCCTGTCACATCAGTGTGACATTATTCACATCTGAATGCCACTTTTCCCTTATCTCTTGCCACTTTTGTAACCTCCTGTGATATCTGGCTTTCAACTTACCTTCTTCTCTCAACCCTTTCGCACTTACTTCTTTGTCTTGTCATTCTTTTCCCGAGTATGTTAAGCAATGTAATTATTTGGTAAGTACTTCTCTTCAAAATTTATAACAGAACCCTCCAATATCATCTTGCTAATATTACACATTCTGGAAATATCTCTGTTATAAAATTGATATATTCCTAGTTGCTCTGGCATGAAATTGGCTCCCTTACCCTCAATCTTCACCTACAACCAATCTTCAAAATCTATTTGGACATCCAAGATGTCTTCCAAATTGAGCTCCTCCACTCTCTAACCAGTGCCTTGGCTCATGTCCTCATCATCTTGTGTATACTTACTACATACTCCTAAACTCTACCTCCAGCCTCTAGCTTCTTCACGTTGTTCTGAACATTGTGCCTCTGAAATAATTCCTCTAAAATAGATCTGACTGTGCCATTCCTTCTGGAGAATCTTGAGAGCTTCCCACCACACAGAATAATTTTAACATCCCATTGAAAACCCTCCACAATTTGTCCGTTACATATTAGTCATATCTCTACAACCTCTTCCACCAAAGCACTCCCTGTCCCTGAATTGTCTTCATTTTTTCTTCAAGTGGTTTCCCTCCCTCTGAGATGTCCTTCCTCAATTCAATGTCTACTCTGTGAAGTTCTGTACTTTCAGTACTTTGTTCACCTCTTGTCTAACTCAGGAAGCACTTCATGTCTGCTGAAATAATACTTTCAAGCTGCTGTAGTAATTTATTACCTCCATCGTGGTTTGTGCCTCTATTAAAGAACTCTGTCCTATTCTTCAGATATCTGTGTTTTTGTCTCCTCTCACTGAAGTGTTGGTTCCTAAAGGACAGAAATCATGTCTTCTATTTATTCTTTAATTCATCAATATTTTGGGGGTATTTTTTATATGTCAGTCATTGTATTAAGAGGAGGCACTGTTCCCAAGGTGCCCAGTATAGTGAATAATGGCTCCTTAATAAACTGTTTCTGAATTGTTCTAATTGCCTAAATTCTTCCATATATTTCTGGGCACCCTTTGTGGTAATGAAACTGAGGTAAATAGATATTAGAGTTTACCTTCTCCACGTGTAAGTTATGATGGTAGAATGATATGTTAAGTGGAAAATTATTTTATTATTGATTGCCTTCAACTACCAATATTAAGCTAAAATTTATGAGGAACAGTGAAGGGGCTTATGAAACAGTACTGACACCTGAAAAGCTCCTTATTATGTGCCAAATCATCATATCCATTGTTTAAAATTGAGTTATGGCAATTCAATTTCAGTTTTTAAAATTTTTGAGTAAAAATAAGAGATAAATTTTTGTGGGGTTGGTGTGGGATTGCTTTTGTTTATAATGGACACATTTAACAACTCTTATGGTTTATTAAGATAGTACATTCTATTTCCTGCTGCTAGTACAATACTGTGAACGGTGACTAAAAGTAACAGACATGACTTTGGAGAAATGTTTCAGCCCTATTAGCTACAGTGTTCTGACATAGTCTTATAATTGCAAAACACAGCTTGAAAAATGGTGTTTTACAATATATGTGTTTTTATTTTTTTACATTTCAATTAATTGGATTATAATGAATCCTTTCAGTGGTATAAATTTAGGCATAAAAGACGTCAAGGGTATATTCCAAATGTAGTAAAGCACCTCTATTATCAGGCACTTTACTCTACAATGAATTAATTTATACTGTGGATATACTGTATCCCTGCTGGGCCCAGTGAAAATCAATGCCTTTTTCTCACCAGAACGTTAGCTGAAAGCCCACAATGAGGACGCTTCCCTTGCCTGAACCTTGGTATAACAGAGTTGTTCCCTATTTGACTATGCCCTTCTCTTGTTTTCTAAGAAATCAGCTAAATTTTATTATTTTAGCTCTGCTGACATGAATATAACTTGCTTACAGAGTTTAAAAGACACTCATCAGGCAGTAAGAATCATGTCTGTTATTAGCTAGTTAGGCTCATTCGGACACAAAGGTGCGATTTTAGGCTTGATCACCAATCTCCACAAGTAAAACAGCCTGTATTCTGGGAGCTCATCAGTGGTTCCCAGCCCTGACTAGACATTAGCCATTACCCAGAGAGATCTGAAACAGAGATGCCAGACTCCACCTTCAGAGAGTCAAATTTAATTGACGATTCTAATGTATAGCTAGGGCTGGGAGCCAGAAATCAGGTTTATGTGACCTTAATTTAGAAGCTTTTCTTGCAATATCCCATCATTTAGACCCACAAGGAGGCTAGCTTACCTCGATACCATTCCCTGGCTACCAGTGCTTGTGGCAATTAATGAGAAGCCCAAAGAAGGTCTATAGGACCAAGGGAAAAGCCAGAGCTGGGAAGAGAAGAAAAAGACTATTAGTAATCAGCATGATGCGTAGACATTCTGGCTCAACCTAGACCTCCCAATGAATCCTGGAAGCTATTACAATAACCTAGCTGCTGTGTGCTACATCCAAATTTAGAGGCTCATAAAGAATCTGGCTTACAGGAAAAAGCCTGTGCTCCTCAGAGCAGCAAAGTAAGAAAACGTAATAAATTTTAAAAGACAGAGAGGCAGGAGAGGAAAAAGAGCGGTAGCACATGGAGAGAGGGCTCACACTGCGGGAATCCTGCTCTGTGTGCTCCACTGCGCTTCCTAAGTGGTGATTCATGAACTGCAGAAATAGGTTCAGAGAGAGCCACGGAAGATGCTGGTGAGAATATGCCAGGCATAAGCAAAAACTCCAATTTAAGCTGAAAGTAAACAGTTGCAAACTTCTTTAATGAAAAGAGTATTAGCCTTGAGCATGTGACTGCTTTTAGTTCAAGCTTATGCAATGCATCATGCTTTCACTGAGGTCTCTCTTAAAATTAGCAGATTGATGAATGAAAATTTGCACATTAAGATGCCTGAAATATGAGAAAAATGGGGCCACAAGAGGGCAGGAAAAGGGCAATCAGATGCATGATGAAGCAAAACACTGTAGGAAAAGATCTTATATCCTCTATTATAAAATAGGTCTTTGGCATAAAAACAATCTTGTGGAAAATAAGAAAAAAAAACCCACTTCATCAAATTTACTTATTGATTATAAGATGCATCTTTATTTCAGAAACGAAAACATATGAAAAAATTCATTTTAATTCAAGAAAATGTGTTAGTGTATGGAGACTAGTTAGAAGACTAGTTGGCACATGGAGACTAGTTAGTTAGAAAGCCACTGCAATACCAGGGGTAAGACATTAGGACCCAGCCTGGAAGACGGACTGTAGGGATGAAGGTGACGGTAGGTGTAGGGTTCACTAAGAAGAAGACTCACTTGCCATTTATTAAAGCCAGAATATTCCCAAACTTACTATACCCAAGAAAAACTTGAAATCTCTAATATGAAAAATAAGAATGCATTAAAAGTTCAATTTCCATTTCCAACTTAATACACTCATCTCTATCAGTGCTTCTCGAAGTTTAGTATGCATCTGACTCACCCAGAGACCTTATTAAAATACAGTTTCTGATTTAGTAGATTTGTGGTAGGGTCTGTGCATTCATAACAAGTTCCCATGTAATACCGATGCTGATGCTGCTGGTGTGGGGACCACACTTTGAGAAACCACTGATGTAGACAATAACGTGGATTTTCATGTGACAACACAAAGTAATGTGTGAGTGTGTGTGTGTGTGTGTGTGTGTGTGTGTAGTATTTATTGATAGTAACAGTTCTGGATAAATGATATGACTAAAAATAAATATCTGTTAAATTCATTCAGTTGTTAATTTTGTCAACACACTCACGTATGTATATACATTGAGCTAGGCATTGTTATAAGCTCTGTAAAAATAAGAATAAAGAAAGGTGATGAAAAAGTCCTCTTAACATTCTAGAGGGAAGAGATAGACACGTATAAAATAAGTAATAAATGAAATATATAGTGGGTTAAGTGGTGAAAAATACAGTGGAGAAAAGTAAAAGTCAAACAAAAAGGGGGAATTAGGAATTAACTTTAAGCTGAATGACTAGGGAAGGGCTTACTAAGAAGGTAACACATGAATAAAGTTCTAGAGAGGTAAGGAAGGCAGTCAGGCAAATATCTTGTGGAATAGCATTCAAGGCAAAGGAACAGCAGATGCAAAGGCCCCGAGGTCAAGAGTACTGGAATGTATGAGAAGCAGCAATGAAGTTGATATGACTGGAGTGCAGTGAACAAGGAGAAGGAGACATAATAAGACTACTGGGGCTTGTGCGCTATTGTAAGGACTTTGGCTCTTGCTCTTAATAAGATGGGAAGTTGTTGGATAGTTCTGAGCAGAGGACTGAAATGATTTGACTCACATTTTAAGAAAATCACTCTCCTTATTATGTTGAGGATATACCAAAGCATGTGGTTAAGGTAGAACTAGGCGCCCAATAATACAATAACCCAAGTCAATAGACTACTATTAAATGGGAAAAAGCAAAAGAAAAGCATCAAGTTTTAACAACACCTTTTTCCTCCTTTAAAATTTAAGATAAGAATTAACACAGAAGTATCATGGATCTTGCAAACAAAATGTGAGCACACCTTTCCTGACCTGCTCTCTATTGCCCTCTGGTGGGAGGTCTAGATTATGCAGGACAGGTCTACTCCAGAATAGTTCCAGCGACAGTGTGGTTTTCCTTACTAGTTTATATCAATTGCATTGTCATACAGTCTTTCACATGCACACCTGAAACTTATTCTACCTCTCTGCATTACATGGTTACTCATTTATAATTTCCTATCAGACCTTATTCTATTAATAATTTTTTTTATGTTCTTTTCTGTGCTCTCTCCAATAGTCCTCATCCATTCTGATAAATAAGACAAACAGGTCACCAACTCTGACGCCGCTATTACAATGGCATTTATCAAAAGCACAATTTGAATTTCGGTCAATGTGGAGATTTGAATCTAGGCTTAATGTTCCATCTTTTCTAAATATATTTTTGATCAACTGAATCACTTTTCTAATATCATTTTTCTATGACAAATCATATAGATAATTTAATGGTCATGAACATAATTTGGGGAAATAAAAGTATTATATATTATAAAATCTAAGCTTATTACATGAGAAAAGTTGTTATTTTCATTATGATTACCATTATTACTGTAAGTTTTTTACTGATTACTGATTTACTGATTATTGATTTACTGATTAAAGTTTTTCCATAAACTTAATACATAATACAAAGTTAATACATAAACCATTTGATACGTTTAAATCAACTTATTGGGAATAATTATTAATAGTCCATATTTATATAGATATACAATATGTAAGACATGAGTTTAAAGAACATTTAAATATTGTTTCCGTGAGCATCAGCCAAAATACCTCACATTTAATTCACCATCTACATATGCCCATAACAAATATCTTTCACACCCAAAAGGCAAATAATGTGTGCCAGCCAAAAAAGAATATTTGAATTTCACAAACTGTATCTTCATGGCATCAAAGGAAAACGATTGTTTTTCTATATGCTCTTAACTATGAAATTGATCATTTTTTGTAATGTCCTGTAAAAAAAACTAAACACTTGTTCAGGCCTTTGCTCAGAACGAGAGCCATGTGAAATACTTTCATGAAGAAATGAAGTTGCTGGCTTTCGCCAAATGTTTGTTGAATGAGTGAACAAAATAACACATATTATCCACTCAGCAAATATTTATGACATACTTGCATGGCCCTGGACATTGTGCCAGACTGTGGAGACATAAAGATGACTAAGACAAAATTTATCCCCAACAAAATACTCACAGTTTATTCTGGAAGGAGGCGTGCAAACAAAACTCACAGTCTCTCACTGAGCAGAATGCTGAGGAAGCACAGAGAAAGGAGCTGATGACATTGCTTAGGGTCAGGAAGATCTTCATAGAACAAGTGGCCTACGAGCAGAGCAAAAATGCATTTCTTTCAGGACGCTGAACGACACTTACGTCTTCTGACTACATTTATTAGTAGAATTATTGTATAAGTAATAATGAGCTGAATAGCAAGGGGGGAAGGGCTGCAGAGGTTTTAGAAAGGGGTGAATGTCTCTTCTGTCATCTTGGATTTGACACCTGGTTTGTGGTTTAGCGAGTGGATGCGTATGGCACGCTCCATTTTAAACTCCCTGAGTACTTCTAGTGACTTCCTAGCTATCAGCAAGGTGTGTGCGCAGGTCTGAGTGAGAAGGGGATGAGCTAAAAAACATATAGTAATATGAAGTATGGGTGGAATGGAAAGACTGTGGAATTTGAAAGCAGAAGACAGGGCTTCCAGTCCCACCGTTGATGTGTTCTAGTGGTTTCTAGTGGTTTGACACTGACAAATAGTTCCGAGCTTCTGGGTCCTCATTCTAACGTACAGGCATAATAATATCACTGAATTCTCAGGGTCATGGTGATGATGAAATGACTTGCTGAAAGTTTTTCCATAAACTATGAAGCCGTAAAAATCCTGGTTGTCACTAATTTAATATCTTCAAATTTTGCTGCTAGGTTTTAACAATATTTACCTATACTTTTTACGGGTATCCTTTTTTTACACTGAATTGCTTTCTTTTTTGAATATATTAGAACCATACTCAGGGATAAATTACTGAGGTCATAATCTCTGTGCTCTATTTACAAGTTTAAACTGGAAAATTATGATATGTGTAGGCAAGAATTTATTCTCTGAAGCTGCCATATTATAAAACAAAGGATTTAGAAATGTATTAGTATTATAACATTTCAAATATTCAGGAATAACAATTATCCTAATGATCAGACACAAGAAAGATATCTGTTATGATTAAAACATTATAATTACAGAAGTGTGAAATGTATGTATAACATTGGCATATTTACTATAAAATGCAAATATTACAATTTTCCTATTATCTTCCCAAGAAACTCACAAAATTAAGCAAGATAGAAACCATTTATAAAAGTGGAGTGTTTTTCAAACATAGCATCTTGGATACTTGGAAATGGGTTACTCCGAATTAAACTTTATATATATTTTACCAATTTTACAGATTAAAAAGTATACATACATATACATATTAAACACAGGCAGTAGACTGAGGAAGTCATGCATGTTAATTAAGAATATAATATTTTAATATCAAATAACGCCTTTGTACATGTTACGATATTTATGAGAGGAGTAACGTGGGAGGAAGAGCATACAGACAGACTTTGAGAAGAAGGAAGGGTGAGTTTGTTAGTACTGGGAGAAGCAGTAAGCGCGGGGAAGTAGAATATTTAATATTTCCACAGACAACCGTACTCCTGAAAGTATCGTTAGATTCAAGAAAGCACAAGAATGCACTCCCTCTTCTCTGCTCTTAGGGCTGACCAACAGGAGCCGGTCTTTCTATCCCTAGAACGAGCTCTAGCCTCCATGATTTTTCTAGAAAGATGAGAATCCTGCAATAGTGTCAAGGACATTCTTCCACTTGCACCGATGGTAGAAGGAGTAGATGGGAGGACAAATACAATAACGACTAAGAAAACCTGCAAAAAACAAGTTTAAGATTGAAAGCAGCGGTTATTCCAGTTATGTCTCTCTGCGAAAGCAAATCCTATAGAAACGAAAAAGATTTCCATTATCTGTAATGACAAAATAATAGAATCAGTCATTCATAAAGAAAGCAGCACATACTGCACACGAGCGTGTCTTGCCATGAAGAGTACCCGGAGACCGGGGAGAGTTCGAGGGTCGTGGAGACACAAGGCCACCGCCCAGCTGCAGGCCCCACCTACCCAGTGGCGCCTAGTTCCGCAAGGGCAGGCGTGGGGCTACCTGACTGCCTGGTCAGGAGCGGTGCGAAGGCCTGGGGAGCCCTGGGCGCCGGCGTGGCTGCCGCGATGCGCCATGCGCCGTCCGCAGAGATGACTGCGCATGCGGGACCTGCTCCGCGCTCTGTAGCAAGCGGGAATCCCGCCCAGCCCAGTTCCTGCTCTGCGCCCGCACGGGATCCGGGGAGGCCCGGTCCCTAGCCTGGGCTCTTGCGGGAAGGCGGGCATCTGGCTACGTTCAGGCCTGTACCTACAGAAAGGACCCTGACTTCCAGAAGCCAGTTATGTCAGGAAGTCTGAAGCCTTGCTTCCTGGCACCAGGATACCCTGGAATAAAAGACATTTGGGATCACCCGTTTTTGGAGAGGCCTCGGTCCGTAACAGGCAGCACATTCATATGGGGGACTGTCGCTTATTTGCAGCCACCGCCTCAGAGTGATTCACAGGGTTGGGGCACCCCTGCATCCGGGAGGATATGCGGGTGGTTGGCGCCAGACCCTAGCTCCGCAGGCCTGCAGAGCACTGGCTGTTGAAGACTTGCTGAAGGGGTATGTACTACGCTTGCCACGGGTATGGTTCCGGGAAATCAGGGGTCTGGAAGCCGTCCTGCGTCTGGAGAGGCCAGGTCACTGGAGTGGGCTCTCATAGGAAATAAGCACCTGCTTAATTCCAAGTCACAAACAACCTACTGATGACTGTTCCCGTTGAAGGCAGATCTGGGGGAATTTGACCGTCCTGCCATGGCCAGGTGGGGCAGGCTTGCCTGGGGATCCTCCAGCAAGAGACATCCGGGAGTCCTAGTACCTGGAGAGTCCTGGCTCCTGGAGTCTTGGTGCGGGAGAGCTAACAGGGCGTATTGGTCTCGCACAGCTCTCTGAAGCAAGCAGAAATCTGGTCCAGCTGCAGTCCCTAAACCAGGCCAGGACCGGTTCAGGAGACGCTGTGTGTCTGTGGTGTTCTGTGTGGGAAACGAGGTGTCTGCAAACGTCTAAGGTTGCCTTCACAAAGGGACCCTATCACTCCGAACCAGATATCTCCGGAATTCTGAAGCCTTGCTTGGGGGGACCAGGGTACCCTGGAATGAGAAACATCTGGGATTTCTGTTTCCTGGAGGGGCCTGGGTCCCCATCAGGCAGCACGTCCAAATGGGGAGTGACTATTGCCATCTTAGTATCAAATCGTATTGTGGGGGGAGGGGCCCCCTCCACCCATGAGGCTATCTAGAATGTGAGGCTGAGTGGTAGACCTCAGGCCTGAGGGGCTCCAGATGCCCTGGAGAGAAGACCGTTCGGCACATGCTGTGCAGTGTAGTTCGAGGTAGCCAGAGATTGCAGTAGGACCCCAGTCGAGCGATGCCAGTGCCCTGGAGTGGGAATTTAGGAAACAAAGCATGGAATTTCATCCCTAACCTAGCTATGTAAGTTTGTTCCCCTGAGGGCAATCTAGTGGGAATATGATTGCCTTACCTTGGCTAGGTGGGTAGGCTGGCCTGGGGATCATTCAATGAGAAGCCAGGGAGCCCTGGTCCCTCCGTAGAGGGAGGCCAGATCACTGGAGTTGACTCTTGTGGTAATAATAAAGTATTAATAATACTAATAAATAATACTAATAAGATAAATACAGTAAGTAAATGATAAAATAATGTAAAAATATAAACCAATTTTCATAGTTCATCAGAATTAATCACTGATAGTTACTTTGATTCCATATAAATCAAGAGAGAAAAAAATCTGCAACTGAAATATAATACAACACCAAGACACTCTTGATTATGAAGTGTATCATAATTCCTAGATTTAAATCTATGATGGAGAAAAGAGCAGTCTTCAAATTGATAAAATTCAGTCATCTTTCAGAGATGAATCCTAGGCTTATAAAGTCTACTTTAAGTGACTTTTTTAAAAGGTATTTGTAACTTTCTGGTGTCCTTAGAAAAGGTATATCTAAATGCACAAGCTAAATCTTATTGAGTAAAAACTCAAAGATGTTCCCACTGAAAATAAAAAATCTGCCTTTAATCTCTCGTAGCATCTTGCTAATCAGTATTATGCTTGTTTCACTATTAATCAGCACAGTCATCAGCCTCTTTGCTCTGAGGATGTTAAAAATATTATAACTATGATATAGAGGAGGAAAAGGTAGTATAAATCTAAAGCTGTAATGGTAATTGGTGCTAGAGTACCTCTTTGCAGTGATACTTGGTTCAGACTTGCACTGATAATTGTTGTAATCGATACACCATGCATCATTCTTTAAAGAACCCAGGAATAGTGTATATAATTCTTATTCTAAAGGAAATATGCATAGAGGCCAGTTAGATATTAAACATACTAAGCGGATTCTGAAACTTAGGATGATAACCCAAGGCTAGAGTATAATTATTTCCAAGCATGGGCTCTGCAGATAATGAGAAAGGTGTTCAGAGTGGTCTGTTGTTGCCACACTGCATGCATTGTGCATCCTTTCCCCACTGTAATGAGTGATGAGCACAACACTGGTGACAAGACCTGCTCCAGGCTGATAACATAGGATGTGTGCTATCTCATGGCACAGAATGTTAACATTGATCTATAATTGCTGAAAGATGCATATTGAGTTGCAAAATCTCTCAACGCTGATCAGAAGTTTAAGGCACAATCATTCAGAAACAATGTTTAGTTTTAATCATTTGCCAAAGCCATGAATTTGCCTTTGTGGCTTTTGATTTAGAGTGGGCCCAGGCTCACAGAAGCATTGAGGACCTCCGTCCTGGCAGAGCAGATTGCCTTCTGGGACAGATGATGGATTAATCCATAGCTATGACTGGATCATTCATTCAAAATTCATTGCGCATTTTCTCTTTTTGTGTGCATTTTCTATATTCAAGAACATGGGCTAAATGCTATAGATCTTAGTGTTAAAGGTAAAAAAAAATCACTTTGGTGGTTTTGTAGATAATATGAACAAATAAGCATTTGTCGTTAAATGTATTACATACTTTTATATTACAGGGGATTATAAGAGAACTGTGGAGTGGCACCTAAGGCCGATCTAAGTAGTTAAGTATAGTTTCCGGCATCATGTGATACTCAAACTCATTATTTCAGAACTAATTAGAATTAACTGGAAGGAAGTAGGAATGAGGAGCGGGACATCACAAGCAAGGGGAATACCTGTGTGCAGCCTAAAGACATGAGAGACCGTGGAGCTGCAGGAGCATCATTGTAGGCGGTACCAATAGAGTCCACATCTTTTCGAATCTTCTACCACATTTGAAGGCTTTATCCTGGAGACAAGAGGAACTATTTATAAATTTTGCACAGACAATGATATAATCAGATTTGTATTTTAAAATAATCACTCTCAAATGTAGACAATGACTTGAAAGAGAGATGTCTGTAGCAATAAGACAAGAAGAGGGATGGTGATGGGGTGCCTGAGTGGCTCAGTCGTTAAGCATCTGCCTTCGGCTCAGGTCATGATCCCAGCATTCTGGGATCGAGCCCCGCATCAGGCTCCCTGCTCAGCGGGAAGCCTGATTCTCCCTCTCCCACTCCCCCTGCTTGTGTTCCCTCTCTTGCTGCCTCTCTATCAAATACGTAAATAAAATTAAAAAAAAAAAGAGGGATGGTGAGCTGAGTAAGGTTGAGACAATGGGGATGGCCCTTTAGATCCATTTCCATGGGGGAAATGACAGGATTTGGTGACTAATTGGAATGTGGGAAATAAAAACAAGATGATGATAACTCTTAGAAATCTGGCTTGGGTGATTTAGAGATAATCCCATTCATTGAGAAGTTTGGCAGGGATAGGAGTATAGGGAGTCATTGAGGGTGGATTGAGGAGAGTTTATATTTGGAATTGTAGAATGGTGTCTGTTGGGAGAGTTGGAGAAGACATCCTAAGATGGTTGGAGTCAGAAGGGTAATGTGGCCTAGAGTTACAGACTGCTAACGTATAGCTTATGTAAAGATGTCACAGGAAAAACTTCCTGATACTCCTTAGAATGGTCACCTGCTTCTAGATCCATAGTCTTTTCTTAAACACAAGTTAAGTAAACACACTTTAATTTTTTCCAAAGTGCCTTTAACTCCTTCGCCTTTGCTGGAATTTGGCGTTTATCTGATTAAACCACTTTCTATGCAACCCTTATAAAGGTTTTTTTTTTTTTTTTCTCGATTTTCAAGGCCAGGAGGGAAGGTTGGCTTTCTCACTAACCCCCCTACGCCTGAAAGACCACTGGTTCATCTTTCACTTACCGCTCACACTACTCTTTTCTTTTCCTTACAAGCCATTATTTCCTAACCTCCAGGACACTCCCAGTATTCTCAATGACGTCTGCTCTTTCCCAGCCAACTTCTTTACCTTTGGTTCAATTCAGCAAAATGTGCTAAACACTTGTCATGGGGCAGGTGTCTGCTAGACACCGAGGATGTACATCCTTGAAGAACGTAAAGCCCTGGGCTGTGGTGTAGCCTTGTGGCTAATAGCACAGGCTCTAAATTCAGACGGCCTGTAATCTAATCCTGGCTCTACCACTTTTTAGCCTTTTGGTTTGTATGAGGTTTCTTAACTTCTCTGTGCTTCAGTCTCGTCATGAAGAAAATGAGCGTAATGATAGCACCTCATGAATAATTTTTCAAATATCAAACAAAATCAAATAATATACATAAAACGCTTAGCACGGTACCCTACGTGAAATAAGCTCTCAATGAATCTCAGCTCTTACTATTAATAATAAGAAAGGATCCTTGTCCTTAAAGCAGTTGTTGGAGATTAGCAAGCAACAAATAATAAAATATAATGCTGTAAATGCTAAAAAAATGCAGGAGGGTAGAACCAGTAAGGAAATCAGGGAAGACTTCACTGAGGATGGGGCATTTAACATAAATCTTAAAGGATGATTTCATCAGATGGACAAGTAAGAAAGAACCTTCAAGAGAGAGGGAGAAGTAGTGTGTCCAAACTCTTGGAGGTAGGGGTATATGGTGGGTTTGAGAAAAAGAAATTGATCTGATACGACACGTATACTGGCATAGAGAGTGATGATAGAATTGTGTTGGGAAATGAAACCAGAAGTATTACCAAGGTTTTTAGATCTCAAAATGAGATGTTTTCACTTTATCCAAGTCCAGTTAGGAGTTTTGCAGAACTTTATGAACTATGCTTTCTGCATTTCTGGAGCTTCCTATTTTCAGTGACTACAGCCAGACACTGATGCAGCGTCAGGTTGGACCCTCTCATCATTCCAAACTGCTTTCCCGCCGAAGTTCTCACCACAACCTGAGCTTCCGGTGTCCTTGCTTCTGTTAAATTCTTACCTCATCTTTAGCAGAATACCAACCACCTGGCTTCTCCATACTCATACCATCCAAAACTCCTTCTGTCTCTTGTTATCTCCTTACGAGCTTGGACTTTGTGGAAAGCTATTCTACTGATGTGCCTGTGTTATCTCTGAACCTTCTTGTTCTTGACCTGCAATTATTTCCTTGCAGCTTTCCAGTTCTGGAAAGCCCCTCATTGTCTACTCTTTTCTCCTAATTTAAAGTTGATTGCTCTACCTCAGATAATTACTGCCTAATTTGGGCTATATATTTGCCATTGCTCACTAGCTACTTATATGTCCATTGTAGGCCTTTTTAAAAAAGGTCATATTAGTATAGTGGCTGCTCCAAATTTGTCCAGTCTCTAGCTCCTGTACTCTTGGTATGCCATCTGTATTTGTTTTAATGGAATTTGAAGCTATTCCAAATTTCCTTCCAGGAATATGTTTGCTTCCAAACACTTTTCAAAAAAATTTTTTATTTTGTCTACCCTGAGGAATTGAAGAAGGAATAGGAAAAAAACAAATATAGGTAACACCTACCATTCATTGAGCGTTTACTATAATTCAAGCTTGGTATTAGCATATGGCAGAGCAGAGCTTAGTCCAGAGTGGTCTGTCTACAAAATCCATCTTCTTTCTACTCTTCCATGATAAATGGCAAAGGAAAGGGGAAGAAGGAAAGTAATAATAGTAGGTACAGTTTTTATAATTTCCTAACGCAGCATGCTACAAAAAGTATTTGTTGCACTCATTGGAGAAAGCATTTGCCTGCCTTTCATGCTTCAATAAGCATTCTCTATAAAACTGTAATTTCCATCTACCCAGGTCCTACATAGTTTTCTCTGTTCTACCATTCTGTACTATGGTGGCTTGGGAATTATGTGTGTCCTGATGTCTTTCCAAAGTTCTGTAAGAGAAGTGAAGACAACTTCTCTCCTTGGATCTCAGCACTTATCTGGGGTGGTATCAAGTTCCCAACTCACCCAGGGTGAGGCTGAAGAGTCTGGGACTTTTGCTCCGCCTTCATTTTTGCTACATCTTTAACTCTCTGCTTATCTCTCACCTGAGGTGGGCCAAAAACTGAACAGTTCTGCTCGTTTAAATATTCTATTCAAATCTTTCCTGTCTCGGGTCTGTGTATCAGTCAGGTTTTGGTCAGGAAAAAAAAGAACTCGTTCTATGTATATCAGTTATAAAAAGTTTAAATGGGAATTAAGGGCTTATCCACAGAAAGGCTCCATAATTTGTGAGTCCTGCGGCAAAATAAAAAATGTGGGGCCCCTTGTTAAAAATTTTTAAGAATTTCAAGATGGTGACAGGAAAACAAACCAAGCAGCAGTCGGTTAGAATTGAACTATGACCTCTCCCAACACACAAATTCCTCTGTTGAAGTTCTAAACTCTATGTCGAAGTACCTCAGACTGTGACAAATATTAGTTAAATATTTGGCTGTGAGAAAATTTCTGAACTTCTTTTGACAGTTAATGCAAATTGAGTAATTCAGAGTGAAACTACCCCTGTCAGGAATTAATGATCTGACAGCTTAGGTCACCTGTATTTATGTAGGGATTGCCTTTGTGGATATTAGCACAGTATCCGTTATAGTAAGTTACCAAAGCTAATGACGTCAGGGGATTTTTTTTTTTTCCTGTCCTATACTTATTTCGGTGCAGAGTTCTCCTTGTCCTGCTTTTTTTTTCATACCCTTTCTATTTTCTTATGTTTCATACTATTAACTGTTAATGAATTCCAACAGACTGGTTTGGTTCCTGGGTGGATTTTTATGAAGGAATTTTCTAATTTGAGTTTTCTATTTCTTAGACAATCAACCACAGAAATGCTACTCACTGTGACTCTATTCAATTTCTATTACTGCATATAGTTATAATAACATGGTGCTGTACTTACTAACACTAGCCATAAAATGAATGTTTCCAGATAGAATGGACCACACAGTTCAGGTATGTTTTTGAAGGCTGATTAATTGTATATTTAATGGATGTAAGCATGTGATTGACAGTAAGCATCCAAATGAAAAATGAAAATCATAGTTAGTTATCCAGATGTTTTATCTATGAAGCCAGCATCTGGAAATACAAAGACATCTGGATGACTGACCGTACTTAAACCACATTCATCTGACTACTTTGGCATCGTGCAGGCATTGACCTAATCATTTTTGACTATATCAGCAGCGGTGATAAGCTGCAATAAAATCATATTACTAAGTAATATCAAGGTAATATAAATAAATCACCCCAAAGTAACTAGCTGAATTGAAATTGTATCTAAACTATTGAAAGACATTCTTATATGTACATCAAGATCACTTTTAAAGCTAAAGTAGTTGAGCTACAACATGTAAGTGGAGTTTCAGAATTTAAAATATGGTTTATAATGTATTTCTTAAGCACTAGGAAGTAATCTGGGTGCATATCAGATGAATATATGAATTTTATTTGTGTTATAAAAAAATAAGATTTAGAAAAGCTTTAACAAGTTCTAAACCACTGATTTGGTTTGATATGTTAATACTTTCCAGCAAATATAGATGACTAAAATACCAAAGGATATAGTCTAATATCACATAGGGAAAGGCACTATGGACAACTGAAGTGATAAAAGAATGGGAATTTGTAGTGATAGGAATTGCACAAAGACAGTCATTGATGAGAATGCGACACAGGCAAGAATGCCTGTGAAATCACCAAGCCTTGACCCTGCATATGGTGGTGTTGAGTAAGTGCCAGTTGCCCTCTGCTCAGAGAGCACTACAGGAACCCACAAAGACCAAACGTTCCTGGGTGGGCATCATTCACTCTTTAAAGTTGTGATCGATCATTGTCATTTCAGGGGAGGTAATTTTGTGCCTTATAATTACTGAAGACTAGCCCATATGTTAAAAAATAATTATAAGAAAAATATTTTAAAGAACTTATAATTTTTGTCTTATACACATTCTTGGAAAATAGAGATACCTATGATCATATTATTTTGTGTGGCAGAAACAGAGATACTAAAATATTGCTGAAAAGCCATTTCAGGGAGAGAATGAGAATGAGAACGCAGGTCTTCTACTGGCCAGTTCAGTGTTCTTTCCCTTGACCTTACAAATGCCAAGTAAAACAGATACGATTGATCTCATTCCCAGACTGGGTAAGAAACAGCCAGACCTCAAATGGCAAGCCATTTACCTTGCAACAAATACAGTTCCACAGCTTTCTATTTTTATCAACATCAAATTTGATTTTTAAGTATTTTTCTTCTCAAAAAACAATCAAATTTAATATGCTGGCATCCCTTTCAACTTAGGTATTTATAGGATCTTGGCACAGTTGTAAATGGTCAGCAATGTTAGAATATTCTACTGCTTTTTCTGTCAAGAAAGGCGGCACGTAATCAAACGGCTAACAACTTCTGAGTCACTTGAAAATCCTTCAATGTCATTTTAATACATCATTTATTATCCTGGGTTATAGGCCTAGAAATAAAGATATGCAAATACAGATATTGCCCCTTTTGTATCTTTTAAAACATATGCAAATTTGATTATTGTATATCAAATATTATTTTGGTAGATTTGGTAGGGTAGTTTGTCTCCATGTGACTACTTTTGTAAATCTTAAACTTCTTTTGCTTACTAAATAATCTTCCCTCACTATTTGGATGGGAATAAATACAGATTTTTTTTATGTAACATTACCTTACAATGAAGTAGCTCCTAATAATGCTACTAATTAAGTTTAAATCACAAACTGATTTCCTAATTAAAAGTAGTACTTTACAACACTATAGAAAATTTAAATTTTTAAAAAAGTCTACGCGGAAGTAGCACTTGAGGAAATAATTGCACATTGTATTTGTCCAATACATGTAGAAGGAACAAGTATTTTTTTTTCTCATTTAGTATGTTCCACCTACTGTTACCATCATAAGCACATTGTAATTTTAATAATAATCCTGGGAGGTAATTACAAATATTGGTCCCATTTTTCAGGTGTAGAAACTGAGATATGGAAAGGTTAAGGAATTGCCCAAGGTCACACAGCTAATAAGTGGCTGTGCCAAGATCCCAACCCAGCTCATTTGGCTTTGGAGTCTGGGCTCCTACCCACTTCTCTATATGATGCCAAACTAAGTGTTTAAAAATAATTTAAAAACATTGACCAGTCCCTTTTAAGCTTCCAACAAAAGTACAGTTAACAATAACTTTGTTCTAAAAATGACTCGTTTCAACAGATGAAAAAGCCACAAGCTGTTGTATGCAACAGTTCTTTGTAAGTAACAGCTGCTCTGCATTGTGCAACTTCCCACAAGCATGCCAGGACGTTAATATCAATTACAATTAAGGAGGAAAATTATTTTGGGTAACATAACATTTGACAAGAGCTTTGGTAAATAAAGCGCTGGCAAAGAGCTGAAATATGAATTCTGTACTCAAACTTTTCCTTTTTTCTGTGCTGACTCTCTTGAAAGGTGTGAACTGTGAAATGGAAGTTGATGAATGTTGGTCCCAGCCCTGCCGAAACGGTGCAACTTGTCGGGATGCTCTGGGGGCTTATTTCTGTGACTGTCCCCTTGGATTCGTAGGTGAACACTGCGAACTCAACAGTGATGAATGTGCCAGTCAGCCGTGCCTCCATGGAGGACTGTGCGTAGATGGGCAGAGGAGGTATGTTTTCTCCTATGTTTGGGTGATTGGCTTAGAGAGAACTCACGGACCAACAGCTATTGTACCACTCTGGGGAATTTGGAGAGCTTATGTCCTTAGCTTAAAATGTTCATAGTGCTTTGCACTTTAAGTGACAACAAGTAGTAACATTCAGATTTTACTTAAAAATGCATCTTTCGAAGGTCATTTGTCCCAAGAGTGAGGATTTTCCAAGTCCCTCCTGTAATCGTTTAAGCTTTTATGTTACAGAAAAGTGCCAGCTTTTCAATTCCATGAAATAAACCTGTTGTAGATAGGGAAGGTACAAAAACAAAGCTAGAGATCATTCTATATGTAAATATTAGGTGGTATTTACATAATAACAAGCATATAAATCAAGTGGTGAAAAATAAATCCTTTAGGAATTTTATATAAACAGTGTTGGAAAAGGCAGTGATATTAAATTGATTATATCTTGAATTTTCAGGTGTTCAGGTAATTGGGTGAATCCTTTTGAGAGGGTAGAATGGTGAGAAGTAGCCATGCGATTCTGTTCCAAAGTAGATTCTATCATTGGATTTTCAGTAAAGTAATAAACAATAAACAAACAAATAAGTAAACAACTCCTTAATACGATACATATAATAAATTTAGGTAACGGTAGTTGAATTCATATAAAACATTTTAGAGAACTTTCTGATACCTATTTTTTTTAAATAGGCTCCACACTTAGCGTGGAGCCCAACATGGTGCTTGAACTCATGACCCTGAGATCATGACCTGAGCTGAGATCTAGGAGTCGCAGGCTTAACCGACTGAGCCACCCAGGTGCCCCTGATACCTATTTTAACCACAAATATTGAGTTATCAAATGCATAACAATTTGAACAGCATTAGTACTTAATGTCTTATTGGGTCCTTCAACAGTTCAGTGGAAGGCAAGATAAGCATTAACATTCTGCCATTACATTAAGGTGTCTAAAGTTCAGGGAAGTTAGGTGACTCCCACAGTTCACACAGTTAATTCTTTGCAAAGGAAGGACTAGAATCCAATTCTCTTTTATTTAGTAAGTAAGATAGAATTTATCACAAATCTGAGTTTCAAAGAGAATCAGATTCAAAAGGGGAACAGTAAAAGGCATGTGTACTTCAACTATATCCAGCAAAATGATATGATTTTAAATAGAACAATATGGGGTGCCTGGGTGGTGTAGTTGGTTAAGAGACCAACTCTTGGTTTTGGCTCAGGTCATGATCTCAGAGTCATGGGATTGAGCCCCGAGTTGGCTCTGCACTCAGTGTGGGGTCTGCTTAAGATTCTCTCTCTCCTTCTGCCCCACCCCTTCCCCTCTCTCAAATTAATAAATAAATATTTTAAATAAATACATAAATAGAACAATATAATTGTATATTTCTTTTGTAAACTATGAAGCCTAACTTCTAATCGTGTTCCACATCTTGCCTCTGACTTTCAGGTTAACCCAAATCATTCACCAGGGGCAATAATCTACATTCTTGAAGGCAGGTTACTGACAAACATGCAGACACACCAGAATGCAAGTTTCCATACATGCACTCCAGAGGAAGAGCAGGAGGTCCTCCCATCCATGCTTTGCTATCTCCACAAAGCATCAGACAGAAAATACACAAAGCTTTTGCTTCCTATGGAAATGCAAGCAGAACAAGGCAAACTCTGCCATCCTTTCATTTCTTTAACTCGTATGCCATGAATAATTTTTCTGTTTTACCCTTATCTCTCTTGCTACCTAAATTTTGAGAAGTTAATCACAAGGCCAACAAATACAACTTGATTTTAATTGCCCACAACAAAAAATTAACACATTTGCTATGAGGTTAATGGGAAAGTCAGAAACTACACACACACACACACACACACACTAGGTTCAGACCAAAGGAATATGCAAATAGAGTCTCTAATTCTGGGAACTGAGATCCACTAGCCAGCCTCGAGTAGATAGCTCTTGTCTCTAATGTCTTACATATAGTAGATTTTTAGTAAATATTTTTAATTAGTAAGAGGATTTCTCACTAGCAATACAAATAAAAATTATAGTAACCTATTACATTTGCTAATATTTCAGGTTCCTTAATGAAATTTTAATATCTGTTTGGTGGGAAATATACACACAAGCCATTGAGAAGACGACTCCAAGTCTTTATAAATTCATAGGTGTTCTTTCCGCCAGAACTTCATTTTATCTAAGTTGAGTGTGGAAGCCCATCTTTTTACAATATTAAATCCCTGAGGCGATCCCATCTAAATTAAAAGACTCCTCTTGATAAGGTCAACAAGTTTCTCTATCAGATTTGTGTTTTGAATCTGTCAGATAATCTCACTCAACCAATGAATGGTTAAAAATAGCAAGACTCAAATATTTCTGTAATCTAAAAATAAGAGAACATAAGTCACAATTCATGTAATGAGGGCTTTTCCTGTTTTTTAAATAATTTATTGTTTCATTTTTCATAAGGGACCTTATTAATGGGCTGTATATATAAAAGAGTGACACAGTGTTATAAATCATTCTCTACTGCCTTCACAATATTAACAACTTTATTTAGTACTACTTAGTAGTAATTCATTATTTTCTGATGCTTCAGATACTGTGTCTATTCTTTATATGCACATTTAATTATCATAATAACCCTTGACATAGGTATTATTATCTTCAATTTATGGATGAGAAAACTGAAGTAAATAATCATGGTTTCCCAATAATTTTGCATGAAGCCATACAATAAATTTAAAAAGATAATAAGATATTAGTATGGAAATACATAATGTTTTCAGGTTTATAGAGACAATTCCCCAGAGTTTTTGAGATAAGTATTAAAACCATGCCCTGGGTCTCAGATTAATGGACATGGGAAGAGACAGACTAAGGATATTTGATCTCAATACAACCAAGAGTTGATGTGAAAATTTCATTTTACTCTCCAGCTATAGCTGTAACTGCACGGGTAGTGGATTCACAGGGACACATTGTGAGACCTTGATGCCTCTATGTTGGTCAAAACCCTGTCATAATAACGCTACATGTGAGGACAGTGCTGACAATTACACTTGTCACTGCTGGCCTGGTAAGTGACAAAGATCTTCCACCATTTTTTTTTTTTTTGCTTAGAATAGAAACAAATCACTTATAGCAAACATAAACTAAAAATTCATATTGTTAAAAGTTTAAAAGTTTAAAAACAACTCTTTCTTGTACTTATCATTGTTTAATTTAATTGTATTCTTCATTGCTTACACATACCTACTGCTACACTATGCATTGTCTAAAGTAGGTTACTAAGCTGCCCAATCATCAGAACTTTCTAAAAGAAACAGGGAGGAGAAAATGAATAGAAGAATCAATTTCAGCATGGTCTTCATGGAGAAAAATTCACTTGAAGATGTTTCCTTTTCTTCCAAGATGTTTTCTGTAATACCTAGAATATATTGAAACTCATGAAACAATATTAAAATCCTAGGAGATTGTATTATAATTCATGGAGTCAGTCAACATAATTACGATGGTCCCCATAGAGGATATAGAACGATAACCCAGAAATGGGTGTATTCTCCTAGGCACTTATAATATGAATGAGATTACAAGTTTAACATACATAAACCATAACTAAAAATTACACATAAAGTGTAATTAGATTGGAGTGTAGAGGTGATACCAGAATCAGTGGAAAACATTATATAACATTTAAGTCAACAAGTCGTCTGTAAATATTGGTGTTAATTTTGGCAAAAAATATGCTCGACATATTTTTAACCTAATTCTCACTAGGATTTCATTGATAGAAATAAAAGAACATCTTCTCTTCTTTCTTGATCCACTGGTAAAAAATAATAAACCTATGATTATTTAAAATCTAGTTGTTATAAGCTTACTGATCATCTAGCCCTTTGTCCCTCTCATTTTACTGTCTAAAAAAAAATAGTCCTGTGGTGGGCAAGGAAACATGGAGACTGCGGTCAATCCAATTGTTGGTAGCTTCCCATCGAAAGGCATCCCATTGTTTGGTTACATAACACCCCCTGCTTTGGTTACATATATTTTGTAGGTAAAAAGCAAATGTGAAAGGGTGAAAGGAAGCTCTGAATTCTATGGCTCAGAAATCTTTGTAAGTCATGTGTCTACCCACTTCCAGATAATGAATAGGGCATGTTTGTTATCCCTTGGTCATTGGCTTGACTTAAATACTGAAATTATTCCAAAATGTGTTTTTTCACATTCTTGTCATCAATCAGCACTCAACATTCAATCAGTACTCTGTACAGAATCTCTATCTGGAAACAGGGGTGAAGTGGACAGTTTGGGAGTAGAACAAATCCATCACTTATTAACTGAGTGAAGCAGGGTGGTTACCTCTTACTTCTTAAGTTCCTTGTCTGCAAATGAGGGATGAAAAAAATGTCTTGTATTATTATGAAGAGTAAGATTATAGAAATAGGGCCTGGAATATATTAGGTACTCAAAAAAAGCAACTGTTATTACATACCAGGTTCTGCAACAGGAGGTAAGAATTACATATGAGAATGGTTTCTGTTCTCTAGAGGATTTGTAATAAAGTCAGGCAGTTAAGAAGACCTACCTAAAAAAAGACAAATCAATATGTATTCCATTCATTCATGGATTCAATCATGTAACCCACATGGATTTCAGTGCCAGTTATATATATCAGGGGTCTGGGAATCAAAAAGACATGGTCCCTTCTTCTAAGGAATTTAAATTCTAGTAGAGGGACAGTGTGGAAAACACATGCATAGTATAATTTTTAGTACAGTAAAAAGCTAAAATAGATTCTATAATAGGGAGTAAGGTGAGAAGAAGTACAGAGATGGCCTGATCCAGTAAGCACCATTTTAGAAAATTTGAAAGATCACTAAGCATATCCCAGAAATGTACTCACTAGCTGTGTGACTTTGGGCAAGTGGCTTTACTGCTATGAGCCTCAGTTGCCTTATCTATAAAGCAAAGATGATAATAATATCCACCTCATAGAATTGCTTTAGAAAGAGATCCAGTAATATATATAAAGTTCCTAGGTCCGGCTAGACCTTACCATAGTAAGCACTCAATAAATGTTAGCTAGGTACCAAAATTAGGAGACTGACCATTCTAGACCCTTATAGCTAACACATAGCAGCTCATAATTTATTTAAGAAGAGAGGAAGGAAAAGGAGGACAGAAGGAAAAAAGGGCTGTAGGCACACATGGAAAAGAGTATATCCAGTTGTAGAACTTTGAGTGATTGTTCCAAAATGCTGGAATACATAGGGCTGGTGGCAGAGAGTTGAGGTTGGAGAACAAGACAAGACTTAAGCCAGATCATAGTGCTGTTTGCCTGCCCTGAACACTATGGGGCAGTGAGGTAGCATAATCTGACCTCTTGATTTATGTAGAACTCTCTGGCCCTTTAGTGGAAGATTATTGAAAGAAATAAAAGGTAGAGAATCTAGTAAACAAAAAAAAAAGTTCTGCAACAGTTTAAACAAGAGATAAAGCTATTTACCAGAACTATGACTACAGTGTTTAGGGTGGGGATGAGGGACCAGACAGCCTAAATGAGACTCATTTAGGAGGCAGATATGATGTGATAATTAAGAAAGGGGCACAGACTAAGAACAGTTCTGCTTGAGTTTCTTGGGTTATGAGATGATGGTGATTTTGCCTAGATAGGCAAGTTTTGGAATGTCTTTGTATCCTATTCTTACTGTTATATACAAAGAGAAGATTTAATGTTACAAACTACCCTGTATCTAAGAAAAAGAGACCATTCCTTTGGATTACAAGACCACCATGAGTGAAGGTGGTGGCAAGAATCCACCGCTATAATTGCCTGGGGTCCTCATTTCAAAAGTAATTAATTACAAGAAGTGTCAGTCATCTTAAATGCTTATCTAAAAGTTTCTTGTTACCCAGGTAAGATTGGATTTGTTTAAAAAAAGAAAAACGTAAGAACTCTGGGGACTTAATTCAATATCATATTGTTTCTTTATGCAAAGTTTTATAAAAAAACTTGTTAAAACTATTGAGCATAGCCTTGACTGAAGGAGTCTATTTATATGCATGGTTAAAGGAAGCAGCAAACAAAATTCCCACAGAACCCTAGTGGTGGGGACAGGACTGGGAAGACCATAAATCAGAACCTTCCTAATGTTCACTATAGGAATAGGATAATGCATGAGTCGGAAAGCAAAAAAGGATTTATGAAGGTTTTAAATTACTTCCTTACCTGGCCTGTGTATGAGTCTTGAATCTTAAACTGAGAAGAAAATTGAAAATAGTTGGAGCTTTCTTCAATAAGTTCAGTGTAACACAATGAATACCGCTTTATAAAAACTTGTGAAAAAGTAGATATTTGGGTTTAAGAGACCTAGGATTCTTGCGGCAGGGAGAGAGGGGTCACCACAAAGGATTGTGGGATTTGATCTGACATGGGCTTTTAGTTTCCTTTTTCATATGTAAGTTTCTTCAGATAGTTGAGAAAGACCTCAAGTGTCATATGTGACAAATGTTTTATACTGTTGGGCAACAGAATTTACGTTGTGGTTATGACTTGACATGTGACCCCATTCAGGTTTTTATTTAAATTACAAAATGAGTAATTGTATCATGTTCTCATTATTTGCTCATTAATAGTCAATTCTCCAATTTACTTGCTAAACTGGAATTGTAATCTAAATTGTTGATTATTACTCTTTGAATCTCATTCAGTCATTGATTGAAAGTCTGCTATTTATGCATTGCTTGGTATTGGAGTGATGAATAAAACAGTCCCTGCTTTTGTGGAGCTTATGGTCTATTGAGGGAAGCAACTATACATAAAAATAATAACAAAAATAATAAAAAATTATTTTAAGAGTGATGAAAGAAAGAACTGGGTGATATGAGAGAGAACAAAGGGATCTTTATTTGGATCTGTTCATGAGAAAAAGCCATTCTAAGATAGTCATACAAGCTTAAGTCTCAAAACTAAGACTTGGCCAAGCACAGTCTTGGAGGAGCACATTCTAGGAGAGGGACCTGTGTCATAAAGGCCCCGGGGGAGAAAACATTCTAGGGAAGAAATGTAGAGATGGGAATGGGGCCAGATAATAAAGGGCAATTTAGGTTAAGGATATTGAATTTTATTTTGTATGAAAGCAGAAGCAATTGAATGATTTTAAAGTAAAGAAATACCATGATCAGATTTATAAGTTTTATAATTTGGGATTGTAAATTTCATTTTAAAAACCTATTTCTGAGCAGAGTTAAGTGACATTGCCAAGATCTTTAGTTGACTGTGAAGTCACTTGTATTATAAGCCCAATTATGTTCTTTAATAACTTCATATTTCAACTTATGTATATATCATGCTATATAAATCATCTTATAAATCAATCAGAAAGATAGTCTAATGGGAAAAACAGGAAAAGGATATGAAATGATTTTTAAAAATCCAAAAACATGTTAAATTCAATAATAATGGGGGAAAATGTAAACCCAAACAACAATGAAGTACTATTTTTTTTTAACCTAACCAACTGGTAAAACATTTTATTTGGTGATAGCAATTGTTGGCCAGGGTTCGGAGCTATATGCACATTCATCCAGAGCGAGTAAGTATATAGATGGTACAACCACTCCAGAGGTGTTTATCAGTATCTACTAAAATAAAAAATGTACATAATCTATAACCCAGAAATTCCACTCTAGGCATAGACCCCAGTGGTGTACCCAGACATTTATATAAGCATGCATATATAATGCTATTCACTGCAACATTGTTTGTAATAGTAAAATGTATGTCAGTGCATTAAGAGAAAGGTTAAACTATGGTACTTCCATGTTACAGAATACTTGGCAATAGTTAAAAATTATGAGTTAGATCTATATTACTAACATGGATAGATTGTGCGAGGGAGTGAAAAAAGCAAGTTATAGAAAGATTCATATAGTGTGGCAATTCCAGTTATGTTAATATACATACGACAAGACTGTATATATGTGAATATATATGAATATATATGTGAATATATATATATGACTATACATAGTTTTTTTTAAAAAAACAGGTGCACATGTATGTAAAGCCAAAGAAATAGTTCTGGCATAGACTGTCTTTTATATTTAATATTCAAATTTTTTAATAAAGTACTAAATCATTCATGTTTTATTGTTTCTATTCTTGTCCTTAATAAAATGACCCAGCTAAATCCATTCAAACACAAAATAATTTTTTATTCTGTCTTATTCAGTGTGAAGAAGTAATCATTTACCTTTGCTTTGAGTTCTAAGAAAATAATTTAGGGCTGGCTATGTAGTTTCTGCTGACTTTTTGGCTATTTTCTCTTTTTTTTTCCTTTTGGTTATTTTCTTTAAAAATATTTTTTTCTCACTAAAAATTCAATTGGAGTATCTGAGGAAATGGAGTCTTTAAAATAATCAGGAAATCAAAGTTATCCTGAAGTCCCATTTTATTTCAAGCCTTATTAATCAAATATTTTAAAAAATATTGGTCAGTATTATACAAGGGATTCCTTTGCTACTGCTGTTTTCAAGAAAACCTTCTCTTACCAGATTCTCCTTGCTAGCTCCTTGAGGGCAGCACATCGTCTTGTTAGTTGGTGCCAGCACAGTGGTCAGCCTCCTTTCAGGCATAAACTCTGGTTGAGGAGTTTTGACCCAGCTGCTTCTCTGAACTTTCATCCTGCAGGATACACGGGTGCCCAGTGTGAGACCCACATCAACATATGCAGCAGGAACTCCTGCAAGTCTGGTGGGACATGTGTAGAGCTGTCCCCAGAGAAACAATATGGACGCCTTGCTCAGCTGCCTTCTTCATTCAGCCACCCTGAAGCCTCAGGTTATGTTTGTATCTGTCTGCCTGGACTCACAGGTGAGGGCAAAGAGGAGAGGGGACTTGACTTTCTAGCACTTTATGGCAGATCATACATTCAATCAAATGGTGTTTTAGCAGTAAGATCGGTGCAGTATAAACTCTGTTGCAATGGTGCAAAGGGTCCCCCTTGTGGGCATGAAAAATACCGTGTTTCATATACCGTAATTCTTCCAATCATGAAGAAAATGTTAAAAATAAGGATGAAAGAGGTGTTTGAAGGGGAAATATTTTTATACGTCATGCTAGGAATTGGAACCCAACTCCAATTATTTACTTTATAAACAGAAAATGTTGAAGTTTTTATTTTATAGTGATATTAAACTTGTGTGTTATTCAAATTTGCTCTGAAAAAGTTAATGCCTATAAATATATTTACACTGAGAACAAGTATCTAGTCTCAAGTAATTATCCTCAACTGCTTTATAGCTAAAGTTGTTCTGTATGTCAAATTTAAGGGACTCTTTTTCTACAGCATTCTTACTCTGAAACCTAGAGGAAATTTGCATGTATATTTTCCAATGAGCAGTTGTGTTTGTGTCTGCTTCCATGTTCTGAAAATTTTCAGAAGTTTGGAGATAAAAAGAAAAGAAGTTTGGAGACAGTCCCCATATTTGGTAATGAGTAGCAACTGGCCTACAACTGCACAGATACCACTGAGAAAACTAATTACAGTCTAACTTTCTATCTGAGTTCTTTCTCAATAGATTGATTGATACCTGAGGAAAATATTTCGGTTGTTATTGAAGATTTCTGAGAAAAGTAAATGAGGAATAAGAAAAAAAGGGGGAGTGGGTATCTCCATTTATTATTCCTTTTCTTTCGGTGTTTTCGGTTGTGAAATTTAATTGTCTTTGATTCATGGCAGTGTTTGCTATAGAAGATATTTTCCTATTCACTCTCCCCTCTATCAGAACACATAGGAGAAAAATCTCCCCAGTGTCGGCATCAGAATAAGTATTTTTCCTGAACAACTTCTAGCTTGCATGCGTTTTCTCTTAATAAAAGGCATGCAAATAAATCTCGATAAATGTTAAAAAGCATGAAATAAATTCATGGAATATATCATATTTCCCAATTATGTAGGTGGCTAGAAATGTTATTGGTCAATGTGGGTTCTACAAACATTAGCTTTTTTCTGGAACGTATTTATGTATTTACCTTATCTGGGATTATTTAAATTTCCTGTTTCTGTTTCTTATGGTTGCCCTTTTTTTCCTTATTTTTTTCTGAATTATTTAATCTTGGTATAGTGTATGTATTTTTGTCATCTACTCTAAATTCTTCTTGAAACAAAATAGGGGAGTTATAAATGTTTTTAAATGTTAGATTTAGGGTTATAAAGAGGAAATGATATCAAACCGAGAAGCCATTGCAAATATTGCCTCATTGGACAAAAGGACATGGTTGACCAATGAATCTGCAGGTTCAAACTGGAGAGGCAGTCGAATGTTCAGGAAGAGTGTGTTGGCCTCAATATCTGAGGAGCTGCCAAGAATGACTATATGAGTTAAGAAGTCCTGGCTGCCCCACATCTCTATGGCTTAATGAAATCACTTATTTTTCAATGATGTAAATTCCAAAAATGGGTTCTCATGATCAGTGATTCAGGGTCACAAGTTCTTCTCTCTCTCTTTTTCTTTTTCCATCTTCAAAAGTGGTTTCCAAGTTTGTCATGCTCTTCTCCAGCAAGCCACTGGAGGAGGAAAGAAAATGGAGCATCTAGGAGGTTTTTATGGGCCAATACCAAAAGTAGTGGCTATCTCTTCTATTCACATTCCATTGGTCAAATTTAGTTATATGACCACATTTAACTGCAGCAAAGACTGAGAAATCTAGTTTTGTTGTGTACCTAAAATATAGAGAAAAGAGTTTTTATGAACAATTATCCCCTTTGTCTTCTCATTCTCTTGACATTGTCTTTCATAAAGCAAAAGTTTCAAATTTCAATGAGATTCAGTTTGTCAATATTTCTTTCATGGATCATGACTTTGGTATTGTATCTAAAATGTAATCAACTTACCCGAGGTTATCTAGGTTTGCTCCCATGTTAGCTTCTAGACAAAGTTTTGCATTTTACAGTGAGGTCTCCAGTCCATTTTGAGTTAATTTTCATGAAGGATGTAAGGTTTGTATGAAGATTCACTTTTCTGCATGTAGATATCCAGTTGTTCCACTGCCATATATTGGGAAGACTGTCTTTTGTTCCACCATGTACTGAAAAGACTATTGCTTTGCTCCTTTGTCCATGATCAGTTGATTTTATTTACATACGTCTGTTTCCAGGCCATCTATTCTGTTCTAAATATATATTTGTGTATGTTTTGCCAATACCACTCATGATTACTGTCTGAAGTCTTAAGCTGGGTTGTGTCAGTTCTCCAACTTTGTTCTCTTTTGGTATCATGTTGCTATTCTGGGTCCTTTCTTTGCCTGTCCATATAAACTTTAGAATCAGTTTGTTGATATCTATGAAATTATTTTCTGTGATGTTGGTTGGGATTACATTGAATCTATAGATCAAATTGAAGAGAACTAATATCTTGACAATATTGAATCTTCCTATCCACGAACATGAGATATTTCTCCACTTATTTGGTTCTTTGATATCTTTCATCAAAGATTTGTAGTTTTCCTCATATAGAGCTGGTACGTATGTTGTTAGATTTATACCTAGGTAATTCATTTTTGGAGTGCTAACATAAATGTGTTGTTAATTTCTAATTCCAGTTGTTCATTGCTGTTGTATAGGAAAGCAATTGACTTCTGTATATCAACTTTATCCCTTGCAACATTGCTATAATCTTTTATTAGCTCCAGGAAACTTTTTATGAGTTCTTTTAGATTTTCTATGTGGACAGTCATGCTAAAAAATTAATGTTTGCATGGTATATCTTTGTCCTTACACTTTCAACCTACTTGTCATTGAATTTCAAGTGAGTTTCTTGTAAGCAGCATATTAAACAGCATATTATTGGGTCATGCTTTAAAAAAAATTATCCCGTCAATTTCTGCCTTTTAATTTAGACCATTAACATTTAAGTAATTATTGATGTGTTCAGGTTGAACTCTGTCATTTTATTATTTGTTTTCTGTTGGATTCTTTTGTTTTTCTTTTCCTACCTTCCTGTGGGTTACTTGACCATTTTTTCCAGAATTTCATCTTGATTTATTAATAGCACTTTGGATATTTTGTGTAGTTTGCATAGTGGTTGTTCTGGGTATTACAGTATACACATGTGATCTATCAAGCCTGTTGGTATTAACATTTTACCATTTGAGTGAAGTAGAGGGACCTTACTTCAATTTAGGTCCCTTTATCTTCCCCATTTTAGAACATCATTGTCTTGAAGATCAGATGGTATTATAATTCTTATTTTAATCACTACATATAATTTAGAAAACTTATGAAGAGAATTAATAATTCTTTCAGCATCTTTCATCATTTCTTTTTTTTTTTTTTAGAGATAGAGCAGCAGGGGAGGGGAAGAGGGAGAGGGAGAGAGAGAATCCCAAGCAGGCTCCATGTCCAGCATGGAGCCCAATGAGGGGCTCGATCTCACAACCCTGAGATCATGCCCTGAGCCAAAATCAAGAGTCGGACACCTGACCAGATGAGCCACCGAGGCGCACCTCTATTTTTAACTTTTGAGGAACCTCCATACTCTTTTCCAGAGTGGCTGCACCAGCTTGCATTTCCACCAGCAGTGTAAGTAGGTTCCCCTTTCTCCTCATCCTCGCCAACATCTGTCATTTACTTGTTAATTTTAGCCATTCTGGCAGGTGTGAAGTGATATCTCATTGTATTTCCCTGATGATGAATGATGTTGAGCATCTTTTCATGTGCCTATGAGTCATTTGTATGTCTTCTTTGGAAAAATGTCTCTTCATATCTTCAGCCCATTTCTACACTGGATTATTTGTTTTTTGGGTGTCGAGTTTGATAAGTTCTGTATAGATTTTGGATACTAACCCTTTATCAGATATGTCATTTGCAAATATTTTCTCCCATTCCGTGAGAGCCACCTTTTAGTTTTTGAAGTCCCAATAGTTCATTTTTGCTTTTGTTTCCCTTGCCGCAGGAGACGTATCTAGTAAGAAGTTGCGATGGCCGAAGTTACTGCCTTTGTTCTCCTCTAGGATTTTGATGGCTTCTGTCTCACATTTAGATCTTTCATCCATTTTGAATTTGTTTATACGTATGGTGTAAGAAAGTGGTCCAGTTTCATTCTCTTGCATGTTGTCCAGCTTTCCCAACCATTTGTTGAAGAGACTGTCTTTTTTCCATTGGATATTCTTTCCTGCTCTGTCGAAGATTAGTTGACCATAGAGTTGTGGATCCATTTCTGGGTTTTCTATTCTGTTCCATTGATCTATGAATCTGTTTTTGTGCCAAGTACATTACAGTCTTGATGACTACAGCTTTGTAATATAGCTTGAAGTCCGGAATTGTGATGCCTCTAGTTTTGCTTTCCTTTCTCAGGATTGCTTTTTGGCTATTTGGGGTCTTTTGCGGTTCCATACAAATATTAGGATTTTTGTTCTAGCTCTGTGAAAAATACTGGTGGTGTTCTAATAGGGATTGCATTAAATGTATAGATTATTTTGGGTAGTATAGACATTTTAATAATATTTGTTCTTCCAATCCATAAGCATAGAACGTATTCCCATTTCTTTGTGTCATCTTCAATTTCTTTCATAAGTGTTCTATAGTATTCAGAGTATAGATCTTTTACCTCTTTGATTAGGTTTATTCCTAGGTATGTTACAGTTTTTGGTCCAATTGTAAATGGGATCAATTCCTTGATTTCTCTTTCTGTTGCTTCATTATTGGTGTATAGAAACACAACAGATTTCGTATGTTGATATTGTATCCTGTGACTTTACTGAATTCGTGTATCAGTTCTAGAAAATGTTTTGGTGGAGTCTTTCTGGTTTTCTACATAGAGTATCATGTCATCTGTGAATGGTGAAAGTTTGACTTCTTCCTTGCTTATTTGGATGCTTTTTATTTCTTTCTGTTGCCTGATTGATGAGGCTAGGACTTCCACTACTATGTTAAACAACAGTGGTGAGAGAGGATATCCCTGTCTTGTTCCTGACTGTAGAGGAAAAGCTCTCAATTTTTTCCCATTGGAGATTATATTAGCCGTAGGTCTTTTGTATATGGCCTTCATGATGTTGAGGTATGTTCCCTCTATCCCTACTTTGTTGAGGGTTTTTATCAAGAATGGATGTTGGTTGTACTTTGTCAAATGCGTTTTTTCTGCATCTGTTGAGATGATCATATGGTTCTTATCCTTTCTTCTATTAGTGTGGTGTATCACATTGATTGATTTGCAAATATTGAGCCACGCTTGCAACCCAGGAATAAATCCCACTTGATCATAGTGAATGATTCTTTTAAAGTACTGTTGATTAGATTTGCTCGTATTTTGTTGAGAATTTTGCATACATGTTCATCAGGGATATTGGCCCATAATTCTGTTTGTTTAGTGGGGTCTTTGTCTGGTTTTGGAACCAAGGTAATGCTGGCTTCATAGAATGAGTTTAGAAGTTTTCCTTTCGGGGGCGCCTGGGTGGCTCAGTCGTTAAGCGTCTGCCTTTGGCTCAGGGCGTGATCCCGGCATTCTGGGATCGAGCCCCACATCAGGCTCCTCCGCTGGTAGCCTGCTTCTTCCTCTCCCACTCCCCCTGACTGTGGTCCCTCTCTCGCTGGCTGTCTCTCTGTCAAATAAATAAATAAAATCTTTAAAAAAAAAAAGTTTTCCTTCCATTTATATTTTTTAGAATAGGTATTAACTCTTTTTTAAATGGTAGAATTCCTCTGAGAAGCCATCTGGCCCTGGACTTTTGTTTATTGGGAGATTTTTGATTACTGGTTAAATTTCTTTGCTGGTTATCAGTCTGGGCAAGTCTTCTTTCTTCCTGCTTCAGGTTTTTTAGTTTATATGCTTCTAAGAATTGATCCATTTCTTCCAGATTATCCAATTTGTTGGCATATAATTATTCATACTATTTTATTATAATTGTTTGTATTTCTGTGGTGTTGGTTGTGATCTCTCCTCTCTCATTTGTGATCTTATTTTTGGGGGTCTTTTTTCTTTTCTTTTGTATAAGTCTGACTGGGGGTTTATCAGTTTTCTTAATTTTTTCAAAGAGCCAACTCCTGGTTTCATTGATTTGCCCTACTGTTTTTTGTTTGTTTATTTCTATTATCATTTATTTCTGCTCTAATCTTTATTATTCCCTTCTTCTTCTGGCTTTAGGCTTCGTTTGTTGTTCTTTTCCTAGCTCCTTTAGGTGTAAGGTTAGGTTGCATTTATGAGACTTTTCTTGCTTCTTGAGGTAGGCCTCTATTGCTATCTACTTCCCTCTTTTGACTGCTTTTGCTGCCTCCCAAACGTTTTGGACCATCAAGTTCATTTGTTTCCATGTATTTGTTTATTTCCTCTTTAATTTCCTGGTTGACCCTTTCATTCTTTAGTAGGATATTCTTTAACCTTCATGTATTTGTGGTCTTTCCAAAATTTTTTTTTTGTGCTTGACTTCAAATTTCATAGCATTATGGTCAGAAAATACACATGGTATGATCTCATTCTTTTCGTATTTGTTGAGGCCTGACTTGTGACCTACTATGTGATCTGTTCTGGAGAATGGCTCATGTGCACTTGAAAAGAATGTGTATTCTGCTGCCCTAGGATAAAATGTTCTGAATAGATCTGTTAAATCCATCTGGTCCAGTGCGTTATTCAAAGCCATTGTTTCCTTGTTGATTTTCAAAGACATTCCCTTGTTGAATGATCTGTCCATGTTTGTGAATGGGATGTTAAGGTCCCCTACTATTATTGTATTATTATCAATGAGTTCCTTTATGTTTGCTATTAATTGTTTTATATATTTGGGTGCTCCCAACTAAGGGGCATAAATATTTATAATTGTTAGATCTTCTTATGGGATAGAGCCCTTTATTATGATATAGTGCCCTTCTTCATCTCTTGTTACAGTCTTTGGTTTAAAATCTAGTTTGTTTGATATAACTATGGTTGCTCCAGCTTTTTTTTTTTGATGTCTGTTAGCATGATAAATGGTTCTCCATTCCCTCACTTTCAATCTGCGGGTGTCTGTAGATCTAAAATGAGTCTCTCGTAGGCAGCATATAGATGGGTCTTATTTTTTTATCCATTCTGACACCTATGTCTTTTGATTGGACCATTTAGTACATTTGTATCAGAGTAATTATTGATAGATATGAATTTAGTGCCATGTTATTACTTGTTTTGTCATTGTTTCTGAAGATTTTCTCTGTTCCTTTCTAGTCTTTGTCACTTTTATCTTTCTTTTCCAAAAAGTTCCCTTTAATATTTCTTGTAGGGCTGGCTTAGTGGTCACAAATTCCTTTAGTTTTTGTTTGTCTAGGAAACTCTTTATCTCTTCTTCTATCCTAAATGACAGCCTTTCTGGATAGAGTATTCTTGGCTGCATGTTTTTCCCATTCAGCACATTGAATACATCTTGCCACCCACTTCTGGCCTGCGAAGTTTCTGTGGAGAGATCTGCTGCTAATCTTATCTGTCTTCCCTTGTAGGTTAGGGAGGTTAGGGACTTCATTTCTCTTGCTGCTCTTAGGATTTTTTTCCTTATCTCTATATTTTGCTAATTTTACTATGATATGTCTTGGTGTTGGCCTGCTTTTGTGATTTTGGTGTGAGTCTCTGTGCCTCCTGGATTTGGATGTCTGTCTCCTTCCCCAGATTAGGGAGGTTTTTAGCTATTATTTCCTTATATAAACCTTCTGCTGCCCCTTTCCCTCTCTTCTTCTTCTGGGACTCCTATGATACAAATGTTATTATGCTTTATGGAGTCGCTGAGTTCCCTAAATCTACATTTATGATCCAATATTTTTCTTTCCCTCTTCTTTTCAGCTTCATTATTTTCCATAATTTTATCTTCTGTATCACTGATTCGTTCCTCTGCTTCTTCCATTCTTGTGGTCATTACATCCCGTCAGTTTTGAATCTCTTGGCCAATGCATATTTCATTTTGGCCTGACTAGTTTTTAGGGTTTTTATCTCTGCAGTGAGGGACTCCTTATCTTTTATGCTTTTGCATGCCCAGCTAGTATCCTTATCCTTATTATTCTTGCTTTAACTTTGGATTAGGCATATTATTTATATCAGTCTCAATTAGATCCCTGGCCATGACCTTTTCTTCTTTCTTTTGGGATGAATTCTTCTATCTTGACATTTTGTCTAGGTCTCTGTCTTTTTCTGTGTATTAGGAAAGTCTATTATGCTTCCTGATCCTGAGAATAATGGCTTTATTAAGAAGAGGTCATATACTATCCAGGGCCTGGAGCTTCAGGAAGTGTCTCTGGTACATGCTGTGTGCATTCTGCTGTTGTGTTTTGGCTGTTCTTTCCCTCAGGTCAGTTCTCTGCAGTTTCTCCTTGCCTGTAGTGGGGAGTGTTTGTACCCTGGCCAGAGTGTGGTGAGTTTTAACTAGGTGTGCTCTGGTGTGCTTGTTAAAAAGAGACCTAATGCTACTTCCACTCGAGCTAAAGCTTTGCAGAACTCTGGTCAGTAGACATGGGGTGTGTGTGTGGAGGGATTGGGGGGGGGGGGCTTGTTCTGATCTTTTGCAGGAGGGGCCTGCTGCTTTGGGTTTCAGGTACACTTGCCCGGAAAAGCAGCACCAGCAGCACACAGCGGCTTAGTGTAAGTGGTTTAGGCTGCCAGTGCTGGTGCTGTGCTGCTTACTAAAGTTAGTTTATGCTGAGGGGCCAGGGAGGCAAATGGTGCCAGCCCCCTCTCTTGACCCCAGAGAGGGGAGTTTGACCTACCACTGTCCAAGAAGCCCTCCCAGAAGAGTGAACAATCTCTCCTGTGTGTCCCAAGTGTCTCCCAGATCACCATCTTCACCCTGACTGTGTCCAGGCTGTCTGCCCACCTGACAGTGCAGTAGACCTGTGTTCTAGGCAGGCCAGCTGAGTTTTTAAACTCCAAACTTTAGGGACCTGGCCTGGCAGGGACCCATACTGGTCCTCTGGGAGAGGGTCTTACCATGCCAGGACCGATGTAGGTTTGTTCCAGAAGGGCAGTTGCACCAAAGCACAGGGGTGTAAAGTTTGGAGCAAAGCACTGCAAAGAGTCAGTGTCCAGGTTAGCTACTGTCAGCAGGTGTCTCTGTGCCTATGCTGACGGGCGGGGAGGGAAGTGGTGCCAGCTAGCTCATTTGTTCCTGGAGAGGCAATGGCGCCTCTCCCAGATGTGCTCCAGAAAGGGGGAACTATCTCTCCCAGTGTCCCAGGGGACCCTCAGGTCATATCCTCTGCCCCCAGGCTACATGACATCCTTCTCCATAGGAGCACTGTGGCACCTGCTAGGTTCTACACCAGCCACACCTGGGACCTCTAAAACTCTAGTCTTTGAGGGGTGCCTGGGTGACTTGTTGGTTAATTGTCCACCTCTTGATTTTGGCTCAGGTCATGGTCTCAGGATCATAAGATTGAGCCATGTGTGGGGCTCCGTGCTGGGCATGGAGCCTGCTTTAGATTCTCTTTCTGCCCTCCCTCCCCCACCCTGCACATGCACATGTGTGCTTACTCTCTCTCTCTCTAAGAAAAAAATTTTAAGAAACAAACTCCAGTCTTTGAGCCCTGCTGGTTATAAAAACTCACAAAAATCAGCCCCTCTTGTTTTCCCAGTCAGTGGCTTTGGGGGAAGTGTTTTCCTTGTGCCATCCCCTGTGCTCTCCTCTTCTCTCCCTCTTTCTTTCTCTCTCTCTCTCTTGCCTCTCTCCGTGAGCAGGGCTCCCTCTCCGCCATAGCACCCCCAGTCCATTTCTCCCCTAAACCATGTCTCCACACCTCCTACCTTCCACAATGTGGCCTCTTCTCTCCCTGTAGTTGTGCAGCTTGTTCTGGCAGTCCTCAGATTGATTTCTTGGGTATTCAGAATGATTTGATATTTATCTAGCTGTGGTCAAGGGACGAGGCAAGCCTAGGGTCCCCTTACTGCTCTGCCACCTTAGCTGCTCCTTACTATACCCTTCTTTCTACACTCCATGGTTTAAAATCAGAAATCTGGTGTCATTGAAACTAGTGTTTCATATAGATACTGCATCATTTCTCTGGCTGCTTGAAAAGAAAACACATGGTAGTGATAATACCTTTGACTTTGTATTTAGTTTTCAAAAATTTTATTTATGATGATGTGTCTTGGTGTAAATTTACTTCGGTTTGTTCTATTTGGATTTCATTCAGCTTTTCAAATCTGAATTTATGTCTTTTGCCAAATTTAGGAAGTCTTTATCTCAAGAGAATTTGTAATCACTTATTAAATTATTTTATGATGGTTCCTTTAAAATCCTTGTCAGGTAATTCCAACATCTGATATAACTCAGTGTTGATTTCAGTTTATTTTCTTTTCCCACTCAATTTGTGGTTTTCTAGTTCTTAGATCATTTTTGATTGAATCCTGGATATTTTGGATGTTACTTTAGGAGACTCCAAGTCCTATCAGAATGTTTTTAAATTTTAGCAGGTATTCACCTGCTTAGTTTTGGGAAATGGGTCCTGGCCTACTTTGATGGGCTATGGGTCCAATGACCAGTTAAATTGGAGAGTTGTTGCAGTGTTACTTTGGTCTGCTTGGTTCATCTAGTGCCACTGGGGCTCCCACTGGTCTCTGCTAATGATATAAATGCCACACAGTTTATTTTTTACAAGGTATGCATTTTTGTAGTTCTATGCCTTGTTAACTTAAAATAAAATTTCCATCATGATAAAAAATGTAAGTTTTATAATTCACAGAAACTACTAGAGTTGTTAAACATAGATACAAACTATTAATTTTTATTATAATTAAGGACGTATTTATTACTGTTCACTACATGTAATGTTACCTTCTATATTGAAAATGGTTGTGGTTGCATATGCAATATAAATTTCTAACTTTTTGTAATTAGAATTGAACTATACTAGAGTAGGAATTAACTCAGAGTCCTGGAAGACAATACTCAGGGAGATAAAAATAAAGGCAGCTTGAGGTTACAGAAAGTGAGAAATAGTGAAAACAAAGAGGCAAAGTATTCTGGTGAGAAGATCCAAGCCTCTCTGAAGGAGGATTAGCTTTTATTCAGGATTTCTTCTGGGAATTCCAACAAGTAAAGCAAGTTATCATGGCCCAGAGAAACCAAAAGTCTCATTCAATAAGATAATTGAGAAAAATATGAAGATCCATTTAGGTATTTTAATGACTTGGAAGCTCGTGGGTCTAGTTTCAATAATGATTACTATTCCCTAATTCCCCAAAATCATTAAATAAAATTTCTTTGGCAAAATATTTTCACATACTGTCATGACTGTTTTGCGCCCATAGCTGCAGTGCTAAAATTGAAGCAATAATGGTATATAAACACTTGATTTAAAGGTCAATGCATTTATTTAAACCCACATATTCACATAATTTTAATGGCAAGTTAAATAAATGTATAATTAAAGAAGGCCTGTAGTTGAATAATACTGTTCAGTCCATTCCAAAATCAGTAAATTAGCTCTATTTTGTATGACCATCCTTGACCGTTACTGGAAGGAATGTTGGCTGCTTCTTTTTATTATTTTTTTAGCTTTCCAGTTTGGGGCAATGGACTCAGTTCTAGGGAATAACGATGAAAATACATGATGTCTTCCTAAAGGAAACTGAAAAACCACGAGGAAAAAAGATGCACAAAAATACAAGATACAATATAATACCTGCCACAGTGAAGCCATAAAAAAAGCAGTCACAAATCAGAAAAGAGGACCTATTTATGCCAGATGGAATTTATTGGAAATTATAAGAATCCAAATGACTTGATAAGTTAGCCTTTTTTAATACAAAGGACCGTGTTACTTCTAAAAATTAAGACAGGATCTCATGACCTGTGTGCTTACGCTGGAAGCATCCTGTTCTAACCAACCAAGCTAAATTGGAAACAATTGACTAATATTTGTAATGTTCACATTTTGTCTCTGTTTATCAAAATATGGTAGTGATAATACCTTTAACAAGTTTCCCAACTGTCTCATAAACCAAGTCCAATTTTCAATTCTAACTTTCACTCCCAACTCCAATTAGCATTTACTCCAACCAAAAGCAACACCATCACTGGTCTCTGGAATGCTACATTGTTGCCTCCGAGGCTGGGATTTACTCTGCTTCACCCATCTGCTCTCTGCATGCAAAGAATTGAGGAGTGCAGCAGGGGATCCTGTGAAGTCCTGGCTTCAAACCTCAGGCAGAAATAGCGGGGTTTTTAACAATAAACACCCCGATGAGAGCCACCTGGCAAAGTGACTGTAGGCAGGAGCTCTCAATTCTCAGGTTCATCTGCTTCAAGCACAATGTTACTAAAAATGAAACATTCACTTTTCCTTAAAAATGAAATCCTGTCACTTTACCTAAATCCAACTGAAATAGCCATATAGGGCCAAACATGTAACATTGAAAGTGTCATGTATTCATGAAGCATTGAGGTATATGGGACAGTCAATAATATCTCCTGCCTAAAGAGAGATTTTCAATAGAATTGGTTCATTTGCTGACTTTATGTTTTAGGCTTATTGTTGTTCTTAGAGATGCATTGTTCTTCTTACAACTTCACGTTTGAGAGTATAGATCCTAAAGGACTTGAACAGATATTAGATATACGTATAAAACTATTACTCTAAAAGATCAAGTGTTGCTTCAGTCTTTATTTACTTAATAAAACGTGCATTAGTATTTTCAATAGATGCATTTAATTTGCTTCCTTTGCCTTCGTTATGCATATTCTATACACAGAACTATTTGTCTTGTGTATGAGCACATTTCTGCTTGTACTACTTTTGGTTTTGCTATGGTAACTACAACAATTAGGAACAGTGTGCCACCTACTTATACATAGATTGATTCTGAAAATAATGTTTATTGTGCTTACTATCTGCTATCTACAAAGATATTATAGCTAGTAGGAAAATGTAATGGTCATGATTTGGTAGACCAAATATAGAACAAATACCAAGGATGGGCATGTCTCTGATACCCGAATGACAAAGGTAGATAACCATGGCGTCAAGGGCCTTGGCTACTTTATCAGATTAGCATTGTTTTGTTGACTTAAAATCAAAAGACCTAAGGAAAAGCTCTCAAATGAATAATCAGCAGACAGATGCCAGCGCTCCAAATCAAATATTCTGGCCAACATGTATTAGAAAAATACTCGTTTTCTGAAACAAAAGAACAGCACCATTATAAATTCTTTACTAGGAAATTAATAATTAAATTCTCAGTAATCCACATTGCCATTCCATAGGTGCTGTCCTTACAACTTCGATGACCTGAATGGCACATTTTCATATTGAGATCCTATTTTCATGTGAGAGATGTGGGCTACCAGCATTTGAAAGAACTGTGAGAGCAGTAGCAGTTTCTAATAATATGCAGGTGTGCATTAGTGCAACAAAACATTCAGAGAAGAGGTTGAAGATACTAGGAATTTTGTTTGCAGTAAGCAATACTGCAAGTCCTCATATAACCTTGTCAACTACATATTTACTGCTTGTGAGGGTGGCCATATTGACACCACATGTCTTTTTCTAGCTGCCCAAGATCCCCAAAAGTTTCTTTAAGCATTCTAATCATCAGGAAGAACAGTATCAGTGACCTTCACCTGACCTAATCAATGGTTACAGCTTTTATGCCAAAGTTCACTGCTGTGGTTTTTGAGAGTCTGTCTTCTGACATTAACACAGAAGACACTTCAGAAATACCTTTGCCTCCCCATGTCCTCCTCCCAACCACCTCCACATCACATTCACCTGGAGTTTTCCTTAAGTCCTGAGCAGCTGAGGTCCCAGTTCTAGGGAAGGTATTCAAAGGCTTAGAGTAACTAAATCTCTTACAGAAGAGTTAGTTCTCTTCTGCCATGACCTACAGGTGGTTTTACCTCAGTCACCCCCAGATGCTCAGGCATCTCAGGTCCTTTCATGCCAGGTCCATCAAGCCTTGGTCTCTTATGCCAGAATGCTCTGTGCATGGCTTAATTTTATCCAATTTCCCACCTTTTTTTCTTTTTCTTTTTTTTTTTTTTTTTAAGATTTTATTTATTTATTTGACAGAGAGAGAGACAGCCAGCGAGAGAGGGAACACAAGCAGGGGGAGTGGGAGAGGAAGAAGCAGGCACCCAGCGGAGGAGCCCGATGTGGGTCTCGATCCCAGGACTCTGGGATCACGCCCTGGGCCGAAGGCAGATGCTTAACGACTGAGCCACCCAGGTGCCCCTTCCCACCCTTTTCTGGACTGCCCACTATGTGCTAAAGATGCCAACCTTTACTCTAAGCTCAATTACCAATATCCTTAACCTCTTATCTGAACGTTTCTTTTGCCTACTTGCTTTAGCTGAAATCCAGCTACCTTCTCAGGATCCTATTTCTTGCACAACCCTCGCAAATGGGGGCAGTTTTCTATTCTTCTCCCAAATCCCATGTTCTGAAAATAAACTAAATGTCCTTCTCATTTCATTGCTACTTCTAGGCAGTTGCTCCTCTTTCTTCACTCGAAATCTCAATTTATTTTATTTTTCCTTCCCTCCCTCTATGTTCATCTGTTTAAAATAAGATGAAAATTGAGAGGGACGCTATATGTTACTGAAAACAAAGCATTCACTTTCCCTCCATAAGAGATGCTGAACTCTAGGAAACAAACTGAGGGTTGCTAGAGGGGACGTGTTGTGGGGTAAGGATAATTGGGTGATGGACATTAAGGAGGGCACTTGAAGTAATGAGCACTGAGTGTTACATGCAACTGATGAATCACTAAATTCTAACTCTAAAACTAATTTTAAAATCTCAGTTTATTTTAAAGCGTGTGTCTTTGGACGATGCCACCCACTGCCTCTCCTTGCTGCAACCTTCTTTCTACCTCCTGGTACCTTCCCCTCTGTCACTGAAGACCTTAAAATCGCACTCCTTTCATCATTCTTGGAAGCTTCAACATCCATGCAGAAAGTCCATGCACCCATTATCACCCATTGGCCTACTTATTTCTAATGACTATGACTGCCACCCCACAACTTCTACCCACCCTATGGTCACAGCTGTATTATCACCAATAACCTCACTACGAAGAACTTACTTTTGATCATTCTATTGTCTAACCATAACCTCTATTTTTCCAATTCTCTTAACTCCAAGACTTTTTTCATTGTTCCTATTCACTTGTTCCAAGTATTATTTTCTTCTAATGATTGACTCATCCTTTATCTCAGCTTGAATTTCATGGTCTAATACTATTCCCTTGCATCTACTGTCAGCAATCCTGATCCTGTCTCTCTCTATTGTACTTACCTGGCAAAAGTATACTTATGGTTAAACCTAATACTCTGTCTTCTTCACACCTACAAGCAATTTGAATGGGGCTAAAGAAAAACTCACAAGTCACCCACTGTACTAATGAGTATCACTTTAAATTTATGACCCCCATCTCAAAGAAGCTCTTAGCATTAGAATGCAGTCCTTTTGGAGTTCTACTTCCCAAGGTGACCATTTATACTTTCTCTTTCTTCAAACTCCAATACTGCTCCGTTGTTACTCTAAGTGGATTTTTAGTTTTCTGATTTCACTTGAGAAGAACTACCTCATGTCCTGTCCATTAAACCTATTGTTGGATCTGAGATTTGATTTTATCCTAATTACAACTTCATAACTTAGTGTGTTAATGCTTCATGGATGCTGGCAGAAGACATAAAGATTTTTGGGTCACAAAAAGCCCACACAACAAGCAGCATGAGCATCAGATTGACCTCAATTGCTCTTGCACCCAAGCCCCACAGATTTGACCTTATACATATGGGCCAACCAAAGAATACTGAGTTGGGGAATTCACTGTTTTTATAGCAAGCAGTATGAAACCTACTCTTTGAGAGGGAGGCATTACCTACTTCATCCCTCAAATTTGCTTGCTACCAAATCAACCCCAAGAAATGGCCTGGGATGGAGCAGTCAGGGCCTTGCATTCTTGACATTCTTAGCAAGAGCCCACAAGGACGCACAAAGCCCAAGATGGATTATTTCTTCCAGCAAACCATCCCATTGCTGTACACGTTCCCGGCTAAACTTGAATTTTCATATGAAATATGGCACTCCATTAGCCACCTTGATTAATCTGACAAATCTGTTTTATTTGCCTCATACAGCATTTAATTAAGGATACTGTCAACAAGACTCTAAGAAATAGGCTGAGGTCAGCATGTAATATTGACTTCACCTCTACCCCCCAAGGTCCTGGACTCAGTAACTGAATAAATCCCAGGGGTTCCAGCAGGTCTTATTTCAGATAGCCAAGATGCAGTCGTTAGGGGAAAGAAAGAAACTTCTGGCTCATTGACGGTAAAAGCAGAATTATGAATTTTCAAAATTATCTGTATGACCCTTCTCTCCTTTCATTCTGATTGTTACCCAGGAGGTGGCCTACACAAGATAAATCTTTTCTGGTGATGGCTATATTTTGTGCCCTAACTGCCTCAATAAGTTGTGTGGACCAGAAAGAGGTGAAGGAGATACAGTCAAAAATCTTTTGAGGTTGGGGCACCTGGGTGGCTCAGTGGTTTGTGCATCAGACTCTTGCTTTTGGAGTAGAGAGATCGAGATCCCATCGGGCTCCGTGCTCAGTGTGGAGTCTGCTTGTTCCTCTCCCTCCATTCTGCCTCTCTCTCTCTTTCTCTGTCAAATAAAGAAATAAATAAAATCTTTAAAAAAAATCTTTTGGAGTTGATTTTTCAAAAGTCTACCCTACACCCCTCAAAGTTGCTTGCTGTAAAAAACCACCCAAAATATTGGCCCAGGTAAAGAATGTTTAGGGTCTTGCATTCTTGGCACACCCAGCAAGAATTTACAGGGATGCTGAGTGCTCAGGGAAGATCAACTCTCTGACATGCGCCTATTTACCTGTTTTTCATTACTTACCACTTCCCAGTACGTGCCCATGTTTGGACCACCTTCCCATACTATTCTCTCACCCAAGGCCCTCTACTTATGCATCAGATCCTCAGTGACTCAAAGACTTTCCTTTACCAGTTATTCCTTCTAAATCTTACATCATTGATTTTTACTCTATTCTAAATCACTCTCATTGACTTGGTTATCTACCATCAGAAAAAAAAATGGTCTCTAAAATGCATCTCCAGGTATCACCCTACTTCTGTATGCTAGCCTCCTCCACAGAGATGTCTATACCCTCTTTACTTTCTCACTCTCTTAACCCTCTCCAGTCAGGCTGTCCCTATAGCTTCAGTGAAAACTTTGTCAACAATTTCCATTTTGCCAATTCAAAGCTTAGTTTTCGGTTCTTATCTTACTTGATCTCTGAGTACTATTTTACAGTTGCTTTCCCCCATCTTCTGGATACAATTTCTTTATTTAACATCTGTCTCCCTTTTTTCTTACTCACTGCCATTCCATTGGTAGATTTTGCCTCATTTCCTAATCTCTAAATGCCAGAGTCCCCTAGAATTCAGTCTTTGGGCATCTTCTCTTTTCCATCTATACTCACTCTCTGGGAAATCCCATGCACTGTCATGACTTTAAATTTTATATAGATGTTTATAATATCAAAATTCCAAAATTTTTTATCTCCAGCTCTAACCTCTCTCTTGAACTTTCCTTAGCTTTTCCACTTAGAAAATGAAAATGATTTTCAAACATAATGTATCCCAAATGAAACCTTTTTTATTTTCTTCCTCCATGCATTCCAAAACAAGAAAATCAAACTAAAGCGAACAAGCAACAATAAAACTAACAGCCACAACAATGATAATAAAAATACTTTTTCTTCCACATTTTGATAATGTTAACAACATTTACCCAGTTTGGCCAAAAATCTAAGAAGTCATATTTGATTTCTCTCTTTCTTTAACTTTACATTCAATTCATCTTCAAGTTTTATAGGCTTCTCCTTCAAGGTGTATCCCAAGCATGACCATACCTTCCCACCTCTCCCATTTCTACTTTAGAGCAAACCACTGTCATGTCTAACCTTGACTATTGCAATAGCTGTCTAGCTTTTTTGGGTGTTTCTGTTCTTAACTTCCTAAATTTGTTTTCTATGCAGCTGTTGAAGTAACATTTAATGTATAACAGATCATATAAGTCTTCCATTCAAACAATCCAATGGCTCCCATTACACTGAGTAAAACCCATATTCCTTCACATGTTCTCCAATCCCCATATGATCTCACCTTCGCCTTCCTTTCCAAACCCACTTCCTGACTTCTCACTGTATTTTCTCTAACTAGACTGGATTCTTGGAGTTACTTGATTAGGCCAAACTTAGTCCTGATTTGGCGGCTTTCCATTTACTCTTCTCTCTTTTTGGAAGATTCCAAGTCACCAACACGGTGTTTTATTGTTTAATTTACACTTTTAGATCTTTGTTCAAATGCCACTTCTCCAGAGGGGTCTTTCTGGACTTTACTAAATAAGATGCCCCCACCCTACACCCCAACATATACATACACATACTCTATTTCCTTACCTGCATGACTTTCTTCATATTATTTATTACTAAACGATCAAAGCACACGTGCTTGCTGCGTGCACATACATACACACTTGTTTATTTTTTAGCTCCCCTTTCCCAGCCCTGACTAGGATTGTCCACCATGAAAGAGGCTTTGAATGTCTTACTGATTATATAGCTCTAGGACCCAACATAGTGCCTAGCCCATAATAGGAGGCCCAACAAATATTTGTTGAATATAAAAGCTGAAACCATTCAGTGGAAGCTTCGATCAAATCTCAAGACTCAGGGCGCCTGGGTGGCTCAGCCAGTTAAGCAGCTGCCTTCAGCTCCCATCATGATCCTGGGGTCCTGGGATCGGACCCCTGCCAAGCTGCTCCCCCTGCTTGTGCTCTCTCTTTCTCTGTGTCAAATAAATAAAAATAAAAATCTTTAAAAAAAATTATCAAGACTCTCAGGGGCAAGTATTGATCATCAGTCCACATATCAGGTAAAATTTTGCTCTCAGCAGCTAAAAACAGTAATGAATCCTAGGAAGATTCTTTCATTCTCCTAAACCAGATATAATTAGTTGAGGTTCAGAATTCTTGCCCCAATTATGGTCTATGCCAATTTTGATAAATTAAGTTTTCCATGCCAGTTGGCATAGCATAATTTGAAAAATGTGTTCTGTGTATTTCTGATTGATCTTCAAATTTTAGGAACATCTCACATCTTTAAGTTTCTCAGTTCCAACTTTCTTCTTGTCAAGAATTTAAAGATTTGCAAAGAAAAATACAAATGCATTATAAGAACTTGTATTTTTGTGAGAAATCCTTTTATTAAAAATGAAATATTTTAAAATTTGAACTCTTTTTTATAAAATTTCATGATCTCTTTTTTTAATGGATGATGCCAACTCTGTACAAGTTATTGGGAATGTGATTATAAGCACTTCATAGCTTAAAACAAGGTTGCCCTGTCTCTGCGCCTAGTGTTTCCTTCTGGTATTATTTTTTAGTCAAATGAGTACTTTCAGTTCATTGTTTTCGACAAAAGTAACTTTACCAGTTAGATGTTGTCATATAGCTATGCTTGTTGAGTTGGCTTCTCAAGGCAGGGGCACAAGGTTTTGTTGACATATAACAATGTTTTTGAATTGTTTTTTTCCATTTTGACTTCCCCGGTTTATCTCCCATAATATGTGAGGGGGGAAAAAAGGATAGGATAAGGCTGAGTGTGGGTAGGCCCTTTTTGGCACATATAAAACTTCCAGTACTTTCCAAATATAACACAATGATGCAGATGCTAGTCAGCCGCTTAAGATTTTAAAAGTCCAACCAAGCAAAATAGTCTGCTCTCTACAAAGAAGTCAATTTTTACTTAAACTGGATTCACAGTATAGATCAAGTTCTCTTTATTATTTGAATTTTTCCAGGAGGTTATTAGATAGCTGTTTTATAGACAGAAATTAGCCTGATTTACTCCTATCTTTCTTCATTCGTAATCTCTGTTTTCTCTCTCTTCATTCTTGCTCAATCTCTCTCTCAGTTATAATGGTTTTTAATAAATTCACTAGAATTTTATATGAAGGATTCCTCAATCCAAAATTCTGTCAAAAACTTCTTGACAAAAGTGGGTGCATCTTTTGATGCATCGGAGATGTACCTTTGTAAATTTCAGGCTTGTTTTTAACTTCTCTGATGGTAGTCTGACCCCAAAAAGGAGGGTCTAAATGAAACATTTCATAAGTGTCATGGATACTCAACTGTTAAAAGCTATCTGTGTTTTGTTTTGTTTTTTTTTTTTTTTGCTTTCCTCAGTGGGTTTTCTTTAAAAACATCTCTCTCGAAATTGTGATTTACCTTCTACTAAAACACTGCAGTATTTCAGATATAGTAATTTCACTTCCTTGTTTTGCTTTTGTCTCCTGTAAGAAATTGATTGAAGTATAACACACAAGCAGAAAGGCGTACACTTCATACAGTCGTAGCTCAATAAATTTGTTAGCTACTTTCCTCTGAAGGAGGCAACTAGAGCCTGTATAGCTAGTAACAGGCAAAATTGAGCTCAATAGAAGGAAAGACTTTAAAATAACTAAAGCTGTCTACAAATGGGACAAGCATCCTTGTGATGAAACAAGGTTCTGTACGAATGGAATTATTTTTCATGGGTAGGAAAGATGACGTCCTGCACTGAGTGATAGGTCGACTAGAGGACCTCTTTGAGTCTTTCCAACTCTAAGAATATATGTAAAAACAAACTAAAGAACAGTGTCCTAGAGGTAGCATCAAGGCAATTATAAATGTGCATAATGAAATTCTATTTTCTAATTATCAGTGAAGATGATATTTAGAAGATCCTTAAAAATAACTTTTTAAGTCCATTCAGTAAGTACATTGAAATAATAGTGGATGGGTTTTTTGTTTTCCATATTCATAGAGTATTTTAAGTTAAGAATATTATCATTGAAGTCTGGGGTTGAAGGTTAGAGTGAGTTTCAGAAGATGAAAGATTATATCTAATCCTGTTATTTGAGTGAATTTTGACCAATAGTAAAATTTGTAGGTCTCTTGTTATTACAGCTAACATAATTTTATTTTAGCACAAAGATGTTACCTAGATGATGACTATAAAACTTTTTCATAGCTATGCATCCCAAATTCAACAACAGAATTAAAATTTCATTTTTGTGTACTTTTTGGTGATGACATTTGTTTCTTTAATATTCTTCCGTACGTTGACCATTTCATTTGTGATTTAAATGTTTTAATATGCTATTTTGATTTAATGATTTAATAAATAGGAAAATAGGGAAATAAAGATAAAAATTACCTGATTTTCTCCTTAACACCTGGGTTTTACAGAGTCCAAGGTGATTAAATTGAAGGCAGCATTGCTTTGGAGTTACCTATTAAACAATATTCTGGAATATCATCAAAAGTTTTGGCAAAGAAGAATCATTTTTTGGATGGGAGGTTAAACAAAGGCCCGGGCCTCAAATTTATCTATGTCTTTGAGTGAGTTTTAACACCATTGACCTGGCCAAACTCCAAAACCATTCATTATATCTTGGCTGTCTCAATCGACCTTGAAATTTTAATAAGGCCCTATATTTCTTGTCTTAACCCACTTTCATAATATTGCTTGGAGCAGCCATCCAGCTGTGGTTTTTCACTTAAGTAGCTAGATTTATCTAGCAGTTAAGGGCATCCCTGTATCTCTTATTCCCCCACAGAAGCAGGAAGGAGCTCAGCGAATTTGTTCCAGTGAAAAGATTTGAACAGCTTAGACAAATAGGTAAGAAAATCCAAGTCAGATAATCCAATTTCTCATACTGCATTCATTAGGAAAAATGATAGAAGCAGGCACCCAGCTGAGCACTTAACTTCAACCATAGTTAAATTCTGCAAAGCCCCAAAAGGTAAAATGTTACAAGAAATTAAAACACCGGGAAGCTTTACACCAAGATACATTCCAGATCATCTGAAGCCTTTTGCCTTTGAATTCTCACAGTTGGCTCTTGGGCGCTTTGATCCATCCTGTCTGAACACATCACCATGCCAAGTTACACAAAGCAGCCCAGCAGGCCTGACAAGGCCCAGGAGCCAGCTCAAGCGTGTGTCTGGCGCATCTCTCCTAGTTGAACTGTCCTCATTGGTGAGGATTTTTAGCATGCAAATCACGCACCTAAAAGCAGTAGGAAAAGGGAAGAGATTCCTCGGCTCCTCCCTGTTTCTAGGGAAGGATATATTTCCTTTCATGACCCCACTATCTCATCTGACAACCATTCCCAAGTGAATTATTACTCTAAGATCCAGAGAGATCATTCATTAATATCAGCTTTATGAGTCTTCATCTAAGAAATACCTCACTAGGACCTTTAATCAGTTTCCATTAAATGGGTTCCTCATTCTGGTTTTCTCTCATTCTCCCCCTTTTCATATTTTAGCCTATTCGAGCAGTGTGTATTAGAGAAATTAGAGGATTTTTCAGTGATTTTAAGGAATATATTGTAATACAGAAATAAGAGGAGCTTAGACTATGACTATACTTGAGTCACTCAGATTGTCTGCATAATCCCCATTTACTCCATATTTCATAGGCAAATATAGATCACAAAAAGCATGCTGAGAAAATAAATACAGTATTCTTTCAGTTGCACAGAATAAGTACAGTTAACCCTTCAACAGGTCAACCCCACATGCAGTCGAAAACCTACATATATAACTTTTGACTCCCCCCCAAAACTTAACTACTAAATAGCCTGCTGTTGACTAGAAGTCTTACCTATAACATAAATAGTTGATTAACACATATTGTCTATGTTAGATGTATTACACACTGTCTTCTTCTAATAAAGTAAGCTAGGGAAAAGAAAATGTTATTAAGGAAATCACAAGGAAGAGAAAATACATTACAGTGCTAGGCTGTGTTTATTGAAAAACATCCTCATGTAAATGGACCTGCACAGTTCAAACCCATGTTGTTCAAGGGTCAACTGTTATGATTGTCTTTAGGGCCTTACAGTGATGTCTTACAAAGGTTTTCTATATGGAATATTTAGACATTAATTTGTGTATGTGCAACTAAAAGGGCCTCCCCAATGAACCTAATTACATTTTGTCCTTTGTAGTAAATTCTCTAGCTGTAATGTATAATATTGATTTGATTAAACCAAGAACCCATTGAAAATGATTAAAGACACAAGAGGTGATGCATACAGCCATTGATTTGTCAGATGACAGTACAACTCATTGCAATAGTAATAATGAACATTGTTCCTGTCTTAAATTAATATAAAACTTTCCACGGCCATTTAACGCACATGAAAAATTTTAGAAATTTACACACTGATTGGCAATGTCAAGTACATACCGACCAGTGAGATAGCTGAACTTCTTAAAAATGTTCTGCACTCTTTAATGTGAGGGAGCCAAATAATTTATGGGCTCTGAGGAGTAAACTCTTCTCTGCAGATGTGCTTGATGCTTTCCAAACAGCCTCTCCTCCTTTGGGCCATAAGAGATTTGACTCAATATGTCATATTCAAATACATACGGTGTGCCTAGCACTGCACTGGGCATTCCTTTTTGAGCAAAATGTAGTAAAACTGTGGTGGTGGGTGGAAGCGTGGGCTGTGGAGCCAGATTTCCTTGGTTTGAAGACAAATTATGCTCTATGTCCTTCTATTTCCTCACTTACAAAGTATAGATAATAATAGTAACCTAATTTACAGAGTGGTTGTAAGGAATACATGATGATAATATATACAAAAAGCAGAGAACTGCTTCTGGTGCACAGAAAGCTCAGTATAAGAATTTTCCATCATGACGTATCCTCCTCGAGCCCAGGGATTTGTGGGCTCACAGTTTTCTAATACTTTGCGCCATTCCTGGTGCAGACTGAATAACCAATGAAGTATGTGATAGATGAATGATGAATGAACAGATGAATGAATTGAAAAAGTCTTACTTCTTTTAATGATAGATAGACATTTCAAATTTGTTTATTCATTCAATAGTTTATGCATTTGTTAGTATGAGAAAGTAAATCTCAGATCACTGATACTGTAATAATCATTCTAAGATGATAAAACACTTCCAAAGAACCATCTGTGTATAAAACACCTATTTTTAATATCAAATGAACCTGTTTGTCAATTGTATTCAGCCAAAGTGACAAAGTAGAAAATATGCCAACACTAAAATTGTCATTAAAAAAAATCATATATGGGGGCACTTGGGTGGCTCAGTCAGTTAAGAGTCTGCCTTCAGGTCAGGTCATGGTCCCAGGGTCCTGGGGTCGAGCCCCGTGTCGTTGGGCTCCCTGCTCAGTGGGGTGCCTGCTTCTCCCTCTCCCTCTGCCCCTCCCCCTGCTTGTGCTCTGTCTCTTTGTGTCAAATAAATAAATAAAATCTTTTAAAAAGTAATAAATAAATCATATGTGTATGTATCTGAATGTACAATAACAAACAATTCTGATCATGCACTCAACAAATATTTATTAAGAGCAGACTTTGCGCCAGGCACTGTCGCATACCCTGAAAATACTCTGCCATCAGAGAGGCTTATATTCTAGGGAAGGACAAAGACAATAAAGGTACACTAACTAATTCATTTTCAGGGTGTATTTTGTTGCTCTTTTAAACCTGACCTGTCAAGATGCAGGCCTGTTCCAAATCAAACATTCTACAGGAGTTAGAGTAAAGTTCTTCTATAAGAAAAGTAGAAAATTGGTAACTGCCCTCAAAAAATCTCCTAGGATAAAGTTATCTGTCTGCTGTTTTTGCTGCAGAATTCTGGAGCTCTGTTCCAGAATCTTTCAAGGACGTGAATGGGCTCACAGTTACAGTTTGAGAATTCTTCACCCTTCTGTGCTATTCTCCACTCCTACTTGCTCACCCCTTTCTCCCCCAATCCACACGTATCCTTGCCTTGTGAGGTAAACGGATCTTCTTTTAGTCAACACATCAATATTGCTCTAGTGTTTCCATATGGACCCATACTAAAATTGTTAATACTTGGGAAAGCTGAAAAATAGGGATCATTATAACAATTCTTACCTCAAAATTTTCTAAGCTTCATCTATGTGTGGACCAGATATATCTGGACAGGTTTACCCTCTCTTTCTGCCTCTTGCAAATACCCCTACATGGCTAGGAATGAGCGTGCTCAAAGGGCCGAATTAAGGAGCTGCCACATACAGAAATTCTCTACTTTTTCAATACAACTGCTACTTGAGTCACTCTTTGTTAAATTGTCCAATGTTCCTTTTACAAAGACCCATTTTAGAAATTTAAGGTTCCAAGTTGAAAGAAATCTCTCTTGACGATGTGATATGCTACCTCCTTCTGTTGGACACCGTGGTGCAAACTCATGATACTTCCCTTTCTGTGTTGGCTGCCAGGAAGCTCAGGGTTCATTTTCTCTTCAATGTCATTAAGTTTTCCAAGCTTTAGTTTTCTGGGACACTTATTCTCCTCTTTATACATTTTCATGCTATTAAAATGACGTGTGCATTTTCTATTTTACTGACTACCAGTTTAGTTGAAACAATGGCTTTTAGTGTCAGCCAGCAAAAGTCTAAGTCCTTTTGCAAATGGAAAGAGAATATACAAGCAAATAAGTAATTCCGAACAACGGCTATTAAGCCTTAAAACCAGCAGACATTCATAAGAGATTTTTCAACAGGCTCAAATAAGCTAAATGCAGAAGTCACAAACCGAGGGCCTTGGGCCAGATTTTTACTTTGGATGTGGTTTATTTATAGCAGACCCAATAATTTTAAAAGAAAAATAAGTTATTAGCATTTAAAAGTTAGAAGATTCCAAATACAAAACTAGATTTCTGACTTCTCTTAAATGGTAATAATGGCTTACAGTAATCACATTCTCTCTCTGCCAGATGCTGTTCTAATATTTAATCTTCTAGAAAGTCCTCTGAAGTGCTACCCATATTACTGTCTACATTTCCCAAATGAGGAAATTAAGGTATCGAGAGATTCAGTAACTTATTTTCCAGGATCACACAGCTCACAAATAGCACAGCTGGGACCTGAACACGCCGTGCCCAAACACCCCCACCCCCCAGGCTCCAGACACTCCCAGATAGGTCACGCAGTTACCTGAAAAGAGAAATCCAAAGGCCTGGACCCACATTCTCACTTGACAACCTGGCATCAGTAGCTGGAACTGAAAACAGCTTTGTCTCTTCAGATGATCCCCTGGTGTTTGTAGGCATTTCAGTTTATGACCCTTGCCTTAATTCTAAGTTTAGAGCCTACAGGCTTGAGGAGGGAGCTGCATTTTGAATGTGTTTTCTGCATTCATAGGTGTAGTCTTTGCTTGAGGTTAATTAACATTCATGAGTCCCACAGGCCTTGAGGGTTCCTATGAAGTCCTCAACACTGACACCAAAATGGGCAAATGAGAACCCAAATACATCTCACTGTCGCACAGCACATAAAAGCCATTTTACCTCAATTATTCCCCAAAGCATTTCACGCTTAATTGTTTCACATTTACGGATAATATGGACATGAATGACCACATTTGCATATTTATGTTGCTCATTTGCCCTGCATGCCGCAGTCACTGCTTTAGAAGGATTTGTATACCACCTGTTCTCTGTCAGTTATCTTCTCTCTGTGGTAAAGATTCGTGGATAGAAAAAAGTGAAAGTAAAACTAATCTCCTTCATTAAAGGTGGAGAGACTTTTAATAAAATGGGACTTGCTCTGCACTTCAGAGGATAAGCAGAAACCTTTGAAGGATTTTCTGTCTGAGGAGTTTCCAGGGAGGAAAGGATATGATTTAGTCAGTGAGTCAGCTAAGCTCATTAATTCAGGTAACTTGTTTCTAAAAAAAGGGAATTTTCCTCTGAAATGCTGCTATTGCAGACCTTTTTTTCCCTTCTATATCACAACGTCTAGCCCCTGAGACAAACCACTATTGTTCATTAGTTGAATTAGTTGTACAATTATACATTATCATTTGTTAAAATTGCGTTCCTGATTCCCAAATTGTAATTTAAATAAAAAAGCAATTGAGAATTGCTTTTCCCAAAATAATGTGTTTTTCTTTAATTCAAATAGATAAAGGAGGCATTTCTTGAAACTGCTCTTTGTTATTCTCTTTGATATTTTATCAGGAAAGATATATCTGTAATGTAGGACATACAACTGTGAAATAGGAAGTAAGTTTTGGATTTCTCTCCTTTCTTTAGTTTTCTTCCTCATATCACCCCAACTCTTTACAGTGCTAATAAGTTCAACAGGTAACTTATAATAGTAATAGCAATACTGTTTGAGAATGTATTATACTATAATAATATGTGTTCTATACATAAGTATTAGTAGAATATGTAAATATTAATACATGGTATTAATTATTATACCAATTGTTATAATACTTAATTATAATAAATATAATACCAATTATCAATTACATGCTATCATAAATATACCATCGTTATCATTAGTTTTATTATTCTATTATAATTTGAAGCAACATTTAATTCTCTTGTATTGACTGAAGGTGGTCGAAGAGCACAAACTTTGAATTATAAGATGAATAAGCTCTGAGCATCATATGTAGAGCATGGTGACCGCCATGAACAATAGTGCATTAAATGCTTGAAGGTTGCTAAGAGAGTAGATATGAAAAGTTCTAAAAAAAAGTTCTTACACAAAAGTAAATATGTGAGGTGTTGTATGTGTTAACTAACCTTCCTGTGGTGATCATTTCACAATACATTTGTGTATCAAATCATCGCGTTGTACACCTTAAACTTATACCAAGTTATATGTCCTTTACATATCAGTAAAGCTGGAAAAAAAGAGAGAAAATAAGCTAATTAAAATATTTAAACCTCCTTCTTTTTCCTCATGAAAAAGACAACCCAGGAGAGTCTCTCCTTGATTCTCAGTGATCGAATGTCTTTCTAGATAGGCATTTCCTGTTAAAAACTATAATTTCTAGCCCAAGGCCTTTAAGAATATTTTGTGATAGGATTTCATAATAAGGTTATGCAAACATAGTCACTTATCCATTGCAGATTCATACATGTTAGAGCAAAATTAAAAAAAAAAAGAAGTCCTAGGAATTGTTGAAATACTTTCCCAAGAAACTATTTCCCCAGGCAAGAGTTGAAGGCAGAAACAGTTCTGTGGTAGACAGCACAAGGGATTACATGCCAATTGCAATTAGAAGAAGCAAGAGAATTCACCTAGAGACCAGAAACACAATTCCTTTTATGGCATATTAGAAACATCCCAATCTCTCTCAATAGTAGTATTCATCAAACAGCTAACATTCTGAAATTCCCTTAAGAGGTTGTTGGAGTGAAAACAAATTTGTTTTTAGTGTGGTATCCTCAGGAAAGAAGCCTTATAGAATCATTTGCCTTGTTGGCCTGTCCACCTCGTATAATAACTATTGATCCCATAGGCTAATTTCACCTAACTTTGATAGAGGGGCAAAGGGTCTACAGCTGGACAGAGTCTCATAAGTTTCTTGTAGTTTCTTCTGATCCCTTCAGAAGAGTTGTTTAATGATACCATTTCGAAGAGAATAAAAAAACAAACCAAGTTTCTGCTGTGAAGTTGTCACTGTAATGGAAGATGATTACATCGGAAGAAGTTCAAATGGAAACGAATGTTTGTAGTTGCCTTGTAGTTTCCTGTTAACAAGCAAAGTGAGCATCATATGTAACTCCACAGACTAGCAGGCATCTTTGCTTCTGATCGTTGCATCCTGAAACTTTATAATAAATTCCACTCTTGGGTTTTGCACATCTGAGTGGCTGACTTCTTGTTTATTACAGTGAACTTAACCAGTTCCCAGAAGTGTGTTGCCATAATGGAAGGGCTTTCTAAGAGGTGCTGGTGAGTCAGATTCTGGATGGCACAAACAAGAATTAAGGAAAGTGTCAGGAAGGAAACCGTAGACCTTCCTACAATAATGTATACCAACGTGACAAGTCAAGTTCAAGTCTTGAATAGAGTAGTATCTGAGAGGGCCCAGGTCTGAGTGTGCTGGGGATCCTGCTTATACAGTGTGCTGCTGAAATTTGGGAGTCCCAGGGCAAAGGCACAATTTATTATGAGGAATGTATTCACAAAGTTAGGGATGAGCCAGGGGAGGGCTTCCAAGTCTGGTACAGGATACAGCATCATGTGGTACCCAAATCCCACAGAGTAAGGAACTCAAGAATCCTGCTAGCACCTCATCACATTCAATTAGAGGTACCAGGATGGTGTGGCTAACACCTGAGGGCCTTCCTCTACTCTTACTCTACACCTGTGGTTTTAATTTTTCTCTCTGATGACAAGGCAGGAAATCAAAAAATACATGCATACAATTAATGTATATAAATTTTAATATAAAGTTTAATATAAAATCTATTTGGGGTTTTATACTTCAATTTATATATTATATGTATATTATTTTCCCACTTGCAAGTGAGGAAAATAGCACCTAATATCTTGCTCTAGCTAAGACCTCAAAGATTGTATAGCTGGATGAGAAGTCCTGCAGGTGAACAGGATCCTAATTACAGACAGCTGGAATAAGGCTTGGGCTGGATAGGAAATGAAGCTATGAAGATGGTTCAAATAATTTGCTTTCATAATTTCCATATTTCAGCCCTTTCTACTTGAACTTTACACTCTAAGCAGTAAAGAAGTAGGTTACATAGAAAATACACAGAATTATTTGCTTAAGCACAATGTAAAAATAATACCAACTTGGGAGTTGGCCAGACTGGAAAGTATATATTTAAATTTTTTGAAAAATAGTCCAAATGTCAACAAATACACTTCACACTGATATTTGGAATGTTAGCTTCTCTTAGGTATACTAATTACTTCTCCTGGTACTATTACTAGATATTCATTTTCCAAACTCTGTGAGCAATATTGTTGAGTGCCAAGAAAGGACCCAAGGAACTACAAAGGGAAGAAGGAAATGGGTGAATTGTTTCCATGAGACTACTGCTTCATGAAATGTGGAACAGCAGAGCTCTAAATCCTCACTTAAATGAATCAGTATGACTACAGAGAGCTTGTAATAAAATACAACTTTAAGAAATGCTATGGATCAGATATAAGATGTGCAACTGGATAGAAATTGGACAGATCTTCAGTAGACCAGGGAAGTTGCCCTCACAAGGAAATTAAGTCCTATTGGGAATGAGGGTAAGTGCAACTACATATGTGGAAATTTCATTTTCTGGAGCTGCCACCACGGTAGCCAAGTAGGGAATCCAGTTACAAATGCAGGTAGTCTTTAAACATGACACCTGATGACATAAGGCCCAGGGAGAAGGTGCTTCTTGGCTTTCAGAGAATATATATATATATTCTCTGGAAAAAAAAAAAAAATATATATATATATATATATACATAAAGACTGTGAAGTAGTATCCAAACATAAAGCAGATAATTGTCTCTATTACAATATAAATGCAATTAGGACTGTAAATCAAGTTACATTTTCTCGTAGCATTAAAAATACAATTAAAAAATAGATTACAAATTTAAAGTACATGCAAAAGAAGCACAAGAATGAATGTAAGACAAAAAGAAATAGGATTGCTCTCTCAATGTTTCATTATCCTTTCTAGAAGTAGTCATGGGAATTAATACAAACCACCGTTTCTTAAAAGCTAGGCTTGCTGCTGCATTAACAGGATCCCAACTTCTGCGATGTGCTAGGTGGAGAATCCTCAGTAAAGAGCCGGGAGCCTAGCAACGGCATTGCAAGAGAAGTGGTGGCTAAAGTTGCTCAGTAGCTAATATTTGCAGTTAAATTGCTGGGCTGTTTTCAATTTTCCTTTGCAAATCTAGATGAATCTACCAGGTACCTCAGCATTACTAATTGCTTAAAAGTGTTCATTTTTTTTCAAAGGATAAAAATTCATTATTTAAGAGGTGAAACTGATGGGGGGAAAATACTATTATTTTACTTTAAAAAAGGTCTAAGGATTTAGGGATTTTAGTAATCAAACTCTTACAAGAAAGTATTACCCGAATAGTCAAAACTAGTACTACAGATCATGTTTCACCCAATGGAATTTAAAATGTTTTGGTTATGACATATTATTCTAATCATAGCCTTTTATAAACTCTACTTCCATTAGCAAGAATGGAATTTTCATGAAGATTAGGTCACATTGGTGTGTTTTTTCACTTTCTTTTTTTCCAAACTACTTACCTCGACAAAATGCACTTTGGAAAACAGAATAAAGGGAGGTGAATATATAGTAATAAAAGGTGCTTCTGTTAAAATATTTTTCTTTCAAAATTACAGTAAAGGTCTCAAGACCAATTTTAAAATCTCACTATATATCAATAGTGTTCATGCATCCTTTTAAAAATTTCCTACAAAACTTACGAAGTTTAGAGGAGTATTATATATATTATCTAATATCTACATATTATAGATGATATAAAAGTACTTATTTTGTATCAAAACTAATTATAATTATATACATTAATTTGTATAATTATAGATTATAATTTATTTTATCCAAAAATCCTAATAACCTTAATCTTCAGTTTGCTTTTTGCTATTTCCTTTCAAGGAATCTTTCTCATTTCACTTTTATTAAAGTCACTTTTAATGCACGGTCATCATTCTGGTCAACGATAGGATTAGCTTTCACTCTCCATTTCTGCAGATTTGGTGATAACATTTTAATTCAGCAAGTTATCTAAACCATTCACAGAATCGCTGTTTTATACAAGAGCACCTGTATTAGGTTGTGCTCAAATGAGACAGAATATCTCCAAGTTATATCTCTGCGTTTTATGCCTTCATTAGTTCCTAAGGCAACAAGAGCAATAAATAAGTCTGACTTACTCTAGAATCAAAGAACATTGTTTACACCATTTTGTTTTCCTATCAGCGCTGACCTGTACTTATTATTATCAGCCTTGTAGAGAGAAGAAATGTTGGGCCTCAGTGGTTAAGTGACTTTCCTGAGGTTAGAGTTTCCACAGAAAGTTAGAATTTGAAGAGCTACTAATGGATGTCTCCAGAGCGTATGCAGCAGAAAAACTCTTTGAAAGAAGTGACTATTTCTACTCCATAAATGAAAATTATCTAATAACTCTCTTATATTCCAACATTATTCAAAGTGATAGTTCAATGAAATAACTCTCTGAAAAGGTTTCTTCTGACCTTAAGTAAGGTACATTATAGCTGAAACTGTTTGAAACTCTGAAATGTTCTGTAAATGGAAACAAGAAACACATTAATTAAAAGCCAAAAGTATTTTCCCACCTTAGGTGCACGCTTTTGGTGGGTAGTTTAGGAGATTGCTTAATATTCACAAGGGAACTGTAAAAACGGAGACGACTACCTCAAATAAAGCCCCAAGTGGGAACATGAGAGAAATGAGAGAAACATGAGAGAAATTAAAAATAAATTAGGTTGTGTTTCTATATACTCCCCACCTTTTTTCAACCTTAAAGAATCCCCAGATCTTCTCTGTGTTCTGATCCTCCTTCCTTACCCCATCTACTTAACACCCTCTCTCTGCTGGCATCAACTCTCCAGGCTACACACACACACACACACACACACACACACACACACACAGAGCTTGTGTGAATTTTCTGTTCTTTAACTGATGCCAAATAACTACCTTGAGTAAAACAGGGTATTGCTGATAGTAAAGGACTAGGTAAAGGGATCCTACGTGCCTGCTTCCTCCTAGCTGGGACGTGCAGAACTGAACAGGTGAGGAAACAGCATGGATGTTGCTTGCCTTGTGTTCTAGTGCAAGGACCTGAAGGCTATGTTATTAAGTTTTTGAAATGTAGTCAACAACCCAAAGGGAGCTAGGCATATAAGGAAATCCCAGAAAAAAAAAACAAATCAGACAAAAATTGAGAGACAGTAAAAAGATTATTTCAAACAAATGGGGAAAGGCATGTTCTGAAGCTTAGAATGATAAACTGTGAAGTTATAACAGGTAGTTGGGTGATAAAATAGATAATATGGGACCAAGGGTGTGTGTCAGGAGCATCTGTTTCTCCTGCCACCTTAGCCTGTAAGCAGAATTTCTCAATGTTCAGTCAGTTCAACATCATGAAGGGGTTTCAGATGTCTTTTTGTTGTTGTTGTTTTTTAAATTTCAATTTTTTATTTAAATTCTAGTTAGTTACATCAAAAACTAATGATGTTGGCTAACTGAACATAATAAATAAATAAATAAATAAGCCACTGGGGAAGGGACAGTAAATCTTGTCACTTTCAGAGCACAGGAAAGACCCATTGCTGCTGGGAGAAGAGTAGAAGAAAAGCTTCTTATCTTTTGGGAAAGACAGAAGAGAATCCTGTATTCAGTTTCCTATACTTATAACATTGGAAGCCTTCCACCACTGGAAGAGAGATCAGAAATTCTCTTTTGTACAAGATAAGCTACAGACATAAGACAGAGTTGGCTGCCACGAGAAGGAGGCACAGGAGTGCTGAAAAGTCCCAACCTCAAGACCTAAGCACGTGAAGCCTACCTAACACTGAGGCCGTGCTAACACAACAGAGAATACACTTGCCCCTTACCACCACTCTAGCAAGCATTTAATGACAAGCAACAGTTTACCACCAGAGAAGAAAAGAACATACAGAGAAATGACTTCTGTGCTGTAGACATACAGCAACAACTAAGAGCTAAGACCCAAAGATGGTCCAGATGTTGGAGCTAGCACATAGGATCTTTAAAATAACTATGACCAATATGTTAAAATAGCTAGAGAAAAAAAGAGGATATATACATAAACAGATTGTTAAATTCAACAATGAGGTCAAAATTCCTCTACATGTCAAATATAACTGGAATAAATTACTTAAAAAATACATTATCAGAAATGAAGAATTATTTTTACAATACCAACTAATGAAAGAATCCGTGAACTTGAAGATACGTAAATAGAAATTATCCAAACTGAACATGAAGAGAAAAAAAGTGAAAAATAAAAAATAAAGACAGTACATTCAAGAGCTCTGGGACATCAAACAGTTTAACATATCTGTAATTGAAGTACCAGCAAGAAAATATTCAAAGAGAAAGTAGCTTAGAATTCTCTAAAAGTAATGATAATGAAAGACACCAAATCCCAAACTAAAAAATCTCAGAGAACCCTAAGAAGAAACACACACACACACACACACACACACACACACACACACACACATACACACACTCCTGAATATATCATTTGAAACTGCAGAAAACCAAAGATAAAGAGAAAATCTTGTAGTTATCCAAAGAAAAGAGATATATTACATGCAGGAGCAAAGATGGGGATTTTAGGAGACATCAGGCACTGTGTCTGATGTGACATCTTTAAAATACGTTTTATAAAGTCAACCCAGAGATTTTATGCCCAGTGAAAATGTCTTTCAAAAATGAAGGCAAAACAGACTGTTTTTAGACAAAAGCTAAGAGAATGCATTACCAGCATCCCAGTGCTGCTATAACTATTACGTGAAGTCTTTCAAGCAGAAGGAATAGAATACCAGAGAGAAATTCAGATCTCTACAAGGAAATGAAGATCTTGAGAAATGGCTTTAAAAAAGTAGACTCAAGCAAGGTAAGTATAAAAGACACTTGGAAGATTGAATATTTTCTCTTTAAAACCAGAAGTAACGCAAAACTATCCACTATCAACCATTTCTATTCTATATTGTATTGCTGGCCCTGACCAGTGCAGTTATGATAAAACAAAGAAAAAAACCAGTTATACCCATTGGAAAAATAAATAAAAGCCTCTCTATTAACAGATGATGTGATTATTTAAGTAGAAAAATCTCAAATAATTTGCCAAAAAGCAGCTAGAAGTGATGAGTTTAATATGGTTGCAGGATACAAAGTAAATATACAAAAATAATTGTGTTTCTCTATGCCAATATTGAATATGAATTTGAAAAAGAAACATTTTTCAAGTATCATTTACAATAGCACAAAAATCATGAAGTACTTAGGTATTTTTTTTAAAGATTTTATTTATTTATTCGACAGAGATAGAGACAGCTGGCAAGAGAGGGAACACAAGCAGGGGGAGTGGGAGAGGAACAAGCAGGCTCATAGCGGAGGAGCCTGATGTGGGGCTCGATCGCATAATGCCGGGATCACGACCTGAGACGAAGGCAGACGCTTAACCGCTGTGCCACCCAAGTGCCCCTGAAGTACTTAGGTATTAATGTAACACAATAACAGTTGCAAGATTAGCATGTTGAAAACTATAAAACACAGATGCAAGAAATCACAGAAGTCCAAATAAATGAGATACGTACATGAGATATGTTCGTTGATTGGAAAACTCAATGCTGTTAAGATATCCAGTCTCCCAAATTTGATCTATGCCTGTAATGTAATACAAATCAAAATACCAGGAAGATTTTTTTGGGTACAAATTGACAAAGAGATTCTAAAATTTATATGGAAAGCCAAAAGAAATAGAATACCCAAAACAAATTTGGAAAAGAACAAAGTTGAAGAACCCATACTATACGACTTCAAGATCTACTATAAAGGTACAGCAATCAAGACATTGTGCTATTGGCAAAGGACAGACATAGGCAAATGGAACACAATAGAGTCCAGAAATAGAGCCACACATATATGATTAAACTATTTTAGACAAATATAAAAAGCAAATAAGTGGAGAAAAGGTAGTTGAAAAATAGATCTGTATTTTAGGGAGTCAAGTTATTACATATATATTATATATGTGATATATGTAGCATATACACACATTCCTATAAAACATAGATATGTATATTTGTGCATATATACAATAAAAATATGTTTCTGCTTTTTTCAAGAGTCAAGAAATATTCCATTTTCTATGTATTTCCATGTGCTTTTTTTCCATTTGCAATGTGATTTCTGATTCACCCTCCATGACTTTCAGTTCAAGTGTCATCCTGAAGAACCCTTCCTTGATTTACCTCCTGCCTGAAGATACACCTTCATCCCTATTCCCATGCTGTTGGAGGCACATCTTTTGTGCATTAAAATTTCACATTTAAACACTCTAATGAATGTAACATTTAGGATACCCTAATGCAACTGTTGATTACTTTAGTTGTCATTTTTCCATAATAAGCTTGTGAGCTTCTTAATGTCTTTCCTCTCTGCATCCCCAGTTCCCTATACAGTGCCTGGCTTGTGGGAAATATTTAAACAGGATGGTAGCATTATAGAGTTGGTAAGAACATGGTTTAGTAAATCAAAAGATCTGATTTTGAATTCTACCTCTTGTAGCTACTAGTATGCATGCTTGGTTACATTATTCCATCTCTTCTGAGACTTAGGTTTCTATAAGACAGGGATCATAATGCTACTTCCCTCAGAAAGTTACTGTGATGTATTAGCTATCTACTATTGCTTAACAAGTCATTCCCAAAATTCTGCCCCTTAAAATAACACCCGTTCATTACCTCAAAGTTTATGTGCAATATCCTTAGCCGGGCCCTCTACTTCAGAGCCTCTCCTATGGCTGCAGTGAAGGAGTGAGCCAGGGCTGGGGTCTCAGCCGAAGGCTCAGTTGAGAAGTAATCACTTCCAAGCTCACTCACATGGTTGTTGGCGGGATTCAATCCTTGAGGGTGGTTGGACAGAGGGCCTCAGTTCCTTAATAGTGATGGGCCCTCTATCGGTGGTAATTTGATAAAAGTCATCAAAAAAGAGAGCCATCTGAAAAGATGGAAGTCACAGTCTATTTGACATAATCACAGAAGTGACACCCCATCACCTCTGCCACATTGCTTTTTTAGAATCAAGTTCCTAGTTCCAAAACAAAACCAATTGGAGGGGATTACACCAGAGTGTAGATACCAGGAGATGGGGATCATGGGGGCCATATTAGAAGTCTGCCTACCATGTGTGAGTGCTGAATCAATAAAACCGAAAAGTTCAGCAAAGTGTCTAAATACACAGCAAGAACAGAAGCAGCTATTTTTATCTCATGGGTAAATGAACTAATGAATGAATGAATGGTTCTGCAGTTAGCCTGAGTTACCACTAGATGGTGGTACAACCTTCGTAGCATTCTGTCATTAAAGCGGGGTCAGAGATTTTCAGTGCTGGAGCAACCAGCAGAACCAAGAGTAAAAGGACATTTACAAACAATGAAATCAACAAAGATACATTTTTAAAACAGGAATGTTAAGCACCTAATGAAAACTCTGGAATCTCTAATGCTACAAATCCCTATCCTGACTTTTTCTTCTAGAGTAAACCATAAACTATGCAAACAAAATAAACAAAAACCCCATTTCAGCTTCATTTTGATAGATGAGATTTCTTATTCAGATAGTACTCATCCAGCCCTGCTTTAAGTTTTCATTGTTTACTTGGGCTTTCAGAGACTTGGAAGCTTTTTTGTGTCTGTTTTCAAATATGAGGTCTATTACATTTTTCTAAATCAAAGTAAAATAAAATATGCTTGTAGAAAACTTGGAAAATCCAGAAAAGAATGAGGAAAATTTAGAACAATTCTAATCCCACCCAGAAATATTTTTGTGTGTTTCTTCTACCTTCCCGTCTCTCTCCTCCAAAATATTTCCTAAAAACATAATTTTGGTGGATTATGTGGCTCTGCAGATAAATCTCTGGTTTTGTAAATCAGAGCTAAAATTTAAATGACCCCAGCCTGAGGAATGAAAGGAAAGTGGCCTTTAGGATTCGACGGACAGAGATTCAAGTAAGAACTCAGCCACTTACTAGTTGTGTGAACTTAACCTTTCTAAGACTCCGTTTCCTAATACGGAAGTATGTCTATTTTCTAGAGTTATTAAAACGATAAAATGAGCTAATGTTCAGGCTCTAGGACAGTGAGTCAACTTTAAATGTTGCATAACATGTGTTACATTTTGTTTGCAAATTACTTCTTCCCAATAGCTGCAATTTTTGTTTCATCTCTTACTAGGATGACCAGATTTGATGACAGACCTCAAAAGGTATATTTAAATGTAAATTATGTGTTAAGGTTAATTAATATGTAATTGATTATAATTAAGTATAATTAAATATTAACTCATTAGGTTCCTGATTTTACCTTACTCAGTGACCATTATATGTGTTGATCTTACATGCTTCTGTTTCACAATTCTAGCAGAATGTTATTTTCTAGATGGGGTTGAACTTTATTGAGTTTTAGGACCTATTCAAAATATCATGTTTTTGTTCGTATACAGATTAATGTATGCTGTTGACAAATTCTCCAGTTTTAGACTGTATCCATATTTCTGGAATGATCATAATTTTGAATTGCTTTCTTTGATGCGTTTTTAAAAAGATTTTCTTATTCTTATTTTTTACATTTTGCATTATGATAAAATACACACACAATTTTTGCCTTCTTAAGCATTTTCAAATATACAGTTCAATAGTGTTAAATACAGGGGCGCCTGGCTCAGTCAGTTAAGTGGCCAACTCTTGATTTCGGCTCAGGTCATAATCTCAGGATTGTGAGATCAAGTCCCACATCAAGTCCCACATCCGGCTTTGCTCTCCACGGGGTGTCTGCTTGAGATTCGCTCCCTCCCTCTCCCTTTGGCCCTCCCCCTACTCTTTCTCTCTCTCTCAATAAATTTTAAAAATCTTTAAAAAATAGTATTAAGTACACTCATATTATTGCACAATCTTCAGAACTCTTCTCATCTTGCAAAACTGAAACTCTGTACCCAAGAAACATTTCCCTCCTCTCCCCAGCCCCTGGCAACCAGCGTTGTACTTTCTCTCTATGGTTTTGACTACTCTTGGTACCTCACATAGGCGGAATCACACGGTATTACTCTTGTGGCTAGCCTCTTTCACTTAGCATCTTATCATGTTTCAGCCATGTTTTAGCATGTATCAGAATTTCCTTCTTTTTAAAGGTTAAATAATATTTCACTATATGTACGTATCACATTTTGCTTATCCAATCACCCAAAGACAGACACTTGGCTTGCTTCCACTCTTTGGTTATTATAAATAATGTGTATGGATGCACAGATATCTCTTTGAGACCCTGCATTCAATTCTTTTGGGTACAGATCCAAAGTGGGATTGCTGGATCATATGATAATCCTGTTTTTCAGTTTTTGAGGATCTCCAGACTGGTTTTCCTAGTGGCTGCCCCACTGTACATTCTCATCCAGAGTGAAAGGATTCCAGTTCCCTCACATCTTCACCAACACTGGCTATATTTTATATTGTTTGGGGAATAGCCATCTTAATGGGTGGCACGCCACATGAGTTTGATTTACACTTCCCTAATGCATTATACATATGCTCTTTATTTTGGAACAGTGTTACGTTTTCAGAATGATTTCGAAGAAAGCACAGAGTTTCCTTATACTCTACACCCAGTTTCCTGTATTACTGAGATCTTATGTTAGGTTGCTACCTTTTTCACAATTCATGATCCAATATTGACACATTATTATTATTATTAATTAAAGTCCATACTTTACTCAGATTTCCTTAGTTTTCCCCTGTTATATTTTTTCTGTTAACTCCATCCAAGATACCACATTCCATATCACATTCAGTTGGCATGCCTCCTTAGGCTCTTCTTGGCTGTGACAGTTTCGCAGACCTGCCTTGTTTCTGAGGACCTTGGTAGTTTTGCAGGGTACTGCTCAGGTATTTTGTAGAATGTCCTTCAATTGGGATTTGGCTGATGCTATTCTCTTAATTAAAGTGCTTTTAGAAGGAAGACCACAGAGGTAAAGCGCCAATTCATCACATCATATCAAGGGAACACTCTCAGTCTATCTTACCATGTTGACATTAACCTTGATCACATGACTATAAGGTAATGTTTGCCAGGATTTTTAAAAATGTATTTCTAATTTAGTTTGTTAATATCTTGTTTAGTACTTTGGCATCAATATACATAAATATGATTGGTTCATCATCTTTTTTGGGTAATATTAGATTTAGATGCTGACCATATGCTATGTTTATATAGTGAATTGAATACCTTTCTATCTTTTTCTCAAAGAGACTATCTAGCATGGGCATTATTATTAATTTATAAAAACTGTTTGGTGCCTGAACCTTGTGTTGGTGGACACCTCTTGCAATATTTCTCCTAGCTCTTATATCATTCATATGCTCTATTTCTTATATAGTCAATTTCGTTCATTTTTTCCCCAGAAAATTATACATTGTTTTCAGATTTTAAATATCTTACTATAAATTATAAATTGCATTTCTATATATATTTTAATCTTCTTTGCGTCTGGTTTTGTGGTTTTTATTTGTTCTTGATTTTAAAGTTTTTTCTTGAGAAAATTTATGTTATTTATTTATTTGTATATTTATCTGTTGTTTATTTTTATATATATCTTTTTCCCTCCATTGAATTAAAAACCTGTAGCTCTTGAATCTCTCAATTTCACTGCATATTATGCTTTCTCCTTCATTAATCTCTGTCCTGATAGGGCTTATCATTTACACTGATCTTTTTATTATTTTCTGCTTCCAAATTTTAAAATTAGAGCAGTACTTATTTTTTTACGTTTTTATGACTTGCTTTTGAAAACAGGTTTAACTATTTTAAATGTTTTCACGTATTTTACTATTCACATTCTGTTTTTATTGTGATAAGAACACTTAGGTAAGATCTACCCTGTTAGCAAATTTTTAAGTACAATATAGTATTATTAACAATGAGCACAGTGCTCTGTAGTAGTTCTCTAGGACTTACTCAGTTTTCATAATTGAAACTCTGTACTCTTTGACTACCACCTTCCTGCTTCTCCCTCATCCCTGCCCCTGGCAACCACCTTCTTCTCTCTGCTTCTGTGAGTTTGACTGTTTTAGATTCCGCCTATTAGTGGGATCATGCAGTATTTGTCTTTTTTTCCTCTCTCTGGCTTATTTCACTCAGCACTGAGCATCATCTCCTCCAGGGTGATCTGTGTTGTTGCATATGGCAGGACTTCCTTCTTTCTTAAGGCTGTGGCGTTGATTGTTAATGCCTTCTCTTTCATTTCTGATTGTATTTATTTGAGTCTTCTCTCCTTTTTCCTTGGCTTGTGTAGCTAAGAGTTCGTCTATTTTAATTCCAAAAAAACAACTCTTGGTTTCATCGATTTTTTTCTATTATTTTCATTCTCCATTTTATGTATTTCCACTCTAATCTTTATAATTTCCTTCCCTTTATTGACTTTGGGCTTAGTTTGTTTTCTAGTTTCTTGAAGTGTAAAGTTGAAATCTTATTGATGTAGGCATTTGTCACTGTAAATTATCCTCTTAATCTTGCTTTTGCTGGCCCCATAAGTTCTCGAATGCTGTTTTGCATTTTTGTTTGTTATAAAGGGTACAACTCAGGGACAGCAAAATAGATGTGTGATCCAGCAAGGTATGCCAGGTGGTGTGGTGTGGAACTTCTGCCCCCGTTCTAAACATCCCCCTTGCCCTGCCCTTTGATGTATTCACCAATCTGGAAGTTCTCTGCACCCCACATTTTGGGAATTTTTGTGGAATTTTTATCACATCATAGGATTGGTTGCTAATAATCTTCAGCCCCTCTCCTCTTCCTGAAGGATGTGGGGTAAGGATGAAATTTTCAAGCTACTAATATTGGCTTGGTCTTGCTGGTGATCAGCCCCACTCTGGAAGCTATCCAGGAGCCCACCAAAGTTGTCTCAAAACAAAAGACCCTCTTATCACCCAGGAAATTCCAGGGGATTTAGGAGCTCTGTGTAAGATGCTACTATCACCAGTTTCACTCAGGAAATTACAAGTTTTAGGAGTTCTGTGTAGAAACTGGGGTTAGAGAGCAAATATATATTTCTTATTATGTCACACATTGCAACCAGTTTTCATGCATATTATCACAAAAATAGTGTAATCTCCTAAAACTTTCTTCATATCCCTTTATAAATTAAAATTTCAGAAAAGTGAATTGACTTCTTAGAGTAATGTTTTCTTTCTTTTGTGGAGCACTAGGGATGTGTGATGGATATATGGTATATATCAACCACCATGCATTCCTTTTGTCCTTACTCCTTCCTAAAAGAGCATTAATTTATTAAATATAATCCCCTTTTCCTAGCAGCCAGTTATAGGGAAGCTGACTCCACTCTCAGTTCCAAAGGGTAATCCTATTCCCTCTCCCTACCTGCCACCGATTCCTTTAGGAATGGATATAAGTAAAGATTTACTGATGGTTTCTAGGAGAGTTCTTATTTGTTCTTAAGGAAGACCTAAGGGAAGGATATGAATGAAGAAACATGTAGATAGAGTGCCACTTGCAGCCATCCCGTAACTATGAGAATAGCTCTGGGATGAAGTTGAGCCTTCACCCAGCAGAGTGGAAAGAGTAGATACCTGAATTCTTCACCTTGTTGAGTCTTGAGGTCAAACTACCATGGCAATGTCTTGGACTTCCTCTTTAATGAGCCAATAAACATTATTTAAGCAAGTTTCATTTAGGTTTTGTTACTGCTTGATGCCAGATCGTCTTAACTAAGACATGACCTCAATCCTGTCTCCTTAGCAAGGACACAGCTAGACCCAGTGTTTGCCAACAGAGTAAATTTGCAAGCTACATTGTACATCCTCATTAACTACCTTGGGTAATGGTCAAATCTCCACCTCAGATCAGCAGCAGGAAAGCAGTTCCTGCTCGATTTTAAGTGGCTGGTATTCATCTGTTGCAACACGGCTGAAGTGGGATCTTACCTACCCAGCACATACTTCAGACCAGTGGAATACAGGCAAAGTTTCAATTCCAGCCAGAGTTTTTCCCTCTTAGGCGGGCATTTCAATGGCACTTGTGGGATGCATTACACAAAGTATACTTATCTGTCTTTACCTTTGCCTTATTTTCTCTGCAAGTTGTCATTTCTGAAGGCATGTAGAAATACAAAGTATAAAGATGGAAGAGGGAAATCGTACTCTGACTGCCTCTAAAAAGCAGCTGAGTGGTGTTGCCTGCTTTTCTCATTAGTACAGACCTCGTAGGAGCACCGTGTCTTCAGACTCTCCCTTTGGGGAGTGGGGTTTATGAGATAAGCTCAGTTATCAGTTCCGTTGCTACTTTTTGTTTTGTCTTAAATTTATGTATGATCTTGGCTTTGTTTAATTCCACTCCTTTGATTTTATAGTTAGGCATTTTCCCCATTTTAGACAATAAGTTATCTTTTAATTTTATTTTTTAGTTATTTTGTTAGCACTCATCTTTTTCATGTCTTCATATGTATTTTAGTGGGACATGGAGAGGAGCTACTAGATAGATGATAGACAGATGTGCCCCTGCCAAAAAGCCATTACTATTATTGTTGACGGCTGTCACTGTTGTTTATACTTTTCAAACTTATTTCTTGTGATCACGATATAGCTACACATATGACAGAGGTATAGTAAGTATAAAGAAAACTTTGAGTGACAAAGTAACATAATCGTTAATTAGATGGTCTTTGGACACTGCCAGATCTGAATATAAATTCTGGCTCTGCCTCTTGCTAATTCTCTTGGGCAGTTTCAATTTGTTCAGCTTCATAATACTTATCTCACTGTGAAGTTGTAAGAAATAAACAGTAGGAACAGTGGTTCAGTCAGTTAAGTGTCCGACTCTTGATTTCAGCTCAGGTCATGATCTCAGAGTCATGAGATCGAATCCTGTGTCGGGCTCTGCACCGGGCGGGGAGCCTGCTGAAGAGTCTCTCTCTCTGTCTCCCTGCCCTCTCTCTCTCTCTGCCCCTCCCCCCATAAAAAAAAAGAAAAAAACTGTAAGCAGTGTTTATTTCTTATAAATGAATAATATTTAAATACTTAGCACAATGATCTGAACACTGTACAGTAGGCATTGCTAATAGTGTGTTCAGTATTCTGCATATTTTCATTAAATAGCTTAGAATTTATATTTATAAAACAGATATATTTCTAACATAAAATTAACATTTCAAATGGTTCTCTTGTTACTTAATTTTTTAAATAATGAGATTTTTACTTTTTTTAACCAAACCTCAAATTTAAAACATTTAGAGAAATATATAACCCTACAGTTGTTTGGTACTTTATATTTTCCAAAATATTTGCATTTGACTTGCCTATTCGATTCTCACAACAGCATGTAGAGGCAGGCAGGACAATGTGTTCACTTGCCCTTCGCTACGGACAAAGCTAAGACTCAGGAACTAAATGATCTGAAGGAGCACACATTAAACGAAACCATTTCTAGAATGTTTAACCCCCAAACACCTCCCTCCTCTTCTATATTTATTGAATAGTCTAGTCATTAATATATGGAAAATAGTTCAGAAATTATGTCTGTATAAATAGCTACATTATGCCAAATTTTTTTTTAAATATTAAGATTGTACTAAGGGTGAAATGGAAAAATGATTAGAGGAAAAAGACAAAATGTGGAGGGAAATGCCCTGGTGCATATTTAATATGTTCTGTTTATCTTATGAAGGACATAATGAGATTTAATCAGTTAATAGGCGGCATATGGTATGATCCACGGTAGGTTAGAGACCTCAAGTTTTGGCTTAATAGTAATTTTAAAAGAAATATTTTGGTACAGTAGCTCCAGACTTTTCACAAGAAACCTCTATCAACTTATTTGTTTGTTCTGAAAGCCACTGTCATGGTTGGGGACAGTTTTAAAATGTCAACTCAAAAAATAAAAATAAAAAATAAAATGTCACCTCCAAGCCAGGTTCCCCAAACTGATACCTTATAATGGGTAGATATAATTTGTATCTCTATAAGAGTTTTCTTTCCTCAAACAGAGTTGCTTGTGCTTTTTGGGATAAAATATCCCTTTGAAATCTTGTTGAAATTTTGGACCGTGTCTGAGGAGCGCCATTATCAGAATTACCTGGGTGCTTGTAAAAATGCAGATATCTGGGCCTAATCCAGATTTATAGAATCAGGGTTTCTAGAGATGTATCTTAGGAATCTGCATTTTGGGATGCACACCTCCACTACGCACTACTGACACTGTTAGAGAGTCGCTCCTATAAATTCTCTACCCAGTAAAAGCACAAAATATAGTAACAGCAAATCACAAAATATTTCATAAATTTTCGAGGGATCAATAGATAGACCTATAATGTCCATTCATGGATGATTTAGACATCTATGAATGTCAGGTCCAAAAAGCTTATATAAAGGGACGGCTGGGTGGCTCAGACATTAAGCGTCTGCCTTCCGCTCAGGTCATAATCCCAGGGTTCTGGGATCGAGTCCCACATTGGGCTCCCTGCTCCACTGGGAGCCTGCTTCTCCCTCTCCCACTCCCCTGCTTGTGTTCCCTTTCTCGCTGTGTCTCTCTCTGTCAAATAAATAAATAAAATCTTAAAAAAAAAAAAAAGAAAAGAAAAAGCTTATATAAAAGCTAGAGTTGTCCCCGATGGCTTAGACTCTGCTTCTATGCAGGAGGAGACTGGATGCATAGTGCCTGAATTTTGGAAACTCACGACAGTATTGCCCACCCTTCATCAAACATACACACCTTATACTGTACTATTATACAGTACAGTTTAGTATACAGTCTTGTATTAAATGACAAGTATACTAGAAAGTAAAGCTAGAAAGAGGCGTTCACACAGAGAAAAGCACATCACAAACATTAAACAGTAAATCACAATACAATGTAATCTATGCTGAGTTCCAGACAGACAAACCTCAGAAGTGTGAGGACAGCATATGTCTGACAGTTAGGAGGGAAGGCATTCCACAGGGGTAAGTGCCCACCAAGCTGAACCCTGAAAAAAAGTTGAGTTTTGAATAAGGCAAGAGGGGGAGAGAGCTTTGAAAGTACTTTAATTTTTATTCTCCTAAAAATGTTTTAATACAGACCCTTTATGTAGTGAACAGTGGGGAAAGTGATGCAGGCAGGGGGAGGGGGGAAGGGGAATAAATAAAAGCCAGATTGTCCAGAGCCTTGAACGTCGGGCCTTAACAGGTCAGCAATTTACTTGGCCTTTGACATTATTTTTGTGGCTGTGCAGAGCAAAAATATTAATAAATTTGTGAGAAACGACAGTCAGCACTACTAAAGAATGTAAAACCAATTCTTACCACGGCAGAGAGAAAGCAAACATTACATGGACTAGCAACACATCCAGCCCAATACAAAGCAGGTTTTTGTAATTCGCCGTAACACCAGTGTTTAATCATTCACTTTTGACAAGAAGAGGGAAAAAAGGACCAAGCAAGAGCAGAGCCGTTTCTGATGATTTACTGATCAAAGCCAATTAGGATAGCTCTGGTTGAACTGGATTGAGTTTCTCTGAAATTACTTTTCAAAGTAAAGACAACAAGAGTGAGCCTGTGCCATGCTGTATTTTCTACTTGTTAGTCCCTAAAAAAGCCAAAAAAACAAACAAAAAAAGACAAAAAACCTAAAACTCACTTACCTATATCCACTGAGCTTCAAAGGGTGACTTTTGAAGTGCAAAATCAAGTAAAACGTGGAACTGAAATGCAAAGCTTTGTGGCAGCTATTTTGTCTTTCGTTTGAAGAGCTCAGAATACTTTTCACACAATAGACTGAATCAAATCTTCCTCTGGGCTCAGTTTTTTTTTTTTTTTTTTTTTTATCTAAGCTACCGTATGGTTTTGAACAAATGTCAGGTCCAGAGAGTGTGTGTGTGTGTCTGTCAAATCATAACTTTAAAATAGCGTAATAACAAAATAGAACACAGGAATGGATACTGAAGAGACAATCCTTTGCTTTGTGGGTGTTGCACACATACACAATCTTAATAAACAAACTAAATCACCAGCTGTACCACATTTTTCTGATATTGTTCGTCTTGGGAGTGGCCCACGTAAAAGAGCTTTTTCATTACACATTTTTATGATTTTCATGGGAAAATTTGTTTTCTTTTCATCATTTTGCTTTAAAATACTTCAGAGCTATGTTGCCAATTTTCTTGCATTTTTGAATAAGAAAATATTGCATGCAATTTGTATTTAATTGATGCCTTTCGTAATTCCTGTCATCGTCCTATGCTATTTTGTTATGAGGCCTTGAGATAGCTATCAGTTTCCTCCTATTTTCAATATCTCCAAACTGCTGTTTAATACTATTTTATGCCGGCTCATTGTATTGTTTTCCTTGGAGGCAGCATATTGTAGGGGGAAAAAAACAGTGGCTCCTCTCAGGAGTTAGAGATCGGGGAGATCGGGGCACCACTCACGCCTTGGCTCAGTTTCATCATCTCTGAAATGAAGGTGGCAACAGAGTCTTCATCATTTATTGAAGTGTTTACATGGCCACACAGATGAAGTCCTTAACACAATGCCTGCCACAGATTTGGGACTCAGTAAGTGTGAGTTCCGTCTGCCCACATTCATGGTCCAGCTTTCCACTATCATTTCCTGTTGCTGAAAATACACCTGATGGCTCCCTCTCATCCCTTTCTTTTGCTGGTTCTATTTCACTGCAAGCTCTGATACTTGATAATCAAGCTTATTTTAGTTGTATCTAAAATAACAAGGGCCTGAGGAAGTACTGGGTAAACTTCGCAATCTCTATTTCTAAACATAGAAGATTTTAGGATTTGTCTTTATTCTTTTTTTTTTTTTAAAGATTTTTTTTTTTTTTTTTTTTTTGACAGAGAGACAGCCAGTGAGAGAGGGAACACAAGCAGGGGGAGTGGGAGAGGAAGAAGCAGGCTCCCAGAGGAGGAGCCCGATGTGGGACTCGATCCCAGAACGCCGGGATCACGCCCTGAGTCGAAAGCAGACGCCCAACGACTGCGCTACAGGCGCCCCCAGGATTTGTCTTTATTCTTGATTACATTCTGGGTATTTGAGATCACTTAGAGCAGGCCTCTGGAAAAACGAAATTTAACTATAATCAACACACAGAAACTTTAGGGATGTCATAAAGCCTAACTGTCGTCTTCAGCAATTAAAAATGGAGGTGGGGAGGGATGCCTGGGTGGCTCAGTCAGTTAACCATTGGCTTAGGTCAGGATCCCTGGGTCCTGCAATTGAGCCCCACATTGAGCTCTGTGCTCAGCGGGGAGCCTGCTTCTCCCTCCGCCTGCCGTTTCCCCTGCTTGTGCTCACTCACTCTCTCTGCCAAATAAATAAATAAATAAAATCTTCATAAAAAATGAAGGTAGGAATTATGGCAAGACAAGAGTTATTCCATAAACACTGATAGCGACCTGGAACTATATGATTTGAACAGTCGTCTCATTTAAACCTTATAGCAGTCCTCTGAGGAAATTATTGCTTTCCCCTTTTTATAGATTTTTAGAACTGTGACAAGGTTATGAAGATGGTAGAACTTACTATATTCAGCATATTCTCCACCTAGAAATTCTCTACTTATATTATCTACTTAGAAATGATGTATGTAGCATAATCTTTACTTAGAAATGAGGATTGAATCTCAGGACTGGAAGAATCATTAGAGGCCATTGAACCCAATACCCCACCCTTTCTTAAATTTCACCTAAAACATCCTTCCTGATTTTGCACATCTTCAATGTCAGGAAATTTCCTGTCTCCTAAGATAGCGGATTCTATGCCTGATCAGCATCAACTACTAGAAGATTCTGCAAAGTGAACGTAAATGTAACATTCTATGGTGTCTTACCATTGGTACCCATTTTCCCCAGTGGGGCCAAATAAAATATAAAATGTCATGGGATGGGCTTTCAGCTACATGAAGGCCCCTCTCATGTGCCCTGGTATTTGCTTTTCTCCAGGTTAAACATCTTTGTTTTCTTCAAGAATTTCTCTAATGACATGATTTCAAGTAAACTTACTATTCTATTAGATTTCCTTATTGGAGTGTGCATCCTGTCCTCTTGAAGGACTCAAAACTTAGTATGAATATTTTGAGTTCAAAACTAGACTTACAGGGGGATTATCATTGCCTTGACACTAGGTACCGTCATTCACCATGACAGCCCCAGAGCCACATAAAATTTTGGAATCGTCACCATGGATCCATACTTCAAACATAAATTGGGATTATATATGTATTAAAGTAAACCATAAACTACATTTCATAATGTTAATACTAATTATCACTGGTTGTTACTAAGTTTGTTACCAATTGAAACTGCTCTGCCTTCAATGATAAATTATGTCTCCTCCATCCAATTTTGTGGTTGACTAATCTCAAGTGAAAAGAGTTAAGTCTTCTTAGTTTATGGAAAACTGTCTTGTTAGTTCACATGAGAATCTTGGCTTACCTGTTTTATTTCTATCCTATTCTATTCATTTCCTTCATCCCCCATTCATTTTTTCTCCCCTCCTTTTGGAAATCTCAGTAATATATCGGATAGACATACTTCAATCTGCATGTATGCGTATAAATTCTTGTTTTGTTAATACATATGTATTGTGTTAAAGTTCCCATTTTCTTTCTTCCTTTTTTTTATTTGGCATCATGTTATTTATCTCTATCCATGGTGCTGGGTATACATCTGTTTCTAACTGTAGTGTACATTTCCGGGATGTACATCCTGCCTTTTTTTCTAATTCCTGCCCTCATGCCCTACCCAGTTTTAATGCACTCTAAGTTCCTTTTAGAGTGCATCATTTAAGCCTATAAAGACCTTTCTTGATCCTGATAATTGTAATATCATTAATTAGGATGCTTTGGGGTCACAAAGAAATCTGACTTAACAAGGATCCCATTCTCAGTATCTTGCATGTTTTTTAGACTTATCCCCCTAGGGCTGTAGCATGGCTAATGCAGTTCCAGGAGCACATCTCTGCAAGACAATATCAGGCGCATATCTTTTTAAAATTAGGAATGAAAGCCTTTTGCAGATTCCCCCTAACAGAACTCCTCCCAGGTCCTATTGACCAGGATTGAAATACTGGCCTATGACCCAACTTGTAAAGGAGGATGTGAAAAACTGTGTTTGTCACTTGCATCCTTTTTGGTGGGAGGCATGTTCTGCCCATAAGGAAGGTGGGGAGGTTGTATTGGGGAAAAGACTGCTGGGTAGGTAACCATTATTTTTGCTCTGAGTCTTCATGATCTTTAGCAAGTTCATGTTGCCTACAAATTTGGTAAGTATGCCTTTTATATATTTATCCACGTTATTTGGTATTCACATTCACTCCCCTAAAAAACAAAAAACAAAAAAACCTGTTGAAGTGATTTTGAATGACTAATATGCTTGAAGCCTTTACAATTCTCATTTTGTACACACACACACACACACACACACACACACACACACACACAAACCAGTTTAATATGCTTTACTATGTCCATAGTATGTCATAGACGAAGAATCTTCAGCTTAAAGAAATTAGCTATTTACCTAAGGTCTCATAGCCTCATAAGTATTAAAGCTGGGATTTAAAATACATTTTTGTTTGATCGTTAGTCAATGTTTATTCTACTTCATCTGGATCCCTGAGGACTACTAGAAACTCCAAGATGAACCATTAATAAGGAACTCTGATTATGTTGCCTCTCCTCCCCACCCCACCTTCACCAGCTAGCCCCAGTGGATTAAATTCTTCCTTTAGTTTCCAAGGTCCCTGTCTGCCCAACATTCCCTACTAATGTATACTTGGCTAAACTATATGCCCCATGAAACAAGACTATGTCTAGTTTGACCCATCATCATATCTTTAGCTCCAGCACCTGTTGAAAGGATGAATGAGTAATAAATGAATGAAAAAATACACTATTACATTGTCTTTTGCTTTACATCTTTTCTGCCTTATCACCTGGTTTCTTTCACAACTTACCTGACGTCAGTTACATGGCAGATTTTGAAGCTCAGATATTAGCCCATGATAAAGCACCAACGACTGCCTCATGGTACAGTTACCACCCCTCTCAGGTAATACTTCCATCTTTACTAAAGGCTTCCAAGAGATAAGGTCTCACCCTAAAGAAATTGCTCTAATGGTTAGAATTTCAGGCACCGTGGTGACCTCCCGCCTATACTGCCCACGTGAAGCTTCTCTCTGTAGGTCCTCAGGTCCCCCTCTCAGAAAATGTAAAAAACAAACAAACAAACAAAAAAATCACCCATTACTCTAAGTATGTCCCAAACACCTTACCTATTCAAAGTATCCTGCTTTATAAAATCAAATATGATTATATTTAAGACCAGTAGAAAATAGTTATTCTTTCATAGAGAGTGGATTTTAAGTCTGAGTACCACACAATTAATTCTTGGCACAATCTCAGGGAAGTCCAATGAAGTCTAATGAAGATTAGACTCAGTGAAGTCTCCTGCTGTTTTCTTAATTTCTCGTTTCCATTCACTGCATAGATATTCAATGGATTTGAAGTTGCCATGAATTTCTTAACTATTCATTCAAAAGCAAAACAAACAAAAAAATTAAAACAAAACCAAAAAGCCCACAAGCATTCCCATTGTTGTGAAGAAAAATAAAATCAAACTTAATTTTCCATAATAGAAGTTACCAGAAATACCAATCTCTATTTGATTCTCCAAAATTCATTTTTCCATAATAATAGTGTCAATGTTTAGTGTAGGCTCATATTAACATTCACTAGTGTGACTTGAAAAGGGGAGGTACCATGGTGTTAAGTAGAAAGAGTATCTAAAAATATAACAAGTCCGTTTGGTAAGCAGCACAAATGGGTCTTATGCTAAGCCCCACTGACCCAGCCTGGGAGGGGAATGGGGCAAGACTAAGTCCTCACACTCTTTACCTGAGAGAAAGAAGGTTACATTGAAAAACAAGCCCCTCACTTTTGGAAATAGTATGATATCATCAGAAACTGGCTCTGTCAACCCAGTAGGTGTTTGGATGAATCTCTTTTTCTACAGAAAAATGTTTGGATCCAAGACACAAGGTTTTCACATTTTAATGGTGATGCTCATAGGTAACTCACTCTTTTTTTTATTACTTATATAAGCTAACCGATACCGTTGTTAGGGCTTTTAAGATGTTTATTTAACTATTTATGTTAATGATGTGATAAATATTCTATCAAGTGAAGATTAGAACTTTTGAGTGAAATAAAGTCGCTCAAAGCAATGAGTAAAGGAAATACTTACGCATTGAACCCTTGGTCTTTGTATTTAATTTTTTCTCGGATTTCTATTTATTAAAATAAAAAATATCTAATCAATTAAAATAGAGAAAGATGAAACTCATTTGTATACAAGTTTTTGTAGAAATAATTTTTTATTAGATATTTTATTAACTATGACTTTCAATAAAGTGAGAATGGAAGCAAAAGTCATTTTAATAGTCAATGATAATTTGTATTAAACAAACTCTATGTCTTTTTGATCCATTAACATTATGTATTCTGGTGAAAATATGGGATAAACCAGATAGTAAAAATTTTCCCTATCGTGATTATTTTTGAAATACAGTCTTATAGAACCAGACACTAAACTAAAAGAACTTTAGAAAAGTAAAATAAAGTGGCAGTTTTTGGTTAATTAAATAAACTGATTCACATACACAAAATAACAGTAAGCTTCAAGCAATCCACTTCGTACTATAAGTACATGGACATAAATAGCCAATTCATTGTCGACTAAAACCCGATTAAGAAAACTGAAGGACACAGGTAATCCCTAATCCCTTTATCTTGATTGACAGCAGATCTTGCTCTTTGCCAGCCAGTAGACTAGCCAATAAAAGAATTTACAATCTTGTTTCCCACTTTTAGTTTGCTGGATTCATCAAATAAATATGTCTGACCTTATTTTACATTGGAGATATTAATAGAACTGGTTTTAAATGAGGCAAAAGTACAAATAACTGTGCCTTATTCCACTTTTAATATCTAATTCTGTTTATTTTCTTTAGACTACTGATCTTAATACAGGCTTTCTCTTCTTTTTTTTTTTTTCCATGATGGTAAAATCTAAAACTAGCTTCTCTGCTTATACTTAAAGAAAAAAACATAAGTTATTGGTAGTTATTTTGTGAAAGATCAAATGTATAAACTTTAAGAATCAAACTTGAAGAATCATAAGAAAAAATATATTAGGCGACAGAAAAGAAAGACTACCATTTGCACCTACTTGCTGACCAAGGATAAATGAAAGTAATACTGTAAATTGTAAGAACTTAAATGTTTTGTAGCAGATGCTAATAGTCTTAGGTATGGACAGTTTTAGTAGCTGTCTCTGTGTCTTATTGTGTCTACTTTCTTCTCATTTTACTGTGACAAGTCCCTGGTCACTGATCTTTATGACAAACCATGTTGGTCTTCCATTCAACAATTACCCATTTTTCTCCACTGCATTCAGAAAATAAACAAACACATAAATAAATAAAGCAAAACAATAAAAGCTGTATATCCCCAGGCCTTCTCCAATCTGGCTATATTTAATCTTTCTGACTTGATTTTTCCTACATAAATCCTCCATGCCAACAAGCTTGACAAATTCACCATCACCTCTAAATGTCTTATGCTTTTCCATTGATGTGTTTTTGTTTATTCAGTTATTTCCACATACTTTTTTGTCAAACTGATCCATACTTGAAAACCTGCATTAAATCCTACCTCCTTCAAGCCTTCCTCGCCCAGGCCAGGCTGAAGAAAGATCTCTGTCTGAAGACTCATTATTGAGTTATTGCTTATACGATTCACTTGGAATTCATCATATACTGTTCAGTGATATCTCTTCAGTGTTGTCTTGACTCATACTAACATTTCATTTTTTACAAGTTTTTCTCCAGTAAACTCACTGAGGACAGGGAGGGACCAGTTACTACTGCACGATACCCACAATACTTGATATATGGTAGTTATGTGATCAATATGTTTATTGATTTAATTTACAATATTGAGTTTTCATAGCTACAGATTCATGATTATCTCTCATTCAGTGCGTTTCCCCTAAAACTTTGTAAATCTTCTCTAAAGTCCCCTGAGTTTGAGCCTCACATATTAACCATACGCTCACTGAGAACCTGATCTTTAGACTGTATTTTCATAAATACGCACTAGGTTATTCTAACGTAATTCTGATGTAATATTATTGTGGTAAGCATATTGAGGCCAGGGCTGTCTCTTCCACTTTGCAATCCTCTTGACGGTAGGTAGGTCACAGAGAAGATACTTTGTAAATTCGAAAAGCCAATACTTTGAAGTTTCAACTAAGAGGTCAAGATAGGGTCACTGTGAGGTACCAAAGCAAAACAAAACAACAACAAACAAACAAACAAACAAAAAACTATAATGCAGAGTGTCAAAATATATACTAGGCTTCAGGCTTTGAAATGTTTATGCATTTTAAGTATGTATCAAAGTTCTTAAGAGGGCATTTGAAGCAATGAGTCTGTAAAGAGAGTTTTCTGGAGAGTCTAGCTGCTGTGCTGCGAGTTGTACTCCACCACAGAATTTTAGGGTTGGAAGCTAGATTCTGACCCCAAGCAGAGCGAGTTGCTTTAAGGAGAATCCAGTCTCACATAAATTTGAAGGGGGGGTGGGTGGCATAGGCAACTTCGACTGGATTCTCTAGCTACCTGAGGAATCTACAATCTAACTTAAGGCAGGAAAAAGAGAGAGAGAGAGAGAAGTGCTGCTGTGTTGTGCTGGGAAGTAAATGTGCCCCCTCCAACAACAGAGTCAAAGGCATAGGAATCCCCAGGCCCACATGGGGAACTCATGGTAGGAATATCAGTCAGTGATCAGTGTGAAACAGATCCTGCCCAACAAGCTTCTGTCAGAGGGTGAGGGAGCCCCAACAGAGAGAGTTGGTGAATGTGTGAACCTCAGTAAAACGAGAATGAAAGGGTTGGGGAGGGGCAGTGTGAGAACAACTGGTCAAAGGAGAAGCAATGCCTGCCTCACGGGTCTCTGATGACTCAGATGGAGAAACACAGTAGGAGAGGAAAAGTCTTGCCTCAAGTAAATGTATTTAAAGGCACAGTGGAGAAAAAAAAAAGTATTTTGCTTTGATTATAACCCATGAGTTGTTCAATATTGCTGATTAGGTTTTTTTGTTCTCAAAATCCTGTGAAAATCAAATTTAAGTAAAATATCTTCCAATACGAGGGCACCTGAGTGGCTCAGGTTAAGCAGCTGACTTAATTTCAGCTCAGATCATGATCTCGGGGTCCTGGGATGGACCCCCACCATATCGGGGCTCTGTGCTCAGTGGGAAATCTGCTGCAGGATGCTCTCTCTCCCTCTGCCTCTGCCCCTCCCCCCTCTTGCACGCCCTCACTTTCTCACTCTCTCTCTCAAATAAATACATAAATCTTAAAAAAAAAAACTTCCAATACAAAAGTTTGGACTTTTCATAAATTCAGTTAAATTAAATTTGCATTAGAACACTCCTTTAGAATATAGCCTATAATTCCTGTGTCAGTTTTCTTTACTTATAAGGATGATTACATAACAAATAAATCAGTTCAGTTTGGTTTTATATTTCCTACTCATCAAGCCTTTCATAATGCATATATGCTTAGCACTGTACAGGTGCTGTGGGAGGTTCTGAGAGAATAAATGTTCACTATTTTCACAGAGCTTGAAATATTTTTGGATCAACGAAGATTTTGTGAAAGGGATCCAAGTAGTGTAAAAATTAACAGGATATTATCAAGAGTCTAAATGGCATTCATAATGGCAGTGGGCAAAGATTAACTTTGGATACATTTATCTGAAAATATGCATAAGAAGAGCACTTCAGGTTTTGGATTGGATCAGATTAGATGCATTATAAATATTTTAATCACCTTACAAAAGTCACCATGAATCAATTCAAAAATTACCAAGTGTCAAATGTGAGCCAGACACTATGCTATGGTTTAGACATATTTTGGTGAATAAAACAGACATTTTCTTTTCCCTCATGAAGAATACAGTATAATGAGATTCTAGCCCTATATGCTCAATAGGTAAAGTTATGCAATTTGTGGGTCACTCCATATACCTACACCTTCCAAACAGTCTCCCTCAATGACTATACTACTATTTGAATGTTGTCATTAGAGGGTATTTCCTTCGGTTATTACTTTTTAACAACAGCTAACACTTAATTGAGAATTTATTATATATCAAGCAATGTTATGATCATCTTATGATCATGTCATATGATCATCATATAAGATATGAGATGAATTCTGACTTTTAAAAGCCCTGTGATGTAAGGACTATTATTAACACCATTTTGTAGATGAGAAAACAGAGACACTAAAAGTGAATGTAACCTGCTCACAGCCTTGCAGGGGTACAGATCTAACCTTATCAATATAGGAGGCTTTGATTAAATTTTTATAATTTAAGTTTAATACTTAATATTTTATTTTTTATATTTTATGTACTTTTAATACATATGTTTAGGCATGGATTTAAATGGGAAAATAACACATATTAGTAATAACAATAAGTGAGAATGCACTAAATTGTCAGTTAAAGAACAGGTAGTGTCAGATTGGATTTTAAAAACCTAGAAACCAGATTGTGGGAGTGCTTTGGGATTTAGACTTGATTCTTTCTAAGCCTCAGTATCTTCTTTGAAAGAGAGCTAAGGCAATCTGCACTGGAAACTTTTGAAGACTGTGGTAGGCACAGATAAAGTATGTGGATTAAGGTGTGGGAGAAACCAGACAGTGCTCTACACATGTCAATTGTTGTTAACCTATTTGTTCATTTGAACTTCACTGGAAAAGCAATAACCACCACTCTTGAAAGGTGTTGTATTTCTTCTTGGTACTTTGTTTATGTGAATTCTAATAATTCTCTAATTAGAGACTTGGAATCAGGAAAAAGAGTAAAAAAGAAAGTGAAGTTAAAACTTTGAGACAGACCATGGTATGGGATATATTTCATGGTTTATACTAGAATTATCTTAGAAGCTGTCCAAGGTGAGGGTAGTCTAGACTATCTATATATCTGGCAAACTTTGGTTTTAAGGGTTATGGGGAGGTAAAAACAAGATAATAGGCAAAATCACCAATTTCAAGTAGAATAGAGTAAAATCAGCAGCCTGGGACAGGATACATATCTGAGAATGGAGTCCCCAAATAAATAATCCATATCAAGCATCACTTTTTCTCTTTTATCATTTTTATGATATTGAGTTCCACATACATGTCTGACAATAGTAGTCTGAGTCAACCCCTATATTTGGCAAATAGCCTATTTCTAGAGGAAGAATTCAGGGTCTTCTGTGACTGCACTTGTCTGCACAACACACACACAATGATATCATCAATTTTAACTTCCTCAATAACTATTCACATTTTATTCCATTACAGTCCTAAACCTGAGCTAGCTATCCACTTCCACAGATTATACATGGAAATTCTGTGAATCTTCTATTTCTGATCTGAATATTGGCAATTTCAACCTATTCTTTATTATTTAACAGGAATCCACTGTGAAGAAGACATTGACGAATGCTCTTCAAACCCTTGCCAAAATGGTGGTACTTGTGAGAACCTGCCTGGTCATTATACTTGCCATTGCCCATTTGATAACCACTCAGGAACATTTTATGGAGGAAGGAACTGTTCTGATATTCTCCTGGGTTGTGCCCATCACCAATGTCTGAATAATGGAATATGCATCCCTCACTTCCAAAATGGCCAGCATGGATTCAGCTGCCTATGTCCCTCTGGCTATACTGGGTCATTGTGTGAACTTGTCACCACACTTTCTTTTGAGGGCAATGGCTTCCTGTGGATCACAAGTGGCCCAGTTACAGGCGAGGATTTGGCTTGTAACATAGCCCTCAGTTTCCAGACTGTTCAGCCAATGGCACTTCTACTTTTCCGAGGCAACAGAGACATGTTTATAATGCTGGAGTTGCTAAGTGGCTACATTCACTTATCAATCCAAGTCAATAACCAGTCAAAGGTGCTCCTCTACATTTCCCACAACACCAGCGACGGAGAGTGGCATTCCATAGAGGTGATGTTTGCGGAGGCTGTGACCCTTACCTTGCTTGACAACTCTTGTAAGGAGAAATGCATCACGAAAGCTCCTTCTCCATTTGGAAGTGATCAATCAATATGTGCTTTTCAAAACTCCTTTTTGGGTGGCTTGCCAGGAGGAACGAGCAGCAATGGCACTGCTCTGCTTAACATCTGTAATATACCGTCCACACCTTCATTTGTAGGCTGTCTCCAAGACGTTACAATTGATTCGAATCACATTACTCTGGAGGACATTTCCTCTGGCTCGTCTTTAAATGTCAAGGCAGGCTGTGTGAGAAAGGATTGGTGTGAAAGACAACCTTGTCAAAACAGAGGACGCTGCATCAACTTGTGGCTGAATTTCCAATGTGATTGCTACAGGCCCTACAAAGGCCCGAACTGCCTGAGAGGTGAGAGAAGGCTGGGCACCCAGGAGTGTTGTGCCTCAGAGTCGCACAGTAACAAAACAGCCCAGCTGCCTTTCCTGTTACGAAACATAATGACCCCTCAGGACTTCCACTTCTGGTTACCAACTGACGAGAAAAAAGAAGAGGCTAGTAATGTGCATTAATTAATTTTGAGTGAATTCATTAGACACCAGGATGTCATTCATGCAGAGAAGTTAAAAAAAAAAAAAAAAGCTGATACTCCCACCTAAATGAGTTTTCATCTTGATGTGTTTACAAAGTGCTATTACAATTCGTGGTGTGTCAGAAATGTATTGTAAATCGTATTTGAAAGAGAGATCATCTTTTGGGAGATAGGACCATTAGCCATGAAACTAGTCAATGCCAAGTATTGGCAAATGTCTTGTGTGTAGTAGACTCTTAGGAAATATTTACTTCCTTGCTCTCTGTTCTATGCAATTCACACTTGCTCCAAAATCATGCTTATGTTTAGCACTTTTATAAACCACTGATTCTATTCAGAGGTGTATTTTCCAGGGCTGCAGAGGAGAAAACTGATATTCTACCTATGTGTCTTAAGAAAAAAGAAAGAAAATGTGAATAGTAACAACAGTGAAATTTTATAGACACCATGAACTAATTGATCTGATTTTTCTAGCAAATCACAGCTTGAAATGTATTTCAAAATCCTTAACTTCCAACATTGTTCCAAAGACTGCTGTTGATAGTGATTAATACATACCTCTTTCTTTTTATTATTATTATCATGCCTTGAAAATGTCTAAGAGGTAATTGTAACAGACTGCTTTGAAGTTCAGCTGTAATTTACCCTAAGATTTTAGAGCAACTTGAAGTAGGACAACATCTGGTAAATAGTCTTCTCTGCTTTATATGAAGTAAAATTAAAACCAGTCTTCGCCTATATCCTATTCCATGTATGAATGGCTAAGAGTTATTAGAAACTATTCATGGGTCTCCCCCCTAACCGCAATATTCATTACAAATCATGGACCTGTTTGACAATGAGGTATGGCATCTACCAGCTCTATGTAATATTTTAAATAGAATGGCAAGTTGTTTTGTGATTTTTAAAGGAGAAAGGGGAAATTATGCTGAGGCAATGTTCACTTTTTGAAGAAAAATTTAATTGACCCAAGGCAATATTTTTACTACATACACAAAATAACAAACAGATGCTGACTCGTTTTGACTGGCTTCCAAATGCAGCGACCCCTAAGGTTAATACTGACCGTGGTGATCCTAACTGTCCTGGTAAATAGTTTCAAGGGATTCCAATCCAGTGGGTTCTGGTTTTCTTTAGTTTATTTTTTCCAACTTGGAAAATGATGATGTTTTTAAACCAAGTTCCTGAATTTGTTGCATGCCCCACCTCTCCCAGTTCCCTTATCCCCCTCACTATTTGAAACTGTTTAACCCTCGTGGAAAAGCTTGGCTTCAAAACTGACCTGTATAGGGAGGAGGTTCTGTAAAATCTTCTCTTTCCAAAAATTCTTGGTATAAGTTTAAGAAAAATTATATTTTTCATATCGCCTCCATCATAAAACTAAAAATATTCTGTAGGTATTAGTCATTATGTTTGCTGGGGAGTTTATTCTCATTACAAAAGAGGCTTACAAGCTGCAATGAGGACACGGAGCCTTTCTATCATTGCACGTGTACATGCAGGAGGGAGGAGAGATACTAACAACTACCAAGGCCAACTTCATTCAGTTCAGGATCTTGGTTCACTATTCCCCAACCCATTGCAATGAACAAGCAGGATGGATGGAGGATTTAGTTGGTTCACTAAACATGAATGACATGGAGATTTCCAATATTTTTACATCGATCTTTTAAAAATAATCAAATATCTCAATAAGAGGAGTTCTGGAAAGTGTTTCTCAAAGCTTAGTTGCCAGAACTGTCTCAATATATTTTCTTGTGTTGACTGTGTATAAAATCACGGAGCTGCCAAGATATCGTTCAGAATGAAGACCTCTTGCCTTCTAGAGAGTATTTTTTATTTGTAGAGGCAATTTACATATGTTTTATCTTCAGTCATACATCTAGACTTTAAGACTCTTATCCTGCTAGAATTGCAGTTTCTTTGATACAGAAGGGGCTTCACTCCATGACTGTATTTTTTAAACTATGATGCCCGCCGAGGGTAGTGACCAAACTTCTGCTTACACGCTTTTAGGAATGAAGAACTCATTTATTCTATCTTGCCAGAAACTGCCCCAAGGTTGTTTCTTATACTGAAATAAAATATGATTACTTATAGCTTTCATTCATTGGCAGCATTGTAACTCTTGAAATCATACTAATATAAATCTTACATTTCTTCTTTTTGAGAACACTTCAATATTTAAAGTATCTTGTACCATCCAAGCCATCACTTCTTCCATGCTAAACATACCTAGTTTCTTCTAATGTTCTCCATACGACATAGCTTTCAGATATTTCATCAGTTGCTTGCTTGTTGCTTGCTTTGGAATAAATTTGCTTATCTGGTTCCTAGATGTGCCTGATGCTGCAGCGTGACACAAGACTATAACCTCTCTCATTCTAGATAATGTTCTTCTGTTTTCAGCCTACTATTGCCTTGACCTTTTGGCAACCATGTTCTATGCTTGGCTCACTTTGGGTCATTTTTATTCATGGTGCCACAGAATCCTGCTTCTTCCACCCTAAATGAGATACATTTAGAAGCAAGAGGCTTTTATTTATTCTTAGTAAATTTCACCTTGTTGTATTCTACCAATCATTAGAACTTGAAGCCATTTTTCATCTGCATTTGCCATCCCTCTTCATGACATATCAACAACACAGTTGAGAATCATTGCTCCCATGTTCACAGACAAGTCATACATGGCTTCGGGTGTTTCTAAAATCATGTAGTAAATCACATCCTCTGACCACTTTCTTGTGATTTCTGAAGAAGAATGGGATTGCTGGAGACTCAAGCTTCTGAGAAAAAAAAACAAACACCCCCTCCCCACAAAGAGCTCTGTGTTATGTCTTTTAGTTTGGATCCACAAAGGGATCTGCAGGCATTCTAGGATGACCAGCAGGGTCCCCACCACCCATGAGATTGAATGATTTTGTGCATATTCTCAAACCTCCGGAGCTTCAAGAGCCACGTTTTCCTATTAAACATTTTATCTCATATGAAAGTGCTGCAGTGTATTCAGAGATGTTAACCTCTTCAAATGGGTTATTTTATTCAACAGTACACTTTGAAAGATACCTGTAGTTGCCAGGAGCAGGTGGTCTTCAAACGCAGATTCAAAAATGCAATATACCTGTAGAAAATCAAGTCGGAGATCTGAAAATGCAGCCTTTTATGCAGGAGGTCTTCAAACACAGATGGTTGCCTAAGCAAGTTTTAACCGTAGTTCCACTACACTAAAATATGTCTTACCTTTGCCCAAACTTCAGCTGGACCATGATGATATTTAGGCACAATGAAATATGGTAAAATCTGTCTTGTTTCTGGTTGGCATTGGGATGTAAAAACTTGAAGATAGCCATCTTTTCAAGGCTGCTCTCATCACATTCATCATGGTTTCTAGATTGCAGAATTCAGTGGTGCATTTTGAGTACTCCTCTTACTTCACCTCTCTTGACATCCTATCTGTCACAACAACAGTAAACACAGTTAAGCACTCCCTCTTCCTGACAACTTGTTCCTCGCTAGGCTTATCGGACATCACTCTCCCTTGGCTCTCCTCCTGTCTTACTTGCTGCTCTTTTGTCATCTCCTTTACCTCCAAAACCAAATATCTGGTGCTTAAGGACTCCGTTCTTGGACCTGTTCTTTTCTCTGTATATATTCATTCTCTTGGTGATCTCATCCAGTCTTGTGGCTTTAAAGAGCATTAATTACACTGACAAATCTGAAGTTATTATAGCTACCCTAGAACGTCTCCACTGCAGCTCTATAGCTGTTTACTAGACATTTCCACCTGGATATCTAAGAGGGCATCTCAAATGTAATATGGACTCTCACTTTCCCCCCAGATCTGTTCCTCTTGTTTTCTTTTCAGTCTCTGCAAATGGCAATTCAATGCTTCTAGCCACTTAGGCAACAACAACAACAAAAAAGAATCTTGGCACTGTACTTGCCCTAGAAAATCATGTAGGTTCAACCTTCAAAATATTTCCAAAATCTGACAATTTCTCATCACCTTCTCCGTTACCACTGATCCAAGCCACCATTCCTTCTCTCTTAGATTTCTGCAACTGTATCTCTACATTCTTTCGGTTTTCGTTCAAATGTTATCTTCTAAGGAGTATTTCTCTCACAACTTTATTAAAAAAATCCCAACTCTACTTCTACCCCCAGCGCTCCCTATTCCCTTTCCCTACCTGATTTATTGTATACCTAAAGATTTATCACCTCCTGACATGCTCTATAGTTTGTTTCTTTATCTGTGTCTGGTCTGAGTCCACTAACTAGAATATAAGCTTTAAGAAGACAGGAACTTTAGGGGCATCTGGGTGGCTCAGTCGATTAAGTGTCTGACTCTTTATTTCAGTTCAGATCATGATCTTGGGGTCGTGAGTTCAAGCCCCGTGTCAGGCTCCACACCCAGTGTGGAGCCTGTGTCAGTAAGATACTCTCTCTTTTTCTCTCCCTCTGCCCACCCCACCCCTGCTCACTCTCTCTCTCTCAAAAAAAAAAAAAAAAAAAGGAACTTTAGTTCCTACAATATCATCAATATGATACTCCAAATAATAATAAAAGGCAAGGGAGTTGAACAAAGAAAGAGGAATCTTCCTTCTGTGGTCCTGGTTGGGAGAGGCATGGGAGACAGACGAGTAGTAGGGGGAGACAAAGCTGAGCACTGAACTCACCCAGCATTTCCTTAAAGAAGTTAGTAATGCACTAATGTGGCAATACTATCAATGGACGTCAACTCAAGAAAACTCTTGAGATGTATACAAATGAACCCTTACTTCCCAAAATATTGATGGTATTGTAGGAGAGGATTTGCAAATCTCATTCTTGATTTCTGTCCTTCAGAAAGAATGATTAAATTTAATGACATTTGCTTCAGCATGTCCTCAAATAGCAAAGATGATGGATGCCTGAACAGTCTGCTTTGAGATGTTACAGAAAGAGATCTTGTACCTCATATTTCTGCCACCAAGTTGGAGGACAGTAGTAGCTGATATTCCATCATTAAACCCTAGCATTTTAGGACAGTGAAGGAGAGGTAAATCTTAAGTTTATCAGCACAGAGAGCTTTTCTCTTTCCGTTTTATGATCAGTGGGGCTCAACTATAAACTATAAACTAAAATGTAGTTATTTTCAGTAAACTCAGAAGTTTTGAGAAATGAGGCCAAATTGTCATTCTATTGAATAGGCCTGTTCTAAACTTTAAAAAATGTGTGTGTGTGTGTGTGTGTGTGTGTGTGTGTATCTTCTGGCCCTTCTTCCTTGTGAGTCTTAAAATGTTTCTTCTTTGTTTCTCCTCCTCTGTTTTGACACTGAAGAGTATGTGGCAGGCAGATTTGGCCACGATGACTCCACTGGATATGCTGCTTTTGATCTTGATGAGAGTTATGGAGAGAACTTCACCATCTCTATGTTTGTTCGAACACACCGACCATCAGGCTTACTCCTAGCTTTGGAAAACAGGACTTACCAGTACATCCGTGTTTGGCTAGAGCATGGCAGACTAGCAATGCTGCATCCAGGCTCTTCCAAGTTAGTAGTAAAGTTTGTTCTTAGTGATGGAAATGTCCATTTGATATCTTTGAAAATCAAGCCAGATAAAATTGAACTGTATCAGTCTTCACAAAACCTAGGGTTTATTTCTGCCCCTACATGGAAAATCCAAAAAGGAGATGTCATGTACATCGGTGGCCTGCCTGACAGACCAGAGACCGAAGCTAATGGTGGCTTCTTTAAAGGCTGTATCCAAGATATAAGGTTAAACAACCAAAATCTGGAATTCTTCCCAAATTCAACAAACAATGCATCCCACAATCCAGTTCTTGTCAATGTGACCCAAGGCTGTCCTGGAGACAACATGTGCAAGGTAGGATTATTCACACCAACTATTGTCAATATTGCATGCTAAACTGTTGTTTTTACTAAATAATTTATTATAGCCGTTCTCTGTATGTGAAGATAATGTTACTGACCCACCAGCCATAGATAACACTTCATCAATATTTTTCCAGCAAGACTGGGGGATTTATATGGAGCCATAAAAAAATGGCCTTGACCTTGGTGGCATCATGGTCTTTTTAACCATCCAAGATAACTCCAGCCACATGGTTCTACTACCACAAGAAACAATTGCCTAAGAATAAGAGTATTTTAATCCCCAAACTCTTAACGGCATCTCAGAGGTTAAACTGAACTAACTCATTTTGGAAGAGATCATCATATCATTTATATTAAATGCCCAACTACCATTGTTTTGACTATGAAGTCAACAACAACAAAAAACCCTGAGTGGTAACTTTCTTCTGGTAGTTGGATTTGAAATTCTCCAAAATATATTTTTCCCAGAGCCTATGTTTTACTGTACGTATTTTGTTATGCTCTTCCAAAAGCTATTTAAATATGTGAATTTGTCAGCTCTGCATGACCTTTCAAAGGAAACACATTTATATCTGTTGAGCATTTATTGAGCTCTGACTATTGCCATGCACTGGGCTTGCTTCTAAATGTACAAAAATGAATCATGTTAACATTACTATAGGAGCACTGCCAATGTGCCAGGCACCGCTTTACATAGATGAATATATTTAATTCTGTTGAAGGACTGCTGTGTACAACAGGCATTGTTATTACCCCATTTATGTCATCTACAGATAAGGAAGATGAAGTTCAGAAAGATTATGTAACTAGCCTCAATCACATCTTACTAGTGGGGCTGAGATCAACAGGTCTCAGCTCTCAGAAATTCCCTTTTAAATACTCTCATTTTGGATATTTTGTGAGAAACCTTTTAAGAACTCATATAATAATAGAATGTTTCTGACTGAGAGGCAGGGCAACTGAAGAGGTCACTGTATCTGGACCCAGAGGATCCAGGGACCAGGCTTCACCGTTTGCCTTTGTATTAGGATCTTGGGTAAAAGGACGGTCCTCTGCTTCCTCATTAGTACAAACAGGACCAATAAACCCCTACCTCAAATGGTAATGGGTGTGATTCAAAGTGCTTGGTAACTTGGAAATTCCAGAGGATGTTATAAACGTTTTAAATTCCTCCTTGTGTTGTAGAAAATTGGCCTTATCTATTTTCCCTTTCTCATTTCATCTCTCTCTTTTTGTTTCTCTCTCTCCCCATTTCTCTTTTAGGAAAGAGTTGGCAATAGTAGCAGTAAGTTTTTTTTTCCATTTGTCAACCAATGGATATAAAAAGTTCAAAGTGTAAATATGTAGAAAATTAGCATTTAAAAATAACAGAAATAGGGTCTTGCCTTTACTGTTTCCATCGTTAGTTGCCAGTGCTTTTTATACCTTTGCTTTCTTTTCTGCTCAGTCCAACCCCTGTTACAATGGAGGTGTGTGCTATTCCCTGTGGGATGACTTCTCCTGCTCCTGCCCTGTGAACACAGCTGGGAAAGCGTGCGAGCAAGTCCGGTGGTGTGAGCTCAGCCCTTGTCCTCCCACGGCCCAGTGCCGGGAGGTGCCTCAAGGATTTGAATGTAGGTGGCGTTTAAAGTTATTACCCATCCCATTAAATCGGGTATTTCAGTTCCACGAGTCAACCCAGAAAAAAAATTCAAAGAACACCTGCTTCCCAAAGAAACCTGTGGCTCTTTGCCCTGACTTGAGTAGTACAATAAAACTAATATAGTAATAATAATATCCAGATTGGCTTCATGCCTCATCCTGCCCCCCGGGGCTTCCCTGGGGATGGAGGCGTGGTAGGGGATGGAGGTCAGAGCAACACCAGACTTAGATCTTTGATTATTTAAAACTAATTTCTGAAGAAATTAACTAAGTAATGTTTGGTTTTCCTTTCCTCCTCTTTGGGAATACAGAGTCAAGTGCTAGTGTGAGCTCACGGCCTTATGCTAACTGCCTCGGGCAGTTCCCATGATCTCTGTAATCTAGAGCTTTCTCTGTAAATGGGGATAAAACATCTACTTGATAGGTAGATAAAAAAAATTTTGTGTGTATGTGATGATTTTATAACCTTAAGTATAAAAAGGCAAACACGTTAAGCATTCTGTTGTTTTCTGAGTATTTTCCTCAGTCCGAAATGTTTCCTGGCCCATCTTCAGTACTAAAGACCACAGTTTTCCAAATGTTAGCAAATTTGAATACTATTTCACAATTTTGACATGTCTACATACTAACCACATTATTATTTAAATTTTCTCTTCTCTACTACTTCGAATAATGCAGTCTAGTAGTAATAACAAATCTTCATGTTCGCATTGAATTCTAATCTCCCCCCTTTATTTGAAGATTTTGCTTCTAAAATTTTTCTCTCTTCAACATCATTACCTTTTCCATCAGTGTATAAACACACTGCCAGATTTCCTCATTACAAAAAAATTACCTTTTACCATCCCCACCCCCAGCTACCATCCCATTTTTAGCTTCCTTTCATAGTGTGATAAATCCTCCAACGAGTTGTCCTCAATTTGCTTCTGATGTCCTGCTGCATACATTCTACTACCCCATTCCATCAGGGCCCTCACACCCTACCTCTGTCTTGAACTTGCTTAACTCAGAGCTGAGGCATGTTGCCTTCATCACTTCACTCAGGCTCCAACCCGAATGTCCTCTTATCTGGCTTTATTTTTCTTCATCTCTCTTATGATTCCTTCATGTTTTGTTGTATATGTATTTGTTTCCTTGTTCCTCATCCCATTCCTCACTAGAATATAGGAAGAAGGAAATTTCCTATTTGGTTTCTCACATTACTCTCCTCACTTAGAATCATGCCAAACATATAGGAGGTTGTCAATAAGTCTTTGTCAAATGAATAAAATAACATTATTTTGCTTCAAGTTAACTCAATATTTTCACTTAACTGCTCCAGACTTTAAGTGATACATATCACCTTGGAGAACATCACACTAAAATAATGGAACGGAACCAGACAATAGAACGACCTCAGGTTTACTGCAACAACATTGTGTTTTCAACTGAGCTGCGGTGACTGAGGAAAAGAGAATACATTTACTTTTCTGTTTCTATATTTTCAAAACATATATGAAAAGGATATATGAAATGTGTTGTACTATATATACATACATATACTTGGGAAAATTTCTAGAATACATACAATTTAATGTTTCATGTTTTAAATGTATATTCTATATTACAGTATAGTATTATTGGATATATATAGTATATAAAGCATGATGAGTTGGCATTAAGAATGCACTTTGATTTCTAGTATGGCACCAGATTTTAAATACAACCTTTCCATTGTTCTACCTCCAAACTGCTTGTTTAAAACAATGTATTATTAGTTTTATTGTTAATTTTTTGATAGAAATCTTAAAGTTCCAAAAATTCTTAGTCCCAGTTATATTCTACAAAAGGGTTTTTATATCATTTGGAATATTTTCACAGAGGAAAAAAAAAGAATAGGATTCTAAACACAGTGGCAGACCAAGAACCATACCCCTAGTGCATATTGGTCTTCAGTCTCTCCATAAAGCAGTTTAGGATTTGGACATACCACATCAGAAAAAAGTTAAGTGAATCTTCACTGCTACTGCATTCCCACTACAGAAAGAGTAGAAAATTTGCCTCTGATCTCCCAAAAAGTCTCAATAACATTTTTTTTGAAGTATGACTTATCTTAATGAAGGAAGAAAATGTAAATCAATAGGAGGGGTGAAATTTACGAATTGACAGGTATGAAGCCTAGAACACACTTTTGCTACTTTGTGTAATTTTAATTTTATGTGATCTTATGACCCTATTGTATTTTCTTTCAAGTAAGATATATTGAAGAAGAGGAGGTCTAATAGAATAACATACTCTTGAGACTATAGCTCATGCATCACCCTGAGTTTGCCTTTAGGGCATTATCCTATCGGAAAACCAAGACTTCAAAATTTACAACCCACCTTCTATACAGGTGTGTTTATTATGAAAAATTCCCCGAAGAAAAGGTGAAATACAAAGATTGTTATGTGTATTGTGATTTTCCCCAGATGAGAAGTGATCTCAGTGTGCTCAGCAGTGTTAGTAAAATGAACTTATTAACATCATAGACCATATTCACCCTTTTGGAACTGGAGAGAGCTAATGAGATTTGTTATTTTAACATGTATTTTAAAACATGGAATAAGGCACTCGTTGCTCCTTTTCTCCCTAATCCCAACCCCAAGCTTGGTGGGAAAAATGCCACATCAAAAGTAATAAAATCAAGTGAAATTTTAATCCAAGTAATACATTTGAATCATATACTTGGATGATACACTTGAATTTTCTCCTGCAGTTGTTTCTAACCATTATCTCATTTTCCAGATTTAAGGACACAGGAGTTATTTTTACAGATTATTTATTTAGTAATGTTTACCTGCTATATGTCTGGCAATGTTTTAGGCATTGAGATTTAGTAACATTTTAAACAGAGAAAGTCCCTGATCTCATGAAGTGCATTTTCTAGTGCAGAAAGACAGTCAAAGAACAAGCAGGCAAGTGACCAAAATAATTTCAAATAGTTGTCAATGTTATGAGGGAAATAAAGCAGAGTATTGGAACAGAGAGTGGCTACAGGGAAGAAGCTATTTTAACTTGGATGGTCAGGGAAAGCTCAGAGGAGGTGACATGTGAGCACATAGGCTGTGGGAAGATCTGGGGGAGGAATACTCCGAGTGTCAGTAACAGCAAGTAAAAGGCCAAAAGGCCTGATTTGGGAACAAGTTTGACGTCTTCAAAGAATGGCAAGAAGCTTTTGTGGCTGTAGCATGTGAACAAGGAAGAGGGTGATAGCAAATAGAATTGAATAGTTAATTAAGGGTCAGATCACAGAGACTTCTGCAGGCCACATTTAGGATTTAGGATTTCTTTCTAGACGTGGTGGTAACCAAGGCAGGTTCTGAGCTAAGGACTGGTTGTTATGTTGCTCTGCAGGCTGACAGAAGCAGGGGCACTGAGAAATAAGTAGAATAGTCTATATGAAAAGAGGTGATTGGCTGAGGTCCCCCACGATTGAGGCAAAGACAACATTTTCAGGTCAATTTTTACTGAAAAGTGCAAGAATAGAGAATTGACCACTACACTAAGTAACACAGAGGTCATCGTAACTCAACAAGCTTGACTTCGGTGAAGTGATTGGCACAAAAGGCCGAGCTGCGTGTATTAAAAAGAAAATGAGAGGGGCGCCTGGGTGGCGCAGTCGTTAAGTGTCTGCCTTCGGCTCAGGGTCTGATGCCAGCGTTCTGGGATCGAGCCCCACATCAGGCTTCTCTGCTAGGAGCCTGCTTCTTCCTCTCCCACTCCCCCTGCTTGTGTTCCCTCTCTCGCTGGCTGTCTCTCTCTCTGTCAAATAAATAAATAAAATCTTAAAAATAAAATAAAATAAAAAGAAAATGAGAGATGAGAAACTGGAGTCAATGAGAATGTAAAACCATTTGGAGGAGTTGGGGCAGGAAAGGAAATAGAGAATTAAGGAAACAGCAGGGTGAGGGGGAGGTGAATCGTGCTTTTGGGTCTTGCGTGTGTTTTGATTTTCTAAGATTGGAGCAGTTACAGTATATTGTATGCTGATGGGAAACAACAAAAAGAGAGGGGAAATGATGATGTGCAGGATTGCTTGATGGGAGAAAGCCCCACACATCTGGTGTCACGCGTGCTGTGAATGCAGAAGTCGTGTGAGAGGAAAGGAGACCCACCCAGGAGGTGGAGAACTGGATTTTCTCTACTCAAGTGAACAATCATAGGTTTTTCCAACACCCCTACCAAGTTCCACGTCTAGTCATGTATGCATTGAATCCCATTCATTTTCACCTTTTTTAGACATTGTTTCTACATGTAACCTTCCTTTCAATGGAAAAGAAATGGATGGTCTGGGTTTTGGTATCAGACTATGCAGGTTTGGTATTCTGGTCTTATTATTTATTGGCCACATGACTATAAAAAGATCACTTAGCTTCTGTGAGTCTCAATTTCTTCTTTTATAAAATGGGGGTGATAATAGTAATGATAATAAAAAATGTGCTCCAGAGTTCTGTTACTATAAATAATATCAAAAGAACTAGCACAGTGCCTAACACATAGCAAACAATCGATCCATAATTATATTAACCTGATGGCCATTTATAGTAATAAAGGTAATGAAGCCAACATTACAGGTTTAATAAAGTTGCTGATTGGTCTTGCCTTCTCTCTTTAGGTATTGCAAATGCTGTTTTTAATGCACAAAGCAGTGAAATATTATTCAGGAGCAATGGGAACATTACCAGAGAACTCACCAATATCACATTTGGTTTCAGAACAAGGGATGCAAATGTGATCATATTGCATGCTGAGAAGGAGCCTGAATTTCTGAATATTAGCATTCAAGATTCCAGATTATTGTTTCAATTGCAAAGTGGCAACAGTTTTTATACACTGAGTCTGACAAGTTTGCAGTCAGTGAACGATGGCATGTGGCACCAAGTGACTCTTTCCATGACGGACCCACTGGCCCAGGCCTCCAGGTGGCAAATGGAAGTGGACAACCAAGTGCCTTTTGTGACCAGTGCAGTTGCCACCGGGAGCCTCAACTTTCTGAAGGATAATACAGACATTTATGTGGGTGACCGAGCTGTTGATACGCGAGGCCTGAAAGGGTGTCTAAGTACAATAGAAATTGGTGGCATTTATCTCTCTTACTTTGAAAATGTTCCTGGTTTCACTAGTAAACCCCAGGAAGAGCAGTTTCTCAAAATCTCTATAAATTCAGTGGCTACTGGCTGCTTGCCGTTGAATGCCTGCCACTCCAGCCCCTGTTTGCATGGAGGAAATTGTGACGACATCTATAGCGCTTATCACTGCTCATGTCCCTTGGGATGGTCAGGGACACGCTGTGAACTCAACATTGATGAATGCTTTTCAAACCCCTGTATCCATGGCAACTGCTCCGACAGAGTTGCAGCCTATCACTGCAGGTGTGAGCCTGGATACACTGGTGTGAACTGTGAAATGGATATAGACAATTGCCAGAGTCACCAGTGTGCAAATGGGGCCACCTGCATCAGCAACACCAATGGCTATTCTTGCCACTGTTTCGGAAATTTCACAGGAAAATTTTGCAGGTGAGCATAAAGTCCATGCAAAGCTTGGCCTTTGGAGCTATACTCTCCATTTTCCTTGTCAAATTGGAAAGCTCTCTCAGCTACGCCTCTGTAGGCTGTGCTGAACAGGAGTGACGTGGGTCCCTTCCATCCCAGTTTGGTCATGTAGACGGGATTTCACAGGGTGGGATGTTCTACAAGGAAGAATGGTAGTGTTTTGACCAGACTTTAAGCAAAACATTTTCTCTGACATCTTTGTTAGAATATGTCTCATGAACTGTAGCCCCAGAGTTTGACAGCTTTAAGGCCTCAAGAAACAAATATTTTTTACAATAAATGCAAAAGCTTGGTATTCTCTTTTTTTTTTGTCAAGATTTATTTATTTATTTTTAGAGAAAGACAGAGAGCAACTGGGGAGAGGAGCAGAGGGAGAGGGAGAGAGAGAATCCCAGGCAGACTCCCCACTGAGTGTAGAGCCCAGCATGGGGCTCGATCTCACAACTCTGAGATCATGACCTGAGCCAAAATCAAGAGTCAGATGCTTCAATGACTGAGCCACCGAGGTGCCCCCCAAAAGTTTGGTTTTCATATTGTTTGAGGAAGCATGACTTCTACCCCTAAAACAATACCCTTGGCTATTTCAGGAAGGTAAATCTTATAAAATCTTGAAAAGTCTATGATAAATCATAATTTCGAGAAAGTGAAATTATGACTCTCATATAAATGAACATGTTTTGATGTTTTCATTTAAGACATTAATTAATGAGAAAATGAGTAGGATATAAAAACCGGGTCAAAGGACAACCTAATTATTTATATATATACACATATATAATAATTGTATATATTTTTGTTTTTTTTTTTTAAGATTTTATTTATTTATTTATTTGACAGAGATAGAGACAGCTAGCAAGAGAGGGAACACAAGCAGGGGGAGTGGGAGAGGAAGAAGCAGGCCCACAGCATAGGAGCCTGATGTGGGGCTTGATCCCATAACGCCGGGATCACGCCCTGAGCCGAAGGCAGACGCTTAACCGCTGTGCCACCCAGGCGCCCCTGTATATATTTTTATTATCCTCATAAACATAAATATATATAAATAGAGATGAGGAAATAAGTTACTAATAAAGGCAAAACTTATAGGGCAATATAATTAATATTTGAAACTATCTTTTCTACAGTGTGACGATTATATCACTACAGACAAATTCATTTGCATTTCAGTGAGCAGGTTCCATTTATATTAATGTCATTTTTCTACAATTTTGGGGTTGTAAAATAGCTTAGTGAAGAAAACCTAAGGCATATACACTACAAAATCAAACAATCCTAGAGGGTCCTTTACGTAACACCCAACATTCCATTGAAAGAATACTCAGGAATATCTTTTGCCCACTGCCGAATATTTCACAATTTTTTCTAAAACTGCTAAAGCCGTGTTTTAATTCTAGTAATAACCTCTGTCTCGTGTTACATAAACAGAAATAAGAATCAATATTTTCCTGCTAAGTCACATGGCTTCAATGTTCCCACGTAAGTAGAATTCATTATTTTATAACTTACACTGCTTTTAAATTCACTGAACAATTGAGTCATTATGGGGAGGTGAGAGGATTATTAATAACAAGTAATACATTCCGAGACTTTGGCAGGAACCCCTGGAGTGTGTTGGCAGCCTGTAGACATAACACTAACTCAGAGGTGGTACCCTAATGGGATGAATCTCCCAGCGGATGGAACAAGTACCTATAAGAAAATGTATTTATCTCCATAACATTTATTGCTGTTCAGAACCTATGAAGGCACAGTATTAGGTGCTAAGTGTTGACATTTCAGTTATATGTCACTTTCCATGACTTAAAACGGACTCATTGGCCAACAGGCAAAGTGCCTGTTTAAAAGCCAAAGACATTCAAGATCAAAATGAATAGTATTGCCGTGGTAACTCTGGATAAGTAAATATATATGCCCCAGTAACTAGTTCTCCAGTATTTTTTTCTGCCTAATTCATCAAAGTCAAGTTCTCAAAGATTAAAGTTCTCAAAAGTACCTTCTAATGAGATTCAAAAATTGTTTATTAAACGTAAGATGTACACAAAGCTTCACATTTGCATTGCTAATTGACCTCTTTCAAAGCTCGTTGACATTTTTGGTTCTTTTGAAAAGTCCTTATGATATTTTCTTTTTAAAGTCGAATTGATTAGCTCTTATGGGAAGAGACACACTTACCGTCATACAGGCTAGTTTCTCCATATTTGCTGCAGCGCACACAACAGGACAAAATTAAATTCATTGTATATTTCCTGAACATTATGTATCAGATACCATGCACAGTGGGTCAAAGGACCTGAACAACACCCACCTCTCCTCTAATCAGTCCCTTCACACCCCTGGATCTTGCCTTGCAGTCAAGTCCTGCTTAGCTTCTAACAATTTGTTCTGTCCTTTGTAAGGATTTCTTAATACGTACAGCTTTGTTGTTATACAACAGAGCCACACTCTTGAATTCACATACAGTTGCCACTGAGTGCTATATACTATCCTCCCGGACAGCGTTTGGCTTGCATTCTGCTAAGCTATGAATCATTAGATAGGGGAACAGCAAGTGTTGGCTGGGCAACAGGAGTTCAGTTCTGAAAGCCTACAGAGAAATCACATGAGTGCTTGGGTACCAGAACGCTGTCCTGGCTCTCCTGGCCTTTATACGGATGCAATTTTCCATGGCCTGTGTTGATTTATTAGCAAGGCAGCAGCAAACCAAGCTAGAGCAAGTTTCTTCACAGCCCTAAATTTATTGCCACCCCACGGCACAGATCTTATCTCGCCAATGAAAACTGTAGAAATGGAAGATATATAGTCATGCTTGTTACAGCACCCTCCAGCAGGAGCTGTTCACGGGAGAAAGTGACTGTGTATAATGTAGCACAATTAAGCATCTGCAGCTCAGCCAGCCTGAGTACTTAATTAGTTTGCCATTGACTACATATATGAAGTTTTCCAAAAAGTTTTCTTGAATGAAATGAACAAGATGAACAGCTGTGACAGTTACTTTTATCTTTCTAGACATGCGAGATTACCCTCAACTGTCTGTGGGAATGAGAAGACAAATCTCACTTGCTACAACGGAGGCAACTGCTCAGAGTTCCAGGGTGAATTAAAATGTCTGTGCCGGCCAGGTTTTACTGGGGAATGGTGAGTCACGTTAGAACTTTATAGAAGAAAATTCTGGGCTGAAAAACAGTGGGATTATACAAGGTTGATTTCTCCTCTCATTTTTCATCTCAGTTCCCATAGGAAAATCCATGCTGAAATATAGGTCCAACCAGAGTCAAGCAATAAAAAAGAAGAAAAATCACAGTTTAGGTCAAAGTAAAGAACACTTTATTAGCCAAGACTTCAAATAGGAAAATATGTCTTTTGGAAAAATGTAAAATGTGCTATTTTTCTTTCTGATAAGTACTTCTGGATTCATGTTTCCTTCCTGCTGACTCTAATACATGATGCAAATATAGTTGTTGAAGTAAAATAAAATATAGCTAAAAGATTGCCTCATAGAATGATCTGGAACCCCAAAAGTATATACACCTTCTCCATATGAGCCTATCTTTCCCAGAGAAATCCTTCAATAGTTCTTCACCTAGTATGGGGATTGTTGATATGGAGTTGGCCAGTGGCTTCAGACAATAGCCGAAAATGCAGCCAAATCTGGATATGATTATACTCCACAGAATATACTCCACAGCTTTTATCAGCTTCTCAAAAGGATCACTGTCCTCAAAATGATTATACACCAGGGCTCTTTATAAGCTCTTATATATCTCTATATAAGCAGATAACAAAAAGTTAACCATTTGTTGAGCACTAAGCCATGCATCTTATGATCTCTAATTGTTAATTCCACTTCGCATTTGCATAAACTGAAGCTGAAGGGTTAAGTTACAGGTCAGGTGCCAATCCAGATGTGTGCTGCAGTGAGGTTGAGCTGCACTCAAAGCCGGTGCTCATGTCTGGGATGTGCTGACGGAAATGAATAAATCTTTGCTTGCAACAATTAAAAGAAAATGGGAAAAGTGCTCCTTCGTCTCATATGCCATCCAGCACAAGATAGCGATCTCTGATCAAACTTCCCGCATTGAGCAGATTAGAAAAATGAAAATACAAAGCATTTGAGAGAGAAAGCTTGACTGAATGAATTTTTCTCAAAAGGGAAATTAATAAAATCATGGGTATATTTGTGCTCCATGACCATTGCAGTTTGGATTCCTGTGAATTTTCTCTGTTCCAGCTGGCTCTTTTGGCAACTACGAGATACAGCTATTTTGCCCTTTTTTACAAAATAGCAGGCAATCTCAGATATACCTGCATTTTACCCATTCAGCATTCAGAGATAAATCTAGTTCTTGTCTTCACAGCCTGCTTTCAGGGGCTGGCTCCAAGCGGCACGGGCAGACCCAGCATGTATGTGCACGGAAGGACATAGCCCTGGGCATATTTTCACCATGCAACGTATTGTTCACCCAGAGACCACTCAGCAGGCCTCCAATTCCATATCCCTCCAAACAGTGCAACTATTTCCTTGTCCTAAATATCTCCCTGACCAACGCTTTACTATATTTAAGCACCGGTTATTTCCTGCCTCTGTGTCACAGTTGAATGCTTCGTGCCATATTAATGTTCAATAGCACAATGCAGAGACACATCCAAAGCCTTGGATTATTTTTCTCTGCTACTCACACATGATCCCTATTTACAACAAACATCCCTCTTTCCTCCAACATTTGTTTAAAAGTATAATCTTGCATTTAAATGCAAATGATTTCTTTGAAATGTGGTAAGAAAAGGAAGCTCCCAGGTTTTCCTTCCTCTGGGTGGGGGGGCTCTCCTCTGGATCCACTTCTCTGCTGCAGACGGAATTCTAAAACAGTGAACACACGTTCAATAGATGCTGTACTTTCAAGTCCTTAAGCATGATTAGTTAATTCACTGGATATTAATGGATTTATTTATTTTGATTGTCGATCTATTGATTAACCTCTAATGAAAGCTCCAGTGATGTTTATGATGAATGTGTATGTGCGACACACTGTTTAGTTCAAAAGAGAAATAGATAAGAAATGGAGAAAGAAGAGTCAGGGGAAGACTGGAAAATACTGAACAGTCTCCCAAGGCCGAGGGGACTGGGACTTCCATAACATCCAAAGATATCGAAAAGCTGTCTTCCTGCAAATTGCTTCCTCTTCGGTCTGACTAAAGCCCCAACTTTACAGTGTCATCCTGGCAGGTTGCAAATGATGGATGGTGTGAACACTGTGGCCCACCCAGGACAGAGAGTGCTTGGCAGCCTCTCGCAAGTTGTCAGGTTTTGCTCAGATCTAATCGGAGAAGCCTCCTTCCAGTCCAGAAGCCTGAGCCAAAAAGGGAAAACAAAATGTCTCAGCTATGCTTGGTATCCAGCAGGATAAGGAGCTGTTTTTCTGGGAAGAAATATTTTTTTCCCTTTAAACTTTGGGTTGCCCCTCCCCCCCGCCCTTTATTCCCCCTTCATTTTGAGCCTAGTGATCAGTCGAAGACCCAGGCATACAAGTCTTACCTTTTGGGAGGCGAAGAATGAAAAATTGTTTACATTACACTTTGACGTTGTAAGTTGCTCCTTAGGGATTCTTGAAGCTAACATTTTATATGAATTTCCCAAAATAAAAGAGATGCCTTAGTAACTGCTCTGTCCTGAGGCCTAACAGCGTGTTCGGCGCGTAAGGGCTAAATACATAGCTACTGAATGACTGAATGAAAGTGGCTGGTGAATTAATCGGTGAATATATGGAAAAACAAGTTGTTGGCCGAAGATCAGGTGAAAGATGACAGTGTCCCAGGGAAGAGGAAAATTTCAATATACCTTAGAATTGCTATCACTTGTTTGGGGAAATTTAGCTTTTGAAAGTCATTCTACCTGAATATTTTAAAATTACACTTAGCTGTGAAACATATTTGTTAGCAACTGAAATTTTCTAATTATCTAGTCTTGCTTTTTGTTAAAAAAAAAAAAATGGGTTTCCAAAGGAAAATAATCCCAAATCTCCAAGAATAAACTGATTCCCCCCCCCCCCCATTTTTGACGGGCTTTCTTTCCCCCACAGCCCGAGGGCATGGCTGCATTAGACTCCTGAGATCAGGAGCCTAGGTCTGCTCTGTAGACACCAGGTTGGCAAAATATAACCTCCTGGTTCCCATGTGCCCCCAGTAAACCGAGCCCAAGGTGGCAAAGACATTAAAATGCTCTTCATGGACAAACGGCCTTTCTTCAGGCTTTTTCTTGGTTTCTCAGTACTTGCACCTGTTTTCTCATTCTAATTAACTGTGTGTGTGTGTGTACAAATTATTTCCCTTAAAAACGAAATTTGTTACAGGAATTCAAAGGAATATGTCCCACATCATTAAGTATATGTAAGTTGTATGGGAGTTGGTAAATGAGACCGAACTATTCCAAGTCGAGAAGGCAGGCTTTTTTCTTTCCCCATTTCACAGCCAATTATTCAGTAGAGACCAAGGCTGCTGCTGTTTCTGTTTCTGTTCAAGGTGTGAAAAGGACACCGATGAGTGTGCCTCGGATCCGTGCTTCAACGGAGGTCTGTGCCAGGACCTGGTCAACAAATTCCAGTGCCTCTGTGATGCCGCCTTCGCTGGTGAACGCTGCGAGGTGGATGTAAGCGGGATCTCCTCTTACGTGTCTCTCTTACTCTGGCAGAATCTCTTTCAGCTTCTTTCTTACCTCATTCTGCGCATGAACGACGAGGCGGTTGTGGAGTGGGGCGAACAGGAGGATTATTAACACTCACTGAGACAGTCCTAAACTTAAAAGCCACTGACGTTCAAGAAATGCCTTGACTCACTTTAGACTCTAAACAAGAAAAAGAGAAACTACCTTGAAAATTAAAATAAATTCAAGGACTATTTTAAGCATACCACGGGCTTAGTATGAGAATATTAAATATTTACCTATTTCGGCTGTATATGTCAAAAGTATCGTTCTTAACATAACCGGAGACGTCTCCTCGTTGAGTACAGTTCATACGAGTACATTATCTTCCGTAGTGCGCTCCTAGTTGAGTGACCGCTGCAGTTAAGACCAGATTTTCTCCCACACTCCACTTCTGTGTGTACTTTTGTAATGTGAGTCGCCCCGCGCACCCCCATCCTAAGGCTTTTACGTTCTTTCATTCCTATCTACTATTCGCGACATGACAATATGAAAGTTACTGATTAAACTGTTTTGCATCCGTCTATGTTTGTATACATAGCTATTCAAAGGAAGTGTTGGCAGTTCTCTGGGAAGTTAAAAATATATATAAAGAGAAAGCAGGGAATCACACGAGATCCCTAAAATGGAGAGAGAAAATTTTCTGGTATTACTGGTATCAAAACTCAAATTATGCCTCATCCGTATAATTTCTGATTCCACAAAATCTCTCCTTCAATAGGAGGACAAAAAAGCCCTATTTCCATTTCTTTTTCTTGCAATACTTTCTATTCAGTTAGAGTACTTTTTGGTTAATTGCTTATAAATTTATGAGCTTGCTGACATTTCTATCAAATGGACTGATTTGAATTGCTTTTTGATGCATATTTAAGAGAAAATAATAAGTACTGTTGTATATCCATACACCAAAAAATATATTATAAAACTCGATTTCCTTGAGGCATATTTTTCTAAAATTTGCAAGTAAATATGTCATCTTTGAGTAGCTTTCTGAAAAAATCATGGAAGCATAGTGCCTTTCATTATCAAAATATATTTGGCATTATGTTTTCTTTAAATACGTACCTGAAATGATGGATCTACAAAGTAAATTAACTATTAAGATATGCAAAAAATTATATATATTTCTTAGCTTTAGTAGACTAAATATAGCAGTAATTTTTAAAAAAAAAACTTTATTTGGTGATATTTTTAATTCCTTCCACTGGCATGTTAGAATTTCTGCTAAATATCTCTGTTCAGATGTACCCTTCCAAAGAAGACATTGTGCTCATTTAAAGAGAAAAGTGGTTTGATCCTATGAATCAATTTAGAAAACAATTACAATAACAATGACCTGACAAGTAGAACTTTAGAAACGTGTCTGTCTTTAGGAGCTGCCCTGGTTTGAAAACATGAGGGCGATTTATCCATTGGGTGGTCTCCAACCCTCATTTAGTCCCAGTTGTTTAAAGAAAGTTGTTTTTCTGTGGAAATGACCAAGGAAGACCTAAATATACCAATCAAAACAAAAGGACAAAATAGTATACTATAAAAGCAAAGGAAATGGATTCAGTTCTATTTTGCAATAGTAATAGAAGAATTTATGCAGCGAATTCATATCCTCTAGGATACTGGCGGTCATTTCAAATGGGAACCAACTGATTTTGCAGCCTTTCCCTTCCCCTCCTCCTCCTTGCTCCCAGCTAGGCAGCATGCACCATACTGCTGTCTCAGATGGAGCCGTCCCAAACTTGGACTTTGTCACAAGAGACTTGGGGAAAACCCCCATCAATGTTTGCATTCCTAGATATTTGAAGTAAACATAAAATAGATTATGGCCAAAGACCATACATATGGCTTTCACATTGACTCCCTTTTTGAACACATCTGTACTTATATACTCATAGGCCACTTCAGTGTAATTTGTTACCTTTCAAATATATCTGAGTCATTCACAAATGCTTTCTCTGTGAAATTCTGATGTCTCTGTCATCATTGTCACTGCCAATCGCTTTTCTGTTTTCCAAATGTCTTGTCATGAGATACCTGACTTAAAACAAAAATACTTTCCTTTTCTCTTTATTTTTCTATATTTTTCATTATATTGTGTGTGATTATGGGTTTTACATATTTATACAGAGTAATAAAACTTGTGTTTCTGTATCTCTACTTCTCATCCTCTGACAGCTGTCTTTGTTTGCCTTGACTGCGTCTTGCGTGGTTAAGACATCCACCAGCCAGGCACATGTGCTCGTGCACGCGCGCACACACACACACTAACACTCACACTCACACTCACATCACATCACATAACGAACACACAGGCATTAGTCCTCATCTTCCTGAATTGAGGTCTCCTTCCCCGGATGTGTCCCTGCAGAGTAAATACCTATGGCCATCAAAATCAAGGTCCCGTGTACTTTCCCTCTCTGCAAGTATTCCTCTCACTGGCATTCTAGAATTGATTATATCCCTAATTGTTCTCACTGTTGGTTTACAGTGTCCCTGCCCATAGTAAGCATGGTTCAGCCTGGCTCCACAGAGGGGCCATCTCACCTAAATAATGGAAATTCACACAAATTCATCTAGATCAAGCTTCTGAAACAAAACCTGTATTTAGTTGGATAACAGATAGTTTCTTTTTGCTTATTTTTAAGATTTAATATTTGAACTAAGCGAGGCCATGTCTCTGTGTTTGGCCATGCCTCTTCCTTCTGTGTGTGTGTGTACATGAAGAATGGGTTTTATTGCTCTCCTTTTTAGGGAGAAGGGAAGTAGGGAAAAGAGGAACGTTTGCAGAAATTAGTGTTCTGGCAGCAGGAGGAAACATTAAATTCAAGTAACACTATTGAGAACCTACTCTGTGCCAGGGACTGTGATAAGCTGTTTTTAAATATTTTTTTTTCAATATAAGAACAACCAAACTCTCTCACCTCCCAAAATCTTCACCAAATTGTGTTTAAAGATCCTTTTGCCATTTCTGAAATTATTCAGCTTAATTTTGCAAAATTGAAATGGGATTCTTTCTGGAAATGGTGATACATAAAGTTTGAGTTTAGTGATTTAGGTAGGAAACCAATGAAAAGAAATCTGTGTTGTTCCAACTACCAAAATTATTACTAATAGGGACTATCTCCCTTCTTACCTTTTTTAATTTATGCAACAATAACTTAATGAATACCTTAATGAATGAATGTGCCATGCTCTGGATTAGGTAATGGAAATACAACTATAAATTAGACACAGGGCTTGCTCGCAACAAGCTGAAGTTCTGGTAGGGGGTGTAGGTAAACAAACAGTGAAGGACAGACAGTTCCTGGGTCAGTGTTAGGATAAAACTAAGTACCAGCTATAAAGGAGCACTTAGGAGGGGCATTTTGCCCAGTCTTAAACGTGGATGTGGAAGGTCTCAAAGTGGAAGCTGGGATTCAAAGGCAAACAGGTGTCAGGTTGTGACAGGAGGGATGGAACAGTAGAGACCATCACCGGCAGACGGGGCTGCAGAGCTAGTGCAGGGTGGCTGGAGCCTGAAGTGCAGTGGAAACACACTTGACGGAGGCTGAAGAAGTAGCAGAAATGAGTCCTTGTAGGTCAAATCAATGACCTTGGCTTTTTCTCCTAAGAGTAATGGGGAGTCTTTAAAGGGGTTCAATCAGAAAAGTAACAAGATCACACTTGCACTTTAGAAACATCAACTGGGCTTCTATGTAGAGCAGGGATCAAAAGCAATGCGAGCCGGGACACCAAAGGACACATTTACGGGCAACTGCAGTACCACAGATAAAAGGAAACGACATTTGGCACCACCTTATACAGTCAAAGGGGATTAGAGGAGGGGCAGATGAACAAAGTTTGAAGCTGTAAGACCTACCTCATGATTGTTTGGAGAAGGTGTAGTTCTGAGGGGATATTCCAGCCAAATTTGGTGATATTTAAAAATATTTGTCGATTTAATAAATGAGTCAATATAAGGTTCAGTGGGATAGCCAAGTACTGTTATTAACCAGTGTTAAATAATCCAGTCTGGAATCCAAGAGAGAGAGCTGAGCTGGGTGTCTAAATTTAGGCGTCATATTATAGATCTATTGATCTTTTGTATTCCATTCTCCATATCTATAATCCACTTGTATTTTTTCTTAGTATCTTTTCCAGTTTTTCTGAGATCTAAATGACATAGAACATGTGTACATTTAAGGTGTGCAATTGGTTGATTTGTACACTTAGATATTGCAAAATGGCTGCCACCATAGCCTTAGCTAACACCTCCATCTCATTACATAATTACCATTTCTTTTTTGTGGTGAGAACATCTATCTATTTTCTTAGCAACTTTTAAGTGTGCAGTACAGTAGTATTGTGAACTATTAGTCATCGTGCTGAGTAGTAGATTCCTAGAACTTACTCATCTTCTAACTGAAAGCTTGTACCATTTGACCAGCATCTCTCCATTCCCTCACCCTCCGCTCCTGGCTACCCCCATGCTACTCTCTGTTTCTATGTTCTGTGCAATGTTTTTACATTTTATATATGAATGGGATCATACAGTACTTTTTATTTTATGTCTAAATTATTTCACTTAGCATTATGTCCTCAAGATCGAAATGGCAGGACTTCATTTCTTCTCATGTGGAATAATATTCTCTTGAATATATGTACCAGATCTTCTTTATTTGTTCATCTGTTGTTAAACATGTAGGTTGTTTTCATACCTTGGCTGTTGCGAATAATGCTGCAATCAACATGGGAGTATAGATAGCTCTTTGAGACAGTGGTTTCGTTTCCTTTAGATTTATACCCAGAAATGGAATAGCTGGATCATACAGTAGTTCTATTTTTAACTTTTTAAGGGATCTCCGTACTATTTTCCAGAGTGGCTTCACCAATTTACATTCCCATCAACAGTGCATAAGGGTTACCTTTTCTCTGCATCCTCGCCAACACTTATTATGTCTTGTCTTTTTGATGATAGCCATTCTGATGGCTGTGAGGTGATATCTCATTGTGGTTTTGATTTATATTTCCATGATGATTGATGATGTTGAACACCTTTCCATATGGCTGTTGGCCACTGATACGTCTTCTTTGGAAAAACGTCTATGCAGTTTCTCTGCCTATTTTTTAATCAGATCAGGGCTTTTGGGCTATTGAGTTGTATGTGTTCTTCATACATTTTAGATATTAACCCCTTATCAGATATAGGATTTGCATATATTTTCTTGCAGTCCATAGGTTGCCTTTTCATTTCATTGATGGTTGCCTTTACTCAAACGCTTTCTCGTTTGATGTAATCCCACTTGTCTACGTTTGCTTTTATTGCCTTTGCTTTTGGTATCAAATTGAAAAAATCATTGCCAAGACTGATATCAAGGAACTTACACCATATGTTTCGGTCTAGGATTTTTACAGTGTCAGGTCTTACATTCAAGTCTTGAATCCATTTTGAGTTCATTTTTGTACATGGTATGAGAGAGGAATTCAGTTTTATTCTTTGGTGTGTGGCTATTCAGTTTTCTCAACACCATTTATTGAAAAGATAATCCTTATTTTTGGCTCCTTTGTCATAAATTAATTGGCCATATATGGGTGAATTTATTTCTGGGCTCTCGATTCTGTTCCATGTGTCTATGTGTCTGTTTTTATGCCAAACCCGTACTGTTTGAAATCAGGAAGTGTGCTGCCTCCAGCTTTGTTCTCCCTTCTCAAGATCGGTTTGGCTATTCAGGGTCTTTTATGGTTTTATATACATTTTAGGATTGTTTGTTTTGTTTCTGTGAAAAATACCATTGGAGTTTTGATAGGGATTGCATTGAATCTGTTGATTGCTTTAGGTATGGACCTTTGAACAATATAAATTCTTCCAATTCATTAGCACATAATATCTTTCCATTTTGTCTTCTTCAATTTCTTTCATCCCTATCTTGTAGTATTTAGTGTACAAATCTTTTACCTCCTGGTTTAATTTATTCCTGAGTATTTTATTCTTTTGGATGTTATTGTAAATGGGATTATTTATTTCTCTTTCAGACAGTTTATTGTTGGCATATAGAAACACAACTCCTTTTTGTATGTTGTAAAACCCCCAGAAGGAAGCATAAGGAAAAAGCTTTAGGACATCGGTCTTGGCAATGATTTCATGGGTATGGCACCAAAAGCACAGAGAACAAAAGCAAGAATAGACAAATAGAACTACCTCAAACTTCAAAACTTCTGCACAGCAAAAACCAAAAACCAAAACAAAACAAAAAAACAAAAACCAATCAATTGAGTGATTTTTATCCTTCACTCTGCTAATGTGGTGTATTAAACTGATTAATTTTTGTATGTTGAACTGCCCTTGCATCCCGGAGATAAATCTCACTTGGTCATGATATATAATTATCTCAATAGTCTATTGAATTTGCTTTCCTAGTATTTTGTTGAGATTTTTGCATCTATCTTCATCAAGGATCTTGGCCTGTGGTTTTCTTTTCTTGTGGTATCTTCATCTGGCTTTTGTATCAGGATAATGTTGACCTTATAAAGTGAGTTTGGATATTTTCTCTCCTCATCAGTTTTTTTGGAAGTGTTTAAAAAGGATTGGGGTTAATTCTTCTTTAAATGTTTGGTAAAATTTACCAGTGAGGCCATCTGGTCCCGGGCTTTTCTTGGATGGGAGGTTAAGTGATCACATTTCTATTGCCAAAACAACTGTTGTGTAAAGGTAGAAAAGGAATAGATGATACTTTCGAAACTGTGAATAATGATATGCGCTAACATTGTTTTCAATTTGAGAGTCTCTCATATTTGTAAGTCCAGCTTTTCCCCCCTCATAATATCTCTGAGAGGCATTATTATTTTATTTTAAAGATAAATGAGTAGAGACTTAAAAAGGTTACCTGAATTTCCCCAGGCCAAGTATCCAGGAAGCATCAAAGGTAGGGTTTACCCACATCATTTATTTCCACGACTAATGCTAAGGAGAGGTCTCGGGTGGGTCAGTTAGGACCCAGGAAAGGGATCTTGGAGAAATTAGCAGGTGTTTCCCTGTGATTGTCATCCAAACTGGTCAAGAAATACACTAACCACCATCAGGAATGGTTTGGAAAACCAAATGAGAAATCCTTTCCAAGGCAACCCTAAATTTTTGGTGCTGTGGCTGGTCGCCTCATCTCTCGAAGGAACTCACACAAGTAGAGATGATAGCAAGGATAACTAGAATAACCAAAGAGGGGGGATTTGAAGAGTCAACAGACATGTCTGACTATTAATGTGACTCTTTATCCTGGCTAAATGAAGAGTCTAAACATACATGCAAATTAATGGATGGCCCGATGGAGGAAACCTGAAAGTCCCAGAGTTCCAGGTTGGGGGGCATCCATTGAGACACAATAAGTCTAGCAAGTGATAGGAAATTCTCCCTCACACTAAAAAATTTATAGAACTCATTAAACTAAGAGAGTAAAGCAGAAAGTAAAAATAAACTCAGCAGGGATTTGGAGTCATTTGTGAATGACAGAGTCACAGATGGTTTCTGAGAGGGTTAGAGCTGTGCTTGATCATAAAGACTGATGTCAAGGATGATGCCAACTGGCCCGCATCCTTGGGCTTCTGTGAAGAACAGAGCACTGGCCAGTGGCACAGGGCGCTTCCTCTCGATGGCAGTCTCTTTGTGCTCTCAATTTGGCCTTCAGGAAGGAGGTACCCAGAATGACAGTCTCTACAAATTATTATTTTAAAAAACACTGTCACTTATCACTGAGTTTCCACTAATTAGCATTCAGGAAGGAGTAAATATAGCACTAACATAAGAAACGGTTCTGAAATATTATTTTGATGTATTTCAATCACGGGAATCAGGTCTGATTCAGTTCACTAATCTGTTTTCCTTTCATCTTTTCACACATTCTTAAGACTTCTGCTTCACCAAGTATAATTAATGCTCTTCATTTCGTAATGTGGGGTCATCACCACCAGCTTCACAGAAATCATGTAACGTAGACTTTCACCTTCAGAACACATTTCTCCATGTGTCCAAAACAGAACAGAAACAGGCGCTAGAGAGTGGGGCCCCTGGATTGTAGGCATAACTGAATTGGTTGGTGTTAAGCCACAGACAGCTGTTGAGAAATAACCATGTTGAAATTTGCCACTGAATTGACTAGATAGCCAAATCAAACAGCTTTTTAGGTACCTGTCAAATTAATCTCATCATCTCTCACATTTCCCTGACGGGATCACTGCATTGCTATAATGTTGGACTTTGTGGAAACTGGTTTTTACAATATTTATTTATCCATGTGTCCACCATTTATCAAGAGTCTCCTCTACACAAAGCTCTGAGCCGAGCATGATGAGCAACTGACGTAAGGACAAAGGATGTATTCCTGCTCTCAAAGAGCTTAGGCAGGAGAGCTGAGTGATTTCCTGGTACAGCTCTACCCATATAGCGTTTCAGTTTCGTAAATCATGAAGGTATTTGAAATGTGGCCCTGATGACGTCTGTTGGCCATGACAAGGTTGACCACGTTATTTATTGTTCGACTGGAGTATTTTGAGAGTGAAAGAGAGAACTATTAATAATCATTCTGGGACAACAGCCTACGCTGATATTGTTCTGTGCAAACTGAGATATATCCTAGTTATTGCCCTAGAGGGAATGCATGATGTTTACTGGACACACTTCCATTCCCTTCAAACTGTGGTTGAAGTCTATCATAGATCATTCCAGAAATGAGATGTACGTGATACAAACCAATGAGTTGGCCAAGTGACTCAAAGCAAACAATGAGGTCCATTGCATCGTGTTAGTTACCATTTTCTTGAATTATCTCCCTTGTTTTATACCCAAGAAGAACTTTGACATTAGTTCCATCTATTCAGAGCAGAGTTGTGATCAACCAAACTGAAAACTGCTGGTATGCAATCAAATATCATGCTGTTGTGTGGTTTGATATGACATGAATTTAATTTTTCCTAAATTTTAATTTTCACAAACGGAGAGTGTCGATTCTTATGTAATATGACTTTTCTTCTTGAATGACTCATATTCCCTTTAGGAAATGAGGCTTCAGCTCATTGAATCCATAGCTGATCTTTTTTGTGAGAGCAAATGGAATGACATGTAGAAAAGTAGGTACACTCGAGGGAATTTAACATGTGAGCACATTTAAATATCAAGATAACTGACTTAGATTTAATAATTATTTTAAAATTATTTCTACTTAAAACTTTCACGATTCATAATACATATTTGTGGATTGTATGCATATTGTTTTCTTAACCTTTGTAAAAACAAAAAATTATGTCTTAAAGGGCATAAAGATCATGGCTATTATCTTTTACTCGCCATTATAATTTCTGAATCACAGAGTGTTGCATGTAAACTGCAGAAATCTATTGGAAACTAATCGTATACAGAAAGGAAGCAACATATTAATACAGCTCATCCAAAAACAAATGGGCATTTGCAGCAAAATGTATTTGATCACTTGGAAAGCACATTCATGATTGTCTCATTGTCTGAGTTTAATTTAGTCCCACATGTGGCTCTGATTATATATTACTTCCACCCATTTCCCCTAGTATTTCTTTGATAATCCTATGCATATAGCAAGATTTTGCTGTAAAGGAAAACTGAGGTACCAGTATATTTGCTATTCAGAGTGGTAAAGTACATAGTAATGCCTGATAAATGACCGAAATCACTCGAGTTCATAACCTAAAACTCAGGGGAAAAAATTACATCTTAAAAGTAAAATGTTCCTTTGAATTTTTTAGTAGTCATCATCAAGTTATGGACATAATAGGTACTCAATAAATATTCACTAACACTGATATAATGAGTGAGTGTGTTTGAAGTAAGTTCAAAGTGGCAGTTTCTAGCTTAGAGAATCATGTGTGCGTGCGTGTGTGTGTGTGTGTATTCAACTTGCCCCACAGTTACTGAAATTAATGAAAGTGTTAGTACATACTAAGTACAGAAAGCTGGCCCATTTTTCCTACCAGTTTTGCATAAGGCAAGTCTCAGTCATTAGTAACCACTTTGGTAATGAGATTGTCTTAAAGGATAAGGGAGTCACACTCTCCGTTGAGGGAATATTTCCATCCAAAAACCAAAGGCACAGAAACCCTATTATTTCTGCTGAAGTGGAATTTGATATAAATTGGCCTTTTCCTGAGCCTGTTCCAGAGGAAGCTTAGATCCATCAAGACATGGGCTCACACCTGTAGCATAATCATGTGGACACCCAAAGACACTCTCGGAGCAGCCCTCAGGGATACACTTAATTTGACTTTCTTTTTGCTTTTAGAAAAGCATTCCATTTTATCAGATGGACAGAGCCCCTCAAAATCTTAGTGACTGGGGAGAGGAGCGTAACTTCTCCTCAAAGAAAAATGTGGTTGAATTATTAAAATCCTTGTCCTCTTAACTCATCTTCTCTAAAGCAAGTAAGAGCCAACCACTGTTGCAACTTTGAAAAAAAGACATTTAAAGGATCTGTTGCTTATTTCTTTTTGAGCCTTAAATCCTCATTTCATTCCTCTTTGCCTGGTCAAATATATGTGTTCTGAAACCTTACCAGTGAAACCTTCCTTGCTCCTGTCCCCTGCCCAATCAGTACGGGGAGTGTCGTCACGTTTCCACACTATCCCAAGTGTGCCTCTATCCTCTATCATAACATTTCCTAGTTGTGGAGTGCTTACTGTGAGCCAAGCATTGTGCTAAGGTCATTACGTACAATATCTTGTTTATCATTCACGAAAGTCCCAGGATTTATACTTACTAGTATTTTCCCGTTCTACTGATGAGAACCCAAAGTCAGGGAGAGGTTAGGTACCTTTCCCAAGATATCCAGCTCAGAAGTTGGTGGTCCAAGCATCCACATTTTGGGGTGTGTTTACCTCTTACCAATGAGCAATACTGCAATAATTTATTTGTCGCCTTGTCCTCCAACCCGTAAGCTACAGGAAGGTAGAAAAAATGTCTTGTTTACATTTGTAACTTCAGTGCCTGGCGGTGGTGCCCGATAGAGCAGGTGCTGCCGTATTTACTGAAGGAGTAAAGGGATGGGGAAGGAACGGTATGTGGTGCGCACAGAGGAGAAAATGAGGATGTTTCCAGAGGTGGGGAGAAAAGAAGTTTCACATACAAGATACATGATCCAGGTCTTAAAGAATGAGCAGGAATTTTCCTAGCAAAGCAAAAACCACATTCCCCCAGCCGTCCCCCCTCCAAAGTGTTTTTGTTTTGTTTGTTTGTTTGTTACCAAAGTGTTAATTACATTGTTTTTCAATGAAGAAATTAAGTTACAAATAAAGTTGTGTGCCTGTTAACAAAGAGAGCTTGGAATGCCCCAGTGTTTATTCGTAGGAGAAAATCCACATTATGTGTATAATTATCTGCGGATTTGATTAACTGCATTTTGGTATGTGTGAGGGTTTGAGAAAGGAGAACCTGGGAAGCCACCATCAGATCCACAGACTTCCATAGGGATCACTGAGCAGGGCTTAGAGATAGGAGAGAAGGAAGGACATTTATGGCACTGGCCCCAAAAAGGTAATAAACGTCACACAGATTGTCGTAGAGTCCCTAAGCCATGAGAGGGGAAGTATGCTTAGGAAAAATAGGTGGTGCCAGAAGAAAGAGGAGGATCCAGGAAAGAGCCAGAAGAGTTCACAAGTAGAAAGAGCCCTCCGGCAGCCACGGGAGTGTAGGGACATAGATGGAATCTTCTGTATTTGCCCCAAGAGCATCATCAGGGAGACCAAAGCTTACTATTGTTTTTTACAAAACCACTCATCAGAAAAGACTTCCAAAGACATTTCCAAATGTTCTCCCTTTCCCAAATTCAGCAGAGCCTGAAGGATTTGTGCTGTCCACTCCCGCCTCAACCCTTGCCAGCTCATCTCCCCTCTAAGCCACTGGCCCTGTAAAAACTGCTCCTGGGGGGACAGGCAGACATTCAGGGCCTCTCTGCGGAAATGCAGGGCTCGGTCTTCTCATCTCCTCCCTTTTCTCATCAGTCCCATGGCGGCGCAGAGAGCTGCTGGCCACAGGCCTTCCCTCGTCCCCGGCCACCGAGAGAATGAGAGTAGTTTCCCAAAGTGATCATCCCGTCCACACATTTGTTTCGACAACGTGTCTGACAACAGGCAGGACGTAGGCGGAGAGGGCCAGAGCAGGGAATCAGGGAAATAGAATATATAATCCCGACTATCATAACTTCAAGAAAACTACGATCTAGTTTCAGAGGAAAAAAATAAGACATGTTGAAAAGAACTAAACCCTAATTTTGTTCCCGAGTAAAAAGCACAGGATGAATTCACGTAATTTTGGTCACTACGAGCTATTCCAGGAGGGGAAGTTTTCATGGAGGATATGGGAATTAAGCTAGGCCATGAAATATGAGAAAGATTATTTGGAGGACAGAAAATGGGAGAGCATTCAAGAGAGAATAAAAGTCATAAGTAAAGATGTGATAGTGGGAAAAAGTTTGGGTGACATGAGCTTGGGAGAGTGGAGAGGCCTGCCTGGAACAGGCAAACAAGGCTGGGAAGTAATGGGATGTAAAATTGGATGGATGAAGGGGAGGGCTAGATTGTAGATTAAATCGCCAAGCATCTGTTAAAATCCAGCCACAGAAGGAAGCGTTGCCCTGTAATTCGCTGATTTAGGCCTGTGCCATTCCTCTGAGCTATTTCCTGTCGGGATCACACCAGAGCCACCACTCACTTTCTCACTAGAAAGGGCTTACACCAAAAAACAGTAGCAGCTTTCTTTAATGATGGTTTAATTAATGAAAGCTCCCCAATGACATTCTTAGATTTATTCTTTCCTATTGGAACCCAAACCAATACAAACTCTTCCTTGTTCCGGAAATTCTTTTTTCTGTATAACGGTATACAGACAGGGTGCTCTCGTTGAGCAGGTTTTGGGGGGTGGTGGGAGTGGTTGGGTTTTTTTAACTTGTCTATAAAAGGCAGATATTCTTTCTTTAAAAAAAGATTTTATTTATTTGAGACAGAGAGAGCACAAGCAAGGGGGAGGGGCAGAGAGAGAAGGAGAAGCAGACTCCCCACTGAGCAGGGAGTCTCATGCAGGGCTCCATCCCAGGACCCTGGGATCATGACCTGAGCCGAAGGCAGATGCTTAACCAACTGAGCCACCCAGGTGCCCCAAGGCAGATATTCTTTAACCCACTTTCTTATTTCTGCTAATTAAAAATTTTCTGTTGGCATAGTTTTATTACTAGGTTTTGCTTTAAGCACCTTTAAAAAAAAAAACTTCATTTGAATCTTTTTAAAGTTCTTATTCATTAATCGAGGATTTTCAGGCCTGTGATGTTTTGGTCTGAGGAGGTTCAAGTATAATCAGATTAAGTCTCCTTCAGTAAAAATTGAGCAAATTCCCTAGACCAGCACCACTGAAAAAGAGTCTTTGGGGCAATACACAGATGCTGTTACTTCTCGTCATCTTTAAGTATATAAATTCAAGAAACTTATTTATTCACTTAAAACAATGCCTCATTGAGCAGATCAATATAAAATGTACCTTATACCTGGCAGTAGGTCGTTTGAACATTTTTGTGATTAGTGCAATCCATTTTCAAAGCTAAGAAAGCCAGGAGATTCTGAAAGTGAGCCATTAACTGTCCACAGGGAGTTAACAGCTCAGTGCATGAGAAACCCCACTGCTCAGGCCTCAGGTGACCGGGATTTTCCTGGTGCCTAGACTGCCAGCAGTGGTGCCTTCTCTGACAGTGACTCATCCTTCCTGACCGAGAGCAGCCAGCCCGCGATGCCTCATGTACTCCTAACCACTGGTAGTAGTGTAATTTCCAATCTACAGGTGCAAAAACTTAAGGCCTGAACAAGTGAATGAATCATGAACTAAACAAGAGTCATGCACTTCCTCGAAACTCAAATCCTTGTCCTTTTCTCTATTATACAATCTTGGGTTTCATTTCCTAATTTGTAAAGTGCAGCACTTGGAGACTGTTTTTTTTAAAGATTTTTATTTATTTATTCGACAGAGATAGAGACAGCCAGCGAGAGAGGGAACACAAGCAGGGGGAGTGGAGAGGAAGAAGCAGGCTCATAGCAGAGGAGCCTGATGGGGGGCTCGATCCCATAATGCCGGGATCACGCCCTGAGCCGAAGGCAGACGCTTAACCGCTATGCCACCCAGGCGCCCCCTGGAGACTGTTTTTAAGCAGACCGCCGTACCTGAAAGTTTGAGAAATGGGAAAATTTTAGAAATGTGAACATTTCTCAATTGTAAGATGCATGTTTAAAATAGGAACCATTACAAAAGATTTACAAAAACACAAGTTTTTCATGAAACCAGCTATACCCAGGGAGCTCTGTGGAATTTTTGCAAGAACAGTTCAGGGGGAGCAGATGAGGAATGTAAGTGGGAATGAGATTGTAAATCTGCTCTATGCCCTTAATGGGATCCAGTATCTATTTATTTTTACCATTAAGTCCTGTGAGTGCTAAAGGTATTAACAGCTGGCAGTATGTAAATTATCCCAGTTTGCTGCTTCTTGAGGTGAAAGGTGGTGTGTATTTGGGCTGATATGACTCCATTGCCACTTAATTGCCATTATAAATGCTCTTGAATTATAGAAACCAATATAAGCACCTCAATTTAAATATTTATTTGCAGAACCTTAAGTGATAGCATTGAGCTTCACATTCACCTCGTGGGGTGAGCTGAAGAGGTACAGGTCCTGTATAACTGTGTATAATTTGTCTTCTGCCCTGAGACAGAACTCTTGCCATGGCTGGGGAATACAGGCCATTCCTCCTTTGAGGAAGAAAAGGCACACCTTTGTAAAGAGGCATTCTGGGACGTAAAGAGCCTGGGATGCATTATGAGAACCATCAAGGCGATGGGCACGTACATAGGGCAACACATCTAAGTGGCTACCTGTTGGAATAAAAGGCTGTGAGAGAAGAGTAGGCTGTGTCTTGTGTATTGACCGACAGAGCACTGTTAGCCAGAGCGGGCTAACGCAAGGACGCCATCTTTGGTTCAATTGCTTCTTAAGGATTTGTTCACTGATTTATTCATTCCATTGAACCCAGATTGCGACCAGCATCACAAGCTCCTACTACATTCTTGGTTCAAAGTGAGGTCCAGATTGGGTGCATGGATCTCTAGAGCTTTCCTCTCTACCTGGCAAGTATACCAATTATCACCTGGCTCTCTTGGGAGCCGCTTATCAATTATGATGACGTGTCTGTTTTTGCGTTTGTTTAAATTATGCCATTTAAGTTATCACTTCAGTTCAAAAAATTTTGAGCACCTATGATGTCAGGAACTCTGAAGTAGACAGAGGAGAAGATGGTATATTCTGTTTGAATACAGCTTTGCAAATATAGAACAGGATGGATCTTGAAATCCTACGCTAAGTCAGAAGTATAGTATGCCCTGAATTGAAGGAATCCATGGCGGAGAATATGCCAATTAGAATTTTTGCTGCATAAAAATAAAAGTATGTTCTTATAAACAAACGTAGTTAGACTTTATAACATTTTATACATAGGCAGTGCTGTCCTTTTTGATTTTCTAGTGGTAGTGTAGGATGGTGGTAGTGTAGGATAACCTTTTTGCATCAGACTTTTTAGGTAGGTGGTCATTTGCCATTGCAATGAGACAGCTGAAGTGCATTTCAGGGACTCCTGAATCACCGTCCTCATCAACTGGCATTTGCTGAATTCAGGCACTATAAATAATACTTACCTACTTTATATATAGTGAAATATGTGGGCATGTTTTCACATAAATAATGTCGAGGCCATTTTTTTATATCTTTAAGAAAATAGGAGCTCTTATATGATGGTTTTGAAACTTAGCGTCTCAAAAGGAGTATAAAAACAACTCTATGGTTCTCCCATGCTCCTGGAAACCTTCAATGCTTAGGCAATGGGTGAAATGGGAAAGGCTTCGTTAGTTTGCTACTAAACATTCCCCAGTGTCCTAAAACCATTATGGCCTCTTTCATTCCAGCCAGAGGCAAAAGGTGTAAACACTGTGGCACCCAAAAAGGATTAGCTACTTTTACTTGGAAATTAGCAAATGGATGTATAATTTTTAATTATGCATACATTTCAAACTTTCTAGCAAAGTCAAATTGTGCTGATGTTAGTCAAACCTAATCTAGGCATTGATTCAAGAACCTGCTGATGGGGTAAAAAATACATGGAAACTTGTTAACAAGAAGTACAATTATCTACATCTCAGCAAATAACGCCAGGGTGTCATGTAATATGCTGAGCTCAGGCAGCCCAGAGCCAATGAAGATCTCTTTCTTCTCTTTACCGTTAATATTTACAGTTGGAAGCAATACATGGCTGCAATCTGAGTGCTGCACCTAAAAGGGGAGTTGTTGGCTTGATACCTTGTTTCCTGACACTGTGAAGCCCTGAAACAGCTACCTTCTTAATCATCGCCTGATAACATTGTGTTAGAACTCGAGGGTAGCACATGGCTGTTTTATACCAGCAACAACCCTGGGAGATTTTCTGCATTGTTTCGTTATTTTACTTCTTGATAGACATGCTGGGGGTGTTAAAAGCATAGGACTGAAAGTTGTGAATTATGGGTCCTTTATCTTTGTTCTCCTGCTGATTTTTTCAGGGTCTATGCAGGCAGTGTTCATAGATGCAGCTTGCCTCCCAGACACCTACTGTGTGCTAGGAAACTTCCGAGAGCTCACAAAATCCTTCCCATCCATCAGCCGACTCTACTGAAGCGAATTCTTACATGCCAAGTCCTAAAAGCAAAATCAAACTAACATCAATAAGCAGGGAAGTGTGGCTGGTTAGATAATCGTTGTATGTAGTGAGAGACCTGCAAGATAAAATAACCATTATTATTCTACTCTGTGTGTGTAAACATGTCAACTAAAGGTAACACGGTTGAAATCGAGGGTAGATTTGAGGTCACCTCCATGTCGTGCTCTACCTGGAAGGCGTCTGGGCGTCACTGAACACGCTCTGACAATTTGAATGCTAGGTCTGCTGCTCAAAAGCCTCATTAGGTTGTTGTGAGGATTAAGGTGAGATGCATGAGAAAGGCCAGGGACATATTAAATCCCCCGATTTTAACTACTTTTCCTTTTTCCCTGTGTATCACCTTCTAGCTCCAAAGTATTTTACAGGTGATCCCACTGTAGAAAATGAACTAGATATCGAGAAGCTCGATTGCCCAGGTGGAAAGCACAAATAATCAAAGACCTAGGTGTCATCTTCCTGGTAGAATGATGTATTTATTCTACATTCCCAAGACGAGGAAAAGAGCCCTCAAAAATCCTAGCCAACAAATGTCGGTACAAGATACAATGAAACGAGGACCGACTTCTATGACCCGCTTAAGGATAAAGATGCCTTTTCCCGTGGTGGTGGTTTGTCCTCAGGCCTCCCACGCGGGGGGGAGTGCTTGGCTCACTGGAGCTGTGTTGTGACTCCTCTTCTCTTCCCAAACTTGTAGCTGCTCCTCGCGTTGTTAAATCAGCGGCAGATGGCTTCCTTTTACACCCCGCGCTGTCTGTGGAATGTAAATGCGTCCTCACAACACTGAAGATACCGAGGCTGTGAGTTTAATCTGCGCCGTGCAGGCAGAGTGACCCTGAAAAGAACATGAGTACTGAGCATGTTTGGAGGATTGGCACCTATCCTCGTAAACAGAATTGGGGAGGGTTTTCCAAGCCTAGTGACTAATCACGGTTTTCTTCCTCAGGCTCTTAACACAGGCCTATCCCTGAGGACAAGTAATCTAAGCGGCGATTGAATAGAAAAGTTACAGACCCAAGGGAATTTTTTTTTTTTTTTTAAGGGGGAGAGGAGTGCTATTCTGGGGTGTGGGAAAAAGAGGAAAGAGATGTACTGTATCACAACATTGAAGAAGCTTCATTTATAGTCTGAATTCTCAGTTCTAAGTCTCTTGGGGACTGTAGAAAACAAAATTTCCTTTTGATTCGGATTATTGAAGTTGATAAGAGGAATAGCCTACTGGCAGTCACTTCAGAATTCAGAAAAAAGACGTATATCATTCCAATGTCCACATGACACAGGATATGAAAAAATGCAGTCATGGACAAAGATTATCCTGAAAAAAAAAAAAACCCTTACATTTTGAGAACATTAATAATAAATTATAGAAGTAAAATATAATCAAATACTTTAGCTGGGTTATGTCACTTCTCCTTAAATTGATCTACGAACTGGGTAATTAATAGAAAATCTGATCTTCTATTTTACTAAAATACTAAAAAAAAAAATCACTAAAAATTAGTCCATGGCAGAAAGAGACGAGGAGTCTTCACATGATTTCTCCTTTGAGACTTTTTGTAGGAAAGACACAGAATACTTTGCACGTCCAAGTCCTGTCTTTTCCCGGCAAGGATCTCCTAAACTATTATTTCGAAAGATAACACAGACATTTTTAATATTATAATTAATGTACATACTTAGGTTTAGAGATCCAAAGGTATAAAATAACCATCTCGTCTACATTGTCTGATCTAATTTTATAATAAGCTATTAAATTCTGTGCTGGGGTGTTATACGCAACTAATGAATCATCGAACTTTACATCGGAAACCGGGGATGTACTGTATGGTGACTAACATAATATAATAAAAAAAATTAAAATAAAAAAAAAGGGGGTTAAAAAAAATTCTGTGCTGAATTTATACCTAGAGATAGGGCAATTTTAGTTTGGCTCTATTTTTAAACTAATAAAAAAACACTGTTAGACTTTATTTTTGTCCTCCCAAAAAAGATTGCTTTACATTCCTCATTACTAATATAAACATATCCTTTCCCCAGTTGTGTTCTTGGGCATTTATGTGGACTGTTAACAAAGTCAAACATAAGGTTTTGTGTGGGTGTGTGTTTGCACGTGTGATTTAATCTTGCCAATTTAAAAACCAATAGACTTTTACCAAATGGCTTATTTGGAATTTGAAAGCCTGACTTCTGAAAGAATTCTTTATTTCTAAAACTAAATAGTATTTTCATATAAATCTTCACGATGTGAGGGTTCCTATCTTTGCTGGATGTAAGATACCTTGGTGTTTTAAGTCGCTTACAAACTCATAAATTTCAGTAATGTTCACTTGGGATCTGACCAATCTCAGTTTCACAGTACCCGTCTCTAGTTAGACATACCACGTCTCCAACTATTTTGGACAGAGAAGGCTGTGCAGTGAAAGGACTCCCATTAAAGCATCCTATGAGCCTTTCATCTTGCATGAGGCAGACTTTGAAACTGAAAGTCCAATAATTTGATGTAAACAGACAATGACAATCGAAATGGCTGCCTCTGAGATTATTTAAGAGAAGGTGCAGGGTAGAGACATTCATCAATGAAACGCTGGAAGAAAGGGTTTTTATTTCTATGTTTGCTTTTTAAAATAAGAATAGAGTAAATGGCACAATAGATTATATAAACAAGGACTTCAGTGACAAGCTGTCCGAGTTAAAGTAATATATTCTACATGGGTGACTTGACGCCACACTTTATCACCTACACGAGGGGAAGCCAATTTTAGTTTGGTCAATAAAATACAACTTCCAGAGTCGGGCCCGGGGCACCGCTGACAGTGGGGCGGAGCCTGGTGATTTGGTACCCCCTTCAGCTGGGGTGCAGCCCGAGTTGGCTCTGCCGCCCATCGGGGGACGTCGGATGTTTCGGTTCTGTTTGACTCATAAACACTTCCGCAGGTATATCAGGAGGGATGGGGCCGGTGGCCCTTCATGCTCTGGTAATTCAACGCAGATCTGGAGCGTAAGTGGGGCTGGTTATCCCAAAGCTGGATTTACTGCGGTCTCACAACTGTTGAAAATTGAACTCCATGGGCTGCAAGGCAGGGGTGACGGGGGCATCTCATTATAAGAGGCGATTTTTTTTCCCAGAGGCTGGAATCTCCGCTGAATTACTGACGGACTTAACTCGAATGTCGACTTGGACCAAATAATTTTCTGATAAGTTAGCCATAAATCCTCAGTAAAATAAGCTTGGTGTTCTCAGCATATCTATTGGCTTTTTGATCATTTTTATGGCTTTCCTTTTGCTGGTCAAATTATCCTTATATGCTCCTAAAGCTCTTCTGACATGGATTAAGTCAACACAAACCAATAGACCTTCATTACTTTGGCAACTGGTTTTGATTTGGGGGCAATAAATACAATGACACAGACTAGATTACCTTTGCCAAAAGGATATGTGATAAGCTATAAGGATGTCAGGGGTCCGGCACTCTTTTTCCTGCATAATGTGAGAATGAATTAATAGCAGCTTTTAGACCAACTGAAGAAAGTTGGAAAGAAGAAAGAAATCTGAGAGAGGAAAGAGCCAAAGTGCAGCTTTTAGGTCAAGAATGAGCATGCCAGGGGATCATGGGAAGATCCGTGAACACTCGCTGTGTGCCTGGCACTGTGCTAGGCCTGGCAGACAGGGTTAGGGCCAGATATGTAAGGAAACTAACATATGATGTAATCCACGAATATCTTAGTGTCTAGTAGGGGAGATAAGACCATCAGTGGGAACAAGATTTACTGGGCAGTAAACGTATAGAGAAGAGAGAAATCAGCAAGAGCTGGAACAGCAGTGGAAGGGATAGTGGGAGAAGCAGTCTACAAATTTCAGGTTTGGACAAATTATTTGCATTATAAACATTACTTTAAAAATACTATTGTTCCAATTTTTTTTTGGCGAGGGGAAGAAATTGAAACCTAAAGAAAATCAGAAAAAAAAATAGTATAATGAATGAGTATATACTCTTCGCCCAGCTTCAACAATTTTTTAACATTTTGCTACCCCTTGTTTACCTCTGTGTATACACACACTTTTTTTTTTGCTGCCTATTTAGAAAGTAGGTTGCAGACATTTTAACGTTTTTGTCACTATTTCAGCAAGTGTCTCCAAAGAAAAGGATTTCCTTCTACAGCCACGACACTGGTATCACATTCAAGAAATTTATCATCACCCGATGTTCAGATTTCTCCAATTGTCTCAATAAGTCCTTTATAGATTTTGTTTTCAATGCAAGATACGATCGGTTGCATTGAGTTGCTGGTTTTCATGTCTTTTTAGTATCTTTTCATCTCAAAGTCCCTCTGCCTTTTAACTCATTTGCTAAATATTCTATTGCTTTTCAAATTATGTATAAAGATCCATTCACATATTTATCAGTCACCTTCTAAAAACTATACATGATGGCAGAGATGGGGTATAAAGAAATTGGAACCCTTTTCTGCCTTACAAGCCCCAGGGTGGCGAAGGTCTCTTGGCGTATAAATAGAGAAGTCAACGTTTGAAGCGGGTACATTTGTAATAAGGGTACCGGTCATACGCGCTAGGCGAGATCAGCAGAGAATATACATGAAATTGCTTCCGTGATTCTGACTCCCTGCTTCACTGATGGGGAAGAAACAGAGCTTGTATCGAGGTGGTTCCGTGCCCAGGCTGGGTAAACACTTGGCTGACAAACGTGCTGCTACTCCTTCTACTTCATCTCCATTCGTGGCGCTACGTAAGCGCTCAGCCCTCTCTCAAACTTCTCAGGCAAGCAGGAAATGGCCCAGCACCCCAGCCACGTTGCTTGTTCTCCCACCACCGGATCCTGGTGCTGCCCTCTGCTTCAACACCTTTCCTTACCTCGTTCTCCCAGGACTTCCTTGGAGGGCATCATGAAGTCCACCTTCCTTCCCCTTTTCTTTTCTTTGCACTCACCTATAACATCACACCTCTCTCAGGGACGTGTGGTAGTTTCTAGAGCTACCCCAACCCCCAGGCGCTAGCACTAAATAATGAGTTTTTCAAAGACAGTGACTATGCCTTTAAATTCCATATGTGCAGGACCTAATATGCTGCCTGAAACTTTGAAGGCATTCAGTAAAAATTTATTGGGTGAGCAAATGAATGTATGAACAAACGAGCGAATGAATTTCACTACCAATCAACTTTCTGGGCTATTATTTTTTTTTTAAGACTTTTTTAATTTATTTGACAGAGAGAAAGAAGCAGCGAGAGAGGGAACACAAGCAGGGGGAGTGGGAAAGGGAGAAGCAGGCTTCCCACTGAGCAGGGAGCCTGATGCGGGGCTCGATCCCAGGACCCTGGGATCATGACCTGAGCGGAAGGCAGAGGCTTAATGACTGAGGCACCCAGGTGCCCCAAGGCTATTATTTTTTAAAGATTTTATTTTTTTGAGAGAGAGCGAGCGAGAGGGAAAGCATGAGCAGGGGGAAACGTAGAGGGAAATAGAGAAGCAGATTCCACGTTGAGCCAGGAGCCTGATGTGGGACTGGATTCCAGGACCCTGGGATCATGACCTGAGCCAAAGGCAGAAAGATGCTTAGCCAACTGACCCACCCAGGTGCCCTTTCTGGGCTATTATACAGAACTCTTCTTATGACTGAAAAGAATTTAATAGTGCATCAGACAGAGCAATGCGCATTACAAGTGTGGGAGTCAATAACCATTGATCAGCCCCTTTGTGCAAAACACAGCATTTGGTGTTATTGAAAAGTTCCAGACGAAATAGATTCTCGTTCCTTAGAGTCCTAAGGGGAGGGGCCGAGTCTGGCCAAACCCACAGTGAGCAACAGGAGCACATTGAAGTGCCCACCACATGCCATGTAGACCCGGGCACAGCTCGCCTCACACGTATGGTGAGCCCTGGGCTTTGCTGTGTACGAGACTCTGGGAGTAGAGACCCAGGGGCTTCCCTGGGGACACTTTGCAGAGCACAGAGAAAGTTCCAGTGGTGAAGTAGGATTGAATAAACGGCACGTTTCAACATGGAGAGGTGGCATTGACAAAAGCAGAAGGTTCCTCCCTGAGAAGGGGCGGGTAAAGTGGCTGTGCCCAAAGGCGGGGTGCTAGTCGGGCTACACATGACGGTGTCCTGCACAAGGAAATGGGGGCATGCATAAAGGACTTGGACTTCAAACTTAGCGATTTAGGTTTGGGATGGTTAGGTTTGATATAGCAAGCTCCCATGGTCTTCTAGCCAGGTAAGCAAGGAGATTTACTTATGTATTATTTATTTACTGTTTATTTTTTATAGGGTTGGCTGGCTGGTGTAGATTCTAGGGGGAGACACAGCGGCTAGAGGACAGTTTAATTACCCAGGTAAAAGAAAATCCGTGTATTAACCCGGCTGTGACTGGGAACGCAGAAAAACAGCAGAGCGGTAGGGGACTCGGGTCGGAGCAGGTCTGGGGCGGATGAAGAAGGACAGCGCGTCAGGGCTGACACGCTACGATGTTAGCAGCTCACGATGCTGTCATTTACACGCCGAGTCTTTAGCTAACAGCCGCTGTTTTCTGGAATGAAGAAAGAAACAGAAGAAAAAGGGAAAGGAAGTATGATTGTCCACCCACTTTTACTGTGACCAAAATGGGCCAAGATAACGTCCAGTGGTTCACCTAACAGAGACAAAAAGAATGTTTTGCACGTAGCAAAGGATAACAGGCTGCTGCTTGTATTTTTTTTTTTTTAATCATCTCTATCAGCTCCTGCTTGTGCCACCAGATAATTTCATCGTGGTTATAAGGGGTAGGAAAAGATAAAAACTGATGGCTTAGTTGTGACTAATTGCACATAAAGGAATGATATCAACTGTCTTCATGGCCCCCCGGCTCCTGGGTTCTGTCGTTCCTTATCTGCCCCACCAGTGCCAGCCAGCAGCCCCCCAGAGATGGTGCTTCCCCTCCAGCAGGAGTCTGAGAACAGGCTACTTCAGTGCCTCTGTCAGACACACGCTGGAGTTTGCACTGGGTAAGAACCCCAAGAGGGAGAAGCCCTGTGTGGATGTAGTCAGAGCTCACTGCATGCTGCCGGGCAAGCTCTTACGCTTTTAACTCCCTTCTGCCAAAGGGCGGTCATTGCAGTGTCTCTGTGGGACCAACTTTGTTCCAGGCAGTAGGGAGACAGGAGCAGGGAAGACAAGCATCTGCTCCTCGACAGAGCTTCCATTCCAGGGGGAAGACGTGCGTGAACCACATAGATATCACAGGGGGGTGTGTATTAGAGAGAAACAAAGCTGACTGCAGATAGAGGGTGACCGGGAAGGCCTCCCTGAGAAAGTGAGAGGAAATGATCGTCTCTCCCTAGCTGGGTTGTTAAGAGAATTAAAATAGTCTCTGTGTGCACAACATCTGGTAAACCCCTGACCCTGGGCAGGCAGACATGCCTGAGCTTATTATCTTTGAACAATAAATTTACCAAAAAAAAAACATAATAAAATCTTGACTGTGGGCTGCTGGGATTTAGTTCTTGTATGAGACAGAGAGAGGGAAGTTTTATCCATAAGGCCTGTATTCCTAGGAAGACAATTCTATCACTCACACCACCCACCTAAGAGAGAAAAATACAAAAGCAGTGTTTCTAAACTTTTAGCTTCCTCTGTCCTCCCGCCTAAAATCTGACATCTTAAGCAAGAAGGAGGCTGGAGACATCAGGGCAAGAATTACAGACCCAGTGCCTCAAGCAGCAGGGACAGAGACAGTTTCGCTCACCTCTGTATTTCTAGCATTTCTAGCTAGCATTGCATTTGTACAGAGTACGTGATCGATAATTAGTTGTTGAATGCAGGAATAAGTGTGTCCTTTTGTGATCAACATCTCAGTGCCTTTCACATCTCAGCATAATCGAGCTCTTTCTGTAAAGGTGCACAGGAGGACACATGCCGTGCTTGGGCTGATGCGTGAAAGAGGCTGATGGTTTCAGAGAACATCACACATGTCGCCTTATGCTAGACCCAGTCCCCATTTCTCCTCTATCTCCCATGGATCCACACCAGATTTCCAGAGTAGCTCTTCCATACTCTTCAACAGACCAGATATGGAAATCACTTGGGAAGATTCCCGAGACAGCACCTTCCAGTGCTGTGGTTGGCTGAACTCTCATCTCAGCCCGGTTTTTCTGTCCCCAGACTGTTGTGAAAACCCCCAGTCAGCACTGTCCAAAGGGAGTGTGATTACTTGGTGAGAATTAGTGAGAAAGGCTTCACGTAGGAGTCTTTTTTCCAGGGAGGGACTTCAAATGCTAAGTGCAGTCTTACACGGTCCTTGGAGGGCCTGGAGCTCACCGTTGTCTTGTCCCCAGGAATCCCCAGGGAGAGCAGGGGTGCTTCTAGGGGAAGCAGAGCACTGGATGAGGAGGCAGAGCAGTGCCAAGGAGAAAATGCTACTCAGCTTGCAGTGTAGACACCCCATCCCTCCACTGCCCCCCGTTGCCTGCCCGCTGCTCTGAGTAACCCTATGATGTCCACCCTTTCTTCACCTTACTGAGCCTTTATTCAGGGAGAGGCGTGTCTGGTTGACTCACCCCCTCATTGTGCCAGGACGCTTCCTAAGTCCTCCCTTTGGGCTTTCCACGACTCTCCTGCCCCCCTTATAACTGTAAAGTGGACAGTGTATTTATGGTTGAAAATTGGCTGCTGCAGCAAGTTTAATTTTAAAAACAGAGTTCTGGCATGTATTCAATATTACTATGGAAATGGCTGTTTCTAGCAATTCACTGATAAGCTGTGGTTCAAGGACGTAAGTCTGTGTGGGAGGTTTTTAACATCCACCAAATTGAAGACCTACTTTGTTGCAATAGCAATTCACAAGAACTGCTCTCCTCAGTCTTAAATATGGAATATTCTTCTCTTTTTCTTTTTTATTACTTTGTGGGATGAGAGTGTAAGCAATGTCCTCATTTTGCTTCGGATACATAGATAAGAGTTACATGTTATAACCAGCTTTCTAAAAGCACATCTTTAATTTTTCCATGAATCACTAATTCTCATAATAATACATAATGGCCTTATTTAGCTACTCACATAACACAAAACACCACAAACTAGTTTCAAAAACTCACATATTGAAGGGGGGGTGTAACCGGTGGTCAACAGGCACATGCAGACATTTTAACTTCCCGTTTAAACTGTCTCTAAGTATTCCTACATACCATGTATAAACGAATTCTAGGAAGGATTTTAAGTAGCTCACTCCATGGTAATGTTTCCCAGGAGCCAATTTTAAGCCGCAAACATCAGCACTGTTTAACCGCAAACGTACTTTTTGCTGATTTGACGAAACCCAGGCACAAGAGAAAGAAGCTCTAACAGGTGGTAACTGTAACATCGGTCCTTGACTGTCCTCGCTTGAAGGCAAAGTTTCAGTGTTTTCACTTGGAAGTGCGAGGTCAAGTTTCCC